>NW_023494785.1:20504497-21128247 GCF_904425465.1 Colossoma macropomum
AATGATGACAAGCTAAAGGGTAAAGTTAATAAGTTAGCTACACCTTAACTGCGTATCAGTGTCCCATGTGTGGGATGATGGTGTTGCCCACTACACTAGCCAACTGGTTTACCTTTTAAATTCTTACTCTTTCCTGTTTTTCCACAATGGGATATGCTGCCTTAATATGTAATAATAAGCCTGGGATTTTAAAGGGTTAAGGTTATGGATGTGGCAAATTTGACAACAGTGGCACTCTCCCTGCTTGTACTGCACCTCCTGGAATTTGAAAAATATACTGTTATTACAATGTAGACATAGTTCTTTGAACTGTATAGAAATGTGTTCATAGCCCTTGAAGAGACCTCATTTTAAAGAATGAATGCAAAAATGTAGCAAACTTGGGTCCAAGTAGAAAAGATAGCAGAGGGGGTAGAACCTCCACTAAACTCATTCTCATGCATTGCAGTGTATGATGATGCCTTTGGCTACATGTAGAGGCTAAAGTGCACTCTCTCCCAAGCGGATAGTGACCATAAACACCTTGGGCGATGCTGATAAGGGGATGCTCTCTTTCAGCAAGGCAGAGCCATTCACAGCTTTCCTCTTCCTGCATGTATTTCTCTCTCTCTCAGCTCCATATTAACCCCTCACAGCAGTTAAAGCTGGCACTGGAGGCAAACGCCATGCTGATGATTCTAACAAACCTCTCCTTAACCAAAGGCATGTCCCGACCACTGACTGATAATTGCACAATTAGATTAGTGCAGCTACTGTTCAAACAACCTCTGGAGGACATGCCGGTGTAGTGTGTGAAGCTGTTTATTTGGCAGGGCTGACAGAGACAGAAAAATGCATAACCCAATGTAAGAAAAGAATAACTTCTTAGCATCTGTTGACTCCTCTGCATGCAGCTCCCAGGCCACCACTGACTCACTAGTGCCTTCACCTTCAGCTTCAGTCACCAGAGGCAGAACAACTGAAGAAGAAAAAAAAAACTAAAAACAAAAAATCCCATCAATGTTTCATCATCCAGGTGTTCCCCAAGGCTGTGCTCATTATAGAATACCAAATATGACTTAATTTGTTAAACCTTGTTTCTAACAGTTTAAGAACTTTTATTTTGTCACTGTTATTTCCTATGAACCTCCAAACACCAACTTTCCCTCTTTCTTAGTTTTTGCCATTTCAAACTACCAGCTGCATTTTACATGGTGTAAACATTTCATGACCAATGAATCGATAGCAATAGTCCAAAATAACTTGGAATTACAGCTTATTACATTAATGTATAGTAAGATTTATTATTATTATTATTATTATTATTATTATTATTATTATTATTATTATTTACCTCTCCAAAAAAAATTTGTTTGTTTGTTTTTTAACAACTCTGACAATTTGCTGATTTTTTGAGAATACTGTCACGGAAGGCAGCCATCTTTGCAAAGAGTCAGCATGTCCATTGCAGTTTTCTCAGCACACAAGTGCTCTGGTTCCAAATTTCCTACCAGGGTGCTATGCTTCTGAGCTGGAAACTCGAAAAAGCAGACCCATAGCTTCATGCTACAGCAACCTTCTTCCTCTGAGAGCAGTTCACTTCATCCAGCACACTCTCCAGGGGAACGCCCTAACCCTCAACCCCCCAAAAGCCACAAAGGAACAGCACACAGCTATTTCATATATTAAGCTTCTCTTCAGCCACCTAGTTGCTCTCAGCTTATTATACCCCAAACAGGCAATTCCCAGGGTGATTCTCTGCTCCTCTGTCTCTCTGTGTGGTTGATGTTATTGCTTCAACGGGTGCCTGTGAAGTGTGCTCGCCTTAAAGCTGGAGAGCTGGCAAAGGCACAACAGAGGGTTCTCCATCAAGCAGCAAAGAATCACTATTTCCCAATCGCCGCAGAGAGTTAAAAGAAGCACAGCTCTTTCAAATGCTCACTGGCTCTTTCAGAGATACTTATTTTAATGTCAAATGCATACCGCTGTACTGTGTGCCTACAAGACATCTTTAAGAGTTTCTTCTTGAAAAAGAATAGGTCCTGCATTTCCTGGAAATAAAAAGAACATGCCGTCTGTCCATTTGGGAACCCCTCATAATGTAATCTTCCAGCAAGCGAAAGAGGACTGTGAATAGGACGTTTAAAAAAAAGTCCTTATTGCTGCTTTTGAAAATAGCAGGGATTAGCATTCAGGAATTCTATCTGGTAAAATGACCTTCAGCATACTGTCATTATATAAAAGCACCTCAGTTTTCCAATGCTTTCTCTTGTTTTGCATTTTATCAATTCTGAAGTGAAACAGCATTGACCTAAGGATGTATTTACATTTTCACTAATTCCCAACTCCCAACTTGCCTGCTGTTTTCTCAAAAAAGGCTAAGGGCTTGGAGAAGCACTTGTCCATTTAATACATTAATTACCCACTGGCCCGAGATAATAATCGTTACTAAGAGCACACTGAGTGATCCCCGAGCTGGAGGCCATTAGCTTTCCTATCCCAGCCTCGTTGCAGATACAGTGGAAATCTATGCCATAGTAATCAGTTGGCCTTATCCTGGCTGGAATGGAGTGTGCGGCTGCACAGGCAGGGCTCCAAAAGAGATAGAGGAGCAAAGCAGGGAGTCATAGTTGCCAGAAGAGGGCTCTGCATGTCAGAGAACAATGTCAGCGTTAGGTAAATATATCCTCATGCTGCACTACCACCATCATCATCATCTTCACCATCATCATCATCACCACCGTCATCATCATCTACCTCCTCTTTGCTCTGCAGAGTTCGATCCAACATTAACAGGCTGGTCCAGGTGCACACTGTCTTTGAATATTTCAGTATATCTCTGCTTATCTGGGAGCCCTGTGACCCGCCGGAGAAAGAGATGGGAGAAGTATGGAATGGATACGGTGGGCTGATGTATAAATCAGGATTGCCCGGAGGCGAGCAAGAGCATGAATACCTGATCTCACCACGTTCAAATTTGTGGACTGATAGCTGATTCAAAATTCCAGTCAAATCGCTGCGAGGGTGGAACACTGTGCAGCACAAGTAAAAGCAAAGTTCTGTCTTTTTTGGAGAAGAACAGATCTCTCTCTCTCCTCTCTCTCTCTCGCTCTTTCGTTCTCTCTCTCTCATGGGGGATGATGGTGGTCAGATGAAGCTGACCCTTCGTTCTGTTTGGAGGAGACATATAAACTCTTTCTTTCTCCATCTCTCTCTAGGTCTCTCCCTCTCTCTCTTTCTCTCTCTCTCTCTCACACACTTCAGGTCACATCACTCATCATTCTATCTCTCAATAATTCAAATTCAAATGTTCACCCAATACATGGTAGAAGCAAACTTCACATAAAGATAAAACAATGGAAATACAGGGGAAATATACTGGTGATCCATTGATATATTGTTGCTGTCAAATCAAAAAGTATTTTTTTAGTTGCCTGACATTTATAGTTGCCAGTGTCTGCTATATTGCACAGTTTACAATAAAATAAGTGATGCTTAGAGGCAGTGGAGATTCTATGACTGCAAAAGTGTTGGCCATTGGGTGATCAAGGCAACATTAGGGGGCCCAAAATCCCTAAAATGAAAAATTATAACATTGACATTGAATAAATAGCTTTTTTTCACATGTAGTGGAGTAATGAAAACACTGGAGGATATTGCTTCAACTGTGACATATTTAAACAGTGCTCACTGCATCAATAACATCCCTAAACACAAAGAGCACATAATGCACAGTCTATGAGTCATGCATGCACAAGAATTTAACACTCTACACCTTTCATGTACACGTTAACAGGAGAGAATATCTCTTAGCTACTGTATATTCAAAAATATCAAATCCTAGTTTAGAAAGGTAGTATGCCACTGACTTGTTATACCTTAAGGAGCAATAAGAAATACTATAAATGACATTTGGTAAAGTTCAAATAATATTATAATGTAAACTGTGACCAAATGCATAAATATTCGTTGGTTTAATTGCCAGATTAGTGAGCTGCAGCACACAAAATCACACAGATTTCACTTTTTGAGAAATGTCCTACCCCTGCCTAAAAGTGGAGATTTCAGTTTGACTAAGGAAAGTGGAGATTTACAAAACATACATTTTTGCTTCACTCTGCTGCGTATAACATCTTGTGCTGAACTACTTTCTCCCAAATGAGGGAGTGAAAGCATTCTAATCAGGAGTGGCGAACCGTGACTATTAGAGCTAGGCCTTCAGTTCGGACCATAAATGTTAAAACATGGAAGAAAATGAAAGGAACAATGAAGACCATTTCTGCTAGTGCTTCTGTACTACTACTACTACTACTACTACTACTAATAATAATAATAATAATAATAATAATCATCATCATCATCATCATTTTGGATTGACTCTTTTAGTAAAGAGTCCTGGCATAGAGCTGTCACTGTTTTCCATTTTCAACATTTGATTGAAATGTATTGGTCAAGTTACCACTCGTATTTGGACATATCTAGGACTTCCAAAAGGCCTAGAGGGATATTTTTTCTCAAGTTGTCCCACTCGTTGGAATCAAAACATGCTCGGTTGATTCCACTTCATAATTACATTAGTGATTAATCTGACACATTAGTACTTTATTCCAGTTCCGGATGTCTTAACCATTGGGAGAGCTCACTTGGCTGTATCTTCCTAGATACCACAGAGAAAAAAATCAACTTGATAATTTGCTATTGGGCAATTAACTCAACAATGAAATATGAGTATTACTACAGTCCTTACAGAGTTTAAATACAACAAACAGTGCGATTACTAAACAAAAATGAAAGCAAAAATTACAGATGATTTTTTTTTTTATTATTTCACAGCAATCATTAGGCCTTCAGCCATTTACATGAAAGAAGGTTAGGGGTGGCACTCATATGATGGCCAATCAGATTTCAGGTGTAGCCATTGCCAGTCCCCCTGTCTTTGCCCCTGTCTTCGCCACCATGACAAATTGGTGAGTAGCAGCTAAAAACGCAGTGCGAATGCAGTGGGAAATACTGCCATATTTAGCAAGGAGACCTCATATGTCAACAAATGAGACATTTTGATATCTGTCAACATCTTACAGGTGGTAGCTGTCAGTATCTTTCAGTTGAAACTAGACATATCTCGTGAGACACAACACATGATCTCTCTTGGTATGTATGCCTCATGAATGCTTAATGTAACTAGTGAAAAGAGCAAGCCTCTATTTTTTTCCTCTGCAGAAGTACCTAAACAAAACCAAACTCTAATTAGTTCAGTGCAATCACTTTCCATGAAAATTACCCAAGCATTTGTTTAATGAATCATCGATGTTAATCTACGGTGCTAATGATTATTCCCGTTTTGCGCAATTTTCAGAGCCCTCTTGCAGCGAGCTGAGACTGTAAATGGTGCCTGAGTTTCTCTGTTGATTAGTAGTGTAGCTGATGGCTTGAAAATCGCTCGCCATTTGATGTTATGCCGTTACCCCAGCTAAGTGTGACTAATCGGCGCACAGGGAGTGCCAGTATTTGTAAAGCAGGCAGAGAAACTCCTCCAGCTCTGAGCGCTGGACAGGAGTGTGGGAGTGCTTGGGGAGAGATTTGACACTGACCGCTCCTCAGCGGAGGGAAGTTAGAGGATCAAGAGGTGAGGAGGGGGAAGGCGGTGGTGGGGGGGGCATCCTTAGAGCCTCTAATTGGTCTCTCTTTCTCAGGCATTCGCTGCTCGGTGGCTCGCTCGGAGGACTGTGCTCAAAAACCCGAGGCAAAGAGCAAAGCCCATGGATTTAAAGGGAATATATGTCTTAAGGAGAAGGAGAGCACGGAGAGGGAGGGTACTCTGAGAATCAATAATTCATAAGGCCTCTCCTTATTAGGGGTCTCCAGACGGTGCTGTGGGTGCTTTATGTGGGGCTCTATGTCGGATGAGATGCATCTTGGAGGGCCTGTAGCAGGACCCATTGGTCCCTGGCAGTGCTACTGCTCTCTCTCAGTGTCTCTCTCCACATAGCCGCCTGTTTCATTCATGATCACTGGCACATCTGAAGAAGAGACGGGGCTCCTAATCCATGCCTCTTAGCATAACAATGAGCCTGGGTCCGGCGCCCTCAGCTTGTAAAGATTGTTTCTATTAAATCGTGCAAGCATCTCTCGAATTATCATACCCATCAAAAGAGAGAAGCTACCATATGTTAGCCCCATGTGCTGGTGGTCCAACGGGAAAAGAGAGAGTGGTTTTTGGATGCACTGAATGTAATTATTCCACTTGCACTTGTGCAGGGATGTAATTAAACAGGTTTAGAGCTCAGAGAGGTGCATCCGAGGACTTCACTCCATCGGCCTCACTGTTCATTCAATTAGTTTTGTCATAAAGTGAAAGTACAATATTTACACAAATGTACAGCTTTGTTTTGTACTCCAAAATAAAAAAAAAATGAATTGTCCTTTGTGCATTCTTTCCAGGTAGCAAAATAGTATAAAGTAGTTAGGGAAGTTATATTAGTGGCCCATAAGTTGTATAAGTATGTAGTGGAATAAAATAGAATTGTTATTAGTCGTATTCATTTACATCATGCAGGGTAAATTTATGCCCATTACTCACATTCATGCAAATTATATCAAAAATCTACCTGTTCATTTAAAAAACATTAGGTCTACAAATTAATTGTTTGTCAATATTATGGATTAATATTGTGGATGTAAGCCATTTTACCTACTTCTAAAACCTGCCAAATACCAAAATCTGTCTTAAAAACAAGACTTCAAATTCTCTGTTTAGTTTGTATTCAGGTATTGCACCTACTATTGTGTTTCTTGTCCCTCCATACTTTCATGGAGAAATCCCCACAAAGCAACCTGTCACACAAACAAACCAGATGTAGATTTGATCAGTTGGATGCTTATAACTGAATTATATTGCTTTAAGTCAAATTGTAGTTTGGGCAAAAATCTAATTTTCTGCAATTTCCCACTTACCCCAAATGGAATCGATCAGCTGAGACATGTTTAGTTTTGCTCTGGAGCTATGAGCTAATGTAGCTAACAAGTAGATGAATGCAAGCTTATAGTAAGTGACTAGTTCAGCATCATGCAAACTGCATCCCCAAATCACACTTGCCTCAAAACACATTGATTTGTTAAGTGGTCTCAAATGGACCCGCTTAACATGGTTTCTAAAAGTGTATCTGTTTACCTATCTATAAAAATAGAAAATTACAATGAATAGCTAAAAACAACAGCAGCTGTCATCTTGAAACATAAATCTTGCGTGCATACATATATTTATATATTTGTAGCTCCAGTGCAGAACTACAGAAGCAGACTTTTGGCACTAAACTGGTCTTTGCTGATGGACCACACATGGGGTAAATAAAACTTTAACAAAATAAACAAAATGAATAAATGCATAAATAATAAAAACCTTAGGTTTAGGTCACTTGTAATACTATAAGAAAATATGTTGATCTAGCTTCTACACGCCAGGAAAACTTGCTGGGTAAGCTATGATGAGCATTATTTAATTAGTTGCCTGTCACAAAGGTTTTTAAAATCATCAATAAAGTTTATGAATTAACTTGATGTATGTAGTTAATGTAATCACTACCAATAATACGAAATGTGTTTATGAGATCTTCCTAGAAAAATCTTTTTAAGGAAAAACGTTTTACTTAAATTGTCAAGAAATGATTCTGATATAGTCAGTGTAATGTTATTTACATTTTATAGTTCAGAAAATATTTATGAAATTTCCATGAAGCAGTTCTGATGAAGGTAATGTAAAGTTATGGGCAGTGTACAGTTCAAAATGCATTTGTTAACCATCCACTTTTGGTTAAGGTTTCTTAGGCCCAATCCCCTTTCACCCCTTGCCCCTACCACTTAGCCCTACCCCTCTGCTTAGCGCATTCACACCTTGGGGAAGGGTGTCCTAATTTCTTTGATATAAAGAGGTAGGGTGAAGTGTTAAGGCTACATGGCCCTCCAAATGGAGGTTTTTCAGAGGCATGCACCAAATGGAGTGTTATGAGAAAAAAAGAAAAACTGGCAAGATGGCTGTGCAAGTGACCAAAGAAACCCACAAATGTGAGCATTTTCTCCATTAAAAAAATACAATAACCATTGTTATATCTTAGCTTGCTGTCATTTCAATCTATTGGGTCCTTTTCTTCAAATAGCTAGCAGTATACTGATATCTCAGTAGTTAACTAGCTAATTGTCCTGTTCCCCCCTTCTTTGAAGGCATTTGATGCCCTACATTTAACTAAAGACCAGCAGCGAGGTTGCTGAACTGTACCACTCCTCTCCTATCACTGCAGACTGGCAGGGTTTGCCCACAGAGCACCGCTAGCAGCCTCTTGATGAAGTAACATTCTTTTTTATTTGAGTGTGGCCAATTTTGTACCACTACCCCTTATTCTTCAGTTCCAAGGGGCAAGGTGACACACGTAAAAAACAAGGGGTAGGGGTAATACTCAGAAATGGGATTGGGCCTTAATGTGTTTAGTAAAGCGTCAAGAATAAATACAGTCAACCGTACATTGACATTTTTGCAGGTGGCTTTTTATGAGCACCTTTCATGACTACACTAAACACTTGGAGTTCATCTTTTGCAGCCTGCAGGCTGAACCAAAGCTCACAATGCTGGGGAAACAGCTCTGCATTCACAACCTGAACAGGGGTGCAGAAGAAAAAAAAATGTTCCACTTTACATGCCTTAATAACTGTGTAATTACACTTTAACAATGTATACAGCAACAATGTAACTGCTGGTTTACTGGATTACTAAAGTACAGCTTATACTGTAATCCATCATGAGTAGTTACAATCTGCACTAACAGCAACACAACAGCATATCAAACTATTTAAACTATAATGTTCATAACTTTTCACACCACAATGGTACTATTAAGCACATCACAAACTCAGAATGGCCTCAGAAAAGACTGCAACGTGAATGGCTCCAAAAAGTCATTTTTCCAGCTGGATATTGAGTGCATATGTGGGACCATGATGTAATCATACATACATATACATGCATACACACACATATACACACACACGTATATATATGTACACACACACACACACACACATATATATATATATATATATATATATATGTGTGTGTGTGTGTGTGTGTGTGTGTGTGTGTGTATATATATATATATATATATATATAAATATAATGATAAATAAATAATGATAGGGATAATTCTGCAACATTGCTTTACTGTATAATAGGTATGGGTCACTCTGGAGTTCTTGTCAGAGCAAGCAAGCAGTTAGAGGAATTAACAGTATTCACAAACCGGCATAGACTAAACTGAGTTTCCTGAAAGGCCAATGCACAGAAGAGCTAGAGTGACACTCATTTTTCTCCAACACAAACTTTTATAATAAAACAGCAAAATCCTTAACTTTTAAGCATGCCATGTGCTAGACGCTGTTTGTGTCACTTGTATGGGGGAAGTACCTGTGTTATTGTGCAGCCGGTTAATGGAACTAAATTAAATGAAGATTAATGTCAGAATTTTTTGACGTACCATTAATATCATGTACCACAGTTTGGGAACTGCCGCTGTAGAGAAGCACTAAACAAAATAGCTCCACCTAGCAGTACAGACCTTGAGCAATAATGTAATTTTACTGTATTGTTTCTATACAGTTCACGAACGCTACAGGAGTACTTATTGTCATTTGTATAGATTTAATATCAGTCATGATCTCTTTATGAACACTTTGAACAAAAATGAATGTAATTTGAAAATCTCTTGAATACAGAGACTGTTTATGTCCTGATTTTAATTTACTCATGAACATATCACAGTGTGACTAACCGTCACCGTATACATAGCCTACGTTCTTTATTCATTATTTACCATATTTAATTGATGCTTCAAAATTATTACATAACTGTAATTGAGTGTTACTGTACTGTTCATGAATGATATAATGTGAAAAATGTAAAGCGTTAGCATGTATTTTTGCATACCATAGCACTACATATACCAACACCATATGCTCTACATTCTAGAGATACACAGATGGTCTGAGATGGTTGTCCAGCACTGTTAATGAGCCGAGAAGCATGGCGTAGAGAGAATTAGAACAGTATCAGTCTGTCTGAGACCAGTGCAATGAGTGGGCCTTAGACCTGCAGCGTGAGACAGCCTGAGGATGAGGGCTTTAGAGGCAGTGTCGTGGCTGATGGATGCAGAGAGAGACGGGGCGGCCGACCCTCTCCTCTGAACTCAGCTCATTACAGCGCAGCTGCAGCGCATTAACAGCAGATGAATTACTCATTGGCCATGAGATGAGATCTAATCATGTCAGAGCAGCTCCTCAGGTTTCTCCTTCGCGATTTCTCTCAGGCTTTCACTTGTCGTTTTACTGGTGATAGACAATTACTACACGGTACAAGATAAGCATTAGCCAAGTGGTACCTACTTAACGGCACCTCATTGAAATACATGTTTATTGATGCAGAATGCTCACTTTAAAAATAAACCTCGTCATGTAAAAGTTAATAGATTATGAGCCAAATTAATCAGTCAGATCAGAGTGGTTGCTCACACACAGGTGTTGGCTTGCATAATATTCTGCCAAGCTGTACTGTGCCAGGCTAGCCTTTTTTTCGTGCGCCCAGCATGGAATGAAAACAATACACTTTCTTCTCACGCTAGAAAAACGGAGCCCTTTCCTCTTGTAACAAAAGAACATATTTCAGACTGGTGGCAAGTGAGCAGCAAAAAAAAAATCAAGAGGGTAATTCCCAGTTTTGCCAGCACTCACAGACTTGTAAACGTGTCTGAAACAGTCTTTCGCTATTGCCTTGTTTAGGTGGCAAGTTACAACATTTAAAGGGAGTATTTTCTGAGTCACTATTTTGATCTCATAAAAGATTTCTATTTTTTGTGTTTGTTTTATGTATATTTTATAATGTTCACTTGGCGTCTTTCTCCAAGAATTCATGATGTAATGAAGCCTGTACCTGTACCTGACACACTGGTATGAAAAAGAAAATATAACCCAGCTAAAAACTTCAGTAGTGTTCTACTTGAAGCCTCAATTTTATTGGTACATTTCTTCATTTTTTGCCAGTACACTCTGAGAAGGAAAGTATGAAACTGTCTCTGGGGCAGTATGCCTCTTGTCACTGGGGTAGTACCCTCAAGGATACATCTCAGTACCTTTAGTCAGGGAACATAATTGTACCATAATCCATTGAAATTCTATTTTCTAAGTTGTACTGATTCCACACACCCCTGTCTCGTCTCCAGGCTTTTTATTTTATTTTTCTGTTTTAAAACATATACAAATATGTACTTTTCACTTGAGAAAAAAAGGTCCACAACTGGACCTTAAAACCACTGTTATACCTTTGAGGGTATATTTACACTGTTTGTATCTTGATAAACAAAAAATGTACCTGCGCAGAACCTTTATTTCTAGCAGTGTAGTTTTATCTAAATTAAAAACATGTATAATCTATGAATACATTTGAAGTCCTCAAACAATGAAGTGATCATTTTCACACATATTTCCTGTACATAGGAGCTTAAGGGCATTTTAATGGAACCGATATGGCAGTCTTAATTAGGCCTCTGTCTCACAAGTTCTATTACTTGGGAATGTTTCATAACAGCGTTATGAATGGAACAAACTGCTATTAGTTTAGTTTAAGGATCCCTACGTTAATACAACATCAGTTACTTCATAGAACATTTATGTCATCTTGCAATTACTGATATAAGCTGTTCATAAATCCTTTTTAAATATGTTATTCACATATTTTCGTTATTATGCATGTGTGAGGAAGTTCTCATGCATCTCATGTATCTATTTTTAGAAATCTTGCGTTTTACTGTAATATAACATTGTACCTGGTTATTCTGACATACAGTATTTTATCATAATAATAACATCAAGGACCATTAAAATAAACTCAAATGTCTATGTAAAGGTGATAATTTCTTTTTTTGTGGATGTACATTCAATTTCTGTAAATTAACAGCAGTATTAGAATACAACATGTTAATGTTTTTTTATGTGTATTTAGTCCTTTTTTTTTCAAAAAACAGTATTATCCAGTATTTTTGGCCATATAAATATGTGTACTAGCACAAATATTTGGTAATTATAACCATTTCACTTGCATGTACATTTCACTTACAAGGACATGTACAGGAAAACAATCCAGTGAGGTGAGTGTTATGAACCAGTGGAGTCAGCTAAGTGTGGCACATCACTGAAAACAAACCCTGATGTGCCTTTGTTCAACTTTCTAATCCAAAACAGGATCTCCAAGTCATATTATCAAAGCAGTTGTTCCTAATAACATTAAAAGAATGCCATCATATTTGCATCTGTGTGCACATCTGTAACCTAGCCACATTACCCAGATGCCAAACATAGTGCTCCGCCAGGGTTCAAAGGCAAATCGATTCAAAAATTTGATGCTGAATTTACTGTACCGCTTGGCAGCATTCTCCACAATGTGGGAATCTGTCCAGAAGAGACACAATGGCTCTGTATCTCTCACCTGCTGCTTGCATACATAATCTCCCCTTGTTCCCCCCTCTCGGCCACAAATGGCTGCATTTGTCACCGTGGTAACTGAGTCTCTTATCTCATTAGTTGAGATCATCATGGCTTCTTCAAAGGAGCACACAGCAACCGTGGGGGATGAGCACAATGCACAGATATGGCAGAAAATAGCACAGATTGAATTTTGCCTGCAAGCCTGCGTCATCAGTCCAACGAGCTTAGGTAAGACAGTGTCTGCTCCTGCTGCTCTGGACAACACGCCGCTATACTGCTGTCAACAAGGCCGTGGACCAGTAAGACAGGTATTTGCCTTTTCCATTGGATCGTTTCTGAGGTTGAATGGCAAAAAGCCCAGCCTAATCTCATGAGAGCTACGATGAGCCAGGAAGGACAGCTAATGCATGTATGCTTAAATACTCCAAGCATCAGTGACGTGCATACATATAGTTTTTTCTGTAAGACATCAGTCATGGCATCTGTTTTGAAAATGCCATATATCATATAGTGGTTTCATATTTCTGTCTCTTTTGTGTCTATAGAACACAAACACTCATTTCAATGTAATATTAAATAATGGGAATGAACATGATAAAGTAGTTCCATTGCTTTTATCCTATCTGTTTAGTCTATTACTTCACATAATGATAGTAACAACCCAATGACTGTTGATTCAGATCCAAAACATTCAACAGTGTGGAGTGAAATGAAAGTTACAGTATACTTTCATACAGGAACATTAGCAAGATTTCTACCTGAGCAACATAATAAGGGAAAGGACTGCTGCCATACAAAAGTATGGGCGATAAATTGCGACACTGGACCGAATTAGAAATATTTAGAGAGACAGTGACAACTGAAATCGATACCTCAGTGATATCTAATTTGCAGCGTTGATAGAATACAAAAAATAGTGCTGTAGCCTGCATTTGACCCGTTTGTTAGCTGAAATAATATCGATGCTGTCGTTGACTGCATAGGGAGCACTCATATATAATGATGTTGCTGTTCACAGGTGCCAGGTTTGGAGATTGAATTCAGCTGTAATATTTCTCCCACACCTTTAATGGTTTCAAATCAAATGAGCCAAGAAAACTAATCAATCCAAACAAGATGATTCCTTAGCAACAATGCTATGGAGCAAGTCACTTTTACCCACAACTCTCTTTCAGGCCATGTAAGAGAGGCTTGAGCAGAAACTTATAATGTTTCATCAAGTGGAATTAAATATATAGATTCACCAGACCTTGTTAAAAGCAGGGGGCCTGTAATATGATGAATTTGTGCCAGGTCAAACATACTGCTACCCAAAACATGACTTACTCTTATCTTATCATATCCTTATCACATCTTCATGATTTTTGCAGAAACTAATGTAACCTTAGGCAAACTAGGGCATCTGGACAAAAGCATGATTGTTTTTCATCTACCTACCTAATAGTTTATTATTATTATTATTATTATTATTATTATTATTATTATTATTTATTTATTTATTTATTGACTGATCGATTGATGGCCTAGAGAAAATCATTCGGTAATGAATGAAATGAATTAAAAAAACAAAACGACAAACAAAAAAAACACTACTACTACTATCACTATAAATACTACATAATACGATAATAATAATAATAACAATAACAATAATAATAATAATAATAATAATAATAATAATAATAATAAAGGTTTAGATAAAGACATATTTCTTAAAATCCCCTTCCCTTCAGAACACATCATGAAGAGCCGTTTTTTTCTTTCTTTCTGCTCACTTTGTTCACTTTAGTTAATAACAGGACATTAACTAAACCATAGTTTTTGGAGAGTTTTAAGGCAGAAGAGAGAGGCAGTTTACTATTCATGAATCACTGCACATTATACAGGTTCTAAACTGCTCAGCCTGTCTTCAAAGATGAAATGCTAATATATGCCATTAAACAGATTTATTCAGAGCATGTTTGAGGTTCCTTCAGCCAAAGAACACATGTACAGAGCTCATTCCCATTAATGTATCAAGAAATGATTCTACTTCATCTTCTCCATACCTGTGTGATCAGTGAAAGCTCTTTGAATGTGATATGGCCCTCTCAGCTCTTAAACTACAGACTACATTTTAATATATTCATATTTTAGACTACATACACTAACTACATAGGCAAAATGTCTGGATTTTATATATAGTTCAAAGAGCTGAGATGTTCTGGACATTTTCTAAATCATTAGTGTGTTAATGTAACAGAATCTATTCAAAGTAATTTCACTGTATTTGTAATTTAAAAACTAAATATTTTATGTTTTTCCAACCCATGGTTTTAAACTATTAAGCCTCAGTCGCCTTTGATTCAATTTCTTCTGATGTTTCTTTGTAGATGAATGTTCATTTTTGTTTTTTAAGTTGGAAAACAAATCACTAATCACTAACCCTTGTTCAATTGAATAGAATTTCTAAAATAATCTTTGTGAGAACAGAGCTGTAAGGCTTTGTTTACCAGGAAAATTAATCAGAATCTGTTTATCAGGGAAAGAATGTCCTAATGCCTTATTCTCTTTGAAATAATGAACTGTGAAGAGATGAAAACAAGTCATTTTCCTAATCCATTGGCTCTTTTGCATTGGCCTATTTCTCCAGAGTACACAACTTTTTTCCCCTTTTAGTCATAGAACATTTCATAATTTTATTTGGTTTGTTTCTCCTCATTTCAGCTCCTCTTCAGGTTTAGAAACATCTGTTTTGTTAACATTGCTTGCCAACTTGAGAGGGTGATTTTTTCCCCCCCTTAAAAATGATGGGTTGTACTATATAAGTTATCAGTGTAGTTACCTTGATAGGTCCAACTATGGTTTTGGGAAACACTTGCATCACAACTGCATGGTTCTAACTATGTGTGTTGCTAACATAGTTAGCAACTATGCTTTTGGGATAAGTACCCCTGGCTGTTCATAGCACTAATAGTACTGTGAGTACTATACAGGTTAGTGCATGATGCATTTCTTATTCAGTTTTGTTTCTCTCCATGTCAGCACTAAGGTTGGCCAGAGGCCAGAATTGTGTCTGTTGACAGGCACATAAGAGATTGCATTCATTGTTCCCTACCATATGACACAATGTTACTTCCTAAAAACCTCTTTGGCATCATCTCCTAAATTGCATTAGGTGCCTTCAATGTGAAAGGTCACCTTTTATTAACTTTCCATGACAATGAGAAGCACACAGCTTGGAAAGCTTGATTCCCCAGTGACAAACCAAGGTGGACCAGAGCTTTAATCAAACTCAAGTTTCTATGGAGGATGTAGAAATCTTGCTTTTACAGAATTGTTACATGCTTAGGTGACTTACGGCCCGTCCCTTGTTTTTTTAAGTTACTGTTTTCCTTAGGTCAACTAAGTTTATGTGGGTTTATGTACCATTATTAGTCATGATGTCATAAATGACATCTGTTCTTATTGGCTGTCCTGTGTTGTGCAGTTCATTTTTTATTATATTAATGGCATCTTTTCCACTGTAGAGCTAAAAGTGTTCCCACAGCCAATTTGTGCCCTTCCATGCTGGTGCCGACTTGTAAGACCAGTTACAGTTTCTTTTTCCATCTGCTGGGTGTTTATTAGGACCATGAATATCTAACAAAAACTACACATGTTCAAATCTGGCTACCACTACAACACCAGTGCTTTCACATGAGTCTTTATTCCCTAAATGTATGTTATTTGAGCATCAGTTGGAACTGAGCTTGTACTGTGGTGCGTGGCACTTTTTTCGCCTGCTAACTAAGTTGGCCCATCAGGCTACAACTCAAAACACCTCAGAAGAGGTTCAGTTCAGCTTTCTGTCACTCCCAACACTCTTCACTCGACTTTGCTCTTTTAGACAGGAGTTTTTTTGTCTACACTTGTAATAGCAAAGAACTGGTTAATCAGAATCAAACCTGTACTATGGTGTGTGGCATTTTGGATTTGTGCTGCTAACTAGGAGAGACAAGTCAGCTAGCATTAGTCCAGCTAGTAAGCTATAGATCTAAACACTATGTAACAGGATTAATTTCAGCTTTCTGATTCTTGAACATCAGCCTTGACTTTGCTTCCTCAGATTTGCATCGTTTTCATCTAAACTTGCTTCTACATTGCCTCTGTTAGCCAGAATCAAATCTGTTCTGTGGTAAGCAGAGCTGTTAGCATACTAGGCTAATGCTAACCAGCTCCGCTCCCCTAGTTAGCAGCACAATTTTACATTTAGCAATTGTTAGACTGATGATTTGGCATTTATTGAATGATGAACTGCTTTTCAATTACTTGGCGAACGTGTAAATGAACTGAATGTATTTCGTTTTTTTTCACTTTGAAATAACACAGGACAAGGTGGCACAACATCGACATAATCGTACAACCAAACAGCAAATAGCTGCACCATAGGGTCTAATGTGTGTGTATATATATTAGGCTACACGCCTAAGATTTTCACTCACCTTTGCACTTTTGTAAATGTGATGTAACAATAAACGTGATTTGATTTGATTTAGTCATCCCATAGAACATTTCAGCCTCAATGGGTCAGCCCTGAGCATGGTTAACTAACTATATTGAGGAAATGCGCTGAGCGGGTGTTTATACACTATATAAAACTCGTTTATTTCAAAATTCACTTTTCCATAATATGGACCTCATAAAAATAGCTGCACTTTTTACCTTATACAGATATGTGTTCTGTTAGTCTGCAGTGCTGTCACAGCCTGTTTGTGCATAAACAGCCTCTCAGGTCGTTATACTGTCAGGGACAATTGGGTGGCCACCACTGGATGGGTGTTTGGAGAGGTCAGAGCAGATTGGCTGTGCGGTTATAGTTCACAAGCAACTCTGGGCCTGACCGCAGGCTTTGTCAACCAGTCGAGGTGGATTGATAGCTGGCCTAAGAGAAAAAACGGAGCGAGTATGGAAGAATGTAGGAGAGAGAGAGTTAGGCCAATGGCGTGCTGGTCAGTAGAGAAACACGTGTGGTCGTGCAGCAGCCTGTGGGCATGTATAGGGAAGGTTCTGTCATGCTGTATTACCCCTGTTTTAACAGCACCGCTCGCACTGCAGCCCAAACCCTGATTCACTGTTGTGTCTGGTGTCTTTGTGTGTTTGTGTTTGCGTTGGGGATTTTGTACATAGCCGGGACACAAGCAGCTGTGGGGAACTGTCATCTGAGAACCTGCAAGGCTTGAATGTACAACACTTGCTGTATTGGACGGGACGCCATCGAAATGTCCAGCTGAATCTAGCAATCTAACTGACCAGTACAGTGTTCTTTCACCTTAAATTCAAACAATAAAGTTTATTTTTTAACGTAGAAAAAATGTATTTGCTTTTTTTGCCAAATCCATATTCAATATTTTAATATTTTGATATAATTTTAAAATGTCCCCTGTAGTCCACTTGTAATATTTCTACAGGTTTATGTAAAAAACTAAAAACTATTTGTGCAAATTATGACAATTATGACCATTTTCCAGCCCCTCTTTATTTCTTTAGTATTAAACAGCTTGTTTTTGTTTATGCTTTTGAGCTAATAATATGATGTGATAATATGATACAATTGGCAAATGTTCTGATTGGCCCTGTATCATTGTTGTTTGTTAAAAAACAGTCAGGGCTAAAACATTCCTTATAACTTAAACATGAATGGGTGGTGCTAAACTGCTGTAGGCTGAATAGGTGGATGTATGTGAATGTGTTGTTTTTTGTGACATCACAAAAACAATGAATTCAATATCAACCATTTCTGCAGGTTAGATTTCATATTAGGACATTTTAGACTGGTGAGTGAATATTACATCTTAAAACTACATCAACTCATATCAACTATTATGCACATGATGTGGGCCCTTTAAGGACAGCTATCTTTAGCTAGCAAAATATGTATATGTATATATATCTCTGGTTTTCTCCCACAGTCCAAAGACATGCAGTCAGGCCAATTGGACATGCTAAATTGCCGCTAGGTGTGAGTGTGTGTGTGGCTCTATAAAAGTTCTTGTTTACTACTGTATGTTATCATGATGTATCTTTTGATGGCGTATGTAAATACAAAATAATTGCAATAATTGCTACACTTATGACTACAATAATGATGTAATTTCAGCTTTTGTTCTGCAGAAGAGAAAATGTGTGAAAACAAACAAAGACTTAAAAATATACCTACAAATGTCACCATCATTTTCAGAAACAATTTCCATCACAACAGCCACTCAGCCAATAAAGGTTATAATGTGAATGTGAATGTGGAGAGCACTAGACATTTATAATTGCACCCAGTGCACATATTACAAGCACATTGAATGCCAGCTTGCCTAAGCCAAACCTAAACAGATGAAGTGATGATTGATCAATCACACACACTATGGATTTTCCTGGCAGCGCAATTTGTGAAGGTAATGAATGTGTCATAGCAGTCAGGTTAGTGTATGACGTTCTCAATCTCAGCCGCCAGGGCCACTGCCGGCGGCGCGACCAGCTGCTAGCCTGAGTGTGGAAGTGATGGTTCAGTGCCCTCTGACAGCCTGCTCTGCTGAGGAAAATGCCTGTACGAACCTTCAGGCTTCGCCTGGTCTCAGGCTCTCTCTCTCTCTCTCTTCATCTCTCAGTGCTTCTTTCGCATGGGGCCTCCCAGGGCCTCTGGCTAGTCCTATGATGAGGGTCTGGTACCTTTTTTGTACAAGGAAAAAAATTCTAAGGTATTATAGGTGACTTGTATTTTGAATCTCTCAAAAGAAAACTATCAACTTAAACTATGTTATTTCACCAAAAACACACTTTTAAAAATAAAGGTGCCAAAAAAACAAATGTTGCAGTGGTGAACTATGACTGATAGAGCCAGGACTTCAGTTTTGGTAATAAATGTCATAACAAGACAAAAACAAGAAAAAAGTAAACAAAAACACCTCTACAATAATGCGAATTTCTGTTCCATTTTATGTTCCATTTTCAGAAAAAGGTACTGTCCGAATAAATTTTAGTCCCAAGATACAAGGAACATAAATGCACCCCCAAAAGTACAACATGTTCCTTAACGTCCAATTATGAACCTTAAAAGAGTTTCATTTTTTCAGAGGAATGTCACGGAAAGTCCTGCAATGGACTGGCGACCTGTCCAGGGTGTATCCTGCCTTCCGCCCAATGACAGCCGGGATAGGCTCCAGCACCCCACTGCGACGCAGAAGGATAAGCGGTTTAGATGATGTATGTATGTATGTCACGGAAAGTCACGTATTCATGCTTATTAAGTTATGACATTTTCATAACTTAATAAAAGCCCACAGTCAATACAGTGTGTATGGAGTCAATGTAACCACTCACTGAAACCTGGTAGGGCTACCACTCACATTTTCAGTCAGTGACATATGTAGGATGTCCCGAAGGCCTAAAGTGACTTTTTGAAGTTGGTCCCACTTATTGAAAAAAATTATTATGATTTACACTTGTTTCCGCTGACATGTCTCAATAGGTAATCTAATGTGTAAGGCCTTCTGACATTCTCCTGAAGGCCTAACAAAGGTACCTACTAAATGTATCTACCTACACACCACAGGATAAAACCTTGTCCAATCCTAGATGGACAATTTTCCATTGAGTGTTTTAAAATATTAACACTTTTGCTTCTAAACAAAACGTAACAATGAAATAGGTGTATTACTACAATACTCGCAGTTTAAATACAACAACCATGATGATGAACCATTATCAAATAAAAAAAAAAAACTAAAATTGACAGATTTAACTTCCAGAAATCATTAGCCTTTCTCTGAAGGCTCAGGAGGCCCTGAGGGTTCTGTGACATAGAAGAACTGCTTATACTTCCCTAAAGAAATTTTCAAAGCACAGGTTAAAAAATAACTGGTTTTATAAATGAGATATAGGAGGGTGAAGAAGTAAAACTCGTTTAAAAATATATAGAACCCCCACATAATTGAAATGTTAAATTCATGGTTGTTGAATTTAATATGTTGAGGGGAAAACATATAAAATGACTTGTGCACATTTTATATATTTTATGTTTTATTTTTTTCTAATATGTTAAATTCAGGAAATAAATTGTGCACTAAAATTTGCAGAAAAATGCCATAGTTAAGTTGGTCTTTGTAGAGGATGTGTTAATCTAATTTTACTTATAAAACCAACAAAACTTGCAATTTGACCAGGGATGTTCAAACTTGTGCATAAAAATGTAAAAAAATTATGCAAACCATTTCACAGAAACAACAGAATTCAATCCATTCCTAATGCAACCTCCATCATATGTGGTAGCCAACAGCTCTAGTTCAGCAAGCAGTTCTTTCTGATTGTATGAATTATTGCTGTGCTTCCAGATGTGCACACAGACACCAGCCGTGCTGACAAGCACCACACTGCATGAAACAATGAGCCAAGAAAAGAACAATCTCTCTGCATACAGAAACGCAACCTTCACACCATCACAATCACACTAGAACAACCAGGGACACAAACAGTGACGAAAAGAGGCTGATGATGCAGAAAAGACATAAAGACCCAAGCAATGCTAAAGAGATGAGTGATCTATCATAGCATTTTTGTTGGTTTAGCTAATGTAAAAGTGTGAGGACAAGTGAAAATGACATAGGAGCTGATTTACTAACCTGGCATGGAGAGATCTGATGCCATTAACTGGGTGATCAGCAAAAGCTGTGGATTTTTGCATGATGCATTAATTAGTAAGCAATTCAGGGCTTTCCTGTGGGAGCGAAAACCAATGGGTGGAGTGTGCAAAACAAGTGGGCTGATGTGCAAACTGATTAATTTGTACAATTTACACTTTGCTTGGCCTGAAAGGGTCTGAAAGAAAAGTTTTTGCTTATTCTATGTAATAAGTGCAATGTGATATTTGACAAATGCTGTTAATGAAAAATAAGATATAAGAACACAAAGAACATATGCTATGTGTGTTATTTCTCTTTTGAAAATCTAAGGCAAATGTAAAACTCTAAAAAGTGAAACTGCAAGGTATGTATATGTACAAGTAGCATTATATTACATTACAGCAGCCTATTTTCTGCATACTGTAAATGATAATATGCATCTGCACATTTGGTTAATGTTATTAGAATTTTCATTATGATCCTTGCTGCTTCTCTTCATATGACATCACTTACAGTGAATTCAATTCCATAGCTAAGCAACTTTTCCAGAACTTTGGTACATCTTTTATAAACCCATAGATAGTGACTTTTTTTTCACTGACGCATTGACTTAAACCAACATGGATTTGATTGTGTGTTTGCTTATGCAACCCTGAATAACATTAAAGATATGCTCGGTATGTTAAACATCTGTTGCAGTTTTTAATTCACACTGATTTTTCTCCTTAGCTGCTGTTTTTGGGGCAATTAGGCCCTATGTTAAAAAAGGACACAACATAAAACACTGTCATACAGTCTCAAACACTCCAAAACAATATCCCACCCATTCACTATCCACCCCAACAAAAACAAAACAAACAAAAAACACAACTGTACTGCAAACATGGATGCAAGCTATAAGTCTATCTCATACAGGGCCGCTTTAACCTGCTCAAGGACCCTGAGGCTACAGGTGCTAGTGGACCCTATGGTCCACTAAGTTGCAATGAACTTGATACAAACTTCAACTTGAGCTAAAATGTGTGAGCTGCTCTGTCCAATCTGTCGCATGGCACTTCTCTGGTGGTGTGTGGTACAGTTTACTCTGTAAACCCATCAACATCACAACATAAGATGTTACTTAGATACAAACTTATAGTTTATGTGAGTAACGCTATTCATCAGGGGAGCTGCGATAGATCACAGTTGCACCTCACTGTCCTACCCCATAAACTGGTGAGCAGAGTAGCAAGTAGTTTGTTGTTGACACCATCCATTTCCATTCGCCATGGGTTCTTCTGCTTCAGTGCCAGCAGGTGTTGTATCCAATTGAATTCCCCCTTAAAATGAATGTTCTCTTTGACAAATCAGGTCCTCAGGCATGCGGATTCACTGAACAACGCCAGCGGAAAGTTTAAAAAAAAGATTGAACGGCCGCGTGTTTTCACCCAATCCCCAATATAAATTCACCCAAGATAACATGGCATAATTGAGATTCCATGATAAATATTATTTTCAATTTGAGTAAACGGTAAACAGTCATACTGATAAATACTTTTTGTACTGTTCGTCGCCAATTGGGTGAATACAGCTGCAGTACAAACATTTTTTTTAACCTTTTCGTTTTCACTTACATTTTAGGCCAAAACTTCATAACAAAACTATCACAAAACAATTTCCCAGGTATCAAGCAATGCATTTATAGCCGTTTTGTGTAATAAATTAACGGGACGTAGCTTTTAGAGCCATTAATTACTTCAGATGTCTGAAGTACCTAGTACTACAATGGTGAACAATTCTGACTCTGTAAAATTCTCTAAAAAGACGCATTTCACACCAAACCACTCTGAATGATTTTGTTTACATCTCAACGCTTGAATAATTAAGTAATTTTGCAGAACTGGTGGAGGTCCCCTTTAACCCACATCCAGGAAACCGGCACTAAGTATACAGGCAGATTATTCTCACACAGCAAGCATGTAATAAAGAATGCTTCTCATCACAGAACCATTTGAAAATGTAGCAGCTAGCTAGTAGACTGGTTTGTTTTAGTAGCTGGAATACAGTTGATAAAGAAGTAAAAAAAAAACAGGCATTTATTTAATAGTTGTCAGAAATGAATGGGCTGTTATTGAAGGTTATAAGGAAAGATACAGAAATATAACAACAAACTTGACAAATATACTTAGAATATAGTACCCTTTCAATAAAATTCAGTGGTATGGCTCTTAATCTTTGTGGTTGGGCCCAGTGGACTCCCCCACGGTAAGACGAAAGACGTAAGAAAAATACAGACTGGACTATTCCCATGACATTTATTCTTTAATCTCCAAAAGTAAACTAAACCACAAGCTGTAAAACTTATGAATGATAGTAAAACAAATAAAATTTAAATGTTGTTGCAAAAATTCCTTAACAACTTTATTCTCCTTAAACCTCTCAGATGACTTATTGCATAGATGTTATTCTGTAGCTTTTTTATGCAGCCTGCTGTGTCAGACGCCTGCATATGGCTTTTATAGTCTTGTATAAAAACACAGAGTGAGAGAGAGAGAGAGAGAGAGAGAGAGAGAGAAAGAGAGAGAAAGAGACAGAGAGAGAAACAGAAAGAGCTGGATTCAATTTGTTTTCTTACTAAATACACAGGCATAATATGTGTCCAGTCAAACTTTTAGGCTTCTGCTAGAAACGAGGGGCAGTTGAATTTCCTGCTCTTGTCAATAGTCAGCTCTTTACACGATTGATTTTTTTTCTCATAGAGTCCGCTCAGCAGTCTGTTTGAGCAATTTCTGGACCCCCCAAAGAGAACATCACCATTATTGTTGCTAGTTTTTATTATTATTTTTTTTTTCAGCCAGAAGGCCACATTTCACTGATCCATGAAGTGGTCATTGAAGAGTCACTCGATGAATAGATGCCTGATCAAGCGGAGGTGGTTGCCATAGCAACGGGCAGGGGAACACAGGTAAGGGCCACTACTGATTGCCTGAACTCAAGAGCCGCTGATGAGAGGATGTTGCCACTGTTCAATCACAGGCAGCCTGCAACTGGCTCTGAGGGAGACAGAGAATGGAGGCTGGCTAAGAACAACTATGGACTTATACAAACTCAGAAGCAAGGCTGATTTGGGGAAGTACAAAGAAAATTCATGCTCTTCTGATGAAGAGACTTAAAATGCAGACCGACTGCACAGAAGTAAAGGAAGCGCAACATTTGCAGTTGCACCAGGCCCGCCTCTCAAAAGACCACCAGTGGAAAGCACTGACTAATGCACCATAATCTATGTATGTTCAGCCACAACAGCCTTTTAATTTCAGCAAATCAGACATGAATATCTGTGAGAGCTGAGTCACCAGAAGGATGGGTCACTCTGATAATTTGCCATTTTTCAAAACTTTGGCAACTGCTTGCAGTTACACTCTGGAAAACATTTCCAGTCTCTTTCTACTGTTTCTGCTTTTATTGATATCTTGAAGACTGCCACTCAGTGATCCATCTGGCAGCCAAATAGAAAGAAAAAAGGAAGAAAGCATGAAGCAAAACACAACATGTGTTACACATTTTTGACAAACAATGAGGAGTTATGAAGAATTGATCATTGCAGCAAACATGCTGTGAGTTCATCACAGCTGGAAGGAGAGACCATCTGAATGGCTAATTATTATTATTATTATTAGTAGTAGTAGTAGTAGTAGTAGTAGCAGTACTAGAAATAGTAGTAGTTATAACAGCAATAATAATATAATAATAATAATAATAATAATAATTGTTTAATAACCTGTTCTGATGTAATGTTTAATTCTGATTTAAATTAATTCTTTTTTCAGTAACATTCAAGTCACAATAGCTCAGTCTAGTACATTCACAAAACTTTAAACTGGTGAATGCTGATGATGTACTGTTTTCTTAGTTAGGTAGCCTGATGTTGGCTTTTATTTACATATATACACTTAAGCAATAGAACATGAGTGTGTTATCACGAAATAACATCACTGTGATTTTGTCGCAGATCACAGCCGTGTTCTATTCCTTTTATACAACGGTTAAATAAATAAAGTAATAAATAAATAAATTGGGCCATGAACAAGTCATTTAATATGTTTTAATGTTAGCAGTTCCTTCCACCAAATTATAGTTCCTTAATAAGCAGCTTGTTGCTACGTCAGAGTAACAAGCTCAGCTCACTCGCTGAGTAATCTTAAAAGTATCCATTTTCTGTTTGTGCGCAAAGTAAGAAGTAAAAACATTCAAATTGAGTATCTCCTACAGCTGTCAAAGTCATTGCTTAGCAACGGTGTCTCAGCGGAGTGATACAGTGTTTGGCCTATAGTAAGTGGAGCTGATAAAATGGACAATAAGCGTAGAAACAAGGATATATATATATATATATCTCAAACCACTTTTATTCACTGACGTTACAAATATTTTTAATATTTCTCTTTATTGCTTTCTGAGCCAAACTGGACACAGAATGGAAACATGTAACTAGGAAACAGCAAGAAAGAACAGTTCACATACTTTTACAAGTGTTTCCCATGATGCTTGAACCTCATACATTTAGTACCCTTCAGGCAAAAACCCACTGCTTTAGTAGCTCAGACTGAGGTCAGCTTGGTTTAAAGAGGGCCAAAGGTTATGGTTCTCATAAGTCTTTTAAGCCTTATTTACATAGACAGCCAGTAACAGGCTCAATTTACTAAGACAGAACCAGGGCTGCCAACTCCATCTGACAGCTACCCTTATTTATTTATTTATTTATTTATTTATTTATTTATTTGGAAGGTCACTTACTAGCTGCTTGGCACTCTACAGGCAGTAGATTTTGTAATTTTTGTGGCTCATTGAATGAGCTAGCTAGTTTGCTCTGGTTTGCACAGCACAGACCTCTGAGCTGGGAACATGTGAGAGCTGCATCACTGACTAACACCCAACCACTACGTATTACATATGGGATTTCTGGTTTTGTTTTTCTGTTTATAATAGTAACCTTGTCAAAGAGAAGATAAAAACATCAAAGTATTAACTGCCATGTTGTTTTTTAATTAGAAAAAAAAGTAAACATATAAAATTCACTAAAAGTTATATTTATAATTTCATGAAGCCTCCTTGAGTCTGAGGGCCAGTCCTTGAGTGTTGGCTATCATAGGCAGAACTGAAGTAGGTCCTTCTCTCCTCATTCAGTATGATGAACAAAGACTAATGTCCTTAGAAGCAAAGGAAAATGGTTTTAAGCCTCCATTCTGACACAATGATGATTACTAGTGAAAGCCTTTGCTGCATCTTCAGGCGAGTCGCCTTCAAAATCTTTTCAAGACAGACGATGAGCGCTCCGCGAGTCTAAAAATAGCTGCTATCTTTATCTTACGTGTGGTTTATAACACAGGGTTGTGACTGTTTTCATAGCCACATGTCAGACGAGGGCTGCATGGCTCAGTCTTGCTAAAAGTGCTCAAAGTGGCTGCCAACGAGTTGAAAGAGGCGCTTGTCAGTGGGAGGAACACATGATGCAGGCTGCATCTGCAGAGTCGCGCCTCACGAAGGGGTGTTTAGCACGTGGAGAAAGACAAGGTCTTGGAAATGGAAATTGCCTGCCTAACCACCTGTGCCACGTTAGCTTGATGAATGTCGTGAATAATGTTGCAGCAAGCGCGACGAGCAGCGTGTGTGCTTCAATGAGGTTCTCTGACTGCCGATCCTGTGCGACTCAGTTTTGGAATATGAAGAGGAAGGAGGAAAATCACGCCTCCACCATGTCTCTTTCCTGTGATAGGCAGGAGATTGTGTCTCCATTTTAGCAGGACGATTAACTGATGAAAAGACAGTACAGTCTTGAATAAAACATGAGGATTTCGACTGTCATGGAAAACTTCCTTCAGTAAAGACATTCTGATTAGGAACAATGCAAGAAGGCCTGCAGAATTATAGTCTAATCTCCAGTAGCATTCGGGTAGGCTGCAGTCCATATGTAAGATCATTGCAACAGCTCTCTAGTTGTGTTTTGTTTTGTTCATACAGGCCTAGCCATATACGTCAGTCAGCTTGCCAGGGCAACCCATGTGCAGTGCATTATGAGATATTTCTCCTGACATTTGCTGATATTTCCTTCACCAGATTCAGCATGTTCCAGTGGATGAATGAGTCCATTCGTATTCTGCAATTATGGGAGAGTTAGTCAGTAATAATCACCAAATCTCAGATCCTCCAGCCTCTTCATAAACGCGTAAGTTTTCATTTCTTTGGAAATAAATTGCATCAAATTACACAGTAGAGTTTACAAATTGTTTTATTTAAATCATATTATTTGTTCACAATAATGTCTACATTAATTCATCGTTGTAGAATTATTTTCCTCTGTCCTATTTAATATATATGTCTTATTTAGAATATGAGGCTTTCCATCTGTGCTCAACATACAGCACTTGCAAATAGCCTGGACAAATTCTGCGGTTCTATATTAAGGCTAACTGATTTAATTTTGTAACAGCTGAGAACATGCCAAGTTACACATTCAATGAATATGTACACTCAGAAGTGCACATGCATATTCATTTTGGCCCACTAGGCATGCGTTCCCCAATAGGATTTAACTATTACAGCACAAAATGCCATTACCCGGCTGGATCTGTTAAAGTGCATCTAGGCTTAAAATTAGGGAACTGCACTTCAGTCAATTCTCATCATTTGTCAGTGTGAATCGAGCTTTTGGAATGAAGTCCAGGTCCTCTTCCAAAGAGAGATACCAGCAGCTATTTTCCTCTGAGCTAAACCTCAGGGCAGCAAGGGCAACTTTGGTCCAATCCAGCCAAAGGCGAGAGTACACGTTTTAAATACTAGCCATGCATCAGTAAGCATAGAAACAGTATTTATTTCTTTATTTATGTTTATGAGCCCATGCTAATTCTGTACAAAACACACACCCACATTCAAACATACTGTGGCTTAAAAAGAGGAGGAATGAAGACAAAGATGGCAGCATAATGCTTTCAAGCCCCATTAACGCTTGCCTTTCCTTCAACTTTTTCACCCATGTATTAAGCTGTCAATAACACTAACAATTACTGCCCCCACACTATGGTTACATTTAAAGTGACTGCTTTAATTCCTTTAACATCCACATGATTTGGCTGTTAGTCTCTATGATTAATTAAGGCATGATGAACACTCTCAGGCCAGTGGCATCTTGATGGAAAAAAGGAATCATTAGAGGTCCTTTGGGTCCGCTTAATATACTCAAGCGCCGGTTGGCTTTTCAGCATCAGCTGGGGAAGGAGAGATCAACCAGCAAATCAACCTGCTTGACCTGCAATTTGCACCAAAGGAGATCAGCTGCAATAAGTGCCATAGTGAACCCCCCTCAGCAACACCCCCCTCCACCTCCCCCAAGTGTGTTTCCTTGCCACTCTCTTTTTATTAGCCAGCCTTTATTATCACGGAGAGCTGGCTTTTTTAAAGCAGTAATTCCGCTCTTCATTGCAAATCAGCCTCCTGTGGGGATCCATAAATGTGCTAGCTTGTTCTGTCTTAAAAAAAGAGAGAGAGTTGAGAGTTGAGTATGAGGATTATTACATGTTCAGGGATTACTGTGGGAAGAAGAAGCAGAGCTGTTAGCAGATACATGACTTGTATTATCTGAGTCTTGCTTAACACTCAGAATCTGATTACAAACAGTCAATATGTCAGTCTGTCAAAATTATACACAGTTCCTGAAGGGATTTAGTGACTTTCTACAGTGCGTAGTCTAGTGAAAAGTAAATTTCCTGTATTTGTATTCACAGAAAATTACTGCTTGTAGATCTTTGTGTCTGTTGAAAATTAAGTAGCATAGCAAACCACAGAACAGAACAAGAGCTTAGGATTCTCCTGAAGATACTGATGAGGCTGATAGTGAGAGAAAGAATTCATGATGAATGGCCCAAAAAAATGCTCCAAAATTACTTGCAATAAATCCCTTGTTGCATTAACTTATATTAAAAGTTAAGAACATTTTTGCCTCCTCCTGTAAAGTTGCCATTTTGGACCTACTTGTTTTTCTTTGGACAGCGATGATATGCTCCTTAATTTATCCTTTACTATAATCCTGCATGCAGGAATAAAAATAAAATATATAAATAGAATAAATGCTATTGTAGCTACAGCAGTGGCTTTTTTACTTTTTTCAAATAAGGCATTCATTCAGGAAAGAACCAACAAGATTATCACGTTTACAGCAAATCACCAAATGCCTACCTATTGGGCAAATCTGTCAGCTAATTTCCAAACCATACTGTATATTCAGCCAACACAAGGTAATACTCGCATAGCACTCCAGTGTTAATCAATGTAGCCTTTTACAAAAGATGGACATATGGCAGGCAATTCAGGAGCAGTCGTGCATGTGCAAAGCACAGTTTTACACATCTTCTTTTGTCACGAGCAGCATGTCATGAGCGGCATGTTGCACTCCTGCAACAGTTATCACTCACAACTGCTGGCCACACTGCATCACTTCTGCCATAAAACTAGCTTACCTAATTAGTGCCACAATATGCACTTACAATATGTCTGAAATGAACATTTAGTTTACTAAGGCTGCGCATAGGACCACCTACTAACTGTGCACACTTGTGAGGCACAGTGAAATAATGGAGCTGTCAATAAGCTCAAAACAAAAGAGAAAATGTAAGTTCAGTGATGAAGAGATAGCAATGTTAGTAAAAGAAGTTTTCCTCACCAAAACATTCTACAGAGGTGTAATTCTATTCCAGATTAAAAAAATGAATACTAATATGTGAATCAATAGCATGGAGGTGTGAATTAATAGCATGTGCTTTCAATAGCATGTGCTTTCACAGCACATTTCGCATTCTGTCTACTCACGTACGTACATCTCATCTTGAGAGATAGAATGTTATTTTGATGGTAAACATTTTCAGCACATCTTTGAGGCCTGACTGCTCTAATAGTTAAAGGAAGCCTCCTAACAACTTGCTTTTAAAACACCAACACAAATTGACCAGCCAACACTAGTTGCCATTCAAGCAGAATATGTAATCAGCAGCACGTCTGGTATCTCCTCTTATTTTCTATGCAATCCTCCCCTGTTTTGCATGATCTTCCCTCAAATGCCTAAGCATGAGGGAGAGAAGGGCATGTATGCCAGTATGTAGCATGCGAGCAGAATGCGTCAGAAGCTGGGGCCTACAGCACAAGGCGAGCTAGCCAAAGGTTAACTAAGTTGGCCTAAAGCTAAGTAATGATATAGTACCAAATTTTTTGCTGATAGTGAAGTATTAAACACATATTAAAGTATTTTCTGTATGCTACTTTAGGTGTGTTTTCATGCTGTGAGCTGTAGCATTAACCATAAATAAAGTACTATTACAAAGTAATGGTACTTTATTTGTGGTACATTATAAAGTACCATACAAGTTGTTTTATTAATATTCTTTTCATTTCATGTCTTTTTTGAAGAGATGTTGCATAATCCTACAATTTCATCCAATATATTATGTATGCATGCATTACTTTCAGAGTATACTGGGTTCTGTAACGTTTTACAGAAGCGAGACTGAAAAGGCTCATGCAGATAAACAGAGTCTAACATTCTGTATGAGTCAGTTTTTCAGTTCTCTTCATTTGACCCCTGTGATTTTTGAGGTAAAACTGAATTTTAAATAAACTACCACAGTATTGTGGCTTTACTGATTGTTCTAATTCTGTTTTAGCATTGCTGAACAAATCCTTAGTTAGTCTATTTCTGGTTTGTTTCCATTCCTCAAAAGGATGCCATGTGATCAATAGGTCTCATTTGCTAAAAGGACTTGGCCTGTAGGACGAATGTGTTGGCAGTTTTTCTTTCCCTTCTGAGAACGTACCTGGTCCGACTGTGGTACCTCGAGTCACAAATCAAGTGACCTGCTTGATTGCATCCCTTAAGAGAATTGATTCCAAAACCACAAGTCATGGGCTTTCCCTGATTAAATCTTCACTTCTCTGTCACGGGACACAAGGTAACACAGCGATAGACCACAGGAAATTGAGGAGGGATGGAAGTGCTAGATCGTTGATAGGATTTACCTGCTGAAATAGAATTAGTGGGTATCTGATATAGTTTACTTTGATATGATCTGGATTTTTTCTCTTTAGATGTCTGAACATGAAATGTTTTCAGACTGGTATTTAAAATAGATGTATTGGACACAGAGGTGGGTAGCAGCTAGTTACATTTACTCATGTACTCAATTAAATAATATTGAATGGATATGTACTTTCCTCAGTATTTTAAAATGATAATAGTTTTACAAGTACATCTGTGATGAAAATAATGTATGTTTTACTCATTTACACTTTAGCTATTTTCATTTAGTTGCTATTTCATTCATTTCTGCTTCAGGATTGGCCAAATTTCACTTTTGAGGTTCATCTTTCAATTTCAGATTAAGACTGAATCGAAAAGAAAAGAATAGTGTCTAATATACTTCAGTTTCTGTGTTGATAGATGCTAGATAATAGATGTACTAAAAAGTACAAAAGTCTTTTTTTATCACTGCTATTTTTTTTATTATTAATTATTATTTTTTATTATTTTTTGAATAACTACTAATTTTGTACTTCTACTCAAATTACTTTTGAAAAAGCAAAACTTTTATTTGAGTCATTATTTTTGCAGAAGTAATAATATTTTTATTTCAGTTTATGTTTAGACTAGCCACTTCTGATTGTACATATGGAAAGAGGCTGTTAATGTTTGCAAGTTAATGCATGTACATTTAGAAGATGTACTGTTACACATGCCTTACTCATTGGTTGACTAGAAGATTAAGGTAGCTGGCAAAGTCTGTTAAATTATTATTATTGTTATTATCATTATAATTAGTAGTAGTAGTAGTAGCAGTAATAGTAGTGGTAGCAGTCATAGTAATTACTATTATTAGTTGTAGTAGTAGTAGTAGTAGTAGTAGTTGTAGTAGTAGTAGTAGAAGTAGTAGAAGAAGCAGTAGCAGTAGAAGCAGTAGTAATAGTAGTAGTAGTAGTAGCAGTAGAAGTACTGGTAGTAGAAGCAGTAGTAGTAGTAGTAGCAGTAGCAGTAGAAGCAGTAGTAATAGTAGAAATAGTAAAGAAGTATATGTAGTAGACATATTAGTAGTAGTAGCGGTGGTAAAAGTAGTAGTAGTGGAAGTGGTAATAGTAGTACAAGTAGTGGGAAAAGCAGTAGTAGTAGTATAAGCAGTAGTAGTAGATGTAGCAATACTCAAAGTAGTCATAGTAAAAGTAGTACACATAGTAGTAGTAGAAGTAGTAGGAGAAGTAGAAGCAGCAGTAGCAGTAGAAGCAGTATTAGTAGTAGAAGCAGCAGTAGTCGTAGTAGCAATAGTAGTAGTCATAGAAGTAGTAGTGGTATTAGAAGCAGTAGTAGTAGTAGAAGTAATAAAAAATAATATAGTAGTAGCAGTAATGGTAGTAGTACAAATAGTATAGTACAAATAGTATAGTAGTAGTAGTAAAAGTAGTAGAAGTAATAGTAGAAATAGTATAGTTGTAGTGGTAGTAGAAGTAGTAGTATTTGTAGTAATATTAGAAATAGTGTAGTAGTTGTAAGAGAATTAGTAGTAGAAGCAGTAGAAGTAGAAGAAGCAGTAGTAGTGATGGTAGAGGCAGCAGTAGTAGTAATAGTAGCAACACTAGTAGAAGTAATAGTAGAGGCAGCAGCAGCAGCAGTAGTAGTAGTAGTAGTGGTAGTAGTAGTAGTAGTTACTGTACACTGTAGAACCATAGTGCAGCAACAGTTGATATACATGAGTAAAGGCTCTTAATATTTCATCTTGTAGGTGTATACCCCATACTTAAACCACTGGACGTGAGATAGACACTTTTTCTCCATCCATCCTAAAACACTGAAGGGGATGGCGGTGTGTTCTCTCCACCAGGGAGCAAGTGGATTTTGGGAGCCAGTAGAGTCTGACTAATCAGAAGCTGCTTGGGGGAGCATTAAGACAGACGTGTGGAGGGGAAATGTGACACCTGGAAATTACACAATGTAATGGAATCAGCCAAGTGGTAAATGTAGCTTTTAAATAGGTTTTGTGTTCTCCATTAACTTCAAAGACACTGATTGGTTCTGACAGTGGAGAAAGTGCCGGTCAGCATGTTCGCTCAAACCCCTCCATCCTGCACCTCCTCAACACAAAGTTCTCCATAGTTAGCAGGGTGCTTTGGCCAAGTGACACTACACTGTGTGCAGAATGTGTGTGTGCGCTTGTGTGTGTGTGTGTGTGTGTATATGTGAAAGATCGTATAGGGCAATGAGAGCACAGCCATGCCTGTTTGAGCCACTTCAGGACCTCCACAATGTAACCTGTTGGAGCTATTTACTGTTTGTTTGAAGCATCTAAACCAGCCTTAGCAATGTAGCCTGTCACCTCTATTTTGTAGATCCAATGCCTGAAGTAAAGAATATTTCTTGATCCACAAATATAGGAAAAACAAAACACCTTATCTAGCAATATCTCACATCATCAAAACATAGGTCATCTGATCCTTTTGCTTTATCTCTAACAACTAAGGCATTAAACTTTGTCTGAGCACCATAATTGGTCTGTTATTTTATTTAGACTGTGGTATTTTATCCTACCACTGCTTTACCTCTGTGAAGCGCTCAAAGATTTTGTAACTAGACTTAAATGATTATATTGTCTAATATAAAAGACTAATATTGTCTTTTGACTCTGATTACAGATACACTGTTGCCAGGGAAGTCTTAACAATGTAGAACATGTTAAGATACAGGGCTGTGCAAAAGTCAGAGACCACCCTTCTTTTATTTAATTTCCTTTTAAAATAGCCATTAAGTAACTTATTCAGTTATTAATTTTTTGATGTAGAAAAAGGAGGAAGCATCTACAACAGAAAATTACACAGAAGCCTCTAAATCTATTTTTTTCCAGTATTTACTGAGCCAACTTTTATTACAGCCTTTATTACATCTTACTTTCTTTTCAGGAGACTTGTTTTCAGTGTTTCAAAGAAATCTGCAAGTATTTTTCTACATCTCCAAAGTGTAGTCTTAGGGGTTAGTTGCATTTTCAGCTTCTAATGATTCAAATAATCCCAAACATACTCAATAATATTGAGGTTTGCGCTCTGGAGTGGCCAGTTCATTTTGGTGTTTTGACAACGCCAGCAGCTTCTTTGTTTGATTTTGCTTTGTTTTTAGTTTTTATTTTTATCTATTTCCTTTCCTCAGTAACACATTTTTGACAGCTACACATCCTTTCAGACTCAGTGTTGAGTTGTCTTCTCACAGATGAAAGATGAACAGAAACATATGAGGATTTTTTTAGATCGTAAGCAAGAGTGGAGCTGATGGAAGATGGAAGCTTTAGGTACTGTGTATCTGACGGTGACAGTTTTAGTGGTCTACCAGTTCTTGCATGATTGTTAGGAGTCCCATTTTCTGTATGTTTTAAGATTTTTTTTCCCCGTATTTTCCTTTGATCTTCCCATTCCTTTTGCAATTGAATCATCTGATCTAATTTACTCTGAAATATCTACAGAAAAAGGAATAATTTATATTTAATGGAAATTAAATAAATGAAGGGTGGTCACTGACTTGCACAGTACTGTATATGAGAAAAATGATGCCTAGTATTTTGTGGCTAGAAGATTTCAGTTGGATGTGCATCTGCTTCACATTCATGCATTTTGTGTGAATGAATGATAAAAGCTGTTTTTCTCTCATCGCTATAGCCCCCTCCAGTAACATCCCAGTGTTTTTTATTGATTATTATTATTATCACTGCTTGCAAACCCAAGTCACATTAGCACAACAATTCAATGCAGTAACAAAGAAGCTAATCTAGCCTGAGGGGCCCTAAAATTAAAAATGTTATGAGGGCAATTAATTGCTTTGCCTAAGGTACTACCATTGCTCACAATTAACATAATGAACAGGACATTTTGTGGCATTACAAAGCTGTACAAATCAACAGGCTTTCAGAGATTGCTCTGACCAAGCATTAAATTCAGTGTGACAGCCAAGGACCACCTTCGCTGGTTTTAGCATCTGGGTCATCACTTTGGCACCAGCAATCCAGGCTGTACTCAGTGTGTGCTAAGTCATCTGAAGGGCAAAATCAAATCTCTACTTGAAAAGTCATAAAATACACAACAGTATACGACTGCATATACAGTGTTTTTCTTTTTTTTAATCAGTCCTTGAGGTAAACATGGTGAGCATGCACTGGAGTCCTGCATGAAATAGGCTACCATGGGCACTGGCATCTTTGTGATGCTTACTAGGAGGTCTTGATACTCCAACGTGTTAACAATATATCATGATTTTTGCATTTGATTCATGAAACAAGTACTTTTGTACTTACACTCTTAAAAGATGGTTCTTTAAGGGTTCCTTGGTTAAGAAAATGGCTCTATATAGACCAATAGACCCTCAAAGAACCCTTTGCGTAATTAGAGGGTTCTTTGCACTGTGAAAGGATTCTTCAGATTGATGGAGAATGAGCTGTAGATGGTTTTATATAGAACCTTTTGAAAATGATTCTATGAAGCACCAAAAAGGGTTCATCCATTATTACAATGTTAACCTTACAATGAAGAAACCCTTTTTGGTGCTACATAGAACCTTTTCAAAAAGGTTTTATATAGAACTACTTACAGCACATTCTCAATCAATCTAAAGAACTCTTTCACAATGCAAAGAACCATTTAATCATGCAAAGGGTTCTTTGAGTGTTCATGGTTACACATAGAACCATTTTCTTTACTAAAGAGCCCATATTTTTAAGTGTGCAGATGTAGATCCATAAACAGATACATGCACTGAATCATTACATAACTGTCGAAATAGTTCCTTTTAACTGTTATAACACCTTAGAATAAGATAGATCCATAATGTGAAGTATTTAACACTGACATGCTTGCATTTTATTGTGTGTCTACTGTAATAAGGGATGATCTTCATCTATTCCTGTTGTTGAAGACTGCCAATTTTTGTATGTAACAGAGAAATGGCCCTGGCAGTCAATTGAAGTCAAAGGCCAAGAAGTCCCACTGCACGTTCTGTACAGTACAAGCTGATTGTATTCCAACAGTCTGATTCTGGCCAGGCTATCAGCAGGGATTTATTACTGAGTGCTTTGAAGATCATGTTAATCATTGTCTGAATAATAACCCTGAGACCCAAGACCAACATTCAGTAGATTAATTATAGAGGAAGTGAGAGTTATCAGAATATCACAAAGGTTTCATCAGATGAGCTTGCTTGAAAACATGCCAGAAATCAGTTCATCTCCAAATGTGCATCAGATGGAAGCAGAGTGGCAAAGTATAGGACAGTCTGTCCATTAAGCCAAGTGCCAACAGAGTACTGCTCATGCAACATTTTGAAAGGGATGTAGTCACAGTATCTTTTAAAAATGCAGTATACAGATTCCTTATTTTAATCATTACTGCATAGCATGATTAAATATAAAGTTTCTTTACCATGTGAATCGTTTCTCACAATGTGGTTTCATGTGGAAAGAATCTGGGACATATCCATAAATTATTAATTTGGCTTTTATTTTCTTTTCTATCTGATTTGATTATATTCCTTTTGAAATGTCTGCACTCAATGAAGCTGAATTATGAATATTGAGAGGGTAGAGCTTACTCACTGAAACAGATATTTTGACATTTATGTTGTTATGTAATGGCTGTGAATTGTTTCACTTCAGAATACATATTGGAATAGAAATGATCTGGCTAACAAGGTTTATATAATATGATGGGACCCTAGTGGATCATTGCTCTCAGGAACGAGAAGACAGGAAGCTGAGACAATGAATGTAGAGTGCTGCACACATTCCTCCTTTAAGAATTTCTGAACAACCGTGTTTACAAGTTGTGTAACAGTGTACAGTGTCATTTATCACAACAATTAGCACCATTGTCTTTTCCTTACAATCTGCATTACTGTTGATCAGGTATATCAACACTTTGCTGAACACTCTATTGCTTTTTTTTTACTATCTGTCCTCTCGAATTGAAGAAAGGTTACAAAAGAACAATCGAACGAGAGAGGAGTGAACGCCCTCTTTAAACCGAGCCTTTATATCTCCCCTCTTTCATTTCAACTGCTGTGTCGGGTTCATGTAGCCCTGCCTCAGATGGCTATGTGACTGGAAATTCTATTAGGCCAAACATTTAACCAGATTCAATCTTTAATGAGACCATTTCTAATTTTATCGCATTTCCCCTTTTCAAGCATCGTTCCGACTTGCTCATGCGTGCTGAAAATTGCAAGTGCACTGCAGCGCAGGCCAACCTTATCAGCAAAGGCAGATGGTATTGTCGATAGTTGACAGACATGCTGATAGTCGATTTCATTTTTATCTCAAATCACTTTATGCTCTGGGATTCCAGACGGACTGCATCTTCAAAAGGACAAAAAGGCCAGCCACACATGCAGGCCTGACAGAAGGCCAGCGAGGGATCCTTAATAACCTTGGGGCTGTTGTGGCTTTGGCTTGGTATAAAATGCATAAAAAACTGAATGTCTAGGCTTGCCTTGGCTTCTCTGTTGTCTAAGAGGGATGGCTAATGTTTGAAAAAACACAGAATGCAGAATTTAGCTTTACATTTTGAACTGTATTGTACATAGTATTGTGCATAGATTTAATACTGTAAGATAACTGAAGGTGTGTGGATGATCTGACTGTAAAAATCAGTATAGGCCAAAAGGTTCTACTTCCTGGTAGCAAACAGCACTGGAAATTATGAATGATTATCAGAGAATGAGGGTACTAGGCTCATAATGATGAGGAGTGCAGTTTTGTCTGATAAGTGGAGGGGAACCAACATCATGAAACGATAGTCAACATATTGCAATTTATGTATTTTGCGATATGTATTTAGTTGTACATATGTTTTTTTTACACGTTACACCCTCAGACTCAGTACTGGAGTACCACAAGGTCGTGTATTCTCACCCCTTCTGTTTGCAGACGATACTACTGTGGTGGTCCATGGACATGAATCTGCCTACAGAAAGAAAGTCGCGCAGCTGGTGTCCTGGTGCAGCAGCAACCCCCTGCTGCTGAACACTCAAAAAACTGTGGAAATGCTAGTGGACTTTAGGTGCAAACCCCCCTCCCTACCCCTCCCACAACATACATGGCTCTGTGGTTTCCGCTGTGGAGTCATTTAAGTTTGTGGACATCATCATATCCAGGGACCTGAAGTAGGAGAGTAACACGGCCTCCATCACCAAGAAAGCACAGCAGAGAATGTTCTTCCTGTTTCACACAGCGATCCTCAAGTCCATCCTCCCATCATCCATAACCATCTGGTTTGGTTCCTCCACCTCACAAAAAACCCCAGCACATAATCAGGAGAGCGAAGAGGATCCTTGGATGTAGTCTGCCAATAATATGCAAGGATATCTACTACAGCAGTGTGATGAAGCATGCTGGCAAAATTACAGCTGACCCCTCTCATCCTGGACATCACCTCTTCCAGCCACTTCCCTCTGGTAGAAGATTTTCGGCCATCAAAGCAAGCACAACCAGACATGTCAATAGCTTTTTCCCCAAAGCTGTAGTGTTCATCAATAATAACCACCCAATAATGATAAAATGATGATAATTAAGAAGAAAAAATAAAGACTATAAATAAGTGTTATAACATTAGTCTACAAACAATCACAGCACAGTAAAGATGTGTTGAAAACGATTACAGGCCAGGTTAGTGCTTCTTTTGTTTTGTAATTACAGACTATAAGTAAACAAGATAGTAAATGCAACAGTGGTAATAATACACATATTTTCCAGTTTTAGGATTTGTTTTTTTGATTTTGAGGTACAAGATTTGATTTGATTTTTGAAATATCTGTATATTAACGTCATGCATTTACAGAGCTAATTATGTACTTCATAGATCGGTTTGGCTCAGACAAACAAACATTTTCAAGTAAAATAGAATTTTTTCCAATGTTTGCCACATCAATTCTCTAACAAAATAGGCTCCAAGAACATATACACAAAAGAAAAGCCTAGTCATTTGGAGCAATGGCGCATATATAGCATAAGCCCGTCCCCTGTTTGCTACCCCTTCACTCTGATAGCATGCAGTTTGGATCATCGACATGAAAGACAGCAAATGAGAGACACTCTGGAGAGACATCATTACACCCTTTCTGAGTAGTGTATTTCATATTTTATTCCTTTACCTTCACATACATTATGATAGCATGTTGTTTAAATCTTTTAAAATGTAACATGACAATTTTGTGTCTTTCTGTTGCACCTTTCTCTCTAAAAATAACAACAGGCTTTAAAGAAGAGTCACCCAGGGCTCAATCTGTGTGCATCTGCCTGCCAGGTTTAGCTAAAACACGATGAAGTATTAATGACATTCTTCTCACAGATCGCTGCCGGCCAGGCCTGCAGTTGACATCTGTCAAACAGAACTTCATCCCCCCAACACGCACATGCTGGCCAAAGTCTCGGCAGCCGGGGAACACTGTTGCTGCTGGGGAGAGGCGTTTGGAAACGTTTCTAATGGGTGCAGCCAGGAACAATGCTCTCCCTCCCCCTCTGTCCTCTCTGCTCCCTCACATCTCCTGTTTTGTCAAGCTGGGCACTGTCCTTGGGGGTATTTTGGAACTCATTAGATTAATTGGCAATAAATGACAATTATTTTCAGCAGCTGGAAATTGCATCGCACAGCTTCACTGAAAACATCTCTGAAGCAAGAAATGTAGCAAAATCATGTGCAACCTTTGCCGAATCTTTTTCTCCATGCCGACCGCAGCTTTCAGTAGAGATGCAATCACTCGGCGAGGCAGTAGAATTCATCCTTTCTAAAGGTCACCAGATCCCTGCAGAGTGTCTGTCTCTCCGGTGGCTTCATTCATCTCTGACCTGCCTTATAGGACCAGTTCACAGAGGCCTAAAACCACAAAATTTCAGGTGTTACACTGCTTTATATTGACTTATTCTGCTTTCAGTTATCTCAATGCATAATTGAACTAAGTACATAATTGCATTATATTGTTTTATTTATTCATTTATTAAGTAAGTATGTAAAATATATCCACAGAAGAGAACACAACACTATGAGTCTGAAAGGAAGAGTAGCTGTCAAGAAGCTGTTACTGAGAAACGAAGAAAAAAAGAAGGAAATTGGTAAATCCAACAAAGAAGCTGCTGGTGTTCTCAGAACAATGGACTCTCCACCCCAGACCACAAAATCACTGAATGTATCTGGATTATTTGGATTGCAAGAAGCAGAAAATGCAACCAACTTCTGAGACTGAACTTTGGAGGAATTTCTGCTGCAGATTTCTTTGAGAAACTGAAATCAAGTCTCCCAATAAGAACAGAAGCTGTAATGAAAGCAAAGGATGGTCACATTAAATACTGAAAAATATGACACTGTATTTAGTTGTTGAGGCTTCTGTGTAAATTTCCATTTTCTGCTTTTTTTCTGGCACTGAAAAATAAATTGTCTTGATGCAATAAATTTTATTCATGTGGAAATAAAGTGCACACTGGAAACAAATAACAATATTTTTCAGTGTATACACAGGGCCTAATAGAAACTCTTTATTGTAAAATTTGAAATCATTTTGTATGTTCACACAGTTTCATGTACTAAATTTGCACTGAAGGACTTTGCTGTCATGTCTTCCTCACGCTCTTGTTGTGGTGTGCTATTCGCTCAGTTTCACTTTACAACATGGTAAATCATGGCAAGAGACACTAACACAGAAGGTTGCTGATAAGAGCAGACTGCTGAACCAGGCCCATCCTGGATAATGACCTGACATGTCCGCGGTGGACAGGGAGAGCTGTGGAGGGGCTGAGCGGAGGGCAAGAGGTGCACAGGACAGCTGAAAAAGAAGACTGATGAAACTCAGAGTCCATCATATCGGGCTGATAGAGGCCTACTGAGACTGCTGGAAAGCCTGAGTCTCTCTCGCCACGTTACACTCCCTCATTTACTCTCACTTTCACAATGTGAGTGTGAGTGTGTGTGTGTGTGTGTGTGTGTGAGAGAGAGAGTGTGTGTGTGTAAATGTACGTTTGCGAGTATGTAGTGCTGGGGATCTGCTGGCAGTGAGACCTTGGACAGAGGAGTAATTGATTTAGAGAATCTTAAAATCAATTGGCAGGCAGCTGGGGCCAGGGAGATTAGAAGTGAAGCACAGGTGGACTGGAGTGCAGTGAGAAAAGCCCCAGAGCAAACAGTAATCTCTGAATTATAGACCTGCGGGAGATGTACCTGTTTTCTCTTATTTCTCACATACTCTCTCCTGCAAGTGACAGCCCATAGTCACCCACTCCAACTTTATACAGGCTTTTCAACAGTGCCTCAGCACCTTGGAGTAAAATAGAAAGGAAAAAAAAAACACTACGTGCATTTGTATTAAATATCTGTAGGTGAGGTCAAATGAATGATTATTAAAGGGACCATATCCTACCTTTTCCTTTTATTGTATTTCTTTTTCTCTGAGGTCCACATATGATGTTTGTGCAGGTTTATGTACCAAAATCTGCTGTATATCATTTTACATCACTATTTTCCAACATCTCTTTATTTATTACAAATAAACAGGCTGTTTTGTTCTTTTGTCTTTGCTCTATTTCTGCAGGTGCCCTAGTGGCAATTCCACCAGCAGAATGGAAATCAACTCAATATTTTTAATTTACAAAACCAAATGAAATATTTCTTTACTATAACTCTGTTAACAGATTAACTAGGACACTGTTGGCTCTCTGCGTTGTGAAATGTTGTGACTGTGTTGAGCTGCTAGCGAACAATGTGGAGTGCTGAAGAGGGAAGAGTGAAAGAACCCCCTGCTGTGAAAACAATTCACACCTCTCTACAAAGACAGACATACTGAGATAAAACAAAAGGACAACTGCAGCTTTTTTCATATCAAACTATCATGTACCACTGCCGCAATAACATCTGACAGTATGTAAATGATCTCTGTTTTGATTGGCTGCTGTGTGCTGCACCAGAACCCGAACCAGACTTGATAACATTGACACAAATGGGCTGCACAGGTAGATATATATCAACACTGTTGGATCTTATATTTCCAAAAACAGTAACTTTACAGGAGAAGGCAAAAACATGCTTGACTTTTGATGAAGGTTTATGGAACAAGATTTAATTCTAAGTCCTTGTGGACTGTTTCATTTGGTCCATTTACCCTGAGAGTTTGACACAGTATAAAGGGCAGCTGGCATTTGCAAATTATGCTAAAAAATGTTAAAAAATGACAAAATTGGAGATACAAGGTGTTGTTCCAGCAGCGCCAATATGTACACGTTACTTTTTTGGGTCATCAAAAAACAATGAATTCAAACTGGGCTGTATTTGCAGTTTAATTTCCATATATGATCCATGAGAACTGAAACTTGAAACTTTATCAATGTTCACATGCTACTTCAAACTCTTGTTCCAAACAAGTGAAGACTTTTTCACATGACATGGGCTTTTTAATCACAGATTTGAACCAGTGGAAGATTCAAATAGAGGAAATGAGCGCCTCTGTACCACATTTGTCAGAGTGAAGTGCACTTAACATAATGAGAGAGAGAGAGAAGGCTTCATTCAGAGGTTATTTGTTTCATTGTTTTCATCCCTGCTAGAACAGCTACCTGAGTTGCAGCCCTTCGTCCCAGCGTGGGTATGTATATATCAAGTGCCTTGTCTGGTAGATTGAATTAAATCAGCAGTGTAAATCCGTCAGTGTAATGGTGGTGAGAAGTGTAATGGTGGAAAGATTAGTCGGGGAGGCAGACCCAGACTCAGGGTGACACAGCAGCAGAACTCAGCAACAGCGCACGCCAAAGGCAATACCCGTCACAAAAATTAGCCACCTCATCCCTAGATCTCCTTCCATGCTCTCCAGCACCTCTCTGCTCTCCCCCAGCTCATTGCCATGGTGGAATTTATTAGGGCCTAATTAACTGAAGACTCGCATGCCCTCTGCGAAGCACTGCACACACAAAATCCCTACAATAAAACGAACCGACAGGAGTAACATAATTAAACACTCTGTCAGTGCTTGAGGAGATCAAAGTTATAGTTTAATAACTTGGAGAGAGATCATTCATTTTATGCATTGTTGATACTTGGGTAAGCTATGAGAGTACAAGGTTTGATTAACAGACTACAGTGTACTTTCATGCAAGATTTAAAATGAAAACTGTTACATTTAGATACATGTAACTTAGCTCAATATTTTAACATCAGCTAAATCTTTTATGCCTTGTACATTTTTCATAGTAAAATGTTAATAACCATCATTATCTCTCAGGAAGATGATTAGTTTATTTGAATATTATACCTGTATGAAAAAAAGAAAAAAAACGCAATCTGTTGCAACAGAGGGATAGCCTTTTACTTCGACGGCCTACGCATGCACTGGCAGACAAATAGCTTGGACCACGCAAACAGCCATTATGTCATTATTCAATTATAAACTAGATGATAAACATATTTTGGCTCAAGGCTTGAAGTAGAGTTGCCCAGTGCGGTAACAGATTGGCAACAAGGCCATTGCAGTGATTTGCCATGAAGGATAGCACATTATTCACTTGGACACTTGGTGCTGTGCGCTTCAGGGTTTGATCTTGACAAAGATCTTGTTCATGACAAAGAAGACTGTGACAATGTGGTGACCACTTATAAATGATTTGCTTTTACTGTCAGGGTAAATAGGCTGAGAAAGTACCAAGTAACACTGCAATTTAATTTATTTCCATTAAGGTTTTGTAATCAACCTGATTTACAATGAGAAAAGTGCATGTACAAGCATCCTGAGCATATTTTAGAATGGTGAACTTAACTATATTAACCAGGAGTAGTGATATCCAGAGGGAAGGTTGCATGTACAACTGACATATTATTAGTTTGTTATATATCCCTGTGTTCCACTGTGAGCCGAACACTTAAGTCTTACTTTGGTTTTATGGAATATAAATGAACAATTTCAAATGCTGATGTATACTCTAAGCATAACATAACTAAATAAATCGCATCATACATGTATATGCTACTCAGTCTGCATACAAAAATCATGCCACCATACCAGCGTCACACATAAGAACCCCTGTTCATGACACATGAACACTTTGACGCTGTTTGCAACCCATCACATTATGCAGATGGCTACAATAGCGATACCACATTCTGTCAGAGCTACAAAGGCAATCTCCAACATAAGCTCACACATGAATGAATTATCTGTTTATTTTCTCACAACAGAAACCCCTTACATCCCTCCCTTTTCCATCCACCCAAAAGTAACATTCTTTCCATTCTGCTAGCTAATTTACTGTCACACTGGTGGGTAGGTCACTGTTAGGAACAGGGCAAACACCAACCGCTACCTCACCTTCCTCTTCTTCCCTGGAGGAGTTGTCTAACTCAGGCTGGCTAGCAGGGGGTACAGCAGAAGCTGCCACCATCTCCCTCTAGCAGTGCTGATGTTAGCTTTAGGAGATGTCAAAATTTCTGGTGAAATTTCTTCACTTGGAGTTTTTTTTATTGTCATGTTTGTCAGTTCTTTTCAAATAAACCCAAAATGTTCTAAAAGAGAGGTTTGCTTTTCTTTTTTTCCACTGTGAGAGGGAGCTAAAGCAGCGCAGAGCAGAAAAATTGCTATTCACACTAGAAACAACAGCAGAACAAACAAGAGCAAGAAAACTGACCAATTCACTACAGCACCACCCTGTGACATACCAGTGCTGCATGCACTGGTTAGTTTAGAACAATCAAAGCAGAATGTTGTAATTTTGAGGATAAAGGAAGCTAAAATTTCTACTAAAATTTCTACTATTTGGGCTTTTAAGCTACCCCCAAAATGTACATTTTGTGGTTTTCTAGGGGTCCAAAGGGTTAATTAGGAGGAGAAAATGTCCTGAATCATTCTATATGCCAAACCACTCAATCGCTCTGACTGCTGGTAAGTAATCTCAGCGTTCCTAAATTATACTAATTATAACCAAGGAGGTTTTGAGCACAAAGAGCTTTTTTCCACACATGTACATTAAAGACGTGTCTGTAGAGCCGCAAGGTGATGATCTCTTGAGCATATGGTGTAAGGAAACTGAATGGCAGAAGAAAAGGAAAAGAAGACAGAAAGAAGTACACAGAGAAAGAGGAGAAATGCCTACTGTGACATAAGAAGTAGAGGAGTCAGGAGGCCACAAAAGAAAGGAGGCAAGTTACAAAAGAGATTGTAGAGGGAAAAATGAAACACTTAGAAATAAGCAGGAATAATGAGATTGGAAAGGAAAGTGTGAGGAAGAAAAGGAATGAATGAAGAAGAGTGAAAAAGTGAAGGGAAAGGAGGAGGGTGTCGAAGAGAGAGAGAACTACACAAAGAGACATGTACTCCAAAAAATATAATTTCCATTCAGTCAAATAGAGAATATTCAGTACATACAGACTTTATTACTTCAACACTGAACAAATTGCAGTTAATGTCAATATGTCTTCAGTTTGTAAGTTAAACAACACCATGGTTTATTATAAATATTATTATTATTATTATTATTATTATTATTATTAATCTGGTGCAAATAAATGATAAATGCGCAGTAACACACGAGAGGAAGTGCTAAATCATGCGATGTTGGCAGTGGTGTGCTGTGGTCGTAGAAGACACAAAAACTAATTAACCAGAATGTTTATTTAGACTCCGTAAGGAAAAATGCCTTCAGTGCTGCTGCATTTAAATGCTACTAATTCGAGTACTGCAACTTTAGGATGTCTACACCAGAAACGTCAAGTCTGCTTATCAAGACAAAAAAATAAAAAAATACAAACCTATCAGGTAAGAGCTTGAGAGAACAAGCTACACAATTTACATGTGTGCAACACATTTAAAAGTCATATCAGAAGCTCATAGCTGATTAAAAACATAGCACAGCTAACTAAAACTCTTGCAATGTCCTTTTAAAAATAAGAGGAAGGCTCATACTTTTCATCTTTCTCCACATCATGCATTAGTGTGCCTGTTTACACCTTGCATTAACACATGTTTCATGACCAGATCATAGCTGAACAAACTTTGGCTAGATTCTGGTATAAACAGGCCCAGCTTTTGCCTAGTTTAACTGTGTTATGAGAAAAGGCGGTTGGCTTAATTTCAGTATTTTTAAGCCGCAGGAGGCAAACCATATAAAAAATTACTTTTTTGTAATATTTACTTAAACTATCATTATGTCCTGACGGTACAAAAGACAAATCAACCAATCAGAAGCAGGAAGAGTGTCTGACGGAGTGTCAGTCATAGCTCATGAACATGTTGTGGGCAGCCCCCCTCCCCCCGCATTGTATTTACATTTAGCAACTCTCTGAAAAGGGAGTTTAGGATATTGAAGGCAGACCGTCTACACAGTATGTTTCTTCTCTCTTGGAGGGCTGGTAAAGCGAGTTGTTGAAGGGCTTCTTGATTTGTAGAATAAGCTCCAAATACCTTAATAATTTGGCAAGACGGTAGCTGTTGTCCAGACAGGTAAAGGGGTGTGGGGGGAGGTGGGTTCCTCTTAAAAGTCACTGTCATGGCATTGCATTTAGTTGGATTCAACATACTGCTGCGAACCAAACAGATTGTCCAGGGTGCCTCTGAGAAGAAGTTACATTGGGACCTTGACGCAAGTGAATAAGGTTTAAATCATCCATATACTTCCAACAAGATTCAAAATCAATGACAGCATCATTTACAAGGGCTAGGAAGACCCCAGTGATGTACCTTGTGCCACTCCCCCAATATGCTCTTGCTAATCAGAGTAGCAATCCTAATACTAAACTCTCTGCCATCAGCCAGACACAAAGCCACAGAGCCAAGGCAGGCACAAAGTTTTTTTATAAGTTAGAGTGTTTATGCTAAATAAATAAGTAAAAAATTGAGGATTAAGTTTCTAGCTAAAGTATAGCCAGGTGAAAGTCACTGTAAAGAATGTTATATCTAGCTGTGTGGAGTTTAGTTCATGTTCTTATCAGTGTGTGCTCCATGCTGTTTACCTGGCCTCTTCAGTTACCATGGCTGCTAGCATGCGAGAAGGGGCTCTGGAGGCAGGACTGGAACACAACAGAGAGGGAGGGGGAGGGACTTAGAAGTTGTACAAATTTTCAATCTAAGTTCACTCTTTTCTCAATCTTACCTACTGCAGCTTTAAGGTGGATCATCACAATGTCAAAAAAGAAGCTGGGCCTCCGTCAAAAACGGAGCTCTGCCATTTGCATTTGGTGTGAGCAGATTTCCTGATTAGAAAAGGAGCTTTTTGGTTTGTCGTGGTCGATTTTTGGGCTGCTATAGTTATTTTTTAGACTTTATAGGTTTGCTGTTGTTATAGTTATTTTTGGCAGGCTTGTTACTTACAATAGTCGAAAGATTCAGGTTACTGTGTAGAATTAAAGTGAAGGAGGTAAACAGGATTTGGAATTCATTGGAAATTCCTAGAATTCAATGGAACTGGCAGAGTTCCATTGAGAGGAGGTGTCAAGAGAGTGGCATTAAGCACAGTGGAGGCAGGGAAAAGGAATGAGAAAGAGGGTTTACAATGGAAAACAAATAGCAAGTGAGAGCGAAATAGATAATACAGCAATGGAGCAAAGCAGAAGGTGAAAAAAAGGCAGGGGAGATGGGGTGCAAAAAAAGCAGGTGATGCCAGCGAGAGGAGGGATCATGAGCTCATGTAAAGAGACAGAGACTGGAAAAAAGGGCAACAATAGGAGGCAAAGAGATGGATAGCATTGACAAGAGCACAGCTGCAATTCCAGTCTGAAGATGTTAAGGCTTGTCCAGAGCCAGACTTGGCCAGCTTGGTGAAACAAAGTACAGAGGAGGAGAGAAGATGGAGCAAAAGAGGAGGGTGAGGATACAGGTCAGACAGAGAGAGAAGATAAGGCCAGAAGTGAGCGAGGAAAAACAAGGCGAAAAGCTTGCAGGCTTATACAATGAATGAGGAGTGAACTTGACTTCCAAATCAGTAGGGAAGATGGTAAGATTAAGTAAGGTTGAATTTAGGTATAGACATGGAGTAGTGTGTAAAAGAAGATTTAATAGTGTTCAGGATTAATTGTCAAGTTGTCATTCTCTTCGTAGTTTCAGATTCTGTGCTGAAGGTGCTGAAGGTGAGTGGATGTAGGCTTGAGCATGTAGTATATTAAAAAAGAACTTAACCATGTAAACAAAACAATAAACTAGACTGGGGAAAAGCAAAGATCAAGAAGTAAGAGTAGGAAGCTAAATAATTATATATATATATATATAGTATTTACACTATATATATAGTATATAGTTTTATAGTTAATTTATATATTTATTTGGTTTGTTACTTTGTTAGTTAGTTAGTTAGTTATACATTCTCAAAGTTCAACACTTCACAGACAGAAAACATTAGGGATTCCCAAAATGGTACTGGGGTCAAATAATGAATACTCTGGGGTTATACTGGGTTAAAGCGCACCAGAGAGGGGCACATTTGGATGGCATTGAACACTTGGCAGTAAAGTGTTCAACAGAGGTGAACCATTTTAGAGATTTTCTGGGTAAATTATATTGTCCCTACAAGTAGTCTCCTATAAACATTAGACAACTGGAGACAGCTGCTCCAAGTTTGAAAATGAAAAGTTCTTGATATCAGATGGCTCATCATAGTGGAGCAATTTATCTGCCATGTTTTTAGGCTTTAGTGTGCATATCTTACCTGAATTAGACTGGTATTCATTTTAATATACTTGATGTGTGTACTGTGTGGGTGTATGATCTACAAAAACACAAATAATGGATTCGATTCACCTTGTAACAGATTAAAGAACTTGTGTGGGGATGGGGGTCTTGACTTTATGTATTTGGGGAGAAGTTGGGGGGGTTAGCCAACATAATTTTTCAGGGGCCCAGCCATGTCTTTGCAGGCCTGCTTATACAAACACATTAACAAGACACAGGTGATGACAATGATTGGGAGGGTGGGGTTAGGGCAGAGACAAGGTGGAGTGGATGGCAAAACCTGGCTACAGAAACTGTGACTTACGTTAATTTTAAGAATGTTATGAATAATTTTTTCTCTGAACTTACTGATTTCAAAACTGGCATTAAGACAATCCAGGGCTTTTTTGTATCATGTGCATTTAATTTTAAGTTGTTGATAGAAGGTTTCTTAAAAATAACTATAATAATTTATATACTTTATCTTCTTCTTACATTATGTTGTTTACAGCCTTCTTTCAAAAGCCCATAGCAGACAGAGAGTAAGATTGTAGCAGGGCTCTTTTTGATGTCCTCCTACAGACTGAATCCAGCAATGTTTTGTTTCAGTCCATGCCGTTTGCACTACCACAGTAATCTTATTTACCAATATATAACAGCGCTGAAGCTGCTGAGTAGGCAAATCGAAAACAAATATGACATGTGAGATGCTTAGTCATGACTAGGGTTAATTTTGAGGGTGGAATTTTGAGAACGACTTTGATGTGAATTAGTAGAACAGTATATTCACCACAGACTGATCATGCTAGGCTTTCTCATGGCACATATCTTTACTCCTCCTCGACGAGCTGGGACTGATTCATAGCTTTGAGCTTTGCTGAAGCTTTGACATAGCACATTTGAACACATGCTTCTGAAGCCCCTCCGAATTGCTTAGCATCAAAACCATTTCTTGTTTCGTAATCTCATTCAGCTTTTTTTTTCTCCCTACCTAACTGGAGGGAGCTGATCATAGCAGTAAGAGTGAGACAAAAGGCAACACCCACAGCACTGTGGAGAAGGCAAAGCCTGTGTGTGGTGCTGGAATCAAACTCAGAAGGCTTATTGGTCATGACTCTTCTCTGCTTTATCGTCACGTCTACAGTGGCAGCTACTTATGAAGCACTCCAGCGAGCTGCGCCGTATTCTGACAGCAAACTGTTTCTAAATTAGTGTTGGTGCAGTCGGCAGATGCCTCACGGTTTGGAAGTAATGAGAGCAGTGCGGATCATAACCTCTCCATAACCCTCCTTAATGGCTAATGTTTGAGATGAGCTTGAACATTGAACACATGAAAACAGAGATGGGGTCAGGCATGAGAATGCCGCTTGCTCTCTCAGGGGAATAATGGATTTAATTTCTGTGGCCTGAATTACCGTAGCCGAAGAGGGTGAAGGGAATAACAATATGTATTACTGGATGGCCACTAGAGTCACAATCCAAACAGACACATGTAGGCTCCGTGTCCTCATGCAGATAACAGCTTTGCTTTCTTATTATTTATGAGGAGAAAAATGAGATCAACTGCCATTAACCAACTTACAGATTTGCTGGGAAGTGCAGAGAGAATTAACCCTTCGAAGTCAAGGGTCATTATTTTCATTTTACCATACAATTCAGATATCATTTTTGAAATTACATATATACAGATACAAAATGAAGTACATTTACATTTGGACTGCTTTCTATATTGGCAGGGTCAGCTTTCTGCCACCTTTTTTGTTTCTGCAAAAAATAGTCTGTTTGCAACAGATTCTAATTATAATGAAATTTCTCCTTTTCTATTTGCAAATGCAAATACAGTATTGACTGAAGATTAGAATCTACATGTCTAACAGAATTTCTCTGCATTTTCAACAAGTTACAAGTGATTAGTATAAATTTAGACCATGCTTTTCCTTTTTATGATAACAATTGCAACTTCTAAGGCATTAGCATTATGAGTCAGGAGGATAAAACATACTATAATAGGTCCCTGATGTGCATCATCAGATTCATCTCCTCGGGGAAGGGTCTGAATAACAGATGTTACAAAACATTCTTCTGCATGTCACATGTGATTACACATTTCCATCAAAGAGACCTCCAAATCCTTAAATCGTACATAGTGTAGCTTTAAGAAAGAGAGACATTGATACACTTTGTGGTCAACTTTAACTGAAACATATACATATAACAGCTAAAAGACAACATACGGGTTCAGCATGTGTGGACAGTCAAGAGCAGAGCACTTAAACAAACTACAAGGTCTTATTTCTCATATGATAAACTTAGGTAGTTTTTTAGTGATCTTTTTATGAACATTAATCATATAATACATATTATTATATCAATTTATCTATTCATGCCCAACAACCAAATGTAGCATGAATTTAAATAAAGAAATGCCACAGAATTTGTTCTGATGGGTCTAAAAGCATAAAGTCTAAAGTTGCATAGTTATACTTGCATGAAAATGTAATAATGCCATGGAATTTGTTCTGATTGGTCTAAAAGGATAAAGTCTAAAGTTGCATAGTTATACTTGCATGAAAATGTAATAATGCATATTTTATTTTTTTACAAATAAATACTGTGAAATGATCAAAAGACTAAATTTGATGTGATAAATAAAACCATTTATTTAAAAAGCCTTTTTAGCCATATGCTTTGAAATTTGGAATTTTAAATATGGATGGGTTGTTGGAAACAGAAAAGTTTACAGTATGAAACTCCAACTATACAGGAAACCATTCAGTAGGTCACATCTCAGAGGGAGGAGACAACCACAAATACACCTTACTTGAGGCACCTCAATTCAAACAGGCCATCCATCATTTCGCTCCCATCCGCCCGTTGTGCAACAGCCATCACAAGTAATGGCAACTCCAGATCTGCATCACCTAGATCCTGTCATTTAGCATAAAACCCTGACCACAAACTGTCAAGATGTATAGCCTAGTTATGTCAATAGTGAAAGCAGTAAATAAATCAATAGAAAAATTACTGCCCAAAGCGGTCACACAGCACACTAAAAAACAGAGATGATAATGAAGGGCTGAGGGAACTGTCAAAATCTAAATGTATAGTAGTCAAACTTACTAGACCAACAACAGTCAGAGGAAATTTCTATTGAAATTTTCAGGCTAAATGTTTTTGCTTATTCAATGATTAAACAACTATTTGCAGGTCAGTTACTCTGCTTTGTTGTAACCAGACCCGGTGCCACAACAAATGTATGAGTGGGGCATGCAAAAATCTCAGTGGGGCAGACCGTGAGTGAAACTTCTAATCTGATTGTCTTTTTTTGACAAAACTTCAGGTGCAGGCCAGCCACACTGATAATAGTTAAGCGGGGGTTATATTGTGTTTTACTAAAATGCTGAAGAACAAGCCTTTTTTCTCAGGACTCACCATGTTTATTAAAGACAGCTGCTTCACTTTTTTCCTGTTGCAAAGCGACTCTAGTGTTGTAATTGTTAATCTGCCTTCTAAAAGCTTGCAGGTTAATATTGTCTGGCACAGCTAGCTATCCTTTGGATATGTCATGATAATTTGGATCTGTAAAATCAATGAGTTTAACCCACTTGGTGACCGCAGCCACTAGGGGCACCTTCACATTCATCTAATTGGTCAGTGCAGAAAAAAAGCTGAAATGCTTCTTGGCTGCTTGGCTCAGCTCAGCGTGCCACACTACAATACAGCTACAAAGGATGCATAAAGCATTACTGTCATAGTGTTCTAGCGAAATTTCAAATCATTATAAATCAAATAGTAAATATTTTATATAATAAGATTTTTATTCAGTTTTATTCCATCTGTTCAGTGGAGCATGATTATTGGTCGGTGGGACCTTGTAGCCCTAAATAACCCTCTGACGACAGGCCTGGTTTTAGCTTCAGAGAGGATTTTAACAAACTTCACAGTTTGTTGGAGAGTTGTAGCTGTTATAGGTCTAACAGGATAAATAATAGAACAGTAATCTACCCGTTGTAGAACAGCTTTCACTGTCAGCATTTGCATTCAGAACTTCAATGTTTTTTTTTTAAGTGTGCTGGGATGATTAGCATTATTGATGTGTGTTAGTGTTGTGCATTGAATGTTATGGACTACGTTTAGCAAACAAGCTAACCAGAATAGGGCATAACATTCTCAAATTTCCCACGGTGTAAACAGAACATTAATAAAGTATTTAGTGATTCTGTAAAATGTAAATAATATGTCACTCATAATCATTCACATTTCAGCTCTTGACAGAACATGCCTGATACTGGGAGCATGTCTGATGCCTGTATGTGATTTGGTTTTCCACATTTCCTTGGCTTGCCCAGATTTGCTTTCTTTTTTTCTCTTTGTGTATTTCACCACTGGTTTGCTCCAGGCATACATGCATCGTTTCCTCCAGCAGTGAGGGATGAGACTGAGGACGCATGCTGAAGATGGGGCCTGGATGTGGAGCTTTGTGTGTGCGCACTGATCCGGAAGATGTTGGGATCACATCACACAGGGACACAGGCTTCCCTGCACTGCTCCCAGCTCCCAACTGCAAGGTCTGGCAGATACATGCAATTTATGCTTGTCAGAGTGCGATCCTACATGCATATAAATGTAAATCAGCCTGACAATGAAGTCCAGTCCTGGCTGGAGAGCAGAAAGCATATTAGGAGAGAAAATTATACTGTTGAATGAAGGGTTTAGTTAAACATATCAATCATGAATGAATTATGAGTGCCAGAGCGTTGACAGTGCCGCTCTCATTATTTCCCTCCACATAAAGCTTTTCGATTATGAATGTTATCAGCCTACAGTGTTTAAAAGCATTTTTTTTCCAAGTGCGAGGATGAGGAACATGTTTGTACTTGTTTGCAGTAGCCCCGAGTCCCCTCATATTGCTTGCAAAATATGAGGTTAATGTTAATATTAATGCTCCTCCTGGCATTTGCCAACTCATGCGTCATGACCTGCTCTGAATTCTCTTCAGAGTCAGAACTCTTTTGTGATGAAATCGTAATGCCACAAGAAGATGGCAGCACTTCTGCTACCCGTTATCTTCAATGTACCATGCAGAAGCGTTTTTTTTCACCTCAGTGATGAGTCAGAGTTAGGCAAATACAGTGTAAATCTGGGCAGCCCCTTTCACTAGCTGAAATGTTGCCTTCTTTATCTGGAGGCCTATTGTGGCATGATTGCCTGGGCTCCCCCTAATCCACTGCAGGAGTGTGGGCTGGTGGATTGGGCTTCCGTAAGAGGAGGTTGAGGGGTGCTCCATCCAGAAGACAGGCAGATGCAGGCTGCCAGCATAGCTGCTCAAAAGGGAGTCTAGGAGGATTGGCATGGCAGAGGGAGGTGGCAAAGGTTCAGACACAGAAGGCAAAAACCGGTTCTACCTTTTGTGATGGGCATGAAGGTGCTTAGCAAGCATCTTATCTTAATCCACAACAAAACTGTTCCATTCCACAAAGTGAATTCTCCCCAAAACTTACTTTCTTAAACGTTTTGTCTTTGGTCTTTCTCCAGTGTGGGCCTATGTGTGGTTAACTTTCTAAGCATGTACTGCATTCTTGGCTCTCAGACAGATTTCATTAATGTTTAACGACAGAGGAAACAGAGGCAGAACCACACACATTTCCTCAAGTTTCACTGTACAAGCAGTCCGATCAATAATTAATGGGCGTTTCATGACATGAGGGAGGAGCAGCAGAGTGGCTGGATTAAGGCATAGATGTGGTGCTGTGGCCATGTCTCTCACACATTGGTGCCTGGCTAGCTTTCAATCCCCTGCTCAGATGAGTATTTAGAATGGACTGAGAGCTGAGGAACTTTAAGATGTTGGTGTAATATCTCTTAGAAGTCTAGTTATTACAGTCAGTTGGCTATATTGTTTAAAGGTAATATCATTATTATTAAGGTTACTCTTCATTTAAAGTGATGAATTTATGTAGACAACAACACTTCACAAGTTTAAATGACATGCCTAGTATATTATGACAGCTGACTCTTGTGGCACAAACTTATTCTGGTTTGTCAGAGCAACATAATGCTAATAATGTTACAAATTTTAAAGTAAGGATGGATGGAAAACTAAAAAATGTACAAAATAAACAAGAAAGTGTACTGTATAATGCTGCTGTACATAAGGAACTTTGACTCAAACAGTCATTAGACTATATTGAGAGAGTTATGTATATTTTCTTTGTCCCTTAACTGTGAGTTTTGTCAACAGTCCACACCTTGGGGCACAATATACTTCAATGTAGTATTATGTAGCATTGCTCTCAAATGGGTAATAGCTTGGTAGATTGTTTAGTTACCTAAAGACTTCTAAACTCAAAGTGTAAGCATTATGTGAGCACAGTAGTTTCAAGCTGTATTAAAAATGTTTTAGAACTAACTACTTTATCTTATAAACACTGAAATGAAAATAACTTTGCTCCACATAATGTCATGACTTTGTCTGTGCAATGTTATAAAATTGCCATAAGTATTTACAAATCTTAGAGACATCAAAATTAAATGTCCTGACTGTGAGTGTCAAAGCCTCACCATGCCATACAATTACCACCATGCACAGGAGATACTGTAGAGCAGGAGTGTCAAACTGGGTTCCTTCCATGCCTCAGCTCTGCAGTGTTTACAGTTCTGCCTCATAGAACACACCCTTCAACTTATCAACTAATTAGCAAGGCCTTTGTGAGTTGAATTCAGGGTATTAAAAGACGGAAAATGTAAATTTAATTTGACGACCTGTGGACTAAGAGGAACAACTGCATCTTGTTGAAGTGTCCAGGTTTGTTCTATTGCCCAGCCATCCTTATGTGGAAAGCTACAGCAGCATACAAAAGTCAGAGACCACCCCTCATTTACGTAATTTCCATTCAAAATTGCCATTAAGTACAAACTGATAAAAAAATAAAGAAGAAAACATGTTTTACAGAAATTACACAGAAGACTCAACAACTAAATATAATACCAAATGTTTCAGTATTACAGCTCATCCCTTTATTACAGCTTCCATTCTCTTCAAGAGACTTGCTTTTTAGTTTTTTAAAGAAATCCACAGGGATATTTTTCTACACCTCCAATGTTCAGTGTTACAAGCTGGTTGCATTTGCTAGGCTAGTTAGCATTGGCAGCTTCAAACTCAAAAGACGTACCGATTTGTTTAACAGAAAAATACATACAACCCCATTTCCAAAATAGTTGAGACGCTGTGCAGAATGTAAATAAAAATAGGATGCAATGATATGCAAATCATGTAAACCATATTTTTAAAGGAAAATACTACAAAGACAACATATCAGATGTTGAAACTGAGAAATTTTATTGTTTTTTGAAAAATGTATGCCCATTTTGAATTTACTGCCAACAACACGTTCCAAAAAAGTTGGGATGAGGGCATGTTTATCACTGTGTTGCATTACCTCTTCTTTTAACAACAAACTGTAAGCATTTGGGAACTGAGGAGATCAATTGATGTAGTTTTGAAAGTGAAATGTTTTCCCATTCTTGTTTGATATAGGATTTCAGCTGCTCAACAGTCCTGGGTCTCTTTTCTCATATTTCATTTGATATGATCATTTGATAATGCGCCTAATGCTTTACAGATGACAGATCTGGACTGCAGGAAGGCCAGTTTATCACCCAGACACCCCTATACCATCATGAATTCTGCCTTTTGAACTGTGCACTGATAACAAGTTGAGTGGTCTTTAGCCTGAAAGACACAGTGTCTATGATTTCCAAAAAGAATTTCAAATGTTTCAATCCCCTTAGTCCATTTTAAATGAGCCCAGAGAAGGTGGCAGCATTTCTGGATCCTGTTTATATATGGTTTCTTCTCTGCATTTTAGAGTTTTAACTTTCATTTGTGGATGCAGAGATGAACTGTTTTCACAGAGAGTGTTTTTCAGAAGTATTCCTGAGCCCATGCAGTGATTTCCACTACAGAATCTTGTCCGTTTTTAATGCAGTGCCGCCTGAGAGCCCAAAGATCATGGCCAGCATATACTGTTTTTTTGCCATGTCCCTTGCATACAGAGATTTCTCCAGATTCTCTGAATCTTTTAATGATATTATGTCCCATAGATGATGAAAAGCAAAAGTTCTTTGCTATTTTATGTTGAGAAACATTATTATTGAATTGTTGCACTATTTGATTGTGCAGTCTCTCACAGAGCGGTGAACCCCTCCTCATCTTTACTACTGAAAGACTCTCTGGGATTCTTTTTTATCATGTTACTGACCTGTTGCCAATTAACCACCAGGCGTTTTTTTAGCATTACACCACTTTACCAGCCTTTTGTTGCCCCGTTCCAATTTTTTGGAATGTGTTGCTGGCATCAAATTCAAAATTGACAAATATTTTTCAAAAAACATTTGATATGTTGTCTTTGTACTATTTTTAATCAAATATAGGGTTTAAATGATTTGCACATCATTGCATTTTGTTTTATTTACATTTTGCACAGCGTCCCAACTTTTTTGGAAATGGGGTTGTACTACAAAATATATATTTCACACAGGACCCTGAGCGTGTATTACATTAACAAATATGAGAAACATCATAAGGTCCAACATGTTAGTGCAATCCCCTCTGACAGTACTACACTCAGTTTGAAGTGCTGTGCCATGTTTAAGGAAGATAACAGCTCTTGGAGTGGATGCTGCTACGTGTTCAGAAGTGCCAAAAGTCAGAAGCAAAAGAAAAATTTCAGAAGCAAAAGAGTGATTCCAGAAGCAAAAAAGATATTAGCAAATAGAAAGAAATGAAAGCAAAAACTGGCAAAATGACTCTCATTATTTGTATTTGCAACATATTTTGGATGTTTTTGTACTTAATATTTTGCTTGTCGATTTTATATATTTTATTTTTACACTTTTGGCACAAAATTAACTCCAAAGTTGGCACTTGCAACAGCTGAGCAGGAAAAATTAAACCTGGTGGACCTTTTGTCCTCCAAAATCAAGCGCAGTGCAAATCTGTTTAGGGATGTGTGATGTGGTGTTGAACATAAAGATCCACTCCACCCCTTTTCTGCGTTTCAAAACTTGTCACAGCCAAATTGCTCAAGATTCAGACGCAGCTGCTGTGCTAAGATGTGTGGAGATGTGCTTTCAAACGTGGGATGCACAGCACAGTCATCCGCCGCAGCGCACTCCGTTTATCGGGCGCGTCCCTGAGCTCCACACCACGGTAAACACAGAGTCCAACGCTGCAGACGCACAGGGTCATACGAAGTTCAAATGTTGTGAAATTTTTCGCGACGCGCTTTGACCAAGTCAGACTAACTTTTCCGTTCGGGTTGAAAGAACTACCAGACATGCCAACTACTCTCCTGTTAACCACCTTGAGGCCAAAGGAAGATTTTTGAGGGAGGCTAAAACCCGGAAACCCTCTATTGCCGTTAAACAGTTCAGGCGGAAGTTCGATGGCGCTGCTATTTACAGTTACGACTGTGTTTGTTTCAGGTTTGTGCGCCTTCTGCCGAGTCTTGAGCGACACTATATTCAGCCTTCACAGCGCTCTGTCTGCACTGTGGGGGCTAAGCAAACATTACATGCTGCAGTTACATTAAGAAATTACTAACTGCTGAGGTCCTTTCACTGACTTCATTTTATACAGTCTTTGTTGTACTCAAAGTTGTGAACTGACTGTCGTTACACCCCTATCCTAAATGCTGTAAATATTGCATCAGAAGTCACTGACAGTGCAGATTTGGACAGGACTAAAATCACTGAGAAGTTTCCCAGATTAAACTTGGGCTTGCAAAATTAATTATTATGTCTATGTCTAATTATTATGTGTTACTGGAGAATGATGGCGAATGATGTCCACCTAATCACGATTTGCATGCATGCACAATGTGTCTATGTTATGTAAAGATGCTAAACCACTTTACAAACGAAACCGATGGACGTATCAACGCTTGCACATGAGAGTATGGGATGAAATCTGTAGACTCTCAAATCATGGAACATTAATGTATTGAGCAAAATGACAGATTCGTTCTCTGAGGTCGGAGTGTTATACCTGGTGCAGATATACATACATGTCAGATTTCAGTTTTACTCGCAGTCATTCCATTTAAACTGCATTAAATAAATATTTGGATATTGCAGGTCTTTTTTCCCCTTTTCCCTTGGAATAGCTGTCTATATGCTAAGTGCTTGGCGGTTACTCATAAAATTCAGTGTCATTTTTTTTTCAAACTTATCACAGTATTATACTCAGGTTAATTTGAAGTTTAATGTTAATAAAGTAAATGAACTCATGCTTCATGAGTTTGCTTTTTTTATAGATTTTAAGCAAATGAATTAAATGTAACCATCAAGGACTGCATACCATGAGTAAAGGGCACAAAATTAAATGGTCCCTATCTGTCACTAAAAATATCACGAAAACATGAAACGGTAGGTCAGTATCACAGGATGCTGGTGTAGACTATATAGTGCCCAGGACTAGGCTAAATGTTTGGCATGGAAATTTCATTTTATATCATGGGTAGGTCATGGGAAAGTCATGGGAAAGTCATGGAATTCCACCGTTTAAAAAAGTACCAACCCTGTCTCTAGTTTTGGAAACTTGACTTTCCTCTTCATTATGCAGGTGGATTGTCTTATATCTAATCTTATCTAATCTAATTCTTTAGAAATGTATCCTGCAAAATTAGTAACTTGTACTTAAATTGTAAAATCAAGGGTGGTCTCTGACTTTTGCACAGTACTGTATGTCACTTCATCAGCGTTATATCACTCTAGCACACCAGAAATATACTGCACAAAAGGTCAGTTTTCATAATGTGCTGTGTCATTTCAACCAATAAAGCATAACCTCATGTCAACAAAAATGTATCATTTGACCACTTGACATGAGGGTTGTGTCAACTTGACATCAAAAGTGACAAAAGCAGCTTTTATAAACTCTGACACCAGATGGAATCAACCTAAATTTTTTGTAGGTTTATGTGAGTCACCTTTTGCAGACACATTTCAAAAAAGTTGGGACAGGGCCGTGTCTACCATTGTGAAGCATCCCCTTTTCTTTTAACAAAAGTCTGTAAACGTCTGGGAAGTGAGGAGACCGAATGCTGGAGTTTTGGGAGAGGAATGTTGTCCCATTCTTGTCTGATGTAGGATTCTAGCTGCTCAACAGTCCTGGGTCTTCTTTACCAGATTTTTCATTTCATGATGTGCCAAATGTTTTCTATTGGTGAAAGGTCTCGACTGCAGGCAGACCAGTTCAGCACCTGGACTCTTCTTCTGCGAAGCCATGCTGCTGTGATTTAGCATTGCAGTATGTGATTTAGCATTGTCTTGCTGAGAAATTCAAGGCCTTCCCTGAAAGAGACGTTGTCTGGATGGGAGCATATGTTGTTCTAAAACCTCTATGTACTGTTCAGCATTGATAGTGCCTTTCCAGATATGTAAGCTGCCCATGCCATAGGCACTAATGCAACCCCATTCCATCAGAGATGCTAACTTCTGAACTGTGCACTGATAACAAGCTGAAAGGTTCCTCTCCTCCTGAGTCCGCAGGAGACGGCATCCTTGGTTTCTGGACATATGGCTTCTTCTTTGCATGATACAGCTTTAACTTGCATTTGTGGATTGCACAGTGAATTGTGTTCACAGACAATGATTTCTGGAAGTGTTCCTGAGCCCACACAGTGATTTCTAGTACAGATGCAGTGCCGCCTGAGGGCCCAAAGATCACAAGCATCCAATATTGACCGTCTGCCTTGTCCCTTGCATACAGGGATTTCTCCAGATTCTCTGAATCTTTTGATGATACTATGTACTGTAGATGGTGGGATCTGCAAGGTCTTCACAATTTTACATTGAGGAACATTTTTCTGAAATTGTTGCACAATTTTTAGACACAGTTTTTCGCAGATTGGTGAACCTCTGCCCATCTTTGCTTCTAAGAGACTCTCTAAAATGCTCTTTTTATACCCCGTCATGTGAGTGAGTTGCAAATTGCTCCTCTAGCTGTTTTTTAGTAGTACCACTTGCTTTTCCAGCCTTTTGTTGCCCCTGTCCCAACTTTTTTGAGATGCGTTGCTGCCATCAAGTTCTAAATGAGTTAATGTTTTTCATGAAACGGTAAAATGTCTCACTTTCAACATCTGATATGTGTTCTGTGTTCTATTGTTAATGAAATTAGAATTGGGTCTATGAGATTTGCAAATCATTGCATTCTGTTTTTATTTACCTTCAGTTACATTTTACACAGCATCCCAACTTTTTTATAATTGGAGTTGTATAAACTGAAGGAATGAGAAGGTGGCTTGGCAATCAAAAGACAAACTAAACAATTTGATATTTCATATCTCTAAACAATTTCCACTCATCATCATCTCTTCTGTGCCACAGTGCTCTATCATTGCCGGGGTGGTTGACCAGAAAGATGCATGTATTGGGTGACCTTTATGATGAAAATATTTTTCACTTACTCCCTGACATTGACAAGGTTCCTACTCCCAGTTCATTTTTTACTGGCAGCCACCCTCTTCCTTTTCCATGATAAATCTCTACAGCTTCGCTCTTTCTCAAACTGAAATGCTTTCTCCAGGACAGACACAGCAAAGGAAAGCAGACTACATACATTTTTTATTGTTGCTCTACTATTAGAATGTGAAATTCATAGCATTTGAATTTAAAATGTATTAAATTCATTATTGTTGCTATTTATGAAGATCTTTTGCACCGTTCAGAGAGCAAGCATATAAGAGTGAAACCTGAGTGCTAGTGAGAATAATTCCAGACGAATAAAAAGCCTAGTGCATGTGAAAACCAATATAAAAGTATTCACAAAAAATACCCAGCTAACCAAACCACTTAGGGGCAGGATGTTCCGTAGGCAGAAACCCCGAAGGCAGTGGGGCAGTGAATATCTGAAAAAGTGTCAAACCTCTCAGGGCTCGTGCATTTATCTTAGCTATCCTAGAAACAAGGTAATAACTGCCTGCTCAGTAGTCATGGCAACCTACTATAACTCTGATCATGAAACTTGCAACAGAAAAGCTATGCTTCACATAGGCTAATCTTAGCTCAGCAAAAAAATGGTGAAAATATAGTGCTCACTTTCCTTCTAATCTAGCATTTTAAAGAAAAGTTTGCTAATGGATGATCTTAATGGAAACAGATGTGCAGCACTGAGATGCAGCTTTAAGAAATAGCTTTGAGAAACAGGCCTAATTTTCTGTTTCTAGTAGCATAAAAAAGCCACCAGGGCAAGGACCTGGAGACTGACTGGCAGTTATTTTTGACCACCACAGCAATTAAAATCACCTTATTCCATCTTGTACATCAGTTTTTCACCTCCTGTCTGTGCTGAAAATTAGTTATCAAAATGTAATTTAATGAAGGTGAATGCATGCACCAATTATTCCTAAGCCCAGAGTCTGATTTCATGTAATGTCCACTCTTGCATAGTTGGTCCTGAAATAAACTTTAATACCGTAACATAATGTTGCCCAAGGAGTTTATATTTCTTTCAGAAAAGCTCTTTGAGTTCTTTGTAGTGTCTAATGAATGCTCATGTTATGCCAATGAGTTTTTTTCCGTACAATTTTGTTTTCAGGAATCGAGGGAGGATTCCAAACATCTGCATAAAGTCTTGTAATGATACACCCATGAGTCCAGGTTGAACCACAGTGTTCCAAATGCCACATTGAGCCACATGCTAATTAGTGCCGCAGAGAGTTACACAGATTTCATAAAGACACTCCTCGAGGGATTTCAACTAACGCTAAACTCCCAAAACTTCAGAGTGTGCTTCTGTCTTCTCTGACAGAAAGAGCAATGGGAACTGTCTTTAGTGGGGGAAACAAAGGCTTAGGCTGAGCTCCTGTGGGAAGACTCCGGCTTGATTTGAATCCTCTTTTTCCGGGGGTTGCTGTAGCTTCAGTGCCTCCTAAGCAGTTGCGAGAGACAGCTGCATAATTTTGCCCAGAGCTTCAACATACAGACTCAGAGACAGGGAAAAGGGAAGCATTGTTAATATGTTCACTTGTTTTTGGGTAAGAGTTGAACATTCTTCAACATTTGCTGTGAGAGATTGAGAGCCTTACAGTTTTGACTGTAGAAATGTGTAAGAAAACCAGGCTTCCAGCATTCATTTACCTGCAATGTTCCAGTTTTGTTGACTCACAGAAACGAAAAGTCCTAGAATTGTTAAATTATTATATTATTACTCCATTGTTAAATTATTATATTATTACACTGTATTATTAAATACCAGTCACTATCCATTGACAGTTGTTCAAAATGGTTTGCACTTTCAAAATTCTTCTGTGACTTGAGCATTTCGAACCTTAAGCCTGTATGCCAAAACACAATCTTAAGTAAAAACCTAAGGACAATTTTAAAGCTACAATATGTAATTTTTTGGGGATTTGGAGACCTCTTTGGTGGAAATGTGTAATTACACTCAACATGCAGAAGAACCTTCTGCAACTTTGGTTGTGCTTCAGACCCCTTCCCCAAGTGAATGAATCTGATGATTGCAAGGTCATTGAAAGTGTATTCAAGGTCAATCAGTCAAAATATGGTGAAGGACGTAAGTGAATTATCTACTATTGTCATCAAATCTTCATCATGCATTTGAGAACTAAACATCCAGCCGCACCTTCTTTTTGAGTCTGTGCGGGTGACATTAAGATGTAGATGTATGGTGCAACACACCATATTTTATTTCTTTATTTTCCTCCTAATGATCCTTATTCTTTGACTTTTAACAAAAAATCTTATGTAGAACAGCTTTAACAACCATTTTCTACTTAACAATTTTAAGTCATATAATTCTAAGATAACATCATCCAGATTTTCCTACCAATAAATTTTACCTCTGGATATTGATCAGTTGACTAATTAATCAGTCTCACTTATTTCATAGATTAAAACACAGCAAAGTGAGATACTTGTCTACATGTACTTAAATCCTGGTGTATTTCCACTGCAGGCCTTACAAACTTTCTTTAGAAACAAGAATCAAGACTGAGCTCTCAGAGTGAGCTCAAATCTGAGTTAAGTCAAAATGAAAAAATTCTTTTTTGCATCCCACAGTGGTCCACAGTAGTCTTAAGTGTGGGATTTTCCTGTTAGAAGACTAGGAACATCCCCTCCTCGTGATGTATCCTGAAGCTGGGAAAAACTACATTTTCTCTGGGTGGGTTTTTGGAGCAATCTGTTTGAAATGTTTTCTTTTTTCATTAGCTGGCATAGGCAGAGGGAAGGCAGATATCTTACATTATTATAATAAATATCTTATTTGTGTGTAACTGTGGTATCTTCAAATCATTACAATGGAGAGAATGGCTTACTATTTATCTAGATAACATACCTCAGTTTGACTTCTTTTCTCTGTTAAAACGGTTAAAAAAACACCCTTTTTGTGCTCAATAAAGATAGAAATGCTGTTTTCTTTATGATTTTGTTTGATGACTAGACTAGCGGTCAGGATTAGTTAACACCACAGGGACTCACAATGGTTGCGAATGCATTTATGCAATGCATGCTGGGTAGTAAGAGAAGAGTGATGAATGAAAACGACATAGGCCTAAATTGTGAATTCTGTCAAACTGATGAGGCTGAGGGACACAATGCTATGTCACAGAATACTGCAAAACAGGGCAAACAGCATATTGAACCAGTTAGGCTAGAATGTCCCTTTAAGTCTCTATCATGTTAATGAACTATAAAAAAGTTATGTTCTAAATGTTTTTTTAGTTCAGTTCAGTAAATGTCACCTTATTGTTTGAAGGTAAATCAAAAGTAAATTAAGTTTTAAAGTAGTCAGGTTAACTTACTTTTTTAGTTAATAGTTAAAGTTAAAAGGCTAAAAAATGTTCAATCATTTTTTTCTTTTTTTAAGTGATAGGCTGAAATAATAGACCAGAAATATCTCATTAAAAATAACAGCAGGGATCATGTTATTATTGAAATTATAGAGTAAAATAATTGCAGTGAAATAGTGACGTTTTATATCATGTAACCTGACTGACTCTCACTTCCACACACATCACTCTCCTCTGCAATGCAATATATCTGATGAAATAAGTAGTAGATAGTCGGCAGCCATGCATTACTAGTCTCTCTATCTGCAGTTCTGCTCCATATAACACCTGGAATGTAGCCGATACTGTCCGAGTGAGACTGACTACCGTAACTCAATATATGCAAATGTCAGCTGGACGATCTTTCCCTTGTAGTGATTACCCACACACAAGTTCTTTGATTAAGCCAGTGCCTCACCATTTGTGCTGATTGAGGGAGCAAGTCACTGAATGACCTCTTTATCTTGCTCCATGATTTCTCAGATCTCTGACAGTGATCATTTTTGTGGTACGGCACTGGCAGTCATTCCCCCCGTGCTTCAGACCGAGCTTAGTCAGGTGGAACAGAGCAGAAGATTTTTGTTCCTGCCATAGAGAATTCAGAGCACAGCACTGGAGAATAAAATGAGCTTAGAATCTGTCAGACTTACATATTCTAATAACCTCTAATAATCTAATAGCTGACTTTCCTGACTGAGTCATTTGATAAAAATGAAGACTCCAGCATGGTTTTAACAAACAAAAGCTAAAGACCTGGTGATAACAGCACCTTTGCAAGATATAGTTTTTTTATGTGGCTGTATTTCCTCTGCATCTGAAAGAAACAATCTTACTACTCTCTTTATACAATGTGCACACGGCACCAGGTGTTTTATAGACATTGTTCCCATTGTCTTAGAGGAAACAAGTGATCCCTGTGCATATCTGTGGTCACTTCACAAAACACTCAAGACTCACGATAAGTTTATTTTATGCATAAAAAAAGATATGTTTGATCATGTGTTGGTTTGTAGAATCTACCCATGCTAGGAAAAAATAAAGACTTTCCAGTATCAATAAAGCAGCTGTTTATTCACTTGTGCATGCCTTAAGTAAGTCCCTTAAGTCCTCTTATAATGTTTGTGTGGTTTTATGTATCAAAAGCAGTCACAATTCTTATTATTACATGGTTATTTTCTTTCCTGTCTTTGTCCTTTAAAATTAAACAGGCTGTTCTGTTTTTGTTACTGTGCCTAGAGTATATAGTCTCTAAGAGTAAATAACTTCTAAGAGTAAATAACCTGATTGGCTGTCCTGTGTTGTGTCTTGTTCAAAAAGCAGTCCAGACTAAAGCGTACAGAACATACTGTTAGGTTCAGCTTTTTTACCCCTATCACCTCAACATGAGTGGGTGGGCTAAACTGCTGTTGGCACAATAAGCGGTCATACGTAAATGTCATGGTTGTGATATCAGAGCTATGATGAACTCAAAGCAGGTTGTTTTTGCAGCTTAATTTCCATAAGTTGACTGAAAGGGCTAAATGGTGAATGGCACAATTTGAATCTTTAACAATCGTAGCTGTCCAAAAACAAACAAACAAAAAACAGGAAATCAGTTTGGTCAAATGCACATGACTTTGGAGTAGTGTAACAAGTATTTACCCATAAGGTGAGACAAATACAAAAACATCTCTCACTGAGAGTTGATCTCATTATGACTTGGCAGCTGTCATTCCCAAATGTTCACTTCTTTACTGGCAGTGCTTGACATCAGGTGTCAGTGGCATGACTCTTAGTTTGCTAGCTCCAGCAGTCTTCACTTCACGTAACATAACCAGTCACCTGTCACTGACAGGGGTTCAAATCAGTGTTAGTGGTAAATCATTTATGAAACAGTCATATTTCCAGCAGATCTTACAGTAGTGAGTAAAATATATATATATATATATATATATATATATATATATACACTGATTGGCCACTTCATTAAGTAGCCCTCTTTGTTTCTGCACTCTTTGTCTAATGTCTCTACTATATTTACCATACGGGTTCACTTTGTAGTTCTGCTGCGTCTGATCCACTCATACAGTGTTATTATACACACACACACACACATTTTCTAAGCCGCTTATCCTTTTGGGTCGCAGGGGGAGCTGGAGCCTATCCCGGCGGTCATTGGGCGGATGTACAACTCCAAAAAAGTTGGGACGCTGTGAAAAATGTAAATAAAAACAAAATGCAATGTGCAAATCATTTAAACCCTATATTTCATTGAAAATGCTTCAAAGACAACACATCAAATGTTGAAACTGAGAAATGTTATTGTTTTTGAAAAATATATGTCCATTTTGAATTTGATGCCAGCAACACGTTCCAAAAAAGTTGGGACGGGGGCAACAAAAGGCTGGTAAAGTTTTGTAATGCTTAAAAAAAAACCCTAGTGGTTAATTGGCAACAGGTTAGTAACATGATTGGGTATAAAAAAGCAGGAGTTCACCACTTTGTGAGGAGGAGTTCACCGCTCTGTGAAAGACTGCACGATCAAATAGTGCAACAATTCAAGAATAACATTTCTCAACATAAAATTGCAAAGAACTTTTGCTTTTTATCATCTACAGTACATAAAAACATTAAATGATTCAGAGAATCTGGAGAAATCTTTGTATACAAGGGACACGGCCAAAAACCAGTATTTGCTGGCCATGATCTTTGGGCCCTCAGGCCGCACTACATTAAAAATGGACATGATTCTGTAGTAGAAATCACTGCATGGGCTCAGGGACACTTCTGAAAACCACTGTCTATGAACATAGTCCGTTGCTGCATCCACAAATGCTAATTAATACTCTTAAATGCAAAGAAGAAACCATATATAAACAGGATCCAGAAACGCTGCCACCTTCTCTAGGCCCAAGCTCATTTAAAATGGACTGAGGGGAAGTGGAAAAGTGTTCTATGGTCCTACGAATCAACATTTGAAATTCTTTTTGGAAATCATGGACGCTGTGTCCTCCGGGCTAAAGACCACTCAGCTTGTTATCAGCATACAGTTTAAAAGACAGTATTCATGATGGTGCATAGGGGTGCATTAGTGCACATGGCATGGGTGACATGCACATCTGTGAAGGCACCATTAATGCTAAACAATATATACATGTTTTGGCAACATATGCTGCCATCCAGACAACGTCTTTTTCAGGGACGGCCTTGATTATTTCAGCAAGACAATGCTATTTATTATTTGCTATATTAAAAGAGTCCGGGCACTAAACTGGCCTGCCTCCAGTCCAGACCTGTCACCCACTGAAAACATTTGGCGCATTATGAAATGAAAAATATGACAAATGAGACTCCGAACTGTTAAGCAGCTGAAATCCTATGCTAAGCAAATGCTAATGTTAAGCTAATACTAAGCAAAAATGGAAAAACATTTCACTTTCAAAAATATGTCAATTGGTCTCCTCAGTTCCCAAACACTTACAGAGTGTCGTTAAAACAAGAGATGATGAAACACAGTGGTAAACAGGCCCCCGTCCCAACTTTTTTGGAACGTGTTGTTGGCATCAAATTCAAAATGGGTATATTTTTCAAAAAACAATAAAATTTCTCAGTTTCAACATCTGATATGTTGTCTTCGTACTATGTTCAATGGAATATAGAGTTTAAATGATTTGCACATCATTGAATTTTGTTTTTATTTACATTTTGCACAGCGTCCCAACTTTTTTGGAAATGGGGTTGTATATATACAGTGTATATATAGTGCTCCATCTGTCAAAAATGCTACAACTATGGACGATTGACATGACATTTTGTAGTTCTAGTATCTACAATTGAAAATGAATATTGTGACACAAATATTTCCACTCAACCTAAACAGAGTGTTATTATACAAACCATACAAAACAAAAAGTCTGGGTTATCTGAGCTCAAGTCTTAAGTCTCTATTATGTCAGGGAAAGCACATAGTGTTTCTTATGTATTGACTGAAATAAAAGATCAGAAATAATCAAGACATTGAAGCGAGGATCATTTTATTATTGAAATAAGGGAGTAAAAACAAAAGCAGTGATATAGTGAACTGTGTTATGTAACATGACATACACACTGACTCTCTCTTACACACACACATGCACATATGCACAGACACACACATCACTCTCCTCTGCACTACAAAACATGAACTGAATGCAACATACAAATGCAACATACAAAAGTTTGAACACCCCAGGTCAAATTATATGCTTACATAATCCTAAGTGAAAATAAATAAACATGGAATTTGTTCTCTATGGAGAACAAACTTAAATATATTGTAAAATAGGACAATTTCTGTAAATTTTAGTGCACAAGCTCTGTTTTTTTTCCTAAGTTTAACATATTGGACTAAATAAAACATAAATGTGTTAAATCAATGCATTGTTAAAAAGATTAAACTATAAATATTCACACAGCTTTTATAAAAGTAAAACTTGATTGGCAACCAGCTTTTTTTGCAGTTAAAGGCTACTATAAAAGGAAGGGCAGCAAAAGCCATGTCTTAGTGGACAGCTAGTTAGAAAGCTGTAATCTTCATTTCATATACTAACATATGAAGTTTTCACAGTGCTATGAAAAAAATGACGTGGCAGGCAATTTTTTTCATAAAAAAGACATTCAAAGAAAAGGAAAATTACGTTCTAAACAAGTTCTATGGAATTTTAGTATAATAAGGCAGCAAAACATCTTGGGAGTAGATATTATTAATTGTCATCATTTGTACTGAGCAGGGTCATTCAGGTTAATTGAGTCTTACTTGAGAATGCTTGCAAAAGACTAGGCATGCTGCCTTAACTGTAAATCCATTTAATTAATATGGAAAGAGTCAACGCCAGGTTGTGACAGCCTAATGATGGGAAAACAGAGCATAAACAAAAACAAAGGTGGCCCTGTTAAAGGCCTTAACAAATATTAGGCAGCAAAATAGCTAATCAGCTTCCTGTCATTATTTCTGTCCATCATTTCCCAAAAAATCCAACCGAATAACTATTTACAAGTAGAGCAATCCGCAAACAAAAAACTTTCTGCCGTTCTGACCAAAAGAAAAGATCCTTTTTTGCAATAGCACTAAAGTACTTCAGACAATGTACAGTATATAGCATTCCAACTTGAAAAAGATGTTCAACATAGTGTGCACTTTATACAAACCAAATTCAAAAAAAATAATAGATTAAATATTTTACCTAATCAACATTATTGTTTTGTGTAAATATATGCTAATTCCACACGTCTGCAAAACATTCCAAAAAAGTTGGAACAGGGGCAATGTAAGACTGGGAAGTTTGTAGAATCATCAAAAACACGAGTTTTGGAACTTTTCACATGTAAACAGGTGAGGTTATCATGATTGGGTATAAAAGGGCTTTCATGAAAGACTGAGAGAGCATGATAGAATAGTCCAACCCTTTAAAAATGTTTCTCTTGCAAGGAATTTTGAGATTTCACCATATACAGTCCATAACATTGTTAAAATATTCAGAGAATCTGGGGAAATTTCTGTGCATAAAGGGCAAATCTGAAAACCAATACTGAATGCCTTTGACCTTCAATCCCTCAGATGGCCCTAAATTAAAAGCTGACATTTCTGTAATGAATATAATCACATGGGCTTGGGAAAACTTTAGAAAACCCTTGTCAGCAAACATAGCTCTTCACTGCATCTACAAATGCAATTTAAGACTTAATATGCATAGCGGATGCCATATATTAACAACCAGAAATCCAGAAACACCGCCAACTTCTCTGGGCTAAGGCTCATCTGAAATGGTCTGACAAGTTCACCTCTCAAATTGTTTTTGGAAATGATGGACATTATTTTCTTCGGGCCACCCCAATTGTTCCCAATGTAGAGTTCAAAAGTCAGCATTTGTTATGGTATGGGGGTGTGTTAGTGCCAATGGAATGGGTAGCTTGCACATCTGTTAAGGCATCATTGATGCTGAGGAGTAAATATGCATTTTAGTAACATATGCAGCCATCATCTTGACAATGTCTTTTTTTAGAGACATACCTGTTTGCTTCAGCAAGGTGATGCCTTTCCACATTCTACACAAGCTACAACAGCGTGGCTTCATAGTAAGAGAATGCAGGTGCTAGACTGGCATGACTGCTGTCCAGACTTGTCTCCCATTTAAAACGTGTAGCGCATTATAAAGCGCAATGTACGACAATGGAGAACCTGGACTGTTAAACAGGCGAAGTGTTACATCAAGCGAAAATTGTAAAAAAAAAATACCAACAATTGGTGCAAAAAAAAGCAAAAAAGTGCAAAAAAAAGCAAAAATTTAAGAGGACCCCCAAATGTATATTACGTTAAATTAATTTAAAAAATGACAATGTAATTTGCATGTTTATTCTGTTATGTAATAAATGAGTTAATGCTCTCAAAGCATGCCACTCAACCCACTAGCATCTAATGTTTGTTAGACTATCTATTTGGATTGCTTTACATAATTTGTCAGTACAGTTATTTATTATGTAGGTTTGATGAATATAGTTCAAAGAATACAGGTTTGGTTCATGACTTCTTGCTGCGCTCCAGCCATCACATGAATTTGCCCAATTACATCAGCAACACAACCTGTATTTGTTTATTGAAGAACTGATTAGATAAACTAGGTAAGTAAATGTAAATACTGTAATCCCCTGAGGAGAGCTTTGGAAATGGTTAGACTAACACACATTAAATTGCAGTGGATTGTTAATTTGTATTTATTATAAATACTTTCTGCCAAGATAAATGGCTTTACCTCATTTTCTCAGATGTCTGAGACTTCTGCACAGTATTCCATGAAGTTTGGCAGCACTGTAACCAGATCAGTCACTTAAACATTCCAATGTAAATAATGCTCCATTTCATATGATATTTTAAATACTTGGACATGTAAAATTACAGCTCAGTGATGCCTTTAATCTCCATGAGCAGAAACTAAAAAAGTTATGGGCAAGAAGTCAGTCTTATTTAGTTGCACTGCTGATGAATTAGTTATTCTAGGCAAACTCTCTCTTTCCCTCTCAGCTCTAATCTTCTGTCCTTTTTTGTATCCATTTTGAGAAATCATAGACTAGTTGACAGACTACGCTAGCTTGCCAGCTAGTTCTACTGCAGGTTTCTGATCCAATACCATTTATTACACATCTACCGCACATCTAAGGAGACCAACTGCGTAAGAGATTAGGGGGCAGAGGGGCGGGAGAGGGGTTTTGTTCACATATTAATGGATGTGGCTGTGAGATGCTCTAGTTTAATTCATTTTAGTGCAGCTGGCCTGGACTGTCCAAATGACAAGTTAAACTACTGGCTGGAAAATCTGTTCTGATGGGCAGTCTAAGCCTGGAGGGGACCAATAAAAAAAATTGGGGGGCTGGTCGCCACTGGCCTCCTTCCACCATGTGTACCCAGTGTGACTGCTCTCCTGCCTCCCTTGTAGTTACACCACTGGCTCTGGGCAGCTTGTTGTTCTGAGAACATCAGCAGCTTCTTGGTTGTAATAATTATGTCTTGATCTTCTCAGCAGTGTGCTTGGTCCAATATCTTGCTGTAGGATTCATTTCTTCCCAGTCAAGTGTTTTCCAGGGGGTGTTGCATGATGCATTAAAATTTATTTGTACTTGTCAGCATTCATGATGCCTTAAATCAAAAACAAATCACCAACTCCAGATGTTGTTGTACATTCCCAAATTTGCACTGATGCTCCACTGATGGTTACAGACATGGTTTGAAGAGTCTTGCTTCAGCAGCATACAAACTACCTTCTGTTGCTTTCAGAGATCTCAAATTCAGTCCATAAACCTCACTCCATATCTCAGATGTCCAGTTTTAGTGTTCTAGTGCAAATTTTCTTTCTTTCTATTTTCTTTTCTCAGTAATGGCTTCTTGACATTCTTTCAGATCCATAACGTTGAGTTGTCTTCTCACAGTGGGAGGATGGACAGAAACCTATATTATTTAGCCATTTTAGATGCACGTAAGATAGAAAAAAGAAAGGCAGCTAAGGTGAGTTTGGGTAGTAGTTTGTGTGATCGTTTGAAGAGGATCTTTGAGTAGGAACATAATAATAGTGAGAGCTTTGGGAATAGCCTTTGTTGGAGGACACAGCTGTAACTTGGTTTTAAAATTGGAAGAATGGATGAGTTAAAGTGGCAGTAGTGTGCACAAAAGTAAAGAGTGGACACATTAAATATAGACATTTAATATTATACTTGATCGACATTTTCTGTTTCTGTTCATTTTCTGTTAAATGTGGTTCTTGCTTTTTGTGACATAAACAAAAGAGTGGTCTCAGACTTTTGCATGATACTTTAGGCGCACTTTGTAGGTACAGCGTTACTGGCTGTACACACATCCATATCGGCAACACTGTTGCACCTGATGTTCCTTACATCAGGATAACACATTCTAATATGCCTCTACAATGTCATTGTTACTGCTGTGGCCCAATTCAATGGTCCACCACCTAACTAATATCTGACCAGTTAAGGTCCTATGGTGCTCCGTTGCTGGACAGACTGGAGGATGGCAAACTGTGATGGCAAAAATAGTGCCTAGCAACAGACAGTAATGGTTTACCTACAAAGTGCACATATATGGTTGGTGTAAATCAGTGCAAATGATTTTGGTTTTGTTATTTAGCTGACGATGGATAATGTTGCCTAGGACTAGATGAGGTACAGCAGCAGCAAGACTTCAGTCACTACAGTCCTATGTTAGGGCTTTTACTAGGTTACTCACTATGTTAGGACATTCAGGATTGTTAGGCCTTATTACGTATAGTTTTTAAAATTAATTAAGCATCCTAAATTGATAAATCATACTGTTTCACAGTTTAATGTTATTAGTTAACGATAATAGTTCTAACATTCAGTCCAGAGAAACTGACAGCTGGAGGTTTAACTGGCCATTTTAAAATAGATTCTAGAGATTTTAGAGTCTGATGACCAGTCACAACACAGTGATGTCATTAGAGAAATCGTTTAACAGACTGTCTTGTAAGTGACAAAGCTATTTTGGTAGAAATAAAAAGGACAAGATGATCAATTCTTCTAAAAGCAAGTAGATCAATGAGTGTTAGGGTCTGAAAATGTCAGTGTGTAAAAAAAGAAAACATATAGTGCAGCCTGATGGTGTTTTGACAGTCATGGCACTAAATCAGTGCTTAGAAACGTTGGCCATTGGTCACTGACTGAACAACAGTGACTCCTGACGGAATCTGGCTTGTCATAGAGTTCAGCTCAGGTAGAAAGAATCCACTCAACTCAAGCCAATCTGCTTGAAACACAAGTAAAATAAGCAATAAAACACAAATAAAACATTTATTCTATTTACAAACATACTTGTGATATCAACTATATGGAATCCACATTTTTAACAGAACTGTTTCAATTTATCCACTTGTTTCAATTATTAATGTAAAAATACACCATGCTTTTGTTGTTGCTGGTGATAACTGCGACTTTTAGGGGTTCAGATTACATACAAGAAATGACATTATGTAGCTTGATGTACATTTAAATAATTAGAAACTGTTCCAGAAACAAGTACACCAGGATATATAACATTCAGAGAAACATGTTACCAAACTGTCTTATCCTTCCGCTTCTGAGGTCTTTTTGCTGTGACTGGCCCTGAAACAAATTGTTTATGGCCTATTTTTATCACAAAATAAGGGAACTAAACTTCGATCTGAATAGGTAGACAGGGAGAAGTATCAAAAAGAACACATAGTCCCTGTCCAAAGAAAAACGTTTTTTTTTTTTTCCTTTCTTCATCATTTGAACACAGCAGACGTCCTTTACATTGTGTGAAATCTGCATAAATAGGCCAATAGTGATGCTCCAAAATCGCTTGGAATAAAATATCTTTACAATAATTATAATAACAATAATAATATTATACTACTATAATACTGAAATTAAAGAATGTTTTTGCCCTCTCCTGTAAACTCACTACTTTGGACAGCGACAATATGCTGTAAGTGTTTCTTAAGCAAGCTGTATAAAATCTACTGTCTTAACATTACCAATCAATACACAGAGTTCACTTTGTCTTGATGCTTGGTGCTGGGAGTCAAAGTAGAGATTGTGAATCATCTTGTTGGTGGTCAGGGTAACACAATCTCAGTCTTCATAAGGATAATCAGTCCTCAAACTGTCTTGGAGACAGTGCTGTACAATCTCTGTCACAAACCAAACCAATTAAAAAATATCAGAGGTCAAATCTCATGATATTCATTATCATTAGCTGTAAAATCCCCTGCTAGCTGAAGCTTCCATATTCTCTTAATCTCTCTTGCTGGAGTCTTTGCCCATTCTTTCCCATTTTTAGAGGCATCCCATCAAATATCTGGAACTGGGCATATGCCTGAATGCACTAAATTGGCTGGAAATGGTCAGTGCTAAGGTTAACACTGTGATCAACGCGAGAATTGGGACAATCCCTCATATGCTAGCCTGCAGACAGCAGGTTGCCTTGAGTCCTCGGCCGCGAGGCCACAGCCGGCGTCTAATCTGTCAGCACTGAGTAAAGTGGCAATATTGCTCTAGTAAAGCAGAGGTGAGTAAATAGACACTTAATCATCTGTCTGCCTGCTAACGTTGCAAGGACGTAAGGACAGCATGAGAGAGCTGCCAGAAAGCTACAGCAGTGCTGTGTGTGGAGCACAGAGGCACAGATGCAGTTGCAGGCAGAGGATGAAAGAATAGTATTTTCTGTAGCAGGGGACATCAGTGTGCATATTTAGACTTCCAAGTCTAGGCTGGGCTCAAATGCTTGACCTCTTACTTATCTTGGGCTGTCCTGCCAGCGACTCTGTAATGGGTTTCAGACTTATCCACATCCAGTCACATTTTGAAAATACCTCTTTTGTGCTAAGCCAAAATGTTCTTTCAGCAAAAGTCAGTTTCAGGAATCATTAACCTGTATTTAATACCTGAAACGGTCCGCATTCCACATTACCTGATGGACTGACTGACTGGCTGGATGTAAACAAACATCTGTGCATCTGCCAGCCAACATCAGTTCAGTGCTTCAGTCAATGAGTCATCAGAGAGCTAGCACATGGATTTTTGCAAAGTGACCAGCTTCTACACAGGGTGAATGGACGACCCCATAGCTGACTCTAAAAAACTTTGTAAAAAAATGTAAAAAGTGTCAAACTTTGACAATATAGCATGAAAAAAGCTTAGCAGTGTCAGACAGAACTGTGAATTGCACACTGATCCAAGACCCCTCATAATTATCTGGGAACTTTTCTTGTCAATCATGAATGTGATAAATGTAAATTATCGCCAAGAGCTGGTTATTTCAGATTGAAACAGGCTTATCAAAAGACCTAACCCAAGTTCTTAAATGCAATTTTAAGAGCATTTAATAATTAGATGTTAGTTGAGATTGAGATTGTGTTATTACTCACACCACCTTTCACTGCACAATTATACCGTTCTATACCTCTAGGTGCCACTCATTTGATTACAATTCCACTGTAATTGAGCCAGCGACAGCTCATCTCTCAGTGGGAGAGGTCTCATGTCTTCACTTTGTAAAGCTTTGCCAATAATGCATATGTGTGGGCAACACACAGTCAAGTAAGAAAGGAAAAACAAAATATAATATGACTGAATTTAAAGTCAAGTTTAATTCCTAAATATCACAAATGCAACCAAATGGATGTCAAGATATAAATGCTACAAGGCATGACTTAAAACTCGAATTCAGGGCCTTTGGAGCCAGATTTTGCTACAAATATATATGTTTATAAGATTAATACAAATTTATGATCTAATCAACATGGCATAAATAAACTGATATATAATAATGCATAAATCAAGTATGCTGCCATAATCTTCATAATTTTCATGGAGCCCCCATACATTTTTAGGCCTAGGTATGTTACATCTACTGAGTTATACTGTCAGTGGGGTTTCTTCCTTTTTAGCACAGCCTTAATGCAGAACACTGACCACAGAAGTTTGTAACTGGGCTTGAGTTTAAATGACTTTTCTCTGCATCGGACAAAAGTTTTGTGTATTGTTTAAGAAAATGGATAAATCACAAATCCCTTTAGTGCAATGCCATAAAAGCAATTATCTCTTTCAAAGGGGGCTTAAAATGACACTCGATTCATGGGCACATTAAAATAAGAGGCTGGTTCCTTTTTGCCCTTACTTGCACAGAGATGTTCGATTCCAACATTATCTTCAGTTGGCTGGATAAGCCTTTTATATTCTTCTAAAGGAGCGAATGAAAATCAATGGAAAAAATGTTTCACATGATTCATTTTTTTTTCCCCAGCTCAATACAGTCTCTGCAATTTCGCCAAACAATTATGAACAATCTAACAACTCCAAAGCCATAGCCCCTCTTGGCCAATAACAGAGCAAGATTTCATGCAGAAATTTAAGGATACCTAGCAGGAATTGATTGTCCCTTTCTGTTCTGCTGCAATAGCTTGAGAAAAGAAAAAAAACATAAAGTGTACTGATCAATCTAGTCAACTAAGAGCAACACTTGTCAATGTTTCAGGGTTTACAATAGGGGCTTTGTGCTCGCAGAACCATTAGCTCCGACGGACCTGCCAGACAAGACATTGATCGGCAGTGTCGGCTAGCTTGTAAATGCATCAGTAATCATCACAAAAGGCAACAAGTAGACACATACAGTAACTCATGACTTGACAACACTTACAGCTCTCATCATATACTGTACAGCCAGCCTTAACTGTAAGAGCTGAAATTCCCTAAGATGATGTCAGAGAGCAAAGGATTCTTTACAGACACTCCAAATACTCTTGTATGCTACAATTCATAACAATATAACAACAAGACAAAGCACTTCCTTCACATGTGCTTAATGCACTAGGTTTGAAAAAACAGCTGTGGAGTTCATGAGGGTTTAGTAATGAGTTTTACCTTTGCTCTCCGTCAATAATGCTTCAGGGTACAAGCAGGAGTGTCGGAGCATGCTGCCAAAGGACTGTTTATTAAAACCGACTCCGGATTTTGCGCTCCACAGTTTTGTCAGAGCGTTAAAGGTGTTATAAATCTCTCTCCTCCCATTACTCTCGCTGTAATCACAAAGCAAAGTGACAATGCATATGTTTAGCATTATCTGCTCTGGTAGAGTAATACAGAAAAGCCTCGTTGGTGGAGGCAAACTGAGTAATGATGATGGTATGTTTCTCCCATCGTCCCCGCATCTTGTGTCGGCTGGCAAACACCTGCCATAGCTGCTGATCAGAGTCATTGATCAATTCCACTCAATGCTCCAGCTAATGGAGAGCGCAGCTGAAGGCCGCTTCTCAGAGGACCATGCACAATCCCGCAATGTCTTGTTTGCCAAAGCAGTGTACATTTTGTATTTCTGAAAGCAGCAGTCAATGAATCTTGATAATGCTGGAGCTCAGAGCACATAACTCACATTGATAGCCCTTATATTGTGCCAGGGGGTCGTAAATCCAGACCTGCAGACATGAATATGCATTGGCAGTCGACTCTTGTGGCCTGAACACATAGGTGCAACAACACAAATATTCTGTTCGTCACCAGCTCAAAAAATTTATTTTCTTTGCTTCCTTCGCTTTTTTTGGGGGGTGGGGGTCTAGTTTTCCTTTTTTGTTTATTACAAAAGACAAATGATATATTTATGGAATGTAGTCCAGTTTTAACCTAATATACGACACTGACCATTCTGAAATGTACAAATTGAAATGCAGCTTTTTTCATAGAGACAGTGAAACAATTCTTTGATCCTTACATCGCATCACAGCATGTAGCAGATAGTGCCAAGTGGACAGCACAATCTGCAAAGCTAATTCTGCATCAAAGCGTGCCTGTTCTATTGCTGATTATTGTGTTATGGGAGGCCCAATGTTGTTACGATCATCAATCTTGTCTCTCACAAGCAGATGGTCACATGAAGGCTGAGGACTACAAACGACACTACGAGTGCTATTTGAAATGCATCATGACAGTAATAAAGTGCATGTGTCACGGATGAAAATAAATACACTTATCATTCGGTTTCATTGCATGGATGGAGCTGCTAGCTCCAAAGCTTGGAGAGAGGAAAGGGGGGCTGAAGAGAGGAGTGGTGGCATGCTCTCTCTAAGTGATCGCCCTCATGTTTCACCCACCGTGTGTGGCTGACGGCTTCACATAAAGTGTGAGGAATGGACAGACAGATAGGCAATAAGCAGTTATTTGGGCCTAATGTACTCATTGACACAGATCGAGTGTCCCAACTAAAGACCATAAGCAGCGTGCTTTGTCAACAGCTCTGTCCTTCACAACAGGGCACTCGTTCTCTGTCATGGCCTATTTCTTCGTTTCAGAGCGCAGTCATCTGGAGTGAATATTTGTTCCTGGAAATATACTGATTTGTTTATAATAGAGTTTACATGCTTGGTCCCCTGTCTGATGCTAATGGCCTGTTTGAACATGGGGCACTAGCACAGTTGCAAATGCAGCCTTTTCTAACACTCTGACTTAACCAAAACGTAGGATGAGTCGATCACCAAAACTTTCAGTTTTCCGTTATCCATTTAGAATGGAAGAAAGATATAACGGTGGGGTATCCCCAGCAGACAGACAGACAGACAGACAGACTGATAGATAGATAGATAGAAAGAAGTGTACAGGGCAAGAAGAGGAAAAACTCGAGACTGTCTTGGTTAAAACTGAATCTTGAAATGTCTGAGAATGTTTGGAACAGATGATTTATCATTGCTCCAAGTTACTTGTGTAAAACACATAATCATGTTTCTTCGGTTCGATTATCATGGCTTTTGAGGGTCCTCTTGGGTCTCGGTCTATGAGAGTAACGACGTGAAAAAACGAGTCATTTCAAGCCCACCTGTTTCTCTAAAGGTAAACAGCTGTGTCTGGAGGAACGGTACGGGTTAGTACAGTTCTGTCGTGATCTACATCCTCCCAAATACGCGTGTAAATAAGCTAATGGGGTCTAAAACCGGACCAAATCAGAGTAGCGCTGTCTAGCCGATCGTCTAACTTGACGGGAGACTCAAATACAGACATCTGCCAGACTGCTACAGTCTCCGTGCAGAGATCAGCGAGTGCTACATCGTGATTATTTTTCATTTGCTTTGCTGACAGTGTGAAGTCAATAGAATTGCCAGAGAAATACCGTAGGCTCGATCCCCTTCCCTATTTCCACGCTACTCCAACTCAGTTTGGTGCGAAGTCTGAACCAACCGACAGATCACAGCAGCACTAGGAGGGTTTGTCAGTTTGTTTTCCCACCCGTTTTCCAACAAACCCCGTCCACTTTGCTATGATTGGCTCGTGGTGCGCAGCCTCCTGCTCTGTGATTGGCCACTAGTTCATGCACACATGCACTGCGGATATTCGGCGTCCCAATGGACGACCTGCGTGTGAGCATGAATTAGTAGCCAATCATAGCACCGGAGGCAGCGAATGACGAGCCAATCACGGAGCAGGAGGGCGGGACATTCCGCAATACGGGCGGGAAAAGAAAAAAATCCCACGGTAGGAGGGGAACAGAGAGACTCCTGCAGGCTGATAGTAAGAGCCAGCGACCGCAGGTTCAGCAGCGATCCGCCTGCATGTAAAGAGCTGGAGTTAAATCAGATCTGATAGAGCTGCACCGGGACTTGAGCGTCTAAAAAAAAGACAAAAGCAAAAAATACTGGAAAATGTTTGGCCACCTACAATGAGTGCAGAAGGCAGAGAGACCCTCATATGACACCCACGAAGCCAATTTTGACGAGCAATTGTGAGACGACTTTGGATTCCTAAAAAAGGGAACAATTAAGAAAAAAAAAGAAGAAAGTGGATCCCACTCAGTAAGAAAGATGAGAAATACTTGGTGGACGGTCCGGAGTGCGAGTTTGGAATACTGGACCACGGTCATGGTGTGCCTGTTTTGGATTCAGTGCTCATGTGGGATGCCTCATGTCATACGAATAGGTAAGCAAAAAATGTTTGATGGAGACTGGCTCATGGACACACTTCACTTCACGTGTCATTTCAGTCTTAGTGCACAGCAGCTGTTCTTCGTGGTTTTTAACATAGGACAGTGAACAGTTCATGCTTTAACACTTGTGTGCCCTGTTGATGAGCTGGACTGAATATTAAACGTGGTTCGCTGATTTACCTGCTTTAATTAGCCTATTATAGGCGCCTGTAAGGACTGAGTGCAACTGATTGGCGTTTAATGACTACATGTTACATCCATATGTTACACGAAGGCATGTGGAGCCTGAACGAGTCTAAGTTTGTGTGTTGTCATTTGAAACTGACGTTCGGTTACTAATGCGCCACATTTGGACAAAACAGTGAGGTTCTTTAGTCATGTCGAACAACGAAGAGAGCGGGATGTCACTTTTAAGCACGGAGTAGGACGTGTCGAGGTGATGCGCGTGTGTGTGTGTGTGTCTGTGCTCGTGCGTACGCCTCACTTCACACTGTGATAATTCTGCACAACCTGAAGTTTGGAGCATCGCATACCGGGGCAACTTTAAAACCTGTCCTTTTCCGCCTTCACAAGCTTTGCAATTTTGGTGGAAGGTCCAGTATTGGACGACTGTTCTGGAAATCAAAACTAGAAAGGAAAAGGGGCGAAATTTGTCTCGTTTGGAAAGTGACGAGGCGATGAAACGTAACAGGATTCGAGTGAGGATCAATAGAGCTTTGGCTCAAGACTCATCACTTGTGCCCAGAGCAAACACTGAACATGAGACACTAACCTCTGAACAACACCCCCCAACACACTTACACACACACACACACACACACACACACACACACACACTGCTATTCATGGGTTAACCTACCTTTTGGCAGATGTTTCCTCTGGCCACATTATTTAGTCAGTAGTCCAAGATGCAGGATTAGTTTTGCTTATTTGTATTGTCTAAAGTTTTTTTATTATTATTATTATTTTATATATATATATATATATATATATATATATATATATATATATATATTTTACTGTAAATGCATTTCAACATTTTTTGCAAACGGACTAAAACAAATGTACATATATCTTCTTAAATGTCTAAATCTTACCCTGTTACTGTTCTCTGCTGGATGGACAGGAGGCCTACATTTGTGGGAAAATGAAATTTCCAAAGAAGCCCTTTTATTTTTAGCACCTCAGTTTCTCTCATTTGTGGATGATTCGGTGCCTGATGATTGATGGCTGTGTGGATGACTTGTATCACATTGTGGTGAAGATTTGTGATTTCTGACACAGCTCGGATTTGCATTGTTGTTTTTTTTTGTTGTTGTTGTTCTTGTTCTTATTGTTGTTGTTTTTAGTGGTGGAGCTGTAAACTGAGACATTTTAACAGCAGCTGCTTTTGTATTTTAGCAGCACGTTCAAATGAAGCCTCAAATAATATGTGACAGCTTTTGTGATTCAAATGACACAGGGGTGAGGCGAATATACCTTGATATGTAATGTTGCTCCTGCCTCACAGACACATAGACTGATGTGCTTGCACATTCACACAATTCTAACTACAACCATCCAGTGTTTACTGGTATTTTTGTTTGTGTCATCAGCGATAAGTGTGTATCTGATGTAACTGGTAACTAAGCTGTATATGTGTTCTTGCTCGTGTGAGCTTATGTCTGTGTTAATTTTTCCCCTTTACATATTTACACACATTTGTTTACATACCTTGCATGTACATAACTGTGATGCATATACAGTGTTTATTACAAACTAGTTACCCGCTTTACACTGAGCTTTAAAGCCATTCACCCTTGGCCACTAGAGGGCTCTCCTTGAACTCCGGCATAGACAACGGCTTCGCTACCGCTCCACTCACAGGATTGGAACCACACCAGTGAAATTCATTAAAGTGGGTGCTGTCCAGAGAGGAGAAGGGAGGGGCGTGTGTCTCCCCAAGAGGTAGCCTAAGCACTTCTACACCATCTGTGTAATGGTGGGCATCCAGCGTGGACTTGCCTCCATTGATTCCACTGTTTTTACAATGTGCCTCTTGGAGGCCAGATGGCCGATCAAACTCACTCTGCAAGAATATACATGTCTGGGGAAGAACAGTTCCTCCTGTGCCTCTGTGCTATTTGTTGTAATGCCCTTTTGCTATTCGAGCAAAGCGGAATCTGTTTTTCAAAAGCTCAATGTTTCTGCGTAGGCTCCTGCGCTGATTATGATGGATGTAATGAGGGCGTGTTTGGCAGCACGCTAGTGCTTTGCACTGAACTGATTTTCGACCACTGCGACGCAGCACGGAATATATGATTTGGAAGTCACTTGTATTCATACTGCTTGTTTCAGAAACAAGACAGTTCTGTTACATTAAATCTATGAACTACTTTAAGCCTTCAAAATGTTAGTATAAAAAACAGACATGTTACGTAACCTGCTTAATGAAGCTGGAAATCTGAATTAGGAAAAAAGTAACATTTGAATTATAATATGTCTAACCTCTTGTTTGTTAATAGATATTCAAGTGTCTAAAGGAGATTTCTCCATAAATCCTGCATCTGGTTTTAAAGCTGTATAAGCCTGCATAGTTGCAGTTGTCTCATTTTCTGTACAGGCAGACGATGGATGAAACTAATTTATGGCCTTTGGCCCCTTTTCTATTTCTGAATGAGGGAATTCAGCGCCAGACAAGGATTTATTGGATAATCAATTGCTTTATCTACCTAATACTTCAAGTGCTTCATCATTGCCAGTTAATCAATCCGGCTCATGATTTTATGTCACTTTTGTTTCGCTTGCTCCTTTGTTCAGAGCAACAGTTGGCCTTCTTGTATTAATTCCCTCTCATTTTCCTTTCGTTGAGTCTGTGCATTTTGCACTGCATTGAGATTTGAAGTCACTAAATCGGCAGCAGATATTACATAAAACAGAGACACATTTATAAAGGCAGGAAATATATAATGTATTTTCCCTAAAGAACGACCACTGTCATATATAATATTTTGCACATGTGGTATGCATGCTCTGCTTTATTTGTCTTAGTATTGAATGTGTGCTAATCTTCACTCAGGGTATTTTCTATGGAAATGCTTTCATTTTATAAATACAGATGTCAGAGAAAGCATCGTTGTGTCTGACTCATAACCCTGTCCATTCCAAGGGCACTGTGTGGCCTACTATGCGGAGAGATTAAAAAAAAAAACAGGAAGGAAGACATACATTTATAAAGAGACTGACAACAGCAAGTGCGACATCGTAAGTTCCATCAAATTAAGATGGCCATCAATTGCTGAGCAGAAAATGAATATTTCATTTTCATGTAAATTTAATCGGTGAGCTGACAGAAGCGGGCGTGTGGTGAATCCTTTCTGCAGAAGCAGGGTCTGGAGACGGGTCGCTGTTGAACGCAGGCCAGCGCTCGGCCACTTTGATGTGGGCTGCCCAGGTCTCCGTCGTGTCCGCCTGGAGAAGGACCTTACATGGGACTGAGATGGAGAGCGGTGCTCTGACCTGGACAGAGGAGCAGTACACAAACTCGCAGAGGTTCCTCTAGAGAAAATGACTCAAACACGAAAAAGCCCATTCACACAAATGGCAATTTTCCAAGCTAATCTTGCTTCTCTATCTTAACAGGCTAAATAGATAGTAGACTAACAGACAGTCAAACGCAACTGCACATTCACAGCTGTCTGATTTTTCTGATGCTGTTCTGCACATCCGTTTCATTAACAAAGTCAGCACACTTGTGGCCTTGCTATTAGCTTCAATGTAGTTAATGAGAGACAGCAGATGTTGGTATTGTTCTCTTGAAAGTGTGAATCGAATGCGCTGTGGCCTCTTCTCTTATGTCAGCGGGATATTTTGCCTATACTGGCACTCGGTGCTCCTGCGAGACTTAACAAGACTGGCAAGCTATCTGCCATGACACACGCACACACACACACACACACACGCACACACACGCACACACACACACACACACACACACACACACACACACAGGCATGCACACACACACACACACGTGTGTGCTTTGTTGTATGTTGCGTAGTGTACACAAAACAGTGTAATGAAATGCAAACCAAGTCATACTTGCAGACACACATCACGTGCAGTAGTGTGATTATTTTTTAATGCAATAGCAAATTTGGACCCTCTCCACATAATGGCTTTGAAGCTTAATTTGAAAATCTATACATTATGTAGAGAGCAATTAAATGCCCGTGAGCCCACAGAGAGTCTATCTTCTGAAACACATGCAGGCATAGTTGTATGAATAGTGTGAATCTGTTGTTTATTAGGCAGAAATGGTCCATGTTCTTGTAGACAGATTTGTCAGTTAAAGGGGAATTCTTCCAATCTTTCAAAGAAAGTATTCATGAATAAATTGTTAAGAAACAAGTAAACAAAGTCATTCAGTGTGAACTGTTGCAGAATGTGCCATTCTGGAGAAAAAACATGCTGAGTCAGAATTGTTCACAGTGGTGATCGGAACCAGACATCTGATGCATTTCATGGTCACAAAGTCCTCTCACAGAAAATTCTTACATTAAATAGTTACAGATATGCTGCCTGATGCTTGACACATTGTTATGATGTTTTCAGAAAGTTCTGACCTAAAAATATTTTTTTTAAAAGTCTTTCATGGCGGAGAGCTACATGCAGGGTGATGTGAGGCAAAGTAGTACCCAAAGAAAACTAGTTTCTTTCAGATTTTACCATTATCAACATTACATACAAAAACTACATTACATGTAGTTTCACTTATTTGGCATAGTAAAAAAAGGGTTATAGACATTGTGACCCCGGTGGTGGTGATATGAAAAAAAAGTTGGCAAGTTTATCTACAATTCATTACAATTCATATCTACAATACCATTTCATCCATTTCACATCAAGCCTCTATGTTCACATCTCAAAGATTAAATTATGCAGAACTGCTGAAAAATTGGTGGAATTCCCCTTAAACAGTCCTTCTGAATGGTCAGAGACTTCCCAATTGCAATCACATTTGGAAGGCAGTATGCATTTTTAAGAAGGTGAATTAATAACAGATAAACCTAATCACTATACATCTTGTGGGGAAAAGGCTTACCTGGCACAGGAATAATTGACTCGTTTATAGATTATAAGGATCATTGCATGATGGCCAACAGGGAGAGTAGATAAGGTAAATGGAGATTGGAAAACATTGAGATAATCCACTGACACAGTAGGCCTTTCCCTGCACTGCAAGCCTTGAACTGTTCTCAGAGCAGATGGTGTTTTCATATCACACTACAAAGTGTGCGCTCCACAGTACAAGGTCTGAGGGGAACATATGCTCCTGGTAATTAAATAAATAATACACAAGTGAACCTTACGCTGATGCAACCGCGGATGGCGTCAGATTAACAAGGGCGAAAACCCTGCGTTCGGATGCGCACAAATATGCGGAGCCCCGTTCGTCTCGTGCTGGGGGGGGCTGGGGGGGTTGGTTGGGAGGGACTGCGTGGGGGAATCCAGCAAAGTGTCCGTGTGATGGAATCAGATAATATTGTGCTGTTCCTGGTTTATTCCGTGCGCTTGTCTCCGGAGATGGCATGCCATTACTTCTAGATGTGTGCCCTTCTAGATTTGACAGCTCGTGGAAAATTCATGGGTTGTCAATGTACTTGGTCTTTCTCTCTCTCTCTTTCTCTCTCTCCCTCTCTCTCTCTCTCCCTTTTGTAGTAGGTGCTGCACCAGCAGACAGAATCAAATTTCATGTTCTCCCCATTTGTCTTTATTACAAGCCCCTGTCTCACCCATCTGACTCTCAAGTCCCTGCCATCGCCCTGCCACTGCTGGGAAAGTCAAATACAATTAAAGCAGCCAAACAGGAAAACCCCCACTATCTGATTTCTTTTATGGTCACAGGTTACCCGCATACACAACAGGCAGTGACAAGGACATGGGTGAATACTGCAGTACCGTTACCCAGCGATACAGGCAACAAAAACAACATCGCTTTGGCCATAAACAAACACACTTGCACCCACATATATACACACCGAATAAATATCCACCACGGCTTGGCCTTTGAAAAGCTGTGAAAAGGAGAAGACTCTAGCCAGGCGAAGCTTCAGAGACTCTTATTTAGTTTGTTAATTAGCTCAAACCTTTTGATCCCAATTTGAAAACCTGCCACGTTGCTGCGCTTGCCTCTTTTGTGCATTGCCCCAAGCAAGATAAAGCGGCGCTTTTTTTCCTCCCTCGCTTTTCAAATAGTGTGGCATTCAAGGACTTCCCCCCTCCCCAACCATGAGTGCCTTATCCGTCTCCAGACATGGCCAGCATCTGCAGAAACCAGTTTTACAATATAGCTCGCTTGTTACTCTGGTAGTACAATAGCAGACCTTTCCCTCCTGCTTAATCAGGCCTTGACATAAAGGATTCACTGGCCACGGTTAAGTCCATATTTAGCAGAGAGTGTGCATGAGAGGTGGAGGGTGACCTGCTTGCAGTGACCTTTTCAGTGTTAGGCTGGAAATGGCAGGCTCTGTGTAGCTCCGTGGACCATGCTTTGTCAAAAAAAAGAAGGGAGCAGCTGTGAGGGATAAAACGATACACTCAACCTGTGGTATGATACATGCCACAGTGCAGAGGTCAAGTTTAGGTTTGTTTTGAAAGTGGGCACAGTTTTAAAGGCTAACAGTTTCCATTTCTAAATTTTCAATAGACAATAGAGACAGTTGGACATTTGGATTGGCTTTTTTCATAGGACAGTACAAATACAAATACAACTTTGGTATAGCTAGGCTTTAGCTATCCAGTGGGATGAAATCTTAGCATGTGTCTTAACACAAACTGTCAAGAGGGATTATCAAATATCCCTAGTAACTGTCAAAAGGCTTAGTTGTTGAGGTACATTTCATTGTTTTGCATTCTGGGGAAATTATTTTGAACTTGACATGTAAAATTTGACATGTAAAATTTGTTTGATTTTATATTTATATTTATACCGAATTCCAACAGGATCCAAACTGAGGCTTTGCCTGAAATCACTGTTCAGTGTTAACAGTGCTGCAGCCCTTTTTTATTTGTTTATTTATTTTTTAGCATATGCACATTTTCAGTGAGCTGTTCTGACCTTTTGACAGAGACTGAGTCCCCAACAGTGGAATATACTCTTTCTTTGGTACTGGAATGAAGGCTGGAACAGACAGCAAGGCTTTTGTGAGTCTGCCTACTGTTGTTTTTGCACCATTCCGGAGGAATGTTGTTGAGCAAAAGCACATCCCTTTTCCTGAACATATCCATTTCATTTCATTTTTTATTGCACTGTGTCCAGCGTGCTGTGGTTTGACGAAATCATTGCCTAAAAGGTCATCTAGTTCTGTCTTCTTTTTAGACGGAGATCCAAGAACACCTGCTGGATCCTGCATCGCAGCGTTGGGGTCGTTTATCTCACTGTTTGTTGTCCTTTGCGGCTGAGTTTGCTAAAGAAGAAAAAAGAATAACAGATGCAGAATGTGTCTGCAAAAATGCTTAAATGTGTTTCTCTTCTTCTCACACAGAACTTGGCAGCATTCAGTAATTGCAAACAGTTGGCCTAATAACAGCCTAAACCTGTTTACCTTGTCATGCAAGCAAACAGCTTGTGATGTTAGTCTCACACATCTTCATGACTGGCATCATCATGTTGAGGCACCGTGTAAAATCAGGGATGACCAAGGAATTCTGTGCTAACACTGTGGTGGCAAAGTGAATGTGCGGGCATCTTCATGTTTTCTTTCACTGTACTGCATAGCATCATTGTTCTGCAAACCTTTGTTATCCACGCTAATCCCCATTTTCACATTTAGAATGTTTCAGCTGGCCTATCTTGGTCTGCCATGTCTGCATAAATTCATATGAAAATATTAGGGATGCATCGATACAGATACTGGTATTACCATGTGATGTAAGCTTAGTGTACGCTGCTGCGCTAATGAAAAAAGTGACTCAGCTGGCAGTGAAGGAGGCTCTGCTCAAACAGAAATGTTATTGACACCATAGAAGTCAGACACAAAGCCATCATTCACTTAAAACATTCCGCCTTGGTACGTTCCCACCAGGAATACACTATGTGATTTTAGCCTGTTTTTAAACACATACACATACAATCACTATCACTTCCCCAGTACAAGTGGAGACACATAGACTGACAAAACAGAGACGGAAAAAGTCAACATTTGCTACCAAAGTCCGAATATGCCGACTTTACTCTGTTTGACTGAAAATAATTAGAGATGGAACGATCAATCGGCTATGTCGTGGTATTGGCCGATCACATATTTGGGCTGAAAATCAGCCGATACTGCTATTTATTTCTCTAACTTAATCCTGAGAACTGATCAGTGATGTAAAACATATGAGCCATATTTAAGGATTGCCACAGTCTTGCGCGAGGCTGTTTGCTAGTTCAAATGCTATATGGAAATACAGACCTTCTGACATTTGATTACAGCCCTAAAGGCCTATTCACAATTTTGTCCAATTTTTATGGACAATAAAAATGCACGTCAAGTTTTGAAAATAAACACATGTATATTAATGCCGGACTGTGACACTGAATGAATTTTTACTCTGAGCCTGCTCTATGTTCTGCACTGTAGAGATGCGTTAAAATCAGATGCTGTTTTCATGGTTGCAGCCCAAACAAACGTGCGTCAGGATGGTGGCAGAACTCTTGCAGCAGAGCACAAAAGCTTATACGACTTGCAAACTCTGACAAAAAAAATGCGGAGGTTAAAGACGAGCTGAAAGGCTATGGATGACGGTGAGTATGTTACAGTGGCTGTATTTAAACCGGAGTTCATTTGCTTTTTTTAATGAGAGGAGCAACAAGCAGAAGCAGAGCCTCCAATTTCCCCAATGACCTGCAGAATCGCTCATCATGCAGCTTCAGCTTGCTCTTGTAAGAGGCGGAGGGACTCCCTGTGTTGTTGTTGTAGTAGAGTGGGATATGTCCAGTGTATGCACTGTTTAGTTGCAGTGCTTAAAAGAAAAAAAGAGTATTTAGACAGAAAACGCTTTGGACTGATGGTCCCACTGCATTAAAATCACATCAGTTTTTTTCATCCGGAAAAATCATTCTTGGTGTGAATAGGCCTTTACCGTCCAGCCCCACCCTCAATCAGTATCGGCCCCAAAAACACTGAACGGTCCATTTCTAAATATAATAGTGAGGTATGACCATTAATACAGGGATTTTCTAAACTACCTTTGTAAAACAGGCTGTAGAGAGACCACTGTGTATATGAGCTGCTGTAGCTCAGCTTCTCAGTGTGTTTGCTCAGTACTCAACACACAGCGTGTTATTTTTGAACAAAACAGGTTTATTTAAAACTGTCCATAGACAGAGTTGTCTGTAGACACTGTGTTGCACATAACATGGGCTGAGCTTTTTCATACAGTGTGAGTCAATGTCTGGCTTTAGAGGACATTATTTTTTTGTTTTTTTCACCATTAAACTGTGGATTTATTTTACTCTGGTGTGGTTTTCTTGAGCTACTCTCTGTCTCTTTAGAATAAATTAGAGTGAATTTATTTATTTATTTACTTACTTACTTGTTTATACTTTGGCCTGTTGGTATTGTGTTTAATCAGAATATATTAGAGATAGCACAACAAATATATGAAGCTCTTGCCAAAAATGCTTGTCACCTTGCTACACTGAAAAGTACATAGAACTTTATAAGCGTTAGTCCTTCTCCTAATTGCTTCCAGTAACAACTCAAAATGATCTCACGAGCTGCAGGCAGTTATTATGTTCATCAGTTCAATTGCACTTGAGGAGGGCTTTGGAGGTCAACAACCACATTCACAATAGCCTTCGGATTCTCTGGATCAACAGCACTTTTCTCTACGCTCCTTGCCATTGTCCTTTCTGAGACCCCATAAGTGACATGGAAACTTGCCAGTTGGAGAGGCACCCGCTCAAGGCTCAATATGACCACTGTTCATTTCAGCATATACAAGATGAATTCTCCATTTATAGCAGCTATCAGCTGGGGTCAAATGTGAGCATATATATCTTGATGCAAAAGGACACCAGGCCAAAATGTGTATCTTGTTTTGCATTCGAGGAAAAGAATGCATTTAAGCTTCTGAAATGTGGAATTTGTTTGCAGTGTAAGCTCACATTCACTAAGACAAAGCCAGAAATGTGTGTTTGTGCTATCATATGCTAATAAGAAGTGAGGACCAAGGTATTGTTCCACAGTTAATTCAGAAAGGATGTATTATTGCATCTCATAATCAGTGCCATTTATTTCATTGTTCATCATTAAAATGGCTTTCTATGCAACCATTTAGATTTCATCGCTCTCTTAGCATTTTGCATGTATTGTGAGGTAAAAGGCTGTGGAGGTGGGAGTTGGCCAGGTCTTTACTGTCTGTTAGTGAGCAGGGCTAACTCACCTGGCAAGCTGCTCAGGGTCACATCAACACCCATCAGGCCAACTGGACATGAACTGCTGTAGCATTTCAGGCAGTAGGGACAACTTGAGGTTGGTTTGTAGCTGAGAGACTATGTAGAAGGCAAAAATTGTCCTCCTACTTGAGTTATGCAGTTAGGAGTGCAGGCCTTTCAAATCAAACACTTCATGCAGGCCACAGCTACTGTGTAACCTCTGCTAATAGAAGACATTACTTCCAAAACCCTGTAGTAAAACATGGCAATAGCCAAGAACTGCAGAGCACTTGCTGGCAGAGAACCAGCCAACTGATGTACTGTTATGACCATGGGAGACAAATCTCTGTGGGTTCATTTAGTTTACTGTAAACAACTTAAATTCCTATTAAGATGAAGCTATTTAAATAACTTTGTTTTTGATCACGCTTTCTGGCCTGTCCCTATTCATTCAAGGTTTTAGTGAAGCTGTTTGCATACTGATCCCTGCTGCCCTGCTATGAAAATAAATAATAAATCGATGGTTAAAAGTTCACCAGCACAGAAGCCAACCAAGCGTTGAAATTCAATCATGTGAATAAAAGCCTCCATTTCAGACCTTTTAGTAAGAAGTGTGCCTTATACTAACAATACAATGCATGCTGCTGGAAAACATATTGGTGTAAACTAACTAGGGGTGATATTGAAAGAGATTAATTAGCTGAATTAATTACCTTGCTGCTAATTGCTTGACATCGAACAGAGACATGAGATCATGAAATTTGCATTCATAATCACAGTTAATCAGGGATTTAGTTTAAAAAAAGAAATATAATAAATAAATATTCTGTACACAATCATAGCTCCCACAGAAAGAATTTTTATAGTGGAGGGGTCCTTAATTTTGCTTCGTTCGGATCATTCAAATTTAATGCAAGTGACTGTTCATCCTTTTATTATATAACAGGATTATATATTATAAAGTGTATTATGTTCATCTGTAAAGGTTTTGGTTAAATATAGTTGAAGATATCAAACAGAACTGATTACAGACAGGTGACATTTTGAGTGGTCAGTGGGATTCATAATAACAAGGCTAAACATTGCTAGTCCTAACAACATATGTATTAGGATTATGGGCCATGTGAATAAGATCTCAGCTGGCTTTATAAGCCACTTAAATGCTGATGCACAACGTACCAGTATTCCACAAGCAAGAGATGGAAATGTCAGAGGTAGTGTTGAGTCATTCAGCTTGGAGCTAAGAGCTTTAAGGTGAACTCTGATTCGCCCAACTCAAAGATTCCCAATAAGCACAGAAAACAAGGGCTGGTGCAGTCACCCTCTTCTATGATGTGATGTCTGGACTTTAAAAGGCGTTGTATAAAGACCAGAGGACAATAAGGCTTAGTGACGCCAATGTTTTGAAATGCCTAAATTGATCCGTTTAAATGTCATGGACAGTCATTTAAGTCTGAGGAAAGACTTTTTGTCAAATGAAACCTTGTTGTGAGATTATGTTGTTGGCTAACACTTTCTTAAAGGAATGGTTCACAGAAAATCAAGTTTACACATTTTTCCCCCTTTCCCCAAATCTAGATGATCAGCCAAGGCATGTTTGGTGAAGTTTGTTTGGAGTGGCCAGTAGAAGTCTGTGTCACCGAAAGTAGCCTTTGGACAATAAATGACGTAGCGGGAAAACTGATAAACTGTCTATATTTTTCAATGATTCATTCCTTTAAAGCTACACTATGTAAGTTTTGGAGTTTGGGGACCTCTGAGAGGATGAATCTGATGATTGCGGTCACTGAAAGTCAAAACTTGGTAAAGGATGTGTTTTCAGAGGATGTAATTATCTACTCTTTGTCATCATATCTTCATCAGTATAATGTTGATTATGCATTTGAGATCGAAATATCAAGCCGTACCATCTTTTGGAGACATGCATGTGACATTAATACATAAAATGATAATTTCAGACTTTACAGCGTGACAGCAGTGCGTGCACACCATGTTTTTTTTTATCCTGACTTTTCAATTTTAACAAAAAATCATACATCTAACATATTTTTAAAATTATTTTTCATATTAAATGATTTCCCCTACCATCAAACAGGCAGTATGATCCACCTGGCCAAACTCACATGTCAGCTGGCTTGGAGTAAACATTAGAATGTAACTGGGAGGCTAACATTTGCTTCTTAGTGTTCAGTTTTTATGTGGCATGCGCTTGTTTTTTTAAATAAAAATGCACTGGTAGCTTTAAAGGGGTCTCCCACCCAGCCAGAAAAGAAAAGAAAAGATCCAGGGAAAACACTGTGTTATTTCTAACTAAAACTGAAAACATTGTGCATTCAGACTCCAAAGTGTTTCACAAGCAGTCTTGTTTAGTTCATATCTATCCACACCTGTATGTAACTGCTCACACAGTGAATATTCCTCAGTAATAGCAGATTATTATGCACACATGACATTGATAAATCTTAAATCATGCAGCAGCAATTCTGTAGGACATTTGGCATTATTTCACTACAGGTTCTTGGCCTGCAAAAGATGAATGAAGCCCACTGATTGAACAACTCAAAATGGAGCAGTGATTGAAAAGCGAGAGGCGCGTCAAGGCCAGAGGACAATCAGTGGGTCTTTGTGCCGTTTTCCCAGCCGGTAATGACATTTAGGATGCCTCGCGCATAGAAATAAGCACAAGCGCTCTGGTAAAAGGACTGGTGGCTGCTGCTCCATAGAGATGACTGAAGCCATGCAGTGAGCGTGTGCTGGATGGTGCCTATTAAAGGCCGAGAGCTGAGAACTCCAGCCACTGTCAGACTTTTAAAAGAACAACTCGTGAAGATATTACCTCCTATTATGGGCCTCCCTGACCAGCGTGATCGAGTGAACAGGGAAGGCTGAGCGCTTTCATACTGTCAGTGAGTCTGACTCTTATTCCGAGGCCCACAGATGATATAGGAAGGCTTTCTTTTCCTTTCCCTTCATCCTTCCTTCTTCTCCTCCTGCTCCAAAAAAAAAAAAGAAAAAACTCTTCTCATCACCTTTGGAAACTCTTGAACATCCCCTTCCTCAGTCTTGTTAAAGAACATGGCTTTTGTGAAAGCTTCATCCACAAAGCAGACCTCATCCTGTCAAATTGCAAATTTAATCCCATTCAGCCTGTGCACATTGTAGTAATCCCCACTGGGACACAATGGGCCGTTTCCTCCCCATCCAACCCTTGCCTCATCTCTTTGGATTATACTGTTTGTATTTCAATAATGACAACCAATTACAGGTCTTTATGTAAAGGCATTAATGCCACTTTGTGTCTATTCTATTTCTTCCGAGTGCTGTATCCTTTTAAGGATTTACGCTCAGTGCAGAGCATAGTGCGAATACAGAAGAGAGCAAGTGCCATTTGACACGGGGTCAAAAATTCAAAATGAGTACAGATTTTGAGTTCATTTCCAGAAAATAAATGCCTCTTCAGAAACAGTGATGTTGCTTGCTTTGGCCCAAAATACCCTATAATTTCTGAACATGCCGTTCTTCATCCCTTAGACCTTCCCTGTGGCTTTACAGTCATCTCAGAGGCTTGATTTGTTCGCTGGGGGAAATGGGTGGTGATTGCCTTGTATGAGTCTGCATGAAGCACTGAGTGTTCCCTCTCAGATGCAACTCTTTTCCTTGGGCTTGATTGGCTATGAGGCCCTGACGGTACAGGCTGACAAGTTGACTGAGCGGCTCCGGTTCACCTGACAAAAGCCTTCATGATTGTATAACTTATTCTACTCTGCCAATCAAACCTGAAGCACAATATATCATTCTACACAGTGAATCAGCCCTCTGTCCTTTGTGTACTGCACCCATGCTGCAGTAGATTGCTTAAGTCTGATAAAGCATAGAGAGTGAAACAGTTGACAAAATACAGATACATTCTTTGCTGGTCATTGCTTGTCTTTGTTGGTCAGCACTATGCATCTGTCTTAGTACCCAGCATGGGATAAAATAAAAACTATGCCTTTTATAAACACCAGCCTGGAGAAATAACAGAAGGAAAAATCTGTTGTTTAATACTGCTATTATTCCGACTGCAGCTTTTAGCTCAAATCAAGTGTATAATGTACTTTTTTTCTTTATGTGACAAGAATTTCATCAGCCTAGAGTCAACCTACATAAAATCTCTGAGAGATATGCACTGGTGTCAGGTTAGAGTAGTGACAGTATGGCTGAAATAGATAAGTGCTAGTTCTCTTTCTGTGTGTCAGAATTTGAACGATGGATGTCATGCAAGCCGGGTCTCTTTCGCGTCGCCAGAGCTGCCAGTAGAAAATGGAGCCGCTGTAATGACTTTTTTAGCAAGGCAAGTTTAATAGAACGTCTGTAATAGCGTTCACAATAATTTCCTTGAGAGACATGATTGAAAGTACGACAATGTGGAAATGAAAGAAGCAAAAGTCATTTGCTCTTTTGTTCGTCTGTATGACGTGCTGCATGTCTCTTTCTTAAGCACATTATCTCATCTGAGAACTTAGTGACTGGAGCTTCATTTCACTACCATCCCTTACTTTTAAATCTGATCCATCATGCATTAAGACATTAACTTTCTGAGGGCAGACCAAATAAATACATATAGAACATGAGGAGTTTTTATTTTCTATAACAATCGCCAAATAGGGATCTGCTCCAAATGAAAGCTTATTCATTTCTAAATTAATGTTGTCAGCTCAGAATGTTCAGCCTCAATAATATTGAATAAAATGTACTAAAGTTTAACAAACTATTGTATTGCAGTTCACTAATGAGCCAACTTCAGTTAACTGCATAAGACATAATGCAAGCTCTGGTTAGCAGAATTAGATCAATGTGAATTAGAAATCATAATGCATTTTCCCTCTTTTCCCTCAGGTGGCCTGAACAATTTGGGTAAAACATAAATTTTTCTGACCAGTATTGTATTTGTGATTTAAATGTGATTTTTTTGTAATTAAGCTTGTGCTTTTTTTGCAAAGACAACCAGCACATTGAGTTTTTCAGACTTGATGACTGAACGTTGAATGTAATGTGCCATTTCTATTAGTCTAAATTTCCCCACTTAAAACTGTCAAGATACTGTTAAATAATGTAGAATATAATAAAAATTGCAGCTCTTGCAATTTGAAAAGTGACATTTTGAAATTTCAAGTTGATTTCGATATAAAAAGATGAACAAAAATGTTCAGGCCTAGTATTAGGGAGCAGCTAGGAGAGCATATAATTTTTCCTTGTCTACTGCTACATGGTGAATGAGCCAAAAAACAGAAGATGACTTTAGAAGTTGGCAAACATTTTGATCGTCATTGCATTTTGACAGAATATTACCAGAAAATACAAATTTTGTCTGTTAATTGATATGATGTGGTGAATGTGAATATGAGCAGGGACATGAATTTTGATTTCAGGTTGACTTTAATAAAGCAGGAGTGTTCAGGGTCTCCTTTGTCGTATTTTTTATTTTATAATGTGCCAAATGTTTTCAGTGGTGACAGGTCTGGACTGCAGGCAGGTCAGTTTAGCGCCTGGAGTCTTTTAATACAGAGCCATGCTGTTGTAATACGTGCAGAATGTGGTTTGATTGGTTTCATTGTCTTGCTGAAATAATCAAGGCCTTCCCTGAAAAAGACATCATTTGGATGGCAGCATATGGTTTGAATGGTTTCATTGTCTTGCTGAAATAATCAAGGCCTTCTCTGAAAAAGACGTCATTTGGATGGCAGCATATGTTGCCAAAACATGTGTATATCGTTCAGCATTAATGATGCCTTCACAGATGTGCATGTCACCCATGCCATGTGCACTAATTCACCCCATACCATCATGAATACTGGCTTCTGAACTGTGCACTGATAACAAGCTGAGTGGTCTTTAGCCTGGAGGACACAGTGTCCATGATTTCCAAAAAGAATTTCAAATGTTGATTCGTCAGACCACAGGACACTTTTCCACTTCCACTCAGTCCATTTTAAATGAGCTCAGGCCCAGAGAAGGTGGCAGTGTTCCTGGATCCTGTTTATATATGATTTTTCCTTTGCGTTTAAGAGTTTTAATTAGCATCTGCCGATGCAGCGACGAACTGTTTTCATAGACAGTGTTTTTCAGAAGTTTATTTGAGCCCATGCAGTGATTTCCACTACAGAATCATGTCTGTTTTTAATTCAGTGCCCAGAAGAGGGCCCAAAGATCATGGCCAGCAAATACTGGTTTTTGGCCTTGTCCCTTGCCTTTTTTGGAATGTGTTGCTGGCATTAAATTCAAAATGGGCATATATTTTTCAAAAAACAATAAAATTTCTCAGTTTCAACATTTGATATGTTGTCTTTGAAGCATCTTCAATTAAATATATGGTTTAAATGATTTGCAAATCATTGCATTTTGTTTTTATTTACATTTTTCACAGCATCCCAACTTTTTGTAATTGGGGTTGTGTATATATATATATATATATATATATATATATATATATATACATATATATATACATGTGTATATATATATATGTATATATATATATATATATATATACATAGAGGAAAAAAACGTCAGCTAGTGTCAGTGCAAGGCCTTTGCATGGTGATAATGTAGTTACAAAATTTGCTAATTAACAAGGAATAAAGAGAGAAACACAATGGAACTTTCCACTCATGCAGCTCATTCTACATGGAAAGTACTTGTCTATTCAACCAACACCACGCCCCTCCCCTCCTGCTCTGAATAACTCAAGAAAAGGATTCTGTTTAGCATGCTCCATCGTGGTTAAATCTGTGCAAGGCCTGGGATGCAAACATAAGCTAGCCCTTTGTTTTTTGCAGTATCTCTACTGCAAAAGTGCCCTTGATTTTCTCAAAATTACTCTCTGTCCCTTGATGTGTGCAATTGTATTTAACCGACTGCCAGCTTTTATAAATTTCTTTTGCCTAAATGAAGTGGTGACTATAGCCACAGGCTTTTTCCTGTTTCAGTGGAAAATGTAGTCACTACATTTTTAGTCCAAAAAAAAAAAAAATGTCCTCAGTGCTGCCCTTCAGATAAACACTAACAGAGTGTCTCGATGGATCTATCCTCTAATGTTTTTGTCAGCTTCATACACTCACACATTCTCTCTGAATATCTCTCATTTCAGAGGATGAGGTGGGCTTTTTTTTAGTCACTTCATTGTTTATTCTTCTCCAGCAATTTTCTTGCTCTGTATTGGCAGTACATTTGTGTGGAAGGCTCTTTTTCTTGCAGATTTTTTTCTACCCAAGCCTGGAGAACATTTCCACCCTATTGTGACTTGTGCCTCTACCACATTTCTTCTCGGAGAAGATTACAATGTGACAATGCTGAATTTGTATAATCAAACAGGCTAGCGGAGTCAGCGCTGTGTCTGTGTTGGTGATAGACCCATGCAGCTGGAAGAGTGGACAGGCGGAGAGAAAATAAATCCCTGATCACACTCTGCTCTGCATTTACATAAGAAGTGGAAGTCTGTTGCAGAAGAGTGCCTTGCAGTAACATTACACGTTTGTTCAGCGAAGGCCGGGCGAGCATGTTGTGGTGAGGGAGGGGGCGAGTGGGTGAGAAAATATTGGTTTTGTCAAAGGCTCATGAAAAGTGTTATAATCAGACGGAAATGGTATGTTGGCTAACAGTCGTGCATGATTTTGTGTCTGTTTTTATGTGTGCGTGCGTGTGTAAGAGAGAGAGGGTGGGGGGCATACTATGTATGCACATGCTATATGCACTTTCCCTCCAAATAAGATTCAAGCAGCAGGCCACTCCCCTTTGAATTAGCTCTGTAGGGTACACATTGTTTTGTCCTGCACTGACCAGTCTATTGTTATTCAGCCGTGTGTTTGTGTGCATAATGTTTTTGAGTTTGACAGTGTAGGGAGGGAGGCACTATACAAGCTTGTGTTTTGTGTGAAAAACATTTGTCTCTCAACTCAGCATTAGCTTTTTCTTAGATATTTTTTCCTTTCCTATAAAGACTCTATATTAACCTGTGAATAACTGCATAAAATACTGAACATGAAGATACATTAAATGAATCATGTCATGAGGTCATTCAGTCAATGAAAACAATGGCTAAAACTATGTATCTGTGAGATAGAAACATTTTGGATTACCTTTCAAGACACAAGAGGAAAGACGTAAGTGTTTACTGGTGGTCCAGACAATACAGACACAAACACATACATATTAGAGGTTATGTTGAAAAAATAACTGGGAAGAGCAAACATGACTTGGAATATTGAGTGGGGATTAGGGATGTGTTCAGATCTTGTAGACATTTCTTTCTGACACATGAGACATATCATGGTATTTATTAATTTTGATGGAATGAATGGATAAAATGCACTAGCAAAACACCAGTTTTGTATTTTAAAAGGTTACATAACTACATACAATGCACAGTTATTTTTTAATGAAATATTTAAAAAAAATAAACTATTTGAGAAATATCATGAAGAAAAAATCTAACAAATTAAAATAAATGAATAGCTAGGGGTGTAGCGATATACTCAGCCCACAGTTAGATTTGATTCAGTAAACTGGGTTCATGATTTGATATTCCCACACTATTATGAGAAATATTTAAATTAGGCAGAATGATGACTTTATCCATGCTATTGCACACCTTAATACTGAGGTTAGAGCGGGGAGGCAGGGGGATTGTGGCGTATGACCTGAGCATTTGTTGTGCTGTTCATTGGTACTGGTTGTTGGCAAAAGTTGGTGTTCAGTCAATGCAGTTACAATACATGGCCTAATTAACAGACTGTCCATTCTCCATGAGACACATTGTCACATTTTTGCATCACTATATTACAATGTCACAATGCATTGTTACATAAGCATGAGCAAATATGTCATCACAAAGCTGTGATTCAGTCGCAGAACTTACATCACAGTTGTGATGTTATTAACGATGACATAAAACAAATGTTCTATTGCTTTTATACAGCAGTTCTGCAAAATACTTCCTTCCATCAAAAAAGTAGCAGCCTTTTGCATTATGCATAAAGTTAAAAACTCAAGCAATATCAGGTTCAGCTCACCTTTTTCAATATTTGCTAGATTAACCTGAATGTTGTTGTTCTTTAGTCAGTTTGTAAAGCATTGTATAGCAAAACATGTTTGCTGAATTGTAGTTTATTCATTTTAAATTTTGAGCTCTAGTTTGTTTAGGTGTTCTGCCATCATAGCCGCCAACCGAAAAGCTTGCTTAAGGGCCAAGAGAGGCTCAGAATGTCATGTAGACCTACTGTCACACTTTTCCTCAGAATCTGATTGAACAAGCTTTCATCTCATAAAATGTATTGTGTCAGTTTTCTGTTTTTTATGCAAAATAGATGATTAGTAACAGTTAACTGCAGAGTAAAGTGAGCAGTTACTTAGCAACCAGTGCTCAGCGGAATGATAGTTACTGTGAAAAAAAATATGACTGTAATGATTACATATTGTCATATTATGCGCCCCTATAGGGAAGTGATATATACATTTGAATCAAGTTCAGTGATTGACTTTTTTAGTGTATTCAAAAGCCACAAGTAAAACTGCAGTTGGACTGATACTAGAATATATATATGCAGAAGGTAATTACAGACTGATGGGAAACAAGTAATTAGTATTCTATAGAAGAGTAGGGGGAGGAGCAGCTGGGGTTGTGGCTGTTGTTGCTGTGATACATCACTCTAGAGTAGGATCTAACTAATGTTTATTTCTTAATGTTACTTAGAAATTGCATTATACTATTTAGTGTAATAGTCCTTATATATTTCTTTATGTAATTATGTATTTTAAGTCATATGAAGCTTAGATACATACCTGAGAGTTGGTGTTGATTTCAACTGTCTTGTAGGTAAAATGCAAAGGCAAGGTTGAATTTAGTTTTAACAGTCATTACTGAAAGGACTAGGGTTCAAAATGAGACAGAAACAGTAAAGTTCTATGCATTTAGATGCAAAAAGAAAAACTAATAAAAAAGTAAACATAAAAAAACAAGAGCTACTGACTATTTGGCAAAATATGCAGTTCCACTCTACTGCTCCAATGTGCGGAACATGCACAAAAGATTTCATTTCGAATGAAGTGAAAAAAACAATGACAAAGAATGAGGGCAAAAGAATTGCAGCATTAGCTTTATACTGCTGCAGGAAACCCTGGTGTGTGTGTATGGGTGTGTTTGTGTGTGTGTGTTTGAGACTGTATCTATGTGTGTATGTGTTCATGGTGTAGGGCAAATAGGAGACACTCGATAAGGACACAGCCTGAATGTGACCACTCAGCTGGTCATGGCTGATCCACTCTGTGACTCACTCCATACTGCTGACCAGTGAAGGAAAAAAAGAAACCCATAGGAAAAAAAAGAAGAAAACATGATTCGTAGAGACACACCAGCACAGCAGTGGTTGTTCATACACAAGGCCAGGCCTAATGTCTTTACACTAAAGGCAAGGTCATATCATCTTTAGACCTCTGTATTCACAGTGTTCAGCTGCATTATATTTGATGTAGGGGTGATGAATAATGTGCATTTTAGTGCCATTACGTGTTTTGCCTGGTGACCCACTCTGCAGGAGGGTGACTTACACCATACGAATGTCATCCATTTGTGCAGCTGTATACAGCCTGAAGACCACACTGATTTTAGGTTAATGACCTTGCCAAAGGTCTGCAGTTTGTTCAGTTTAGTATGTCCACTTCCCATCAAACTCATGGAATTTACAGCCTAAACAGTTGAAGATGTTAGCAGTGAGAATACAGCATTGCCCACTTCAGACCCCTAAGCCTGCTACTGTGACAGTACATGACACACTTCTGAAAATGCCTGTGCATTGTCCTTCCCTATAGGGGAGTTATGCAGTGGCCCACTCACAGGATGGCATCAAATTGAGTTGACACTACATTACAGAATGAATGTGCATGTGCTCTAGTGGTAATAAAATGGATTATTTACTTTATGAAGTGTCAGCCTGAAACTGTGTGCATTTTGAGTCATGTAAGGTACAGTGGAGTGTGATGTCTACATGATTATACAGTGATTAAAATGGGCCTATATCCTATGTTTTTTTTTTCCCATGCATATTTATTTATTGTACTGTTTTGTCCACTTATTACATGTTAATTTATGGACCTAATTCATTCAGTCATAATTCATTTTTACATGACAATTTCCAACCTCTTTTTATTTTTTACAATTAAACAGGCACTTTATATTGTGCCCCATTCAGAAAGCAGGGTTTGAACACTTGCTGTGGACAGGCTAAATTGCGTTAGGCTGAATAGGCATATATATATATATATATATATATATATATATATATATATATATATATATATATATATATATATTAGAGAATAGAAGTTGAATCTCAAAAACAGTGGCTTCAAAACAGGCTGTTTTTGCAATTTCCATATATAGACTATATGGACTGAATGATTCATTTTGGCACCCTGCAAGGAAAACTTTTTATGGTATGGTTCCTTTAACATAGCTACTGTCTGGAAGAGTTGTAATTAAACTTGTAGTTTTACTGAAGGTCAGGGAGAAATTTGGCAGCCATTTGTTAGCGGTGCTATATTGGGAGCAGATAGTCTTTTGTGCCACACCATGGCATATGACTACTAATGGAGGCCCCATTCATTGCATATATCAGGCTTTTAAATGAATCCTTTTTTGTTATCTGGTAGCACTGGTTGCCCTAACTTCCAGAGTGCAGAAGTATGGTCAAATTCAGCAGGACTTGGAATACAAAGGAAAGTGACAATGATTATTATTATTTGATTGTATTTGGCAATGTCAAATGTCAGAATCAAATTTTGAACCCACATCAGAAGCCAGGACATGTCTAGTACAAATGACTTGTGACATATCAATGTTTAAGAAACAACACTCATCAGTAAAAATGTATTAGTTTTATCATATTTTGTTTCCTAGCCTTAGTACTCAGTGAGTTTATAGTGAGTGGTATAAATGTATAGTTATGTAAACTAAGGCTGCACATTATATGGTTTGTTAATCATTATCACATTACGTGTTATCAGTTATCAGCACTTAGCCATTAGCCTAGCATGGAGACTAGCCGGCTTTCCCTACATGCTGCTTATCGCATCCCTCACTCAGCCAGCTGCTTCAGGCATTGCCGCAGTCTCGGGCCTGGTCCTTGTTACTATTTGAGAGGCTTCGTAGCTTCTTAACTAACAGTGATCACGTAAACTGCTCGTAATATTTAGCAAATATTGCAGTACCTGACAGTCAGAGATGTATGAGACAAATGATTTGAGAAATTCGGGCATAAAACAATATTTAGCACTGTTTTTTCAGACTTGGAGAAGCCACTGTGTGCTACATGCACTCGTCTTTGTGCCATTAGTGTTAGAACACAATATTGACATTTATCTATACAGTTATTTCTCTTTTCTACTTTTACTATTTTGCCCAATAAAAATATTTTAGATTTGTTTCAGATGGTTGTTATTAAAAGTGAATGGACATCCCCGAGTAATGTGCCTTTGTTTTTCTACAAAAATATGTTTACCTAAGCATTTAAAATGATCTTATTTGAAAAAAACTATACATATTATAGTGATTATATTTATACCATGCATTACAATAATATACATATTATAGTGATTATATTTATACCATGCATTACAATAGTTCCAATGTAAACACACAAACACCAACAATGTTCAGGGCATGCAGGAGGCTCTTCATTCTGCTGAAGATTTCAGCATCAGGGTTTCCTGTACGCTTTTTTATGTGGAGTGTTAACCTGTCATTGAATTTATCTTCATTTAAAGCAAAAATATGCTGCTTACTCTTGTCTGCATGCATAATGTGTGTTTTAGTATTTCTGCAGTGTTTGACACATGCAGGTTGATTTTCAAAGAAGCCCAGGCAGGACTGCTCTTGCTTCCCTCCTGCCAGTGTGTCGGTTCATGTTCTTTTGAAAATCTGGCTGATTATTTGTTGGAGAGTGACAGTGTCAAGAGTCTTTTGTTGAGAATATAATTGCACAATGAATCTTGTTTGCAGCGTGTAACATCTTGAGATATCACAAGCAGTTCTCTCAAGTAAAGTCCTAGTTTGCAGCTGAATACAGATTTCAGCATTCTTGTATCAAGACGTTTTCTAGGATAGTGTTTTGTAGGTTAGCGTCCTGGTCACACAAGTCATTCTTTTAGAGTTCTTGCTTTTGTAAATAAAAAAAAAGGCTTTATTAAGAATAGACAACAGTTTTCACCTCTTTACAAAGCAATAACTCCACCAGGCTGCAACACTGAGGCAGCTTCTGTTTCTGTCCAATTCTCTTTGGGCAACAACTTTGCTTGAGTTTGCTAGATGCTTGACTTGACTGTCGATGTGTTGGTGTGAGACTGCTCTCTGTGGCTTCTCGGAAGAGAACTAGGCTGAATCACTTGAGACCAACATTACAGGCATTAGCATTCCTGTTAAGTAACATGCTACTACTTGTGTTATTTATATTTTATGCAAATGTGATTGAAACAATTCCTGACAGTCTAACACTTTAAATTATTGGTAACTGCCACACACTAGAAAAAAAAAACATGGAATTGTTGTGCTGTGTTCCTTTTTTATAAAAGATTTCAGATTTTGTACACCACTGGACCCATTTGCTCTTTGTGCAACTACCCATTCCAAAACTGGTCTTGCTTTTCGTTTCAATTTTAATTGTGCTTTTTTGGCTGTAAGAATAAATGCAAAACTTTGTCATACAGCTGACATTTACAGGTGTCTTAAGTGTATTAATAGCATTAATATGCATAATCCTCATGTGATGTTGTCTTTTTATATACATAAACTGCACGCTGTTTCAACTGCAATATAAATGAGAGATGAGATGATTGTTTTAGTCAGTGCATTCCATATTTTGTCCTCATTTTCAGGTAAAATGTTGCAACACATACACACACATATTGACGCACACCAAAGAAACTGCCAGTTAACCGAGTACAAAAGGCCCTATTGTAATGCAAAGTAGTTTACTAAATCTTTCAGGGGGGAGGGAGATGATTTTAATATGAAATGGCGATTAAAACAGTCATGTATAATTGTCACATGCGGTAGAAGAGTATGAGTTGTTATGAGTTGTTAGGGTTGGCTTCCTCAAGCAGATGAACTATGGCTATTGTCACATGTTCATTTAGATGAGAGAATAAGGGAGCGCTTGAGTAATACTTACGTCCAGCAAAGGGGTTAACAGGCTCGGCATCAAAGCGCTGACAAAATGTACTGTTTAAATTTTAATCACTCCCTCGTCCTTTGTTAAACACTTCACACCCACAGGGCAGCCTTTAATTTCTGTTCTTTGTTTGTTAGAACCTGAACCCTGAAAACGTGAAATTGGCAGAATGCAAACGGTTGCTGCAGTGGCCGTGCTGAAAGCGAATTATTAGATTTAATGGCATGTAGGGGAGAGAAAAGCAATGAATAAATAAGGGGTTATACAGTGGCGAAATTCAAATCAGTCGCGGATTCAATTTGAAGACAGAATGGTAATGCAGAGGCCAGAAAGGAGAAGCTCAGAGAAGGCTGCAATTTTCCCCACCCTGATACTGTCCCCAGCGTGCTAATTCATGTTTCATGCTCTGCAAATGCAGGCCAAACGACCATTTTTATCCTCCAACCCTGGGCTGTCAGGGATTTCTTTTTTATTTTTTTTTCTCTTTTTTTCTAACATCATCTCCCCCAAAGGGATGTTTCAAAGCCCATACCCTCTTTAAAAACATTAGCCGCAATTTTGCCAGGGTTTCCAGACTATACTCGCAGAGCCGGATGGCCCTTCGGTGTGCCATTTGCGAGACCCGTTGTCCTAAGTGGCTGGAAGCCTCTTTCCACAACCAGCACATCTCAATGGTGTCTTCAAAGCGCTGCAGCCACAGCTGACAATGTGCGTGGGTAAAAAAGCCCACTGTAAATGCTGTCCTAATGACTCTCGGCAGGGTTACCCTTGATTCTTTCATAAAGGGATGGGGAAAGAAAGGTCTGTGCCATTATGTGGAGCCCATGTGAAGTCTGTTGGGATTCAACAAAGAAAATCCTCTGCCTGGCAAATGGTGGGTAATGGGATACATTAGTGTGTTATATGCCTGCTGGTGTGCCTGGGGGTCAGAAGCTTGCTTTACTCACATCTAGACACAGAGTTTGTGTCTCCACATGGTAATTAGTGTGTTTTTGAGCACCGAAACACATACATAACAGTATACACATATGTTTACATCCATGGCTGACTGCATTGCTTTGAGGAAAACTTGGCAGCTAAAATGTACAGCTAAAATTAAACCTGATAACATAACTAAATTTCTAATGGGAAACAAAGCCTGCACTAGAATTTGAGGGAATAGAATTCCCACAGGAGCCTGAATCCTTTTTGTCTGACTCATGTAATAATGTGGTGGCGATGGAAATGTATGCAAAGGTTATGCGCAAAAACAAATAAGAAAAGAAAAATAAGGATGAAAGCTGTTCAAAGGCTGAATATACTTTGCTCTGACTCTTAATCCATTGCTTTATTAAAAAAAATCAACTTTTTGCCTCTGTTATCCAGTATAAAAACATTATTAACCATGTGTACCTTAAAAAGATGATCTTTTCACATTGCGATAATAAACCTTGGGTTTATATAAATAAAAAAAGATGGAATACGTGACATAAGGCACCACCTCTACTCTGAGTCAGCTGTGCATGTATTACATTTCCAAACATTGCAGGGACAATGAATAATAAAATGTGCATTCCACCTTTCTTTAAAAGTTCATTCTGAGCATCACCGGTGAAAGGAAGCAGAAGAGTATCTGAATACGTCTTAAATCTCTGCCTCTGAAAACTAATGGCACATGGATGAAAACAAAAAATCTAATATGATCACAACTAACACCATTCATGCACACATTCAAGCACACGTTTGCACATTTCCATGCATTGGGTGTCTCATATTAGGTTAGGCCTTTGCCACAATACCAGACACCAAGACTCCATCATATTTCTGGACATTCGAGGACCCTAAGCAATATCCTGCTTGGGATGTCCCATCTTATTTTTGTATGCAAGAATGGAGTTAACCGCAGCACTGCTAGCTAACCTAAGAATGTAGCGTTGAGTTTGCTGTTTGCATTAAAATATGTTGCAAGTAACAACACTAAATTCTGTAGCACTAAGTTAGAGCACAAAATATCTGAGGAGCACTTGTAGGAAAAAAAATATAAAAAAAAAATATAAAAACACATTTCCCTATATGCACTGTTCTTGGTATTGTCTTCCAGCTATTAGACTAAACTAGGGTGTTGTTAGCAATATACAGTGGCAGCTTAATTATATATACTAGCTGGAAGTCTAGCATAGCAGCACAGCTTTTGGATATTTATTCACTTATTTATGAAACTCCTTCTTTATCCACTTTTCTGGTTTTAGGACTATGTCCATGTTTGGTCTCAGAAGTTATACAACAGTGTCACTGAAAAGACCATCAAGTAGCCTATGCTATGTGCAATTGGAGGATGTGCCTAGACAGCCCTATATTGAGCTGTTTTCTCCCTCAGTGAGGAGCCCTTAGGTCCGTGCGCAGATTGTAAGTTACTGAGGTTTAGAGGTTATTCTTCCATGGAGTAATAGATGGTCTGTTAGGGCCATTAACCACCAACCCTGTCTCCGCGTAGAGAAGAGTACAGCGCAAGATTGGCGAAGGGAGAGTCAGTGGTAGTGAGACAGGTCGATAGATGAATAGGCGATGGAATGGAGGGCAAGAGACAGAGACAGAGAGTGATGGCGAACTAAGAGTGATAGCAGGTAGAGAGAGTGCAAGACGTATGGACACATAACTATATAAAGTGCATTAGTGAGGCAGGGGATGAATAGACAGAGAGAACTAAGGAAGCACTTTAAGCAGCACTTCCTCTCTGCAGTGTTGTCAGGTTGACCTCAGTGATGAAGCAACAAACTGATAACTAAGACTACTAAGTTGATTTGAGCTGTTAACGGTGTGATGCGAGCCTGCACTGACCTTGCCACTGTAAGACAATGACACCTCAGGAGATCTTCTGTGAGAACAAATAGCTCACTTTAACTGCTAGCAAGTGTGGGATAACGGCATACTAATCAGAAAGTCATCTGTCTGTGAGATGGGCGTCAATTAAGGCACTTATGTGCCTAATGATCATGAATAAAAACTAATTGGTCTATCTGGAGGTGGGATCTCACCTCTACCAGTCCATCGCGGCATGGATGCACTCATGGGGAATGCTAATCCTGTTTGGCATAGAGGGTTCAGCGTCGCAGCTCAAGGTCATAGGTGGCTCCTCCATTGATCTGCACATCTTCTGCTCTGTGAATTCTCAAACACACATTAATGTGCGCAACCAATCATGCGCATAGTTAGTTTCTTCTATGAGTTACAGATCATTTTCTTTTGATCTGGACTGGATTCGGTTGAATCTGGGCTTCAAAGCCACTCTATCATGCACTTTAGAAAACAGAGAGAGATAAAGCTGCGGGTGCATACAAGTGTGCTGGACTGACGCTATCACTTACAGAACATTGCCCTTAGATGTTGAATTAGCTCTGAGGCTAAGAGTGGCCTGATGACAGATGAGCTCATTCTATACCTGCTCCTCCAAAGCCCAGCCAGCTGTCAGCTGATCACCACAGCCTGCTTCACATCTGATTCCAACCAGAGTGGCTCTAGTGAGAGCTGCTTCTGCAGGCACCTCTCTGCATGAACCGTAGTCCATTATTGCATTCTCACTTATCAACAAATGTTTAATAGCTGCTTTTATGCCTTATTTAAAAAAATAGGGCTTCATGATTACTCGGGTAAACTCAGCTTACTCATAATAATTGATGAAAAACAATATTTTCAATGACTTGGCAATCATTAGCTGGCAGTTTACATGAAAAAAGCATATTTTATTTGTTTATTTTTTCTCTAGGTCACTAAAACCTGATAGGCATGCCCATGTCTGTACATCTTTGCCCCCAGTATATTTCTAAAAGTATTTTAAAATTTTTAAAAGGCCTCGCAAATCCACATCTTATAAAATGTATTACTTGTAGGTTATTTGATTACGAATATAAATGATAAAACTAATGAAACTGAATACTAATATAACTAATATGTCTAATAAGTACCTATTTCATTTTCATCTACAGTGTGTTTTGTAAACTATGCATGCACAAGCTGGGTTTTTGGGCTATACTGAGGGTCAATTCAAGCTCTTGTGTAGCAAACTTGTCACTCCCTAACTCACCAAAACCAAACTGAATACAATTAGTCTGGCTGCAAATGAGCACTGGGCATGATTCTGTCTACTCCAGTTAATATTCAGATAGACTGTTAAAAAATTAAATAGTCATTACTCCCTACATGCACAATGGAAAATGGCACATTCAAGTGATTGCTTGTTAAATATCTTTTAATATTCAGACTGTGATTATAAAATTTATTCACTTGTTTGAATAGCCAAACAGACAATTCCAGCTCATCTTTAACAACTAAATGTAAATAGTTCATGAAACACACTGTCAATATGTAAAATTCTCTCAAGATCAGTTTCAGAGCTGTTACACAATGTTAATAAGATTAGATAGCAGTTATTTCTATAACATCTTTCAACCATTTGCTCCCACAAAGAAAATATACAGTGTTGTTGGATGTATAAAGTGTAGGCACGTCCTTTTGAAAAGCAGCTCCTTAATGTTTGTGAAAGGCCTGTTTGACAGTCATAAGCTTTCTTGTCTCTTTGTAACATGCCGTGCAGATGTTTGGGGGATTTGCCGGTGGTGAAATGGAGGGCGTAGTGTGGTATGAGGGGTTTCCTCTTTAGCAGCCCACTGCCGTGTTTCTGGACAGCGCTGCCAAAGGGGGGGCAACTCACCCACAGCTTGGGGTTAATTGCACCACTGGGGGAAAATGCCGTCTCTGATTTGGTGTGTGGTTGAGAAGGCGGTTTGTGACAGGCCGCGCTGTGTGCTGCGGAGGCAAGAGCGGAGACAGGAGAGGAAGGAGCCCGCTGAGAGCATCAGCTGCTTTATAAGTCAGCCAGACAGAAAGAGACTCCCCTTTGGAGAGAATTTCACATATATCAACTTTGATTTACAGAGCCGTTGTGAAATGTAAGAAAAGGAAGTGGCTATTATCTTGCTTGAGCATTACAAAAGTCATTTTTTGAGGATGATTTTCTGTTCCATTGCAATGTATTGGACTAAAGGCTAAATCTTTTATTAGTACCAAATGATAATACCAATTATGTTGCATGTACTTAATAGTCCTTTTACTTATTTCATTTGGTTAATTAAAAGAGAAGGGTTGTCTTGGGTAAAGGAGAGACATGGGAGGCATACTAACCTAAAGAAATAGTGCCGTGTGGGGGTGCAATTTTCTCAAATCTCAGATGAAATTCCTTAAGAGACAGCCCTCAGATGTTATTATAGCACATTTGTGTGCTTAAGTGCTAATGATTTCATTAAGCCAAGTTATTGTGTACAGTGAGGCTGGGCTATGGAACAACTGAGTGCTGAAAAAATGCTTTTAATTCATATCACTGAAATGTGTCACTTGATTAAACGAAATATGTTTGATACTGGTACAAGATTTCTTCAGTAAAAACTACAAAACTTTAAAATGAGTGGTTCTTTAACTGGAGCTTCATTAAAAATAAGCATCATTTAGATAGCAATCTATCTAAAACAACCCACACAGTTAACAGCACGACATGGTGAGTGCTATTTCAGGCTATATCTGTTACACTGAGCGCAAATATTATTGAATACATTGGATATGAATACGTTCTTTTTTCCCTCAAAAATCAGATCCAGCATTTTCTGCTGATTGTCTACCCATCGATACCAAAATGCCATCACTCAGTTATCACTGAAAGACGTCTTTGGTGCAGTGCTATTAAGAGACACATTTGGTACTCTAAATAACCTTTCATTGGGTGGTTCTTTAAAGCAGTGGTTCTCAAACTGTTCCTTGGGGCACCCCCAGTTGGTCCAAATTTTTTTCCTGACCCCTACTCCTAACACATGGAGAGAGAGAGCAAAAAATGGACTGTTTGAGGATTGGTTTGAGAACCAATCCTTTACAGAACAACCTTTGTAAATCAGTGGACTATAATCAATGGACTATTTTAGCACCTCCACAATATGTAAAGGCTTTATACTAATATTTTTTTTTCTTAGATCTACACATTTAAGCTATTTATTAACCTATATTTTTTAAAATGTAGCTTTAAAGGCAGGGCGTTCTGTTCAGGCAGTAGTGGCCTGGTTTAAGGGCGATTGATTCTGACCCCTCATAATCTAACTGTCTGACCCTGCAAACCTGAAATGGGTGGCTCCAGTCACCCTGGCATGCCTGGCAGGGTGAGAACGGTGCATCTGTTGTGGTTATACTCCCCTCGGCAGCAGGCCGGGCAGTAATTAATTTCCACGTTTAACCGGGAGGCAAAACGGTGGCGTCCTGGGACGTGGCGCGCGTGCCACCAACCCGCATCCTGGATTCCGTGGATTAGGATAATTAGCCCCCGGAAGAGTGCACAGACAGATGGAGAGAGGAGATGATGATGCCCATACCCGTCCCTCCTGCGCTCCGTCTCGCTCTCTCTCTCTCTTTCCCTCTCTCAGCAGAGTTCTAAATAAGAGCTGTTTCCGCAGTAACTAGAAGGCTCAGCATGCCCTTGCTGTAGTCATGTGGTTTGGGGTCCTTCAGTTCATGGGCTGTTTGTTCCTGGTTCATAATGGTGGAAAGGATTCACAAGGGTATCAATCAATACGATGTAGTGAGGCTTTTTGTTTGTAAGTCGCTTCATTTATGGCTACTTTTTTGTCTGTAGCATGATTGTGTGCGATTGCGTATATGTGCGACTGCACAGAAGTGAGCTGGGAGATGGTCAGGCTGACTCTCTGACAGCAGCACTGCTCAACCTCCAGACTCTCTCAGGCTCTTAATGAAAAAGAGAGTGGACTTGTTGCGAGCCATCGATGCAGAGAACAGATTAACTCAGCTCAGCCTCAGAGACACGAGAGAGCGGCACAAACTCAACCATGGACACGGGGAAGGCAGCTGGCCTCAGTAACTCCACCATCACTGCTCTTACCTATCGTGCCCATTGCAAGCTCTTTCAGCTAGATCTATCACACAATACGGATCCTACAGGTTTAAATGAAATGTTGCCATCTTGCTTTGCCATTATGTCTTTTTTCATCTCTCGCATTTTGCAACAGACCTGAGAGGAGTCTGAGAAACAAAAGAAAGAAAGAAGGATAGAAAAGGAAAGTGGTATCAGTTTTGTCTTGAGCAAAGAGAGAGTTCAGGGAATAAATGCAGATTGTTTTGCTCATGTACCCAATTTTGATGCATTTACACCTTCATGCAAATTATAATGTTGGATTTGAGATGAAACAACAACATAATGTTAGCTTTAGGAATGTACTGACGTGGGAATTGTGGGGGAATGCTGATATCATTTTTTGTGTATTCATCTGCCAATGCCAATACACAAACATGCAGTAAAATGGATAAAAGGCAGATGTTTTAGCAGTGTAGCCCAGCATTGCCTTAATATTCTGCTCTTTCAGACTATAATAAATACAGCATCAAATAATGGTTTGATGTATTAATCAATTCTAAACATATTTTTTGAAGGCGATAATTATTCTTTTAAACAAATATTTGCTGATACCGATATGATTCTGATATTATCATGCATCCCTAGTTAGCTTTAACAAAAGGGTATTTGCATCTGTAAATGGGGGAACCATTTAGGAATAGCAGGCCTTTTTTATAGATCTCCTCACCAAAGCTGTCCAAATCACTGTGTAGTGCAAATGTTTGTGTGCCCCCAGTCAGATTACATGTTTTGTCAATTTTCTAACTGACAATAAATATACATCCCCTACAGAGAACAAGACGTAAGATTATTTGACAGACTTAAAAAAAAAAGATGTTGTAAGGCGTAAGTGTGTGTGTTAATATAATATATGCGGAAAAATGTGGCCTGTGCAAAAGTTATGGCACATTTTATATTTTATGTTTTATTTTTTCCAATATGTTAAACTCAACAAATAAATAGAAATTATTTTTTGTTCTCTGTAGAAAATGAACTAAACATGTAATTTTGGCCAGGGGTCTCCAAACATTTGCAGACAACTGCATCTATTATCTGTGCAGGTTTTTGTGATGCAGTCTTTTTTGTCTTTTTTGGTATTCGTAGATCAAGCACCTGAATTCAGAGTGCAGTTACCTTGATTCACACAGTAGCTCATGTACCACTGCACTCTATTGTACGTTCCCTACTATTGCCTCTTGCCTTATCTGTTCTCAGGCCCTCACGGTATCTTGATGTACTGGCATATAGAGAATTATAACAGGACAGACAAACAATAACGATAGACCGTGGATGATATTTCATCATTTGTTTTCCCTGTTGAGTGATTCCTCTCAGGAGAGGGCAAATATGGATGTAAAGGTGTCTGTCTTTAAAACATCCATTACAAGCCCTACACTTTTCACCCACATGACAGCAGAGCCCATTGTCTCGTGAGCGCTGGGAGCTTGTCATTCTGACAGATGGTGAGTTTCTGTTCCTTTAGTTTTCCCCTCTCCTCAGCAGAAAAGCCAGAAGAACAGATTGACTGGTGAATTCAGTCCTGTGCGCACATGCTTGCCATGCTGTCCACCCTAGGATTCCAGCAATGGAAGCGTGCATTTCGCTTATGGAATCCATTTATGTGTTTTGTTCCCTTCAAGTGTTAACCTTGGTCTCCATAAGAGACGGAGATCATGAGTTGTTGCCAGGGCTTTCTATTCAGGAAGTACGCAAGCTCTTATGTATTTGACCTTAAACCAGTCCCTGAAAACATTTAAGGAAGTATTGCCCTGAGGACTTTATATAAAAGACAATAAGTGCAGGATGTACTTTATGTATGTTCTGTATTATTTGGATAGTAGATGTGATGGTGAATTTTACTAATATGAAACTTTATTGTCAGTGATTGTATTTTCTCTTCATCAAATGGTGACCTGAACAAAATGAGTTAGCACGAGCTTTGTCCTGCTCCCAGACGACCTTGTTAAAACTCTCAAGCGTAACCTAACTTGAGGATATTGCAGTAAAGAGTTATTTATTTATTTATTTATTTATTTTTCTTCTGTTTTGGGCAGTGGAGAGATCAGCTAGAAAATTGCAGTTCTTAAAAGAATGTTTCTGATAGATCCTTATATTGAGTTTTCCTGTTAATTAATCACCTTTCCAAGCCAATTATATTCCAATATCTAGTTAGGACTGGATTTGTTGAATGTTGACAAATTGCTGATGCAAATATTTGCCTCTTTTCTTCTCAGAAAATGACTCTAAGTCATTGTCACAGATACTTTGGGGGAAGTATGTAATTTGGTAATTTATGTCAAGCCTCTGCTATAATTGGGTGTGGGCAAAGGGAAAAGCTGATTTAGCTGAAACAACTTAATTGCCTCTGAAATTGCCTCAGCAATTGCCTCAGCTCTAAAGTTAACTTTAAGAACAAACAGATAATACTGCCAGGTTCTCAAAAAAATGTAATACATAGCAATACCATGCTATAATGAAAACCTGTATGTGCAGCAATATCTTGTCTATGTATATTGTTATCATAACAACCCTGGTATCTACAGAATGGTAACCATTTAAGAGAAGGAAAAAATGTTCTTAACTTTAGCGTATATTAAAGCTTTGAGATTTTATTCTGGAGCATTTCTATTGGTCTGTTTGTGATTAAATGCTCGCACAGTTGTATCGCAGTATATAGAGTGGTAGAAATCCTGGTGTTAATAGAGGCAGAGTGGGATTCAGCAAGCCTGGAATTAGGGCTGGGTAATATGGTTTAAACATGATATCAGTGTTTTGTTCAGTTTTTTGGCAAAATGTTTCTGTAGTGTCTGTTTCGATCGTGACAGTTTTAGCTCATTTTCAGCATAACTCAAATTTGCTAGTCAGTACATGACTAGCAAACACAGCATTCAACAGTTGTACACACATAAAATCATAATATTTTCAATACAACACAAAAGATTTTACTTAATTGCAGAAAATATGTGTTTCAGTAGTGACAGATCTTTTTCATACTTTGGGACAAACCTGCTTCAAAACATGGCCATGAGGGACAGGGATGCAGTCTCATGTCTCTAAAATATACAGATGTGGCTAAAATAAGGCTCCGACTATGGACTAAATTTTGTGTTCCTGTAGTGACATGAAAACGTTGGACAGCATTTTTTGAATAACATTTCTGTGTTTATAAATTCAACTCTTGATAAATCCTTCAACTTCACTTTAAAACAATCAAAAAGAAAAACAAATTACAAGTTGAAATTTAGGTTTTTGTGTTTGGGACAGCCACCTTCTAGTAGAAAGTACTCTATAAATAATGATTTTGTTTATATTTAACTGCATTCCTGTCCAGTTAGATCACATTGTTTTGAAGTACATTTGTCTCTGAAGATTAGTAACATTAAGAATTGTCACTGCTGAAACATGTAGTCATGTGGATATAGTCATGTACTGACCAGCATTTTTGAGTTATGCTCAAAATTAGCTAAAATTGTCTACCAAAACTGTCACTACCAAAATATCTGGCAAAGTTTCAGTGGTGTTATGATTGTTTTGGTATTAACAAAATGGTATGTTCAATTATTTTAATAAAAACATAATTAAGGCATAAGGTAATTCAAAGCAAAAGGATTTCAGTCAGTTGAAAGTATGAAACGTGTTTTCAATCTGACTTTGAATTAATTTGTTATATATATATATATATATATATATATATATATATATACATCACACACACGTGATACTGAGCAAAACTCTGCACATTGTGCACCTAAACAAAGTCTTTATAACCATTTCTCTCAGCAATAAGTGTGTTTTTGTCTGTAAAAAACTATATAGCATTAGAATAAATACAAAGAAACATAAATACAGCAAAAAGTAGCAATTCTTGTTTTCAGTCATCAGCAATGCTATTGTGGGCATCTGACAGCGGACATAATAAAGTTGTCAGTTAGTGTTTTTTTCTTCTTGTGTCCTGTGATGATGGCTGGTTTCATGTGTTTCAGAGGAAGCACATGCTAGCCTTCACCCTCCCGAGTTGGTGGCATCTTGTAGAGGGAGACCTAGCTAGCATTTTGAATCAGGCAGGACTAAATTGTGGGGGAAATTCTGTAAAAATCTAAAATAATTAATTAAATAATTAAAATCCCATCAGCGGCACACCTGACTTAACTTAATCAAGCACGGATTAATCAAACCAGGTAGTGAATGATAACTACAATACTGGATGACCCTAAAAAGAGGTTTGGAAATGGCTAAAAGAACACATTAACATACATAAAATGACTACTCATTTATTAATATAATTTGTATTTTTTCCATTTTAGTGATTTTTGAGCAAACAAACACTGTCTAGATAAATACCTTTTTTAAAAATAATTTTCTCAGGTAAGATTTTTACACACTAAGTATATCTATATTTATGCATACACTCAAACGGCCGAGAAAAATGATTTTACGGTGTGTTTGACAAAAATAATGGTGTCAGTGGTCCTGTGATATTGATTTCTAACTGAGGTCTATGAAATAATATCGAGCGCTTCTTATAATTACATACTTCCATTATCACCAAATCCTCAACATAAGAAATGTTGTGAATGACTCTCTGTGCAGAAATTCATTGTTTGTCCTCTGTAGCACAGAAACCTTGAAGAGATTTTTACAACAAATATATATTTTTTAACTTGTATGTAATATGCATAATAAGGGATATTTATTGCTGTTTTTTTGAATATCATAAAATTATCTTAATATGTTTAATGGGGATTCCATTTTTCTTCCCAGAAACTCAGCAGATGACATCTCTGCATTATTTAACCCAAAACTGTCTTTCTCAGTTTAGACATTATGAGCTTATCATAGACAGACTCTAAGAGCTCTCATGTAGGATCAAAGGAATCTGACTGGTGAGTTCATCAGAAAAAGACTATCATAACAACCACTCTGGAAAGCAAATAATTATGTGTCAAATTACCTGGTAAGCTATCACCTAATTCTCCTTGTCAGAAAGAATGAGGATTAATTTGCAGGGAAATATTAAGAGATGAATTATTGAACAGCTTGTTGCTCATTCCAAATGAGTTTGAGGATTGATGGAGTGGACTTAACATGCACTCTCGCTAACATACTATGCAGCGTGAAGGGTAGTTGAATGTGCTACTTGTCAGGCACATGTCACCTGCGCAGTGGACCCAGTCATGACTGCATCATCTTTCTCCCTGTTAATTAAGCTTGCTGACACTCAGGGACAATGTGTGCAAGGGTACATGTCACCAAGCGAATAGAATGAGTTACATAGTTCTGACTCATTCAGAACGTGGCACACTAGTGTGGGGGCTTGTGAGATATTACACACACACACACACACACACACACATATATATACACACATGCACATATATGGCACTTGCTATGTGAAATGTGTAGTTTGGTAAACAAACTCTTCTTTTTGTGAATATGATTGACATTGAGGTAGATGATAAACAATGGTTATATATAACCGATATGCGTATTTTAATGGATGGGTATTGTCTCTTGAGCCTGATACACTTCTAACCCTTTGTTATAATTTTTTGTGCTGTAGTTATGCTACTGTTGTTTAGCCATCAACAGACATGTACCTGTGTTAGTGAGGCCACAGGTAACATTAACCAGCAGTTTAAATGTTTGAAGTGTGGAACTATTTAAAGTGGCAGTGTTTTGACTGTGTTTAGGTCAACCTTTCATGAAAACATGGTTTAACTAGCTGTACTTAAAATGTGAGCACTGGTGAGCTATTAGGCTTGGAGTAAATGTTGTAGCATCAGCGTAGAAGAAGACACAGAAAACATTGGGCATACAGGTAAATGCTCTTTTATTATGAACAGGCACTTGAGCAGGGTGCAAGAAAAGCTCAGCCCAATGCTACTCCAACATGAAACACAGGGAGGGGTAATGCAGGAGGACACAACATACAAGGAGGGTAGACACTTCCAACACTGTAACCCACCCTCCTCAGGCTGAGTCTGTATCGGCTGATCCTCAGTATAAAAGGACTTCGATCAGACCAGAGGAAAAAAAAACAACTAAATATGTATGGATACACAATATACAGTTGTATGCAAAAAGGTGAACACCCCTGGTTAAAAGAGTGCTAAATTTAACATACTGGGGAAAAAAAACACAAAACGTTATGTTTTATTGTTTATTTTTCCTCATCGAATAAATAGAAATTGTGCACTTGTATTTGTAGAAAAATGTCATATTTCAGTTTGTTCCCTGTAGAGGATGTGTTCACTTGTTTACAATTAGAACATCAACAAACATATAATTTGACCAGAAGTGTTTAAACTGTTGCAGACTGTAGCTATATCGTCACTGTCAGAACAACTTGCCAAAAAAGTAACTTTACAGGAGAAAAAAAAATGTAACTTTCAATGTAAGTTCATGTGAGAAGATTTTATTAAAAGTCTTTTTGTGCAATTTCTTTCAGTCCATTTGTCAAGAAATTTTGAGAATGTAAATGGCAGCTGGTATTGTCAAATTACGCAAAAAAAAATAAAAGAAGAATGAGAAAAATGGAAATATAACACAAGTAATGTATACTTCAAGCTACACTAATTGCTATATTGCCTGATTGAGAACTAAGTTATCTGACAGTGTGAATAATACTTTGCTGTGCATCAGCAGATTTTATCAGTTGCTCCCTGTAGTCAGGTACAGGAGCGCAATTTACTGAATATTAGAAATCTAAGTGTTAAATACAGGCAAAGTGACATTAATCCAAGCCAGTATGAACTATGTATGTTGAGCTATCAACAATTTTCATCCTTTTGGCAATGAGCAATATGTATCTCAGTATTCATGCATCTTCTCTTGGCTTAAAAAGTGATTTTTCATTTGGAAGAATCTAATTTAGGGAGCCTTTATTAAATGCAGTGCAGTGCAAACAAAAAGCGAGTAGTTGGTGCCAAGTAGATTCAAAATGCAAAATATTTACCACAGCAAGAAATACAGTTGAGTAAAGAACAATAATTTTGAAAAAACAAACACGAGCAATATTAATATACAGTCATATTTCTCTTGTACCAGTTTCATGCATACCTTGTACTGTAAGGGATGCTGTTTGAGGGGGTGTTTTTGCCCATGTAAAATTATTTAAAATATACCACGCTTTAAGATCACTGTTATGTTTATGACGTTGCCTAATTCAGAATTTCTGAAAAATTAATAGCAACTATATTGTAATATATTCTATATATCACTGGGCCCTTCATGGCATATAGAGAAGAGTTCTGTGCTGTGCAGAGAACCACAGTGAGGAATCCTTGTTTACGACAAGGCAGAGTGAAGCCCCTGTATCAAGACCCGATACATGAGACAGAAGTGAGCTAAATTAACTCTTTCGTTTCCCAACTTCTGAGAGCGTTTACTAGCGTCTGTTTCAAAAAGTGAGAGAGCGAGCTGGAGAGAGAAGAGAGAGAAAGTGAGAGAGGGGCAGACGAAGATGGGATGTGAGGGATGTGTGATGAGGTGAAGTCGGAGTGAAGGAAAAGAGCTTGCTTGATGCCGGCAGCAGAGAGGAACAAAGAGCAGAGAGAGGAAAGTGTTCCGCATGCTGCTCAGAATCGCATTCACCTGGAAAATTGTAAGCATCTAAATGGCACATAATTTCAATTGCATGGCGCTCCCTAATCTTCAGTGATTCATACATAGATTTTTTCTTGCTTTTGTGCAGCTTATCCCATTTTCTCTATATTTTTTCGACCTGTACTGGCGTAAGCTGCATAAGACTATTAAAGAGCCCTGATTGTTACGACACAATAGCAGGGTTTTCAGGCGGTTTCTGCTGTTGAATAATGAACTTCAGACCACTTTGAAGCTGCGCAGCCCTGTAGATCAGTGGTATATCAAAGCTGCTTCACAGAGAAGCACTTTTCTCCCCCATGTCTCCAAACTTTGGCCGAAGCTTCACACTTCACTTGAATCCAAGGAGCACCCTTGAGATTGGCTGTGTGGATACAGTTTGAAAGATGCACCCCTGCCAGACACCCTTCATTTAACTGTGTCAGATCGGCAGGGAAAACAATTAGGCCTGGGAGTCCTGCTGATGGAGGCCGGGGCCAGCACACATCAAACAGAGCCTGCTCCTCTACTGGAGGTCCTGAGGAGGTGAAGGAACATGGGTGGAATCCCTAAACATCCTTTTAATCCTTACCACAATTGTGAGAGAGGAGGACATTTTAACTTTTTTTCTATGCACAATTTTCAATTAGCTTGAGTCATACAAAGTGAAGCAAGTGGTGTTGTTTAGAGAGCACAGTGATAATGATCATGAAGAGGTCTAATTAATCACATAATCTCAGAGTAAAGCAATAAGCCATGAGAGGCTGTGTGCATTACCATCAATGTACTACAAGAGAGAACAACCCGAAACACACAACCTTAAGTGATCAATAAATAGTATCATTTGTTGTTAATAATCTTTGGCCAAGCAATATAGTTTGTTTATGGTAGGCTGGTTTTGCCCATTAACATAACAAGTCTATACAAATTTATTAGATGTTAGAATCAAAATTGTCTTTTATAATATCAAATTTCACACAACGGCTCAACCGATATCAAAATCTGGCCTGTATGATACCAATTTTAAGTGGCTAAAATGAAGATAACTGAAAATAACAGGTGAAAAATTCAATATTTTAATTTTATACTTAAGTTGTTTTAGTTAAACAGTGCCTTACTGACAGATAAGATTGTCAGTTCTCAGCACAACTCCTAGACTGAATCTCAAAAGGCTCCCTTCTCTTTATACTGTGCACGCCATAGGTCATGAAACTATCGCTTCTACACCCAAATAGTGCACTAAATGTTAGCTGGAAATTCGTACAGCTGATGGCTAAATATAAATGGCTTTCTATTTGACACATAATGCACTGTTTGAGTGTAGAAGCCATTGTTTCATGACCTATGTAGTACACGACACATGGAGTAGGCAGCCATATGAGAATCAGTTCTAGAATATTATTAAAAATAAGTGAATTATTATTATTATTATATTATTATTATTATTATTATTATATTATTATTATTAATTTGAAAATAATAGGAGGAAGAAAAATTTTTTTAACACTGGGGATTAAGCAACACTTTTTTTGTTTACATTCTTTTCTTATTCTTATTCTTGTTTGTTTTTCTTATTTTTAATTCCCTTCATAAAAATATGCTTTATTTCTACCACTTTGTTCTCATGCTAAAGATTAAGCTTGGATACATTTTACATGCTCTTGCTATACTAACAGTGACAGTGTTTTTTGTTAAAATTTACTAGTTCAGCCTGTATTGCTATGATATATTTTAAAAGGGGGTGACTTACATTGGACTCTCCGGTGGTAGAGGTTTGTTCTCTGAGGAGGATGTGTTATTTTTACTTAATACTCAGAAAACATACCATTTGACTGGGGGTGTTTAAACTTTTGCATACGACTGTCGGTATGTTGTCCCTGTCAGAACCAAACCTTGTTTCCCTAAAACTTTACAGTAGAAGGAAAAAAAAATGTTAACTTTCCATCTAAATTTTGGGATTGTGGGTCCATCAATGCAGAGACCAAAATACCAAAAAGGTTGTTACTACAGCACGTTAGTAGCAGTACTTTAACCGATACAGATAAAACCACGGGTCGTCAGTATCGGCTGATGTTATCGCCCAACTGATAGATTTGTTGGTCCCTCTGTCCCACAAGTAGAGTTGAATGTAAAGTATGTATTTGTTACATTTTTTGCCATTTCTACAAGTTTAACATAGTTTTTAGTTTTTTTGTTTGACTTCCTGAGAACTTCTCATGAGGCCACATTGTGATTAAAGTTTTGGCCCTCTGGCAGTCAGCTTGTTTGTTGATGTTAATGCATTTACATTGTAATGTTGATAAGAAAATGCTGCAGGTACCTCACTCAGGAAGAAAGAATTTTTCTAAGGGAAGAATTGTAATCAAATGCTAGCACACAATGGTGTGTGTGACCTGTGTATGGCTGCAGACAGTGTAATTTCACTGGGAGTGAAGGAAAAAAAAGGTTTAATAGTATGCCATCAGAAATCCTGCAGCAGGGCAGCTTCCAGTGGTAATGAACTTGTCAGCCCTGTAGCGTTCTAGGTCTCATGTTGCTGTTATTATTCAATTCAGCGTAGTGCCTGGCCTCCATTCCCTCCAATGATTCTTCAAATGCCACCAGGCCTTTTGTTTCACACGATACACATTTTCTGCTTACTCCCAATAGACCCAAGATACTGTATTGGCTCTTGTTTAAAACAAATTTTGTTTGGTGTTAGTAGGTCCACTGTGTATTGCCTCAAATGTTAAACTGCTAGATTAATGTGTAGCGGCTGCAGCATTGCTTATAGAAAAAAAAAGACAGTTTTTACAGTTTTTCAAGGCAGTTAGAAGGTTTTTGTTCAGCATTTTTGTGCATAACCACTACAAAGGACACCAGCAATACACAGAACACTAAGAAAAGACTGATTGGCAGGTGTACACAAGGCTATTTACTATCGCTGAATTTAGCTACAAACAGAAAATTGCATGTGCATATGCGTGTGCATGTGTATGTAAATGAGTGTATATGTGTATTTATAATATCCATGTGTGCAATTGTGTTAGTCATACTGCTAGAATGCTGAGACTGCTGCATGTAGGACCACAGCATTAAGACTTTAATCGGTAATTGCTGCTGACAGGTAACTTTCCCACACTGTAACAGAGGCTTAACAATAATAAACAACAATAATAGTATTGTAAAACAACCTAATAGAGTAATGTTTATTGGGCACTTTATTGGTAAAATAAGCTATGTAGTGTTGATTGGCCTGCATACATCATTTTCAGACAATATGACAGTTTATATTGTTTACTGTATTATATGTTTATTGTTAACTGAAATGGCTGGTATTAATCTTGTGTACAGAAACTTCAGAAGGAGTTCACTTCTTTAAAATCCAGTATTTAGTCTGCAGCATAGATGCTGAATCACATTTAGGGTTTGTCAGTAAATACTGCTTTGTCCAGCAGTCCAGCATGCTGTGTATAAAGACCATGTGAGGTGTTGCAAACTATAATTTGCTAACATAGGTATGTAGCTTGTCATGAATAAATAATTAGCAGTTTGCATTAGCTTATTCCTAGCTTGCCTTCATGCTGTGCTAACCTGGCAGCTGTGTCTGGAGATTTATGACAATAGGAAAGCTTGAATGTGGATGTTTTGGCTCTGACCTGACCACTCCTACCACTCAGAAAAACAGGATACCTTTCAGGGTACAAAGGCTGTCACTGGGGTCTTATCCTCAAGGGTACGTCTACAGTACCTTTGTGTGGGGAACATATACCACATTCTGTTACAGTGACACTTTTAATAATGCTTTTACTCAAAAACTCTTCACTTCTGGCTTTTTATTTTATTTTTTGAATTAAAAATGTTTTTAAAAGGTATAAATATGTCTCTTTCCTGAGGAAGTGAATGTAGTGTATCTTTAAAACTCATTAAAGATACATAGTTGGACCTTAAGGACAACATCGTACTTTTGAGGGTGTTGTGGCCTTGGTGGACTAAAGATTACCTGGGACAGGGCCCTTTTTTCTGACAGTGTAGCTTTTAATCCTCCAGACAGACAAACTGTATCCATATGAGAATGTGAACAATGCTGCTCACTGTGTACATAAGCATACATGGCGGTTAAAATCAAGTAACAAGAAAACGTGAAGGGTGTAATTCTATGTTAAATATTTCTCAGTCAAAAAATGTGTGAAAATTAGTTACTATATATTTAATTGCATGATTGACTATGCCATAAATATATAATTACATAATCATATTAATTATATAAATACATTATCTGTGTAATTACATTGTTATAACCAAAATAACATAACTTCTCATAGTTAAATGAGTTTTGAGCTTTAAAATTTCTGTCCTTGTATGTGGAGCTCTTCCAGCCTGACTATGATCTTTGATTCAGGCAGACTCATCAGTTAATGAGCTCATCTGACTCTAGGTTGCTATTAAGCATTATTTTTTTTTCATAAGCAACCTTCAACATATTCACTACATTCAAAGTTGTAGCAGTCATGCTATTGATATAAGAATATAAAAGCACTTAGGTCAGCACCAGGAAATGAATTCTCATCAGCAAGACATTTAGAGAAAGCAATGAATACCTTTTATGCAAAAACATATTTTCCAATGCATTACGTTGCTCTGAGGCACCAGACTAGAGTCCTTGTTGATAATAAGAGGAAAGTGTGTCGGGGAGATGTGCCGTCCGTTATCAGCTGATTCTCAGGTTCATGAAGGTCTGTGTTGTGGGTGAGGAGAGATGTTGGAGGAGAGCCTTCTCCTAATGTTACTCTGCCAACAAAGCATTACTGCTTGTCAGGCATCAGCCAGCCCAACTGTCAAAGAGGTAGCCCGTTGCATGTTGGAGATTAGAGAAAACAGAGTGAACACTTTATGCTGTGCAACTAGCGTGACTGCTACTTGGAGAAATGCGTGAGAAATTGACATGAGGGATAGTGTGGGCTGCCCACATGTGCTTCAGTTGTCTGACAGGGAGGAGAATGAAGGATCCCGAGCTGACGTACTGTATCATTTCACACATTAACCCTTAATCACAACACCAGGGTGCTCATTATCCATCACTCCACTGTATAGCTGATCATTGATATGTTCGCGATTGGCCTTTTTTTAAAGCCTTTATGTATTAATGATGTCCAGTGGAGACTTTTGCCCAAGAAATACTACGGAGCGAAGACACTTTGAATGCTAAACGTTTGTCACTGACATCTATTCAAAAGGATTAATATCCTTGTGGTTCTTGTTTTAGATGGCGCTACAGTGTATGTGATCACAGAACGTAACTTACCGCAAAATATATATATATATATATATATATATATATATATATATATATTATATATATATATATATATTTGACATTTTATACACACACACACACACACACACACACACACACATATATATATATATATATATATATATATACACACACACATATATATACACACACATATATATTATATATGTGTGTGTGTGTGATTGTGTGTGTGTGTGTAATATTCATTTTTTCTGCATCATTTGAGCATAGCAGGTGTCCTTTTACTTTTTGTGAAAATATTATGATGAATGAACCAACAGAAGTGCTCCAAAATTGCTTGGAAAACAATCTCTTTACATTAACTTAATTAAAAAATAAAAGCATTTTTGCCTTCTGTAAAGTTGGCATATTATTATGGTTTTTTTTTTTGTTTTTTTTCGACAGTGGCGTTATGCTCTCACTAGGAATGCACTGAAATTTTGAATAGCGCAAATTTTCAGCTGAAAATTGCCAAAAATGGCACAGTTTTTGGCTGAAAGAGAAACAGCCTGAAAATGTTTGTCAAAAAAATTAAATAGGCCTACAGCAAGTGTCAAAATCTAACAATAACCTAGCAGAACTAAATTTATTGGTAATGAAAATTATAAACAGTGTACACTGGTTAGCGTAGACACGTTCAGACAGTTTGAGCGGCTTCAGATCAACAGCAAAAGGTGAGGGACGTATTTCTCAGTTCTACAAGGGACGAGCGATTTGTAAAGACTACTCATGCCAAGTATCAAAAGGGTGTACAGCACACAAGAACACATGACATTCTGCTTTACGTGCACATCACAGCAAAACAGCAGAAGCCAAACGAAAAGCCAAAAGCTAGCACGCCAACACCAAAACACTGTTCTTATTTATTGTCAGCTCGGTTTTGTCCTATTGAAAGTACTATTCTTTACCAAAGGGTTATTTTCTCTGTACCTTGCATTTCATTCAAGATTGTAAATGAAAAGGCAAATGTTGCATGCTAACATTGAGACAAGAAAACATTTTCTGAACCAATGAATGGAGACTAAAGCAGACCCAGACTGGTGAAATTGTGAGTGCACACCAGTCATGACATTTCACACAAAAGTACACAATTTCCAGGGACCCTTTTTCAAAGGTTATCTGGATTGGTTTAAATCCTCGAAACAGCCAAAGAAACTGACAGATCTCAGATTTAATCCAGACCAGAAGCAGAGTACAATTTGATAAATGTTGATAAATCCCTGAAAGAAACTAACAGTTTAGTATTCAGCATAATTAACAGCATGGCTAGAAGGTACATACTGTATTTTCAGTACATATTCTTTGTTTTTGCTGTGGACTTTCACTGTAGGTTGTTCATGCATTACAGACAATTGCATTTGTTGTTCTTTCAAAAAATGGCTGAACCATCAGGAAAACAAATAAAAGTATTTTCAAATGATGAAAAAAATCTTTTCTGTTAGCATATGTGTACTGAATTTTTAAAGTAAATGGATTTGTCTCGTCAAAGTGGGCTAATGGTGTTCTTGGTTGTATTCCAAAGCTGTTCAGATAGGCAATGCAAGAGTAATTTAAACATTTAATGTTGGGCTATATTTTCTTCCAAGGGCAGAGATCTCATTAGCAATACCCTCATAGTCTCATATGATATTGGCAAGATGGCATTTTTGTGTTATCTCTGTGCTCCTCTTAGGCTGCACATTGGCTGTGCTTTCATTGTAAAGGTTGAGGGGCTAGACCTCTTGAAGAACTAATCAACAAAGAGGTGTGTGGTGTACTTGTTTGAATTAACCTGAGCAGCCAGCAAAATAGGCTCTTGAAGGGCTGCCAGGTATTTGTGCTTGAATTCCACTGCAGACACTACATTCGAGACACTACAGAAAGAGTACCTTTTAACAATATATCACAGTGAAGCTTCTCCAGTTGATTATTGATATACTTCCAAGTATTTTTTGTATTGGAAATTTTGCAAAAAATACATTTAGATATGCAAGTAAAACACTGTTTATTTAAACAAGTTAGAATACTGCTATTCTAAAATTATTGTCCTGTTAAACTTAAAATTAACTATTAGCAGCATATTAAAAAATCCTTCTGTATAATCATTCAGAATAGGCTTAGGAAAGAACTTGCACAATTTCATGAATCCAGCTATTCTAGAAGCTGTGATTTTTGGCCTCAGAACTGCGTTCTCAGAAAACGTACACCATTTCTGTGAATGTTGTCATTAGTAAAAAGGAAATAGACATATTTAAATATTTTATTTAGATTCTACAGGAAATATGTTTTTAAGTAACATATGACGCAACATGGTTGTGCCATAAGGTAGAGCTAAGCTTAACTAAAGTTACTGACTTTTGGAAAACGCAGTTAGATGCGAGTGGACACAAATTGATTAAACATGCTGAAATATACATATTTCTACTAAGATGTTACAGAATTTACATAAAATTGTATCTATTTCTAAAGTTCCTGATCAGAAAATGTAAGGTGCTAAAGAATGGTTGCCAGTCATGCTGCACATTATATGCATACAGTCTCTTAAAGGCTGAAACAGGTGTCCTGATTAAAATGTTGTGTGTACTGGGTTAATGGTAATTAATGATGCTCATGTATAACAGAACGTACTGAATGTGTCTTTCATACTTCCATAGATGCGGATCTCAAGGATGCTTTCAAATGATATTCATAATAAATCTTGTTCATTCACTGATCAGTGTCGTATCAAATATTAAATCAAAGCGTCTACCCAGTTTAACCTGATCTTACCTAATAAGTCACTGGCAACATGTATAACTGGAGCTTTCTGTGATCTAGCATGTTTTCTATTACTGTGTAAAGGAAGCATAATGCTGTCTTCATTGCTGGATGTACTGTGATCGTTTCTGAATGTTAGTTATGCGAGGGCACATTAAAACTGAATTCAGATTACTATTGTAATACATTTGTGTCATTAGAGTAACAGTTAAAGCCAACTGAAGTGTGACGTATATTCCTATCCTTTTTTCTGTTGCTCAAAAATGTTAGTTTATGATACACACAAGCACAAATAAAAACTATGTATTTTTTCTTTATTGAGATCATAATATACACTGACAAAGTGGAATATACGTCGGTCCCACACAAATGAAGCATTACATGAACTTTAAAGAAGTTAATTAAGCACTTGCATATAGTAATTATGTTGATGTAACATATTTCTTTCGTGTGAAGCCAGTGTACATATTTCAATCAAGTAAATATAAACCAAACTTTAAGCAATTTACTTTTGTAATGACACTAGAGCTGGGAGGCAGGATGAGCGCTGGGGGGAGTTGTTAATTGTTGTAGATCATTTGCAACCTTTGGTGTTGAAACACTGCATAATTAATAGAATGTTCATTCTCCACAATGCATACTGTCACTGTTTTGCGTTGTGATATCATGTCATGAAGCTTTGCTTTAGTTACATGTCAAAATAAACGTTACATCAAGATAAATGCAACAGCAGCATTGAAAAATCAGGTTATTAAAGAAAAGCTTAAAAGAATGAAAAAAAAAATCTAATTCACACAGTTTCCACTTATTCCAGATCCTTTAGCTAATGTCAGCTAATGGTGTCCACATTTTGCTTAATTAGTTTAGCACTTGAGCTATAATGCTAATGTTTCTAACAAGCATTAGAAATCAATAGCCCTCCAAATCTATTCTGTAAATATATTCTCCAAACTTCTCCCCACCTGCTCAAACCACTTCCAAGGCTTCATTAAGGTCAGGCATTTTAGACAACAGGAATTGTGCCGAATTCTGGCTCCTTTTTAAGTTTTTGTAGTTTACTATAAGTTATATGACAAGTTGAAAAGTTTTTTATTTATGGAAAAGAATTTGGAAAATTTGGACACCACACATGTCTCAGATGAACGACATCTGGGGTAAGGGGGAAATTGTGTAAATGAGATTTATCACTGGACCCCTCCTCTAAAAGGCAGAAAGTCACACTTTTTGCCTGAAATGAAAGGGTTAAGAACTATTATTATTATTATTATTATTATTATTATTATTATTATTATTATTATTGTTGTTGTTGTTGTTCTTGAAAACATTGTTATTATCAAATCAATGATCAGAGATAAGAACACAGAAAGAGTGAGACATCCATCCTTAGATAAAAAGGCGCTCTAAGTGTGCAAAAGCCATTCACTGATTTCCCTGTAGTGCCCTGAGAACAGAATGTAGCAATAAAGCCCATATGCTTTACAGCCACATTGACTGGCTTATGCTGATTGTGTATGGCTTTACTGGAAAACCTTAATATGTTTGTGTTTCTACAAATTCTGAATTGCTTTGTGTGACACTGTGAACTAGTGAAAGTATCAGTTTTTAACTGTGTCCGTTTAGGCTGGGAATGATCTGGCTGTTAAATGACCACCATGTAAAACTCAAGCTATTTGACTATATCAGAGTATCAGGAGACTGAGGAAAAAGGTGGACCCAATGTCAGACGCTCATTATTGGGTTTGTTCCAGGGGGTGCAAAAACGATCAAAGAAAGGCCCACTCAATTTCCATTTCAGTAGCTCCTGTCCTAGAAATTAGCCAGGGGTGTCCCAAATGATATGCCCTGAACCTCCCTCCATTTGTCTGCATTAAGCTTGCATGGGAACAGACTCTTTAGTAATAAGTGGGCCAATTTTATATTTAGTCTTGTCCGCTTGCACCTTGAAAGTGGGGTAACCTAATCTCCTCCAACCTGGGTGAACGGTAGTTCAGTGCTTTAGTCGCAATACACTGTGTGTGATGGAGCTTTGTTATTTTATTTTGCATCCTTATTTTTTGTATCTCCCTACAGCTGTACATCATGTGCTTCATAGAAATAGTAACAGATATAGATTTTACATAATAGATTTATATGTATAAGTATTTTTAAGCCTTTTTTTTTTGAAGATATGGTTATTTTTTGTACTCTTCATCTCTATATTCCAACAAAAGAATGAAAGATTTTCTGCCCAAGCTCTTGTATAAATGGCTCTCATTATAACTGAGCTATGTTAGTAGTCTGGGTGTTATCGCTTTGTTAGGACACAATAAAGACAACTTTAGATAGTATAAGATGCTTTGGTAAGAAGCTGGTCAAAACGGCCAGCTAATCAAGCACAGTCCATAAACAACATCTTCCCATTATCTAACAAAATTGGAAATACTATCCACTTGCTAAACTCAGGCTAGATATTAATTGCTTCCTAAAGTGTAAAATCAATGTCAATTACACTTCCCTTAGTACTGGCAGTTCTTAGTGGTTATCTAACCCCATGATCTGGGTTTTGGAGATCCATTTTCTTCATAGGCGTTTTTGACCCTCAGGATACATTCGGCCTGCTGTTGTTGGCTCGGGAATTAAAAGGTCTCTTCGTGTCGCCTTAATGAAAATGACGCCCCCGAGCCACAGAGAGACACATTATAATAAATACTCTCACACACAGGCACACAGATGGCTGTTGTTAAAACTCCCTACTGTCTTTATCATGCAGACTAAAATAGTGTTGTGTGTCTCAAATGCTTTTGTCGATACCCAGATGGATGGAATGATGAATGCCTGAACAGGAGAAGGAAGAAACGGCTGAGGTGACAGATTCCTAAAATTAATTACAAGCGCAGAGCGATTTATCCCTCCTCGTGCACAGCTGCTTTATTTCCTTCATTGTGCTTTATTCATAGCCCCATTTTTCTGAACAGAATTTGTGAGTGTTTTGTTTTTGTAGTGGAGAATGCTACAGTGTATGTGTGTGCGTGTGGGGAGAGAGAGAAAAAAAACAAAGAGAGAAAGGGAAAGACAGTGAGAGAGAGAGTATCATGGGGCAGAGTATGCTGCCTGCTGGGCTGTTAATGGAGCTCAGTCTTCATACTTGTGTTGTGTGGCAAGTCCAGAAACTCAGGGGGTACGCTTGGTTATACAGGGTTGGTCAGATGCCTTATCTAACTCAGTGTAAGATGAGAAAAAGAACATTTTTCTAACCATTACATATAAATAGCTAAGCATTATGCAATACCAGCAGTGATATTTGAATAACTAAGTCATTAGTGTATGTAATAGCGGTGGGGAAAATAGCTGATTCCTAGATGCAATCACGATTGTCTCTTGAACAAATATGAATCATTTCAGAAAATGTCAATCAGATTTTTAAATAGGGTCTGTGTTACTGTAAAATAAACCGTCTGAGGAAAATTCTTAGCATTTTCTATACAGCTTAAGTGTCCAGATGGTTTTGATAAGTTGTGAAATTATGATAATATATTAGGTTATTTTAGATGTAAAGCTTGTGGATGTGGCTTTGAAACTCACACATGAGCTTATGCATGTGTGGTAGGCTGAGGTTTCTCCAGCAATGGAGCCATGCAAGTTGCTGTTAAAGAGAAAAAACAGCTATGAACTCACACTGGCAGGAGGTCACAGTTGAACGTTTGCAGAAACAAAAGCAGAATGTAGAATGAGAAGTGAAAAGTATTCACTTTCACCCTTATGTTATTTAATATATGAGTTTTATTAAAGATTTTCATTAAATCAGTTAATGGTAAAAAAGCATATCAGCTAAAAATAGAATAGAAAGTAGGTCTAAGCCACACTCAACTGTGTGTGTGTGTGTGTGTGTGTGTGTGTGCATTTTCATGTGTGAGGGGGCTTTTTCTTTTTAAATGACAGTAGTGATGACAATGAATTGGTTGCAATTATTTAATAAGATGATATAAGATTATTTAAGATTTTGTCTTTGTAATCCTCTTGGCTATTTCTGAAGTAGATGTGTGAAGCAGGCCCAGTTGTGGATCATTACGTGTAGGGGATTCTTCTTCATTTGGTTTATTTTATAACGTCTTTCCTGTGAGAACTTGATTCAACAATAGATACTGAAAGCGGAAAAGATTATGTGCCTGAAAGTAGATTTAAGTCCAAAATTATAACAAGGTAGATATTGATTGTGTTCTAAAGATTTCAGTCTTGTTAAAGAGAGAGGGCACAAGCATAAGTTAGAAACAGGGTGCTTATAATGAGCTTTTGTTCTGAACCTACAGCTAATCCAGACTTCCCACTGCAGTGTGAGAGATTTACCTTCAGTTAAAATTAGCCTAACAAATTAACATTTGGTTAATTGAAGGAGTCAGAATATTAACCTGATAAATATGTACAGTATTAAAGGATGATTTTTGCAGGGAACCGATATCCACAACATTAAAAAAACTGTAGCTAGAATGCTAGACTATTAATTCTGTAGCTAGAATTAACTCTTGCCCTTACAAAAGCAACCGAGAAAGTGCCAAACTGTTAATCACATGTATTATTTAGCGATCAGTGAATTCATCAAACAGCAGTTCAGAATTAGAAATCATATGCAAACATGTAGGCACCTCTGGTCAAATTACATTTTGTTGATTTTCTAAGTGAAAATAAGTTAACATGTCCTCTACATAGAACACACTTTTGCACATATTAATGCATTATTATTGTTTATCTGCTGATTTGAACATACTAATGGAAAATAATACACACAATGTAACCTGTGCTAAAAGTATGGCCCAGTTTTTATTTCATGTTTTATTTATTTTTTTGCCTCAATTAAACTCAGCACATTAATAGAAATTATGTTCTTAAATTTGCAGAAAAATGCATAGTTTGTCCCATGTTGATGATGTTAACATTTAGAAAATCAACAAAACATGCAATTTGACTGGTGGTATTCAAATGTTGGCAGATGACTTTAATATATAACAGCAGAAAAATTTAAGAGAAATAAATGTATGCATGATGATGCAGGATGTTGGCAACAAATACCTTTTAGCAAGCATCATTTTCAGCTTTTATATCCTTTGAGCTGTCGTTTATCACGATGTTGGGTTAATCAATGAAGGATCAAAGGACATATGGAAGAGTACATCAAACAACCAAGAAGCACAGGAAAACAACAGTCTTGGCAGCCTTACCTTAGCAGGCAACCACATTTGCATTCAGGCTCATAGATCACTGTTGTGCAAAAATCTGTAAGCTTAGACTCACCTGAATGTCTTTGTTTCAAGTCACTATGTTATTCCCTATAACATATGCTATGAAATAAGACCAAATATGATATGGAAACACTTTTACGCCTTAAATTCCCAGGATTTTTGCAACCCAAGGCATATTATTCAGTAATTAGATGTAAAACAATGCAGACTGTTATAGGCATCAGGGAATGGAAGCCTGGACCTGCAGGACCTTGCCATTTATGTGTTGAAGTAATGAAATAACAGACAATCGGTTTCATTTAACTATTATAGGAACTGGTCAGTGGTGCTGCACAATGACCACTTTGACCTGTGCCCCACTCACTATTCTCTTATTAAATTCAGCCAAGAGAAGAAAGCAAATCAACAACCACGTGGTGATTGCACCGACACCTGTATGCCATTTAGACGGCTTTTCTGCCCCCTACTCCTTTAACTTTGCTAACATATCACCTGACATTTGCTCTCAGTGGTACGATAGATCACAGAATCATGTTCATGAAATGCCATGCCATGAGTGACATTCGGTCCATGGACACCAGGGGCAGCGCTCACAGCTGCTGCTAATGAAAAAGACTGGCTCTTTTCCTGCTGAGCTACCTTTCCTTTGTCTTTGCATGTGTAAGGATGCCAAAGACCAGATTCTGTCCTTGTATGCTGTGTGTGTGTGTGTGTGTGTGCATGCGTTCTTGGTGGGATTCGCTGTTTTAGGTCCATTATTCTTTTGGCCTGCATCCCCATTGTTCCGCTCTTTGGCAGGGTTTACCTGCTAGTCACGGGCCAGGAAGTCCTGGCACCAGAGCACTTCATGATAACAGTAAAGCTACACTAAAGATAAGAGAGGAAGTGTACTGTGCTGCTGTGCTACACTAGCCAAGGCTCAATGGATGGTTCATTGTGTTTTTAGGAAGACAGAAACTGCCTTTATTTATTTATTTTTTTTGTTTGTTTTTTGGTTATTTTGTTGTTCTTTTTTGGGGGGTGTGAGTCTTTAATTTAGGAAGACATGAACTGCCTTTATTTATTTATTTATTTTTTTGTGTGGATTCAAAGTCTGATAGGTGTGTTTTGAATGTACTGTCACATTGATGGCTGAGTTTTTGTCTCTGTGAAGCTTGTCTTCTTTTCGTGCTTTTCTTTTCTTTTTGGCATTTTTTTTTGCCTGGCAACAAAAACATTTCAATCTGCTGCAGGTGCGCGAGTGTGTATGTGTGTGTGGGAGAGAGAGAGAGAGCGAGAGAGGGAGAATTAGGTCTGGGCTAGAGTAGCAAGGGGATGCAGTGTGATGCCGGGCTCAAACAGCAGCTCTTCCCTGTCACATTATCCGCTATGAATGTTTCCGAATGATAATGTGATCAAAAACCCCACTAAGCTGGAGAGAGGGGAGGAGAGTGAGTGAACGAGCAGGGGAGAGTGAAAGCTGCGATAAATTGCAGAAGCAGAGCCACTTGAGCATAAAATTAGATTTTACAAATATGTTGTTACCTGGCAGTTATTTGACAGAGGAGATATTGGTGCATTCTAGCCTCGATGAGTATTACTAATCATATCAAATAAATAAGAGTGTGAGCGTATCGCAGCTTTGATGGTATCAGATGCATATTCAATAGGTAAACTGGGATGACGGGGCATAACTTAATTACTATACTCATTACACATTCTGAACATTAGCATTATTGACTGACATCATTTAAATGTTAATATTTAATATTGTGGAACAAAACAGTAACCTGCTATTATAGAATGGCCTCATGAACAAGGAAAGGGCGTCTATCACATTTATCTGAACTGTGGAGCATTCAAGATTTTACGCAGGACCAAAGATGTGGCATCTGCCACCATTAAGACGAGTTCAGTGATAGTCCTTTTAGGTTTGCATGAATTAAATCAAATAAATTGAGACTTCTTTATTTATTATTGCTGTCATATCAAAGCCATCTATCTGTAGTGCTTCCCACAGATCTGAAACAAACCTGGCAGAGCACTGTAGGGAGGATGGGGGTTATTTGAATATATGGATATCCGAACTCATCATAGCATTTGTTTACTTTTTCAGGTATTTGATTAAGGCATGGTTTTTTGTTTTTGGATGTGAAGCACTTCATGAATTTGGCTAAAATTGTAAATATGACCATAGGGAAAATTAGTGATATTTTTTATTCATACAAAGAGAAAATAGAGTATCATTCCAAAATGCTGTGTATTCATTTGTAAAAATTCTCTATATAGCTAGTTTTTGAAAAGAATAACATCTGACATATACTGTCTTTTGATAAAGGTGGTATAAATTATAATATAGCATTGATATTCCCTGTATGTGTAAAGCCCACTCCAAATAAGATATATCATAAAAAAGAGACAAATTTGAAAAGTGGTCTTTAACACGTTTTGCCATGAAACCCTTCATTTTCTCTTTGGAATTTGCTGAAATGGAACAAAATGGAAATTGGATATTGGTAAAATGGGATATTCTTAGGTGGCTGTTAGTATACTTTGTGCCCAAGTATAGCAGTGCAATGTGTTGGATTTTTATTTTTCTACTTCATTTGAACGCAGCAGCTACCTTTTATATTGTCAACATTTCATGATGATGAACCAAAATTAATGGTCCAAAATTACTTGAAGTAAAATCTCATTACGTTATCTTCCATTTTCCCATTTTTGGGATTTTTTTTTAAAACAAAGATGATACAGTTGTATGCAAAAGTTTGCATGCACCAGATCAAATTATATGTTATGATTTACAGAGATTTACAGAGAACACACTCTACACACTTTAATGTACAGTTGCTGTTTATTTGCTCAATTCAACATTTTGGGAAACAAACAAACAAAAACAAAGTATAAATTGTGGCCTGCAGAAAAAGTTTTTTTGTTGTTTTCCTATATGTTAAACATAGCAAAGAAATAGACATTGTGCACTAAAATTAGCAGAAAATTGGTATGTTTAAACATGTCCCCTGTAGAGGTTGTGTTAAATTATTTTCACTTTGAAAATCAACAAAACATGTAATTTGACCAGGGGTGTCTAAACTTTTACATACAACTTTTTTTTGTTGTTTTTTTTACAATTGTATATCTTTCATTTATTCACTCTCAAATTCTAACTAAAAGGTAGGATATCAGCCATTATACTGAACCCTTTTTCCTGCACAAAGACAATGCTAATATTTCAACATCATGTTCTTGCCATTGGCTTGCATTCACTTCCCCCTTTTCACTTCAAGTTCCACCCAGTACAATATGTGAAAAGTGCAATGTAGAAGTGCAGTGTAGGAAAAGTATATTGGACTCACTTTCTTGTTGTCATTGCACTATCCATTTTTACCTAATATTCCATTAATGTAGTATGCTTGTATCATATCATGATGTAAACATAAGCAGAAATTTAAGTGCAAATGTTTTATATAATTCTTTCTAGAAGTCGTTGTTTCTAGTACATCATTTTGATTAGCAGATCTAAATATGCAACATGCAAAAGAAAATGCAATTGTATGATTTGAGTTCTTATTTATTTTCAATATCTCACTGCACAAGATCTATCAAGTTAAATCTTTGTCATGCCGATAAATAACAGCATCAGATTGTGTCACATTGTCTTGAACAAATGGGTCATATCAAAGAGCAGCAATGTGACAGGAATATATCGTCTGGCAGGTAAGCACAGTGCAGTCCAACACAGCATCTTCCCTTATGCTTTTTGAGGATTTGGAAATGGAATGGAACAACAGATGAACACAATGTTCCCCTTAATTGGTCAGTGTTGTGCACAATGCTGGTAGTTTGCCGTAATTGTTTAGCGCACGCCATTGTTTGCTCCATTCTCCTCAGCCATTGTACAGCAAAGTTCCTTTGTGCTTCCAGGGAGCAGTGGAGCTATTCACAGGCAGCCTGGGAACCCTACCAGAGATGCGCAGCCATACAAAAGAGCTCTCTCAAATCGCTCAGTCTGCTAGCATACATTCATCCAGAAAGATAATGATATTGTCTCATTGTGCAGGCTCTGGCATAGCACTAGCTGCCTGGGTGGGGTGAAAGAACAAGGTCTAAACGAGGAACATTTGGACACGGGACAGCAATAGAGCACACAAACTGTCTGACCAGTTGATTAGGCTATTAGCATCTTTAAATACAGTTTGCGGTTATAAAAATGGAATAAATGATCAGTTATTAGGTCCATGAAGACATTTTTAAAAGTCAGTTCCTATATTTGGGAATTATGAATTTAGAACAGTAACAACTGGTCTGACTCATAAAATGTGTATGTATGTATGGTAGCTTTTGTAAAATTAAGCCCACCCTATATAATATAGCAATAACTTCAGGGTGCAGTAGACACCAGGAAGGCCTGCTACCGTAGGGCTGCGACTGAATGCTAGAATACCATCATAATCTAAAGGTATTTTTACATCACTGTGGTTCTGTTTCCTAAAATTCTGTGGCCTGACATCCAAGACATGTAAGAGTGCTATTCAACATTTTACAAGAAAGCAGAGACTACAGTACATATTGAAAGAAGTGAAATCCTTCATCATTTGTTATGCTGAATTACAATAATAAATATTTGAAGAGTTTAATGTCAAAATGCTGTAATTTTGTTTCTAACAATTTTGGCTGTAATATTTTTTTTCTAAAAAGGAAAAACAGCCATCATATAATGGAAAACACATTTTCATTTCTCTGATAAAGGAAGTATTAATTGTAATATATAATTGTTGCATATTTTTTGTATGTATAAAGCTCACTCCCAAGAACTTACATCATAAAAGATGAGAGTGGTCTATAATGCAATTTGGAAATAAACACCTACTTGCAATGATGTACACTTTAGTTTCCTTTAGAATCTGTATTTTGCTTCCCACTGAGTGCCATACAAACTACTTTTAATTTAGGATGAAACATACAGCCAGTCCTGTAATGCATTTTTCAAGGATGTAAGCAACCTTTATGTGCCAGAATAAACCAGCGCTTGATGGTTTGATGAGAATGTAGACTGATGATGACACAGATATATTTGGACACCTCTGCCTTTGGATGGATCTCATCAAGAGATTTTATTCAATATGTAAGACCTTCTTTGCTTTGCTGTTTGGCACTAAAAACTTGCTTTGTCATTGATGGCAGTGACTCTGTAAGGCACTATTTAGCACAGCATTACACCATGTGGCTCTACCATTTGGGTTGTTTTTCATTTCAGTGGAATATCTGCGGCTCTTTAAAATAGAATCTAAGTAAGCTCACTGAGGGCCATATTATGAGAAGCAGCAGCTGTAATGAGCACATGTTTTCTGCACCGGGCTACGGCCCAAGAGATTAATTAAGCCCTTTTGTAATGCAGCCTAAGAATAGGAAACAAGTTAATCGCAACTGGAATTGACTGATGTAAAGGAGGAGAGAAATCTCAGATCAAACATTACAGCTCAATTTGCTTTGGGCTTTTTAGAGTTACCATTTGGTACTTGGAGCCATAACACATACAGCTGGGTGTTGAGACTTTGGTATTTTTTTTGTGTTTTAGTCCAGAATGCTCCACTTTTGTGACAGAGACAGAAAAATCCTACGCATTAGGCGTTTGCATTACGCTTATGACTGGGGTTTCAGAAAAACGGCAATGCAAATTACCCCAGGATTTCTTCCTCCTCCCAAGGAGCTGGTACCCCCATGTTTATTAAATTTGTTAAAGTGCTTCCGAGCAATGTACATTTTATCCTCTTAACAGTCAAATTAGTATATACTCCAGCAATTACTTAATGTACTCTAATGAGATTTCCCCACAAAACGGCAGGATTCATTTATTTTAATGCGCCGGGCTCCTTCCAGGGAGTTTATGCATCACGTCCCTCTGGAGCACAAGCGGGGCTGGAGTCATAAATAGTGGAGTATGTGCAGCGCACTGTGGCTGCTGCTGCGTGCCCTGAAGTGGAGGACCGGGGTCCTGTAGAGACCGCTCTTCAGGGAGGATCGCAGCACTGCTCAGGGGGTTGATGACCTCTGCTATGGTGAAAGAAGCCGATATTCAGATGAAATGTGTTTAGGCTGATGGATTTGTTTATGTGCGCTTTTTAAAACTGGTTCATGCCATTAGGGATCTGCCTATTTTGAATTCAAATGATAGTGGTAAGAACAAAAATCTTAATCACTAATAAAATAATGTTGGGTTTTCACCCAGACAAAAAGCATGAAATATACGTTCAATATTTCAAAGACATACAATATTTTTCTATTTTGAAATATTAATAACATACAGCAGATATACTGCATTCTCACAGAGGCAATTCCCATTCGACAGAGAATGCTTTTTTTCCTCAGCTATCTCACAGTACTCTGGATTTCTGGAAAGAGGGTTATGGCTAATTTACTTGGGGAAGGTGAAGCAGGTCTGACGGTATTAAGCCTCAAGGGCTGCGGATCATTCTCCACACTTCAGAAGCTATCATTGTATGGATTCAGTGGACCATTCCTTATAGTAGTCTCAGTCAATCAACTTTGTTTTCACTTCTGGCTGTGGTATTTATTTACTTTTAGCCCATTCGATGCATTTCTGGAATCTCAACAGATTATGAAATAAACAGACCAAAGGACGGGGAAAAAAAGTTGTTTGCAAAAGTCCCATCTCTACCCGTCTATATACAGAATCCATTTTCATTTTATTACAGTATGAAAAGAGACCTGCAGGCCTAGAGATGGCTCGGACCCTTTGATGGGCCTATTTGCTTTTTTTTTTTTTCCTCTTCTTCTCTCCCCTCAACTCCATTATGGCCCTGAACTTTAAAAGCTCCAGTTGAAACTCAAAGCTATGGCTCCGAATGCAAAGAAGCTCCCTCTATTTGCAGAGCAAATCGAATGCAGTGCGTTACAGTACACAATGCAGTTCTCTAGCAGCTCTACTATGTCCAGAGCACCTCTAGAAGTTTGGAAGTAGCTCAGTTCTGACTGATTTGGTGCATGCTGATTTGGTTTTCTCTTCTTTTTTGGTTTACAGGAGGCATTTTTGAACAGACGGAGGGGCCGGTCCCACTCGTCAGTGCAGAAGAGCTGGCTTTTAAATTTGCTGTTAATAACATCAACAGAAACAGGACATTATTGCCAAACACAACATTAACATATGACATCCAGAGGATTAATATCTATGACAGCTTTGAGGCCTCAAGGAAAGGTGAGTGACGTTAGTCCGACTGTGTTTGGCTGGCAGGAATGGTCAGATTTGGAGTATAAATTGCACCACATTCTCATCACACAAGCACCTCACTTCATGCACTCTCTGCTTCTGTTTTCTGTATATGATGACTATGTAATTAGAAATGTTTCCTGCTACATTTCTTCAGCCAAATTGTTGTTTTTAATCTTCATAAACTAAACCGTGTGTTAATGTACAGTTAAAACAAGACCTCTATAAAAAAAACATGAAATATTGTATGGAAAATGTAATTAGGTCTGTCATTATTGGTTGATTAAACTAAATTACTGAGTAATTATTATTAAAAATAAATAAATGTATTGTCTTCATGAAATGATGGTCATGATTAGATGCAATTGCTATTTTGTCATATAGTGTTTTTTATATTTTTTGCAAAAAAAAAAAAACCTTTAAAAAGACTTCCTACTTTTTACAACAAAATATTTTAGAATTTTCAAAAAAGCTTGACATAGTTTGATATTGATATGTTCAGTTCACTCAATTTTTAACGTTGGGCCTTGTTTAAAACTTTGATTTCTCAATCAGGCATCAATAAATGGTAGATAACTCGATTACTAACATACCAAATAGTGGCAGCCCTAAATGCAATAATTCTTGTAATGTTTCTTGTTTGCTTACTTGCATCACATTAGAAGTTGTAAATTATAAACACTCAAACACAAGGTATTTAAGATTTCTGAAAGTGTTAACCTAACCTCTGCTCTTGCCAGCTTGCGACCAGCTGTCTTTAGGTGTAGTGGCCATATTTGGGCCATCTCATAGCTCCTCGTCAAATGCAGTGCAGTCGATCTGCAATGCGCTGGAGGTGCCACACATCCAGGTGCGGTGGAAACATCACCCCATGGACAACAGAGACACATTTTATGCCAATTTGTACCCAGACTACTCCTCTCTCAGCTACGCAATCCTGGACCTGGTACAGTTCCTCAAGTGGAAAACAGCCACTGTGGTGTATGATGACAGCACTGGTGAGTTAACCTTTGCATTTCAAAAAGCTTTTAAATTATATACAAACATAAGTTATATTTTATTTACTTTTTCATGTTGGCCCTGTTAATTAGAATCTCTATTGCTGCAAATTTCAGTGTGATTAACTCGCTATTGAAAGACATGATGTTACATTTGTTTCTGTTTACAGGTCTGATCAGACTGCAGGAGCTGATCATGGCCCCATCCAGATACAACATCAGGCTGAAGATCCGCCAGCTCCCTCTGGACAGCACTGATACCCGTCCACTGCTGAAGGAGATGAAGAGGAGCCGAGAGTTCCGCATCATCTTTGACTGCAGCCACATCATGGCAGCCCAGATACTCAAACAAGTCAGTTAGCATGTAGTACACATATTTCAACACAAAACAGGAGAGTCTAGTAAGATGTAGTAAGGTTAAGGTTAAATGGTGTCTTTAAATGCTGTAGAATTAATATTTGTAATATTTCAACACAAAAAATAGGAGTCTAAAGTCTAGAGCTGAAGGGCTTTTTCAAATGAGACAGAATTAAGAATAAGAATGAAGATTTTTAATATTTGAACAAAAGAACAAGAGGCTAAGGTCTAGTGAGGCTAAAGCGTGTCTTCGATAATTATTTAAAATGAAAGGATCCATATCTCACGTTCGTCAAGGTCCACTTTTAATGTTTGTGTGAATTTATATACCAGAATTCATCTTACAGGACTATGTGAAGCTTCAACTTTCCATGATATGGACCCTTTAAGTTTTTACTATTTCAGCATGAAGACAGGATTCTAAGATCTAGTAAGGTTAAAAAATTTTCTTTTAATGCGGTACGATTAAGATTTAGCAGCTGTTGGAAGACTTTTTGAACAGATATTTCTCAGCCCTTGAACTAACGCTCAGATGTTATGAAGCATGTATCATGTAGTTATATAAGACGGTGATCCAGGTAAGAGGCTTAATAGTGCACCTTTTAAGCTGCTGCTTCTTCCCTGAAAGTTTTCCAAGTATCTTTTCAAACAGCATTCTACTGTTATTTTTGTGAGTTTAAACGCCCTGCAGTTATTTTCTAGGTCAGAATGAAGGCCTTATTACTTCATATTTGAACTTATGAACAAGTGGTTTCTATAGCCCCAGTCCACTAAACAGACTGATTCTTTCGGTCACCTGTCTGTAGCCTGTCTTGAGCCTGCCTTTCTCTGTCAGCTTCTTCTGAACTTCTGTTGCTACATGAATTCCCCTTTAGGCAACAAGGAAATGGGAAATGTGACAGGGCAGGAAGTCTGTTGAAGTTGACTGCAGGCCAAATCCCAGATGACTTTAAAAAGCAGTGCAATACCTGTGTGTATGAGGGGGTGGGGGGGCATGGTGGCTGAAGGAATTAGAAGGGACACATACAAGTAAATATTACAGGAGCTGGTAAACTGTAGATAGAGATAGAGTAGATGGCTCATGACTTCTCTATAGTCTCTGAATGTCAGTGTTTTATGGTGAAGTGGTAGGTATGAATGGGGAGACTTTGTGTAGACTTTTGTTCTGACTGGTAGAGTAGAATAAAGTGAGACAGGTCTGAAAAGGAGCTTTCAATGGATTGCTTAACCTTGGGTTTTCTTCACAACAGATGGTATAATTAAACAGGAAATATAGCCACCCTGGGAAATGCAGGCATTTCAATGGAGATTGAGTGAGTGAAGCGGTGGGGAGTGGATGTGGAGGATGAATAAAATGATCACTTTCTTTGATTAAGGGCCCTTATCGCTGTAGGAAAGGTAGCCGTATGACATTTGCTATTGTGATCCTCTGAAAGGACTGACAGAGACGTGGACGACGGTCAGGCTGGATTTGTCATCTGTTTTTGCCTCTGTCCTGTGGACTGAGCATAGTATCAGATACAGAGAAAGGCAGTTCGGTCAATATAGCCATAGAGTCCTGTGGTTTCTCCCTGTCGCTCTGTTGTAAATATGTTCTGTTTTCTTTTGCATTGTTTGTGTTTGCTGTCATATTGATTGTAAATTGAGATGCTGACCTTTTCATTTTCTTGCATTTCCCTCTCTTCCTCCCCCCTCCCTCTTTCTTCTCCTCCTCCCTCTCCTCCCTATTACTCCCCATGCGCTGCTACAAGGCCCAGATGATGGGAATGATGACAGAGTACTACCACTACATCTTCACTACTCTGGTAATGTACCACACTTGTTCAAGCAAATTGAATCTCATTTATTTTCATCCTGCTCCCTTTTTCTTTTTTTGATGAATAGCTTTTAATTGCCAATAGGCTTTGGATCTGCTCCATAATATCAATTTCATATGACAAAACAGCAGGGTAATGGACTACCCAGTATCCCAGTGTAAACATCCCCCCCAAGCTCAAGTCAACAAAAGTCTTTGAAAAGCTTCTACAAAGACAACAGAGAGTCAATTGATTAGGTAGAAATGCTTAAGCTAATAACTTAGCGTTTGAATGACCTTTGAATTCAAACCCTCCCAACTGTTTACAGTGATACCCCGACTCACGTCTCTAAATGCCAGCTTTGCCTCTCCTGTGTGCATTTTGAGTGGCCTTTTAATGCCTCTGATGTATCAAACTGCAAAGCAGGGATACTTATCAGTAGCTTATCATACCCTCCTTAAGGCTGGATTATTGTCCAACGCAGTCTGAATACAAATCATCCCAGCATTTGTGCTAAAATTTAGACTACTAGGCAGTTACAGTTTATTGCAAACAATCCAGGCTGATTTCTAGGTCAGTGAGTCAACTTCAGTACCTGATATCAATTTTTCCTCTCATTTAATTAGTTAATCAGTTGTAATCAGTGTGCAATCAGTCATAACTGTTTATTTCTGGGGCCCAAATTGTGTCACTCACTCCAGAAGATGAGATGGCTTTAAAATCACTGGAAGTGGCTGGCAGTAAATACTCGTACCTGATTATGCAGGTAAACACTGGAGTTAGTTATATGTCATGTTCTTGATGCGTCTCTTTTTCTCTGTTTGATCATGAATTAGTGGTCTTGGATGAGCGTGTTGATCGCAGCTCTGTTGTTGATATCTCACTGGTCTTATGTAACATTTCACGTACCATCACATTAAAGCAGTGGTAGTGGTGAACGCAGTGTTTAGCACTGAGACAGTACAAACGTCACTCAGTCTCTAAACAGAACAACACAGAATACTGTCAGGTACTGAAAAGTAGGCACCAGAGCAAAGTTCAGTTCCAAACTGCAATGAGGATACTACATGATGGGTTTGCTTGCGCTCCCCCCTGTACTACAGTATCAGATTTCAGCCATCTCCCTCAGTTAATCGTTTTCAATGACTTCATGAACAACAGACCTAAATCACAGCAGCATATATTATAAAACAGAGGTTCCTATCTATCTCAAAGACAAATAATAGCTCTGAATCAAAAGAGGAAGTCAAAGAATTACTCAGTGATATGGCTTCACACTGGGTTCCTGAAGCCCTCATAGCTATTAGCACTCAGCATGAACTCAGTCAGAGATACTGGGTGGGGTTGCAAGTTAATTGAGAGTATGAAAAATACCTACACTGCATGCATTGAGACATTTTAGCGATAAACCGGTCACTTTAATACACTGTAAGTTACTGTAAGTTAATTCCTTTAACCGTTTTTAAACATGTCACAGTGATTTTTGAGCTATTCTCCTGTTTGAAATCAGAATGGGAAAAACTGTGACATCAAATACATATCAATGTTAAAGGGTCCATAGCCTACATACTTTTTGTATTTTAGGTCCAGTCATAACATTTATGTGGGTTAATGTACCAAAAACAGTAGTAATTCATTTTTGCATGACCATTTTTCAACTTAAACTGGTTGTTTTTGTATCTTTTAGTCATAAGATATATGTACATTATATCTGTTTCAATTGGCTGCCCTGTGCTGGGCCTCATTCTATAAGCGGTCTGGGCTGAAACACTCCTTATAACATCAACCTGAATGGGTGGAGCTAAACTGCGGTAGGCTGAAGGCAGATATAATGTATATTAAGGTATTGGTTTTGGTGACATCACAAAAACAATTCAAAATGGACTGTTTTTGCAGTAGTTTCTAAATTTGGGCTGTATGGACTGGGGAGTGAATAGTACCTTTCTGAAACATTTTTGAAAAATCAGTAGTGTTTATATACTACATTAACCTCTTGTTTTTCAAAAAATGAGGTTTTCCCATGATATGGGCCATTTAAAGAAGAGAAAATTAATAAAAAAAATAATCACATGGAGCTTTGTTTTTAAGCACTGAAAATTAGATTATAAAGTGTTGCATTTTCCATGGTTTTATAGTGTAGAAGACAAACAGCACTTGAGAAACTTCCACACTGAACAGGGGTGAGTTTCTGCAGTGCTGCAGAACCACAAAGACCATTCTGAAATGATAGAGCGAGTGTCACTTTGAACACTCTGATTTGTACAATTGCTTTGATTCTGATGTGCTTGTGTGAAACTAAGCCCAGGTGGATCATATTCTGAAAGCACAATGGAAGGACAGATAAAATCTATAGAGCTGGTAGAATATGATGGAAAAAGTACAGCAAAATCACCACTGTTAACACTAGGTCTCCAGTGGACACTGTGCAGTGCATTCTGTAGGTATTCATTTAGCAACAATTGCTTCACAGTATGTGTTTTAGAGAACAGTAGGAAAAAAGAAAAAAAGGCTTAAAAAAGATTTAGAAAGGAAGAGATGATTCTACATCAGTATAAATCCAGAACAAAACAGATGTTTTTTCCTCAGAACACCATTTCACATATTGATATACTGTATGCCCAGATAACAGCATAGAATCAAGGTCTGTCAGAGCCCTGGCACAGTAAATTCACTGACATGAAGAAGGATCACCTAACACTCTCCTCACAATGCGGGTTCGGGTTTGGACACCGACTTCATCCCTCAAGCTCAGCGGCGTGACAATAGCATTGTTCCGCTGTGTATGAGTCTGTGTTTACTGCAGTAAATCACTCATACACCACAACATGGGAGAACTGCTTTGTAATACTTTGTCAAGTGCATTGTGTTTGAGCACAAGACAAGGTTTTGTTTGTTTATTTGTTTGTTTTTTGTGATAAGTAAATGAACACATGAATGAAGTACATAAATAATATGTATGCATTTTATATGTATTTGAGTGTAAGCCTATAACTCTAGGATGTTAGAGATTGAATACAAGAACAAAAACAAACAAATGCTTAGCGCAGGAGCAGAGTATTCACACACAGGTAGAAGAATCTATCTGCCTCGACATTCACTTATGATTTCAGTCACATTCTGGAGTTTATTTCCTAAATAGATACTGTATAAGGTGATGAAAGAGTATATTATTCCTATTGCAACACAGTTGCACTCCAGTGAAATTTGCTTTTAATGTTTCTGTTTTATCATCTGAGAGGACGGAGCTTCAGACTTAGCAGAGCGTGAAAAGTCAACACTTGCGTGTTCGGGGGTAATAGCTTCTCTTTCTTCTTTGAAATGATCCAACTTTTTCACCCCTGCCCTCAAGAGATCTTTCAGCTAGAGGTGAGATGAGTGTTGTGGCTTCGTTCTCTAAAAGAAACGGGGTTTGTGCATCTGCATAGATATGAATAAGATTATTTATTTAATGCACTGTAACGTGATATATATGGTACAGTCCATAAGTATTTGGACAGTGGCACTTTTTTGTTGTTTTGGCTCATTGGCACAATGGATTTTGAATTGAGGTTAAAGTGCAGAATATCAGCTTTAATTCATGCATATTTGCATCTATATTAGCATTTTTTGCTAATTTTAGTGTACAGCTTCTAATTATTAACATTGTGGAACATTTTGGAAAGTTTAACATATTGGAAATAATAAAACACAAAATAGAAAATATGCTAGAACTTTTGCACAGGCCATTTTATATAGATTTTTTTCCCCAAGATGTTAAATTCAGCAAATAAACAATAATTGTGCAGTAAAATATGCAGAAGTGTGTTCTCCATAGATTATGTGCTTACCCCTTAAATGGCCAGGAGCCCATCGTCAGTCCCAAAATTTTGATACACACTTCTATAACCTAAGAATAGCTTAGCCAGTTTCCACTGAAGGCCCTGTAGTTACTGATTAATAAGCATTAGTATGTAATAAGCCTGGGATTTAAGGGTTTCACACTACATAGAATTTGACCTTTTGGAATTTTTGCATACAATTGTATTTGTAACAATTCAAAAGATAAAGAGGCTTGAAAAGTAAAACAGCTGACCTATACTGCACTTAGACTGACCTATACTGTGTAAAGTATAGCAAATAAAGCAAATAAATAAATAAATAAATAAATTCTAGGCATCTGAGAATATGATATGTAAAGCCATTTATCTGGGCATCTAACCATTTCCAAAGCACTCCTCAAGAAGGTCTAGTGTTACAGTTACCATCCAGTACCTACTTCAGCTAATCAGTCCTTCATGTAATTAAATTCACTGCTGATGTGCAGCAAGAAGTCAGGTATCAAACCTATGTTCTTCTAACTGCATTCTTCTTACTAACATATGAATACCTTTTAAAAAAAAACAAAAAACAAAGCATTTGTGTTACATTTTACTATATTATGTCTGTTTGTATTTATTCTAATGTCATATAGTGTTTTAATCCCAAAAACCCACTTATTGCTGAGATAAAAAGTGCTACACAATTTTCTTGACTGCCTAAGACTTTTGCCCAGTGCTGTATCTCAGGCCATTATCACTTATATCTAACAAATCTACAACCTGCCATTATAGTGTAAAACTATTCTAACATTTTATTAACAATAACAAAATATCAAAATATTTTATGTTTTGATGTTTTGTTCATTATTTATCTGTAAAAAAGTAAAAGAAAAGTGAATTCTGGAGTTACTAGTGACCTGAGGTAAGCATTTAAGGCTTAGGAAAGAAAACAGCTATGACAGAGAATACCGTTTATCTCTCATCCTGAAATTCATCATGACATTTTTTTAAGAAGAAGTCTTCAAGGTAGCGGATAATAAAGAGCAGTTTAATTTTCTGTTGCTGGGGGGCAAGCATTTTTCCAGCATGGGTCTTACACGCTCTTGTTCCTTCAGTTCAAAACCCACAGGGTGTTAATGAAATTGTCTCTTATGTCCTACTGAATGTCTGTGCCCCCCTCGGCTTATTCAAGCCCCACATGTGTCTGTCTGTTTGGGACTTTCTACAAGCAGCGGAGTCAATGTTCTTGAAACAGCATAAATGGCCAGATCCTATTCTTTTGCATTAAGATTAGCCCTAGACGAATTCTAACTTTATTTGGCAATGTTTTTCATACAAGCAGTATTTCAAAATCATATCATTGCTATCAAAACCTCATAATTTATTTCTCTATTTTTACATCACGGCAACTGCCATTTATATTATGTGAATATTTCATGACTGAATGGTTCAAAATTATGTGGAATAAATTCTTGTTACATCAATGTACATTAAAGTATTTTTTTCATTCTCCTATAAGTCTTTCAACGATGTGCAAGGTTATGTGAGGTTGCTGTGTGTCTTACATTTGACCTTATGACCTCTGGATTCAGAATCATCAACACCTCATCATAACTCTGCTTTTCCACACTAGCGCTTTCGTTTTCAGAGGTTTAGTCTCACATCATTGCTTTGCTATGTGAAATTCCGATCCTTTATTCACGCCATGACAAAGGCATTGAAATCCATAGACACTGTGATCCATTTCAGTGACGGGCCGGTATTCAGTATCAGGTGGCCGCTTATGGTTGGGTGCGCAGAACGGAAGCAATGAACACAGGATTATTGGAGGAATAACCGTTTCAATCGGCCATTGAGGGGCTGACTGCTGGCTTGCTGTGTCTGAAATCACACTCTGGTGTGTGTGTGCATCCCACAATCCCTCATCCTCTGTACCCAGTCAGCCCGGAAATACAGCATTATCCTCCCTGTCCTTTATTTTCTCTCTGTATATATATATATTTTTCCCCTTGCCTATATCTCTTCTTTTTAGTATGAGACAAAGAGACAAGCAGCCTCTCTCCCTCCAGCTTGACGCAATTCAAGTCTGGTTAAATTATCTCTCTTTCTCTCTCTCTCTCTTCTCTCACCTTCCCTCTTTCTTCTTTTTCTTTCTATTCGTCTTTCTTTTCTTTGTTTCCCTTGCTTGCTCTTTCTGTCTTGTTTCTCTCTCTCTCTCCTGTCTCTTTTTGTCTCGCTCGCTCTTTCTTCTTTCTCTTAAAACTGTAAGGGGGTCTAAATCTTTTATTCCAAGAGCTCTTGTTGAATTTATGAATGTCTAATAATGTTGGATGATGTATTTTATGGTATGTATATAGTTCATTCTACCTAATCGGTTAAAAGAGTTGAAAACAAATTTTGGACTTTTAACTGGTTTGGATTTTGGCTTTGAGTGACCCTGTACCTTAATAGTGTTTATTTGTTAAAATAATGGTTGAAAATTACAACATTAGCGAAACTTTACCAAATGTTTCAGTCGTGACTGTTTCAATAGTAACAATGTTAGTTCATTTTGAGCAGAACTCACTAAACAAATGCTAAGAACTTGCAGAAAATGTGTGTTTTGGTAGTGACAATTCTTAAGGTTACACTCTGATTTCAGACTTTGGGATATATTTACTTCAAAATAGTGGGATCTAACTGCCATGAGGTACAGGACTGCAGTCTCATTTCCTCCTCTAAAATGCAGGGGTGTGGCAGAAATAAAGCTCTGCCTGTGGACATAAACTCTTTGCATTTCCCTAGTGACATGAAGATGTGGGACAGCACTTTTTTATTTATTTATTTTTTTTTAGATAAAAACAAATCTGACTTTACATTAAAAAAACAAAACAAAAAGACATTCAAAGACAATTTTGAAAAAAATACAAAAGAATGCAAGCATTAATTTCACAAGTTGAAATTTAGGGGTTAGTGTCTGAGACAGCCACCTCTTAAACATACCCTATAAATTATTTAGTGTATTACTATCTCAGTTAAGGCCCTGTTAAGGAACTAGGAGATCTATTTAGAACCATTTTTTGCTTAAATGGTTCTTTGCATGGTGAAATGGTTCTTCAGATTGATGGAGAATGTGTTGTATAACATTGTAACAGTAGTAGAACCCTTTTTGGTGCTGTAACAATTTTCAAAAAGGTTCTATATAACCATATACAACACATTCTCCATTAATCTGAAGAACAATTTCACCTTGCAAAGAACCCTTTAAGAATGTAAACGGTTCTATGTAGAACCACTGTCTTTCCTAAAAAGTACCATCTAGTGTAGATTATATGTGAATATCTAAAGTCTGAGAAATGTTTTTTTTTTTTTAATAGTTGTGATGTTATAATTTATGTCATTTTTCTTTAAATTATGCTGCAATCAAATTGTCCTAAGAAGGAATTCTCTCTCTCTTTTCAGGACCTCATGGCTATCAATCTAGAGCCATATCGTTTCTGTGGCGTTAATTTGACCGGCTTCCGCATCTTGAATGTGGACAATCCTCAGGTGGCCTCCATCGTGGAGAAATGGTCCACAGAGAAGCAGATCCCTCCAAAACCAGACTCTGGTCTGCTGGAGGGAATCATGACGGTATGCTTCATTTTCTCTCTACACTCCTCCATCTCCTTACAGTTCTACCTCAAAAACTATGCCGAAAGAAAACACAGGAAGAAGAATCCATTAATGAACATTTCCTTTTGGATTCAGTTTGATTCTTAGATTTAGACTACATTCAGTTTCTTGTTTGTTTTGAGAAGGAATGTGATCTGTGAGAGAAAGATTAGTTTCCTTTATTAAGAATGATTAACACAGTAATGGAAGATGTAACAGTACTCTAATGCTGTCGGGTTGCAGGAGCTGTAGATTTCCGATCTCGTCTTCTAGATTTATTAAGCAGAGCTTATTACTTGGCAATGAAACCCCTCAGATCACTGCAGTTCAAATCCAGTAATTACATCCTGTGCCTGATACCAATAGAGAAGCTCTGTCTAGTTAACACTTTGAAGTCAAGTTATTACTTTCTTTTTGCTGTATTATTTAAATGTAATTATGTGATTACATATTTAGTTACATTGTGAACTATACAATTAATTATAATTACATTCTTTATAAACAGATGTGAGGCTGTATGTTGTACTATTTTTTTTCATAACAACTTTCCTCAGAACATTTAAGAGTAGCCATTAGATTTTTTTTTCTTTAACTGCTTGTAATTTTCCACTTTTACTCGCAGTCAAATTAGATTTTCAGTTATTTTAATCAGGCAAAAGACACATGGACCAAAAGAAATGTTCTCTTGAAAATTTCAGACATTAATGGGTTATTATTGAATTACACCATGCTCTTGTACTGTAACTTCTAAAGGCTTAATTTTAAAGTAATGCAAATATTGTAGGATTAAGGCTTTTAAATTGAAGCTGAGTTCAGGATAAATATTTTATTATGAGTTGTATGGCTTCTTTGTTTGTTTATTTCTTACAGTATTTCAAATGCTCCCACACAGGTCTAATTGTCTCCTAAACAGAACACTTTTTAAGAAGGTGCTGCCCTTTTTGTGAACAGAACAAGTGCTTTAATTGCTCCGGAACTACTCTAAGTCTGCTTACTACAAACATGAAGGTAGCTTGCCTTTAATGTCTTTTTGCTCAACTGGATGGCTCCATAGCCATATTTACAAAGAGCTCAGTGCACGGGAGGGAGCCGCGTAAATAATTTAGCAACTTCTTGAACCATGTTGTTTCGCAGGGAGTAAAAAAAACACCGCCTGATGTGTGTGGAGCTGCAGGGCCCAGCTGTGCTGAGATATGAGCGCATCCCAGAACCATGTTCTCTGCCTTTTTTTTTCCTCTACTCCTGTCTTGCATGCTTTTTGATGCACCTCTGCTAATGGTGCAGAAAAGCAGGGCCGGTTGGCTGCCCATCAGACAGGGTGGCTGTTGCTGGGGCCCATGCTCCAGCACGGCTGCTGCTGCTGTCAGCTGAAATAATGTCCCCCTTTATTCCAGACAGATGCTGCTCTGACGTATGACGCGGTCCACATCGTGTCCGTCTCCTACCAGCACGCGCCGCAGATGACAGTCAACTCGCTGCAGTGCCACCGCCACAAGCCCTGGAGGTTCGGCGGGCGCTTCATGAGTTTCATTAAGGAGGTAATGAGTACAGCCAGGGGCCACGCTGCTGCTGCAGCACGCTCCCTGTTCCACTGGGATCTTCATTCAGATATCTGCCTGAGATAAGATACATAGATGAAATTTAGAGGAAATTGCTCAGCGTGACTCCGTATCTGCTTTCCGTAGTGTTTAAAATAGGCTTGTCTTATACACAGAAAGGTACTGTTTTCTTGATATTTCAGACTTGCTCTGTAACCAGTAAGACCATGTAGGTGATCTGACAATGTTATGCTAAATACTGTGTTTTTTGTTTGTTTGTTTATTATTTTTTTTTCCATTTTGAATTATTTGGATAATATACATGAAACTATATACATGATACTGTATTATAACATGCTAGATTATGGCGAGAGATGACAACACAGATATGGACATATGACCAACACAGCAACCACTGATGCCCACGCTGTCTCTGGTCTTTCTTATGCTGGATATAATTTACACAAATTAGCTGAGCGTAGCCAGCTCAGATTATTGATATAAGGTGTGGATACCGTTCACATCACACTCATAGTCAAGCTATTTGTGCAAATCTGGTGCGAAATTATTACAATACTTGGAAAAAATAGATGGGAGTGGGAGATAAATACCTTGGCTGAAAAATTTCAAGTTATAAAAGCTATTTAGGCTACATAATACAAGGCAAAGAGTTAGCAAATACAACTCCTGCTTGCGTTTTAGCAACATACCCCCAAAGCAGCCAACAGTTGGTGAGAGAAGCCATTCACTTCTCTCTAAAATGCAGTGTTAAACAACACACAGTTACTGCAGAACATGTTAAAAATAATAAGAATGAAATAAAATACAAACTCTATCCTACAAAAAAGCACACATGGGTATTAACTATGCCCAAGATATTAGAAAGTTCTTTCCTTTTGTTGTACTGCTTTTGTTTTAGCAGTTGCAGTTAAACAGTAAACATTCCTAAAATCTAGGAGGGGGGAGGGGGGCTGCAGCCCCTTCAGCATCCTTAATGCTGGTGTCTCTTTCTCTGATGTTGTTGAATTGTTCACATATTAAAAGCTAACCTTTCAACAGACGATAACAGATGATAACACACAAAAAATAAAACTTTCAATGAAGAGAACTGATGAAAAATAAAAAGTAATTAAAACTGATTAAGAATGATGGGTGCATCAGTGCCCACAGTTGAACTGACAAACATATTTGACCAATCAAGTGTTTCTTGTAATCATATCAGTCAGTAAAGTATTGTTTAAATAAAACTACTGGAATCTGTTTCATTTTTGACTGTAACATCACAATTCAAGACATTTTCAGGGTCTTCAGAATTTCATTATTATGGGTATAACAGTGAAACTTAACATAGTGGCTACTGTGTTAGCTTGGGGCTAACGTGTAAGCTTATGGCTAGATCCAGACACTGTAAAGTACAGATGATATTTATAATACTGTCCTTTTAATCATGTTTAATGTTCTAATAAATTGAAAATTGAACCATTAACATGCAAACATATTTAACATTATTATAAGGCATATTTTCAGCCACTCCTATATTTTTTGTATGGAATTGAGACATCACTGTATCATATCAGATCAAATTCACAAAATTCTCCTCCTAATTACACTCCTCAAAATTACACTCCTAATTATGAAATCTAATTTTTCAGATGTTTGATAAATTTTAACAGACAAAAAAGAGCCAAGAGTGCCACATATAAAAATACTGTCAACAAAATATGAGTTCACATACTGCACTGAACTAAATTCAAGTAAACTGAGCTAATTACACTCTCAAGTAAATGTTTTCAGTTGGTGAGTGTTCTTTAAGCACTGACGGTATCCATGATATGCTTAGGAAAGCGCATTGTGGCGTAATTTATCACAATAGCGATATTGCCCACCTCTAACATTGACCGATTTTATCATCTATCAGAATGTTTTTTTCTTTCCTTAAAATCTAATAACTAGTGACTTTTTTCAGTGGACAAAAAACATACCAGAATAGAGCAGCTGAACTTGGCTGATTTCAACAAGACCTTTTTTTTCTTGCCTTAAATCCAAACTCACGCAGCACGTACATCAGTGCCTGTGTGTCCCACTTTCCACATGAACTCGTTGCTGTGCATTCAGCTCACAAGTACGAATGGCATAATCAGCTCCTATTTCAGCTCACAAGAGAGTCTGTGATTGTGACTCATAATAGGCAGATTAGAGTTGTAGAACACAGCTCTGTGCACAGAAGAAGAGAAAAAGAGGGCCACAGAGTCAGCACGGAGAAAGAGTTGTATCTGAGTCGGAATAGACGTCCCAAAATAAGGGCAGTAGTGTTCCCTTTGGGCCCCTATCTACACATCGCAGTGTATGGATGAGTGTGTGTGTGGTGTGTCTCTTTGTTGGAGGAGGGGGTTAAAGGGTGCAGTGGGATTTTTCTTTTTTTTTTTAGATCTCTTGAGAGTGGAGTGAGTAAGATCGCTCTTAATTAAGACTTAGGTCTTTGGGGAATATGTGACTGAGGCATTGGGATGTAAAATGTAATTAAAAAGGAAATATAAGCTCTGGTTGTGTGTGCACTACACCTGTGTGTGAGCCTGTATGTGTGTGTGTATCTGTGTGTTTTGAAACTCTCTCTCTCTCTCCTCTCTCTCTCTCTCTCTGCAGTCACACTGGGATGGCCTAACTGGACGACTGTCCTTCAACAGGACCACAGGTTTGCGGACAGACTTTGACCTTGACATAGTCAACCTGAAGGAAGATGGCCTGGAAAAGGTGAGTAGTCCATTTACACTGAATATACAGTGGTATGCAAAAGTTTGGGCACCCCTGATCAAAATGTCTGCCACTGTGAATTGCTAAGCGAGTTAAAGATGACACATTTCTTTAATATTTTAAACAAGATTACTTTTTCATTTCCATTGTTCATAGTTTCAAAACAAGAAAAAAGAAAAATGGCCTGAAGCAAAAGTATAGGCACCCTGCATGGATAGAGCTTAGTAACACCCCTTTGGCAAATATTACAGGTTGTAAATATTTTTTTGGAGCCAGCTAAAATCTTCCACTTCTTGTTTGGGCAATTTTCTGCCTTGCAAAAGGCTTCTAGTTCTGTGAGATTCTTGGGCCAACTTGCATGCACTGCTCTTTTGAGGTCTATCCACAGATTTTATACTCTAAAATACTTTTAGGTTGGGGGGCTGTAAGGGCCGTGGCAAAACCTTCAGCTTGTGCCTCTTGAGGTAGTCTATTCTGGATTTTGAGGTGTGTTTAGGATCATTATCCTCTTGTAGAGGAGAGCAATCCTCTTTTCACCTTCAGCTTTTTTTACAGATGGTGTGATGTTTGCTTCCAGAATGTTGGTATTTAATTGAATCCATTCTTTTCTCTACCCGTGAAGTGTTCCCCATGCCACTGACTGCAAAACAAGCCTGAAGCATGATCGATCCATGCCCGTGCTTAACAGTTTGAGAGGTGTTCTTCTATCGAAATTCTGCACCTTTTTTCACCAAACATACCTCTGCTCATTGTGGCAAAAAAGTTCTGTTTTGCAAATTTCTGATGCTGAATTTTGTGGTGAGGACGCAGAAAAGATTTTCCTATTATGACTCTTCCATGAAGGTCATATTTGTGCAGGTGTCACCACACCAGAGTCTGCTAAGTCTTCCTGAAGGTCCTTAGCAGTTAAATGGGGGTTTTGATTTGCATTTCTAGCAATGCTGTAAGCAGTTCTGTTCAAATTTTTGTTGGTCTTCCAGACCTCAGCTTGACCTGCACTGTCCCTGTTAACTGCCATTTCTTAATTACATTCTGAACTGAGGAAACCTGAAAATGATTTGGTATCTTCTTATTCTTACATCAGTAATTTTAATTTTCAGAGTGCTGGGCAGCTGTTTGCAGGAGCACATGGCTGCTAATTGTTGGGACAAGGTTTGAGGAGTCAGAGTATTTATAAAGCTTTGAAATTTACATCATCTGGCCTTTCCTAATGATGATCGTGAACAAGCCATAGCCCTGACAAGCTAATTAAGTTCTGAGACCTTGGCTAAAGTTGTCTGAGAGCTCCAATCTCTTGGGTCCCCAAACATTTGCATAATGCTTTCTATTTTTTGCTCTAAAATTGTACAAAACAAATATAATACACTAATCTTGCTTAAAATGTTGAAAAGAATGTTTCATGCCTTTTGGAGATCAGTTCATCTTCTACTCACGTAACTGTTCAGAGTAACAGAAAGTTTGACCAGGGATGCCCAGACTTTTGCATGCCACTGTAATAGTCAACAACCACCCATAGACACTTGTTCCAAATGTTTCAAGAAATTGCAATCATGAACCAACTAGTGATGGATGATGATACATTTCAGTGTCACAATATTTTCCAAATATTGCTTGATATGATTTTATTTTGCATTATTACTAAGCTAATATTTCCCACAGTGTTTGTTTGTTTTGCTTTTGTTTTCTGGCAGAGGTCAGGTAGTTGAATTTTGAATCTTTATCAGATTATGGAGACTGAGATATTATAGCGGGAGGAGGTTTCACTGGTTGAAATATGAAGGAGATAGCTCTTAACGCTGAACATGGTGGCATTACAGGACGTCCCCCCTTTGAATAAAAAGATGGACTTGTTGTAAAGGTGTAGACATGTGTGACTGGAAATGACTGCCTGTGGGCATTGCTAAGTTTACTGCCAATTGACCAGACTTTCCTATAACTACTTTGACAGAGCTAAAGTCATGACAGAGAGAGAGAAAGATTAGCTCTAGACGCCGTACATTACAGTGATTTTACCAATGTGTTTTAAGCAGGATGCTGGCTCACTTACTAGTAGTCACAACTAAAAAGGCTGGTTTGTTTTTGATAGTGATAAAGGAAAAGATAGATTATGGAAAATATTCCATCATCCTCAAGTTCTAATTAGTACAAGGAAAAATCTCCACTTCTTCCAGCATTCTCCCACCCAATGCAAAACCAAGAGAGGAAACTAAGAAGTGCAGGAATCTCACAGTCTAAATGACCAACATTTTTCTTTATTTGACAGATAATATTACATTCATCCTGGAGCCTATAGCTAACAGATTGAGGAAATAAGTTCACAGCCCCTTTAGGATTAACTCAAAGGAAATGTTACAAAGGCATTGTAATGTTAACCAGACAGAAACATTGCCAAAAAGGAAGCCTCCTATTTATTTAGTTTTATGTATTTTGAATTGTTCTTTCACAACACTCTGAAACACCCAGCAACACCTAGCAACATGCATGGCAGTTTAGTTTTTGAGTGTAATGTTGTATTGCACTGTGACATGTAACTGCGAAACATGTTGTACCCCTTAAGCAAAGCTGTCTCATTAGAGTGTGATAATCAGTCATAAAATGTTCACACTAGCTAACGAAAAAAAAAAATGAACAAGTTTCACAGTGTTTATTTTAAAGTGTGGCAGGTGACAATTCCTTGTCAATACAACAACATAGTAGGTAATACCCATCCAATGTTGCTCTTGCAGTTATATTATTTACAAAGCTATCCGAGTAAAATGAATGGAATGTTACATGTTCTTTCATCTTCTGCTGGAGCCCATGTTGATAATGTTTGCTAATGCAGCTGAGTGTTGTGAATCTGGCTTATTCCTACTTAGATCTTCTCTATTCATTGTCACAATCATCAGTACAGACTCACGTGTATTGACATCTGCTGTTGTTTTTCTGCTTGGTAGTGCTCTTCAATGTCAGAGATAAATATGACAGAAGCTGCATTATGTAGTGTTGTTTGCTTTGTTAAATGCCTGTCTGCATTACCGTATTATGGTACACTAAACTTTCCTTACTACCTTGTCTAATTTGGCCACCATTCTAGAATGAATAGAAGAGTACTCCATGCCCTGACAGAATAATGTACCCGTTAGCCATGAAGCAAATAGGCTGTTTAAACATCAGCATAAGTTAGAGGATCATAAAGTAAATTGGATTATGGTATCCAGCGTTGTTAATTACAGTCTTTGCTCACAACAAGCAGAGATTAAGTCTGAAATGCTTTTGGTGGTAATGAGGTGTGTAAATATGCCTGGGATATTTATCTTAAGAATAACAGAAACGAAACATTATTATCCTGGCAATACATCAGTAGATGTCAGTGAACAAAGACAGAAGTGTTAGATGTTGAGGTTATGCTGGGCACAGTTTTGTTTATGTAGGATTTACTGCAGATGTCCATTGTTTCTCAAAGGTAATACCTTTAAAATGCTACTATTGCCAGAGTACACCAAAAGAAGAAGGTATAGTCTATCAAAATCCATCATGAGCTAAAAGAGGAAAGGTTTTGCCGCATGTTTACAAAGTAAAAGAACATTGCTAAAACATTTCTAGTCTTAAAGAGCCTATATCTAACATTTGTCTTTGCCTATGAGGACCTTTTATACTAATTGTGTGCTATAAGAACCAAAAATGGTCATAATTCATTTTTACATGACCATTTTCCAAACTCTGTTTATCCCGTGAAATGAGACAGGCTGTTTTAGTTACTGTGCCTTTAAGACTGATATATGAGCTCTGTTCTGATTGGTTGCCATGTGGTGTGTCTCATTCAAAGAGCACTCAGAGCTGAAATACTTCTTATAACTTCAATATGAATGAGTGGAGCTAAACTGCTGTAGGTTGACTAGGTGGAAATATGTAAATGAGTTGGTTCTAGTAACATCACATAAACAGTGAATTCAAACCGGGCTGTTTTTTCCAGCATGGTTCGTATGTACAAGCTGTATGGACTGGGTGGTGGATATGTTTGAAACTGACTGTGAAAGATTTTTTTAGCCTTTGCTTTTAGAATTGTTTATATACAAGAAACAAACAGTGATACTATAAATGATTACAGTTTGAATATGAGGAAAAACACTTTCAAAGTAGCAGCAACAAATGGATTAAATTGCTAATCTGTGTCATATAATTGGTTGAAAAAGTCCTGGAACTTAATATAAGCCCCTGTCTTTGTACGTCTTTCAGGTATGAGACATCCACAAGCTTTTCCTTCAAAACCAAAGCCAAATCGTCACGTCAGAACAAAATCAGCTTAGTGTTTCCAGGCCTTAACTGTTTGAGCTGCTGGAGAAAGAGACTTGGGAAGTAATCCCTTTTAATTGAATATTAGCCCACGTTTTATCTCATACTGGAATTAGGAGTATTTTCCTGGGTGGAAAATTTGCTTTATGTTGGCATTAGTGGTGGAGAGCAGAGGCACTCTCCTGCCATTTGTAAATAAGTATAACTTCAGTGGATAATCACGTTTAATGAATTGAGCTTAATTGCTACTACTTTGTAAGGATGAAATGTTGGAATTCACAAGCGTTCCCCTCTGGAATTCATCAGAATCTACACAAGCTGTAACTAATGTGCGTGTCAAATCAAAACGTGTTGGGCGCCGAGTCAGGCGGACGGTATTATCAGGCATTTATGGTGTCAGTTGAGATGTACTTGTGTAACTTTGAATGGATATACAGCTCAACGGTGGGCTTGATGAATACAGGAGCAGTGGCAGGGACGGCGTGTGCGCTGTGCTGCAGCCAGGCAGACGGAAGGCAGCGCTGCAGCAGCACGCGTGCAGACAGAGATGGATGCTGACAGCCACAGGGCTATTTGCACTAATGATTTGTTGGGGAGTGTCTGTACAATATGCAGGGCTTCTTTCTGTGGCTGGAGGGGAGAGTTTGTGGAAAACGCACTTTATTTGTTCAGATCTTTGCACTGATATTAGTTAGATTACTCACAACATAACTTCTTAGGCAGAGTAACTGCTCCTGTCAGCCACATTCTATTAAAGCATCTGTGTGTGTGTGTGTGTGTGTGTGTGTGTGTGTGTGTGTGTGTGTGTGTGTACGTGTATTAATTAAATGCATTTCCATGAAGCATTTTCATTTTGGAGTACTACTTCAGACAGATACTAGTTTGCTCTATAATAGATTCACTGATTCTGAAAAAAGCCATATTACTGTATTTCTGTGGAGTGAAAGTGAAATTATTGGAATTACATCAGAGAGAGTTTTAAAACTAACATTGCTTCTCCCTGCTACGAAGACAAACATGCATGTGTGTGTTTCTGGAAGAGTGTGCTAAGCAGCGCATTACCATGAAAAATGATTTACGCCATTATTTATTTACCCAGTTTGACCCTGTAAACCATTTGTAATTTCAATCTGAAGTATTATTTATAAGCAAAGCACACAGCTAATGCCGGCAATACCAGTAACATCAGTAACGTTAGCACTAGCAGACACCTTTACCTGACTACACTGGACAGTACTTGCAGGAGAACCACGGATAAATCAACAACCCACAAACTAACAAAACAGCAATAGCAAACTGGAAAACCCCCACTGTACAAGCTGTAGGAACAAAAGCCAGAGAATAAGAGGGCTCCATCATGGAAGAGATGAAACATGCAGCCGCTGTTGCTCTCAGCGGATGTCAGTGATGAAAACTGGAAGCTGCGTTCACTGTATTTTCATGTTCACATGATGTACATAGCGTTACTGAATTATTAATAGTAATAAATACATTCTAAGGAAGCTTATTTTGTCCACTTTTATAGCGATAACAACATGTACTGCTTTTTATATATATCTTCCTTTAGGGTCAAAAGCAAAGCGAAGCAAAACAAATCATTATTTAATTATTATTATTATTATTATTATTATAATTACTACAAGTAGTAGTAGTAATATATTATATATAATAACTACTGTATAATCAATACTACTGCTACTACTATTAATAATAATAATAATAATAATAATAATAATAGGTTAGACCTGTCAATATTATTACATGATCAACTGCTCACAATTACTTGAGCTGGCCGCAATTACTTTCCAACGTTTTTTTTTTTTTTAAAGAGGGCAGCAGTGTTTGTTTGAGCTCGAACTACGTCTGTTGTCAGTTAGGAGCTATTAAATATTGATAAAAAATAATAGCTAATAAACCAATTTGTCCACTTTGTGATTTTAATACAATTAAAAAGAAAGACAAATTAATTGTGCAAAGTGCAAATATTTAAAGTTTCATGATCGTGACAGGCCTTTAATAGAGTCATACTCAACATTGCTTTATAGAAGCAGCAAGTACATTAACAGCAAAGACTGTATAATCTCCCATCATTTCTATAATTCTGATAACCAGATTGCAAATCTATTAAAATGGATTAATAATCTCAAATGAGAGATAAATGGTGTAAAAAGCAGTGAGAATACACATTATCATATAGGTTTTATTGCAGAGAACAGTCAATATATATACATCCTAGCAACCACTCCAGTGATGCCCACATTAATGGATTACGTGATTTAAGACTTGTGTTTAAATGGTGGATGAATGAATGAATGAATGAATGAATGAAATGAATGAATGAATGAATGAATGAATGAATATCATGTTCAACCTGGTGCGCTTCAGCATTAGGAGTGCGTTACCTCACACCAAGCACCAGTTCTAAGGAAATCATACTCAAAATGAGAAATATGATATTCTTTCATATTTCAGCTAAAGTGGTATAATTAAACTAATGAAAAACATTACATTCTAGTGAAAGAGAGAGAATGTTTTTGGCTTAGCTGCCTTTGACCTTTTATATATTTTCTGAAAAAAGTTTCATAAAGCATTTCTTGACCAAACACCATTTTACAACTCAAAACGTTTCAGTGTGCTTATATAGATGAATGGTTCACGCTTTAAGACAGAGACCAAACATAGATGGAATGTAGGCTAAATAAATGTACTTTTTATACTGCTCTGTATAAGGATTTGATACATGCAGTATAGTGAAATATTCAGCTGGAGAAAGCATCTACGTTAAATTAATATTGGACAGCCGTCCTCAATGTCATTTATCTCAGGCGAGTGAAGCACAGTTACTAAAGGTCCTTCCTCTTTGCATTCATCAAAACAGTATGATGGAAAATTGCAGCACAATCTTTTCCAAGTCTTTAATAACGATAAGCAAACAGTGTTATCAATTTGTAATGCATGCTATGGTAATTTCCGCTTCTGCTTTTGTTCAACATTTTCTCTTCCGAAATTGAATTGAAAAGCAATTTCCTTTGGTTGAATTGCCCTTCCTCTGATCTTAATGCATTCAGAGGGTGTGCAAGAGCCTGACTCCTCATGGTGCCACCCTCCCCACCTCTCTACCCCTAGAACCTTTTGGCATATAGGTGACATAGGCAATCAGCTAATGCCAGTGGATGAGCTCCGCAGGGTCTGCTAATGCAGTGAGGTGGGCTGTGGGGAGGGAAAGGATCACGCAGGCAAGCGCAGTGCGCACTGGCTACACAATTTTCATCTTCCGCAGGTGGGGAAGTGGAGTGCTTCAGGAGGGCTGAACATCACTGAGGTCCCCAAGCGAAACGGCATGAACATCACCGACTCCCTCTCCAACCGCTCGCTCGTCATCACCACCATACTGGTAAGGGCACACAAGCACTTAACATGAAGGTCATCCCTCCCGCTCTTTCCTTTTCTCTCTGTCTCGCTCTCTCCCTCCCCTCTCTCGCTCTCGCTCTCTCTCTCTCTCACAGTGGTCGTCAACCCTCCTCCTGTAGTTCAGCCTACCTGCTTGAAGAGATCACTTTCAATCCAGATCTAACGCACATGATCCAACTGACTGCAACATTGGACTTGCTTTACAGTTTTTTTTTTGGCAGAAATCCCAATGAGAAATTTTAGCACACAATTTTTTTTGTCACAGTTTCTACATGTACAATGTGTTATTAATTGCAAATGATATGTATTTTGAATAGTTGTGATGCAAATTACATGTTTTGTTGATTATCTAAGGCCAGTGTGTCAAACACAATGCCGGGGCCAAGTCAGGCCCAAGGCTCAATCCTATTCAGCCCGCAAAATTATTTAAATTTTCTGTTAATATTAGCCCATTTCACAATGAGCAGTGTTCCCAGCATGCACTGCAATGTAATGTGTGCTCCCACCCCCTCCCCAACAACGATCTATCTGCAGCCAATGTAGTCTACTGTTTTATATAAAACAATTTGTTTTTATTTAAAATTATTTTTGAATTGTTCAAGCATTCAGTGCCTAATTTAGTTTTGGCATATTTTGAACAAACAATGGCCAATTGTGCAGCTGGCTCACAGATTTGAGATATTCTAATTTGGCCTGGTTAGTGTTTGAGTTTGACACACTGATCTAAGGGAAAACAACTTAACACATCCTTGGCAAGAGAAAACTTTAATAAGGCATTTGTCAGCAAATTTTAGTGCACAATTCATGTTTCACATATTGCAATAAAATAATGAAATTGTGTTTGTTCTCCAATATGTTTCTTCAACAAATAAACAGTAATTGTGCATTAAAATGTGCAGAAGTGTGTTGTCTCTAGAGAATGAACAAAATGTCATTTGAGCAGGGCTGCCAAAACTTTTGCATACAACATTTTTAATCTGGTTGATATGCTAAGCAGAATGACCACTGGCTTAAACTACTTGAACATTTTAACGATACAAGCTATGGTAACGTACTTTACACCACTAGCACCGGTAGCATAGCTTTTGCTGAAAACATTTTCTCTGTCATGCTTGACAAATATATTAACATTACATCATGCCTCAAGCTTCATCAGTAAAGTCAAGCTGCTTAGTGACAGAGACAGAGAAACAGGTGAAAATCTTTAGGTCTCAAGGAAAATTCTCTAAGTCTCTATACAGTTAGAGGATGATTCAGTCACGGATGATGTCTTTAGCTGTAAGGCAGAGTGAGATTACACAGCAAGCCTAACACTCAGCTTAGGTATTTTGGCAAAACCTAAGTTTATTAGGTTTAAAAACATTATTGCCAACATTCTGTGAAGCTTTTATAACCTCTTAACAGTTGCTACATAAGAATGCATTTGTTGGTGGAGTATGGATGGGCCAGTTAACCCATTAAACTCCAAAATCCAGAGTACACTCACCACCAGCAAACACAACAGACAGAATATTTGGTTCGATTGCTGGAAGAATCTAGAATATTGTCCTTCATTCGTTTGGACTGTCAGATCTAAACAACTGCAAACATTAGATTGTTGATGTCTGATCTGGGCTTAAAGGACTGTTTGCAGGTCTAAACCTTAAGTTCCTAACTTTGATAACCATGTAATGTACATAAGTGAAAGTCACTGAAATTTCTAGGCAATAAGCCTTAGGTGTAATAACTGAATAATAAGCCTCAAGTTTAATGGATCACTGATACTGATTCAATGGATCACTGATACGTTGGAACATTGTAGAGCTCAGGCTAAACTCTGCAGAAGGGTAAATCTCCAGGAGCAGGGCTGATGACCACTGCTTTATATCACCAAAATAGTGTTCCATTAAAAAGATTCAGTACATATAATCCAGAGCTCTACTCTAAAAGATTTAATACCTATTACCTAACTCTATTTCAACATTTCCATCCTTAACCAATCTTTAGGGCCAAGACTTCCCTTAGAAGTCACAGTTATTGCCTGCAATAACAAAAGTTTTATGTAATTAGATATGAATTATTTCTCACTTGTAGCTTAATGGAAAAAGAAATTATTTCAGAAGTGCAGATTCTAAACTTCCATTCAATTCTGCATTTGTGTATTAGTCAGTACATAATGTAGATACATAATGTAAATGAAATATGAATGTAATTCATAGCATGACTTAAAATACAATTTTTCAATTATATTTGAATAGTATAGCAAAGCAAAATGAACAGTTCTTGACTTTTAAGAGTTAAGTTATTTGCATTGTTTCAGTATTCCAGGGTAACAACCTTGAATAAGACAACATTCCTCTTGGCTATTTGAATTTTCAGGAAAAAAAAGTAAAGAAGTGTAACATGATTTGCAGTACAGGTATTTGAAATTTATATTTTCATTGACCGAACCACTCAAATGCCTTCTTTTTTAACAGACTGTAGTATTGTCCTAGTGTTACACCAGTGGTGGTGATGGTGGTTCTGCCAGGGTGCTGAGCAGCAGATTTACACAAAGAAGAGTGCAGAAAAGGCCATTAGTGACATGATTTGAAATAAACAGGCATTTCCCTCGGTGCCGCAGCACAGTGATGCTTTAGGCTCTATATTTATGCTTGTCGCTGGAAGGTTAGGGGGCTTTGTGGAGTTGTCATTGGGGTGCTGACATCGAACTGCCTTTGTGGGCTTATTTTGGACAGGCACATGAGTTAGCAACAACTATAAACACTGTCATTAGGCCAGGACTGGGGAAGAAGGCTGTAATCAGTGCTTTTCTAGTGCCAACCATGGGAGTTCCATGATCACTTACATATGAGAAATGAACAAAATAAATAAATCTATCAGTCAAAAGGACATGTGTTGTGGAATTTGGCCTACATGTCATTTGCCTTTGTATTGTGCAAGTGACAGCAAAGCTTAAAACATGAGTGTGGTAAATTCTGAGAGCTAATAGAATGAAGAACCTTCTGCTGTGAATAAGTTGAGTGAACTCTACATAAATGTGAGATTTTGTCAAGCTTATAGACAGACTTTGAGAGTTTCACACTGCACTCTTTTGGCTAAAGCAAGGTCTCCTTCATTGTGTTTAGGCAGACCACAAGATGACTAACCACCAATCAGTGCATCTCCTCTGTTTTTAAAGGATGGCACGGTCGTAACAACATTAATTAAAACAATATCAAGTATTTGAATTTTCTGTTTTCTAGGCTACTTATTATTCAGTTAGTAATCTTATGGCTTATTGGTCAGCAACTGCTAGGAATTATTATTCAGTTACTGTGAAGCTATTAAAAAGTGTTGTAGTTATAAAAAATGATCTGTTAGTGTTTCTTGGGGTAAGTTCCAGAAAAGTCAAAGATTTTTGACTGTTTAATTTATTCAGTTAGAGTTACAGTGGGGTCTGAAATTCTGCGAAAAAAAGTATTCTGAAAATGCTTCTATTTTGTTTTCCTTTCTAATTAAATTCAACGTTTTTCATTTCAAATGGTGTTCTCCACATAGCAATTTAAGTGAAAAGTACAATCTTTGAATGTTTACATGAATTTCTTCAGATTATGTTCTTCTTTTGCGTGTGCACTGGTCTCTTCAGGTTTGTGCAAAAGCTTCTGATCTGTAGATCAAATTCACCTGAGAGTTGTCTGAACACTTGTTTCAATGGAAAGAATAAGAAAAAGCTGACCTTTTTGTACAAAGGTCACAAATTTCACAAATTTGCTTCGATTTGAATAGTGACCCAGAAATAGTGCGGAATTTTGAACGTTTCTTCATTTTAGTTGTCAAAACTTTGTTTTACATTTTTCAAGATTCACAAACTTTTTTTGATTTTTTGAAGTTTCATATCTTAAATAAATAAATAAATAGAAAGATTCTTTTTCCTTACAACTGTATCATATGTCATGTCTCAATAAATCAACAAACATGTTTAACAGTGTCAGTGTTTAAGGCCCCTTCAAACACGTCCCTTTAACTGGGAACTTTTGGGTATTTAAGCTGGAAGGGGTTCAGCGTGAGTGCTAGCTGGAGTCCCAGTAAAGATGACATGACAGTTTACCTGCATGAGACGCAGTACAATACCTGGGAAATTAGTGGAAGGGCTGAGTGAACATGAGACCCATTATATTACCTGGAAATACAAAGATGTCTCAATGTACGAATTACAGAATACAGATTAAATTCTGTTTTTTTAGTTTTTGGAGTGAAAATGGAACATGATTCTATAGAGAAGCATTAAAAATCCATTTTGCCTGTGAGCACAGCTACTTCTGTGCAAAAGCTACACAGCATGACCACAAAAGCAGAACCTTTGTGTTTTTACGATTGAGGTTTCAGTTTTTATGAGAGAAAAAGTTGCGTCCTGGTAAAATACCATTTAAGGGCCATGTGTGTAAAATAAGTGAAGCCCAAAAATCATCTGCAAAAGTATCCAGATAATATCCTGTGTTCTGAGTTTGAAAAGGCCTCATATTCTGACCCTGCGCACTTTTATGGATTCAGCTCAGATATCGAACATCTTAGTTTAACAAAGTATTAGTAAAAAAGATTGATATTTAACACATTTCACATGCTGTGTAACAGTGACCAACTGCATTAGTTTATGTATCACCATTAAAACATTTTTACTGGATAGTAAGTTGCAGCAGTCCTGTCACTAAACATGAAATCACAAAGGCTTTACTCTTTGGGAAAATTGAGGTTTTAGTTGGTTCTGCTCTTGTGTTTGTACCAATAGGTCAGTGGTCCATGCAGTTTAGGAAGAGTGGAGATTTTGACAAAAGTAATCTGAACTCAGTCAAAAAGTGGCTGGTCATTACCCCAGTACTTTGAAAAATGGTGGGTTAAATGCCCACTCGCCCCCCTGTGGTTACAGTGGCCATGATGCACATTAATAAAACATTCCTGTGACTGTGCCAACTTGACCAACTTGGTTCGTATTCAGGAACAGAAAAAAACAAAAGCATGAACCAAGACTCATGACATGACTTTAAAGATTATATAATGCATGAACATATGAATGATCCATACAGCAATACTAGGAAATAAAATAGAGCACGCCAATGCTGAAATAATTACAGACCATGGCCACATCTTAAAATAGCTACAGAACATTCTTTTAGATTCTCACTCTAAGTGTGGGCTGTTCCTACTGAAAAAGCTGACTGTCCAAAGGACATTTCTTTACATTATTATATTTGGTTATTTTAGTTTATAATTATGCATATATCATTTCTCACATATAAGGCAGAATTCATATGAGTGCAAGTTTCAAGAGGCACTCTCAGCCAAGCTTAGAACACACAGTGTCCAACTGATTTGCTGAAATTCCAACTAAGTTCTGGTCAGCTGTGTCCAAGCTCTGATGAGAATGGACAAAAAAGTCCACATAGAGTCTGTAACTTAGCCAATCGGAGACAAGGCATGACTCTGATCCTGTGGCGGCTCATAATGACACTGTATGAAACAACCCCATCAGTGCACAAATAAGATGCCTGGCGTTTTTATTGTGAGACCTGGCACCCTGAAAAGAGATTAAGATATTTAATGTACTTTCCCGCATGCATTGTCTTCACTCCCATTGCCTATAACTGTTTTTCTGTACTCTCTTCTCCCTTACCCCCCCTTCACTTATGTACACCCATGCAGAGAGAGAGAGAGAGAGAGAGAGAGAGAGAGAGAGAGAGAGAGAGAGAGAGAGAGAGAAGCTGCTTTTAGCTTTGATATGAGTCCAAACCTTGGGGAATTTCACATATTAGGAGACTAGGAACAGATGGTAATGACTTTTTTTCTGCAACACACAAACTTTTTGATCAAGATAATTGGACAACTTATACAAAGTTTTCCTTGGAGCCGACTTGTTTCAGTTTCAATGTAAATTGCTTTATAATCAAGAATTCATTGGCTATGATTTATTAAACAGTGTGTCAGTTTTAATCATTAGAAGTCCTGGATTAGCATCTGGCCTTTTGCCAAACAACAGCCTAAGTGCCTTAGAAAGACAAAGATAAGGATTAGTATATGTTTTATTTGAGGCCAGTATTAGAGGTAAATTAAATAAACTTTTTTTTCTCATTAAATCCTGACTCTGTATTAATAAAAAGAAAATGTAATGTCAGGAATGAAAAGTTACGCAGGTAAATGTGACCCTTTTGTATAGCAATCGATTGCACTATGCTTTTTAGTGACAGGCCATCAGTGAAGTCATCTTCAGCTTTAAACTTTCAAGTTATAATATATATATATATATATATATATATATATACTATATATACACACACACACACACCCCTGGTCAAAATACATGTTTTGTGAAATTAACACATTCTCTACAAGGAACAAACAAATATTTTTTCTGTGTTTTCTGCAAGTTTTAGTGCACAGTTTCTATGTATTTGCTACATTTAACATACTGGAAGAAATAAAACATATATAAAAAAACATATTGCACATGCCACATGTTTATATATATCCAAATTCTTGCTGTCCTTCCATTTCCATGTTGTTTTGTGCCACCAAAGAGTAAATTCTAGCTTAAACTGAAATTGTGGCCTACTATCTGCTTCAGGCCAATATGTCTCTTTTATATTCATACAGTATGTGTGCTGCTGATGAATTAGTGGCAGTCGTTCCGCTGATAGAAGCATGCAAATGGCAGAGCTCCAAGGCATTTATTATCAAGGCAACTGGACGGGACGGAGAACAGCAGTGAAATCGATTTTGAAATTCAGCCTGAGCATCATTACACATGTCTGAAGCATCGCTCCTCTTCTGTGGTTGTGACTGAGTGCAGCCGTCCTCTTTCTGCCCGGGAACATCTGGATTTTTTTCCTTCCTGTTCAAGTGTAAAATGCTATAAAAGCTAGATTGTGGTCACAGCACACAGAGAGGAAAAACTAAGCACAGGAATCGATCAGATCACTGAGAGTTTCTGTATAGCACTGGACTGTGTGTCATCGAAAACAACAGATGGCCATATAAAAAAAATGTGCACAGAAAAGTACAGTTTCCCATTAATTAATATATTACATCAATGCAGTTAATGCCAAAAAGTAAATAAGTAGGAAAGACAAATTTGAGTTGATGTAAAATGTCATATTGTCATATGTGTACCAAGTAAATATAGCAGATTATTTTTTCCATTTTTCCTCTCCACATGCAACTCTCCTACTAAGATCAGTGGTACGTAGATGACATTATGAGCGTGTTCATTTTCATGGCACTGTTCTGTTCCTAATCAACGATTTATACGATCCAAATAATGAGCTGCGAGGAGAAGTATTACACAGCTGTAAAAAGTACATAGCCCTCCTCCTGAGCTCTGAAAGACTGAGTTAGGGTTAAGATATGTGAAGAGAGCTGTGACTCTGCTGTAGCTCTGTGTTCGACCATTCAGCTGCATTCGCTTCCTCTCAATTAGGAGCTTGTACCGAGGAGCGGCAGAAAAAGCTGACCTCACCACTGCTTTTCATTTGATGCTTTGTGTCTGAGCAGGAGGAGCCATATGTCATGCTTAAGAAGTCTGACAAGGCGCTTGTTGGTAACGACCGCTTTGAGGGCTTCTGCATTGACCTGCTGAAGGAGCTGGCCAGCATTCTGGGCTTTGCCTACGAGATCCGCCTTGTGCCTGACGGCAAATACGGCTTCCAGGATGACAAGGGCCAGTGGAATGGAATTATAAGGGAGCTTATGGAGCATGTAAGTACAGGTTGACCATCATTGCATCAGCTTCCTCACTACAGCATCATGCCACTACCACAGCAATAAAACAACTGATCCCTCAACTGTCAACATCCTTAAGTGAATTCATGTCAGCTGCTAGCATGGGTAATTAACTTACTGCCTTATTTGTTGCTATCACCGTTCATATATTCTAACAACCTGCCAAAGTGGCATAATATAATTTAACAAGTTGCAGTGATTGTTGATAATAACAAAAGCATGATGTAATTCGAATTAATTATCTAATTGTCTCATTTGTAGCTCACTGCAATGAGCAGAGAATTTCTATCAAACTCTAAATGTTCAATCAATACCATATTTGTGTCCATAAGTAGAAAAGGAGATATTTTACTATGATTTCAATTTAATGAAAAGTTATTGTTGTGCATACGGCCTCGTTTTGCAGAAGGTCAAACAAAAAGAAAACATAACTCATTGCATAATTCACTATGTAATTGAATAAAGCAATAAGCCATGTGGGCGTTATTCTGATTTTGTCACGGTTAAGGGAGGTTTTTAGGCACGGTGTGAATCAGAGTCATGTGGCTTTGTGCTTTTGTAAAATGGCAACAATATACACATTTTCAATAAATAATTTTAATTTGATTTAATAATAACTCAAATAAATATGTCTTCCACCAAGAAATGTAGTTTGCTTAGAGCATACTATTGTAGCCAATGAATCATGGACTGTTGAAGAAGGACAACTTTCAGCTACTCTTTATTGTACATGCAGTCATTTGATGAACGTTTACATTTTTTGTCATACAATAATGAAAATAACATAGTATAGCACTGTTTAATGAAATGCAATCTCAATGCAGTTTTCTGTGTTGTGCTAGCATCAAGCTAATAGTGCTGCTGTTCATTCATTTTCCCACACTTGATTTAAAACTACTTAAGGCAGACCAATTAAAAGCATGCAAGACATTCAAGTAACAAATTCTTTCCTTTGTATATCATTTTTAAAATGCTCCATTAATGGATGAGCAGTGTAGCATGTTGGATATCTTTATCTTGGTTAGCCTGCTATAGTTAACCTAGTTCTTAAGAAAAGTTAGTAAGAAAGTAAGTTAGTTAAGCCCCTCAGTTTATACAATCCAGATTCTTAATGTATCTATCAATACACTCTGGGTTCCATGCCAACAGTATAACAGTCCATTCACAGCACAATTGTTTTTTAGTGATTTACCACATTAATACAGAATTCAGCTGTTATGAGGTGATAAGTTTGTATATATCTAGGAGTGTACAATAGCTCAAGAACACAGCTCAGCCAATCACATTTTGAATCACTGTCCATCACTATAACTATCCATTTCATAGTATGTAATTACATCATTACATTCCAGTAGTATAGCAAAATGAAAGTAGTAAGTCAACATTTCTAAGGGTTAACTCGTGCCATCTATTTCAGTCCAGTATTCACTTCTGAAACTGTGAGTTGCAAAGGTGAAGAAACATTCCCAGACACACTGACACTCCTGGGCAAGATAGCAGCAAGTGCTGCCACAGCAAATATTGCTCAACTAAGCCAGCAGAAGCAATGTTGAGACTCAAGCCCCCTCCACCTCATATATCCCTTTTCCCCAGGATCACCCGCTGTCCCCGTGTTGCAGACCTGAGGGCCTCTGCGCTGGCAGGCATGGCACTGCTGTGCTGGCATTTGCAAAGTGGCTCTCATCCCACTCCCCTTTCCTTTCCCTTCACCCTTCCAGATCAGCACTGAAGCTGGCTGAGAAGTTGTAATAGCTTAAGTGGCATTTAGTGGACAGAGTCATATGGTGGGAGTCAATGGCAAGGTGCTGGAAGGGCTGCGAGAGGTGAGCTACTGCAGCAGCACTTAATCTTCCCTTGTGCTTCGCCCAGATCCGCTCTGATAACAGTCACCTTGAGCAGAACAAAGAGATTATGGCAGGTAGAGCCTAAGAGAAGTGTGTTTGTGTCCATTGCGGGGTTTTATTTAGACTTTAGCATAAATATACAGTAAGAAGACTGAGGCAATGTTCTTATCAAATGTGAAGATGCAGAATGGATAGATAACGAATGTACTATGTAAAATGTAATATAATGAAAATACAGTGCTTGATTCATTACATCAGAATGGACAGATGGCGAATGTGGCCGTACAAAAACTGACAATAGATTAGAATGTACTTCATTTATATTTAGTATAATATATACAGTCATAACTAAATGACCACAGATCAAATTACACGTTTTGTTGACTCTACAGTGAACATAGTTAGAAGTGGTATTTCTGCTGGTTTTACATGTAGTTTTTTACAAACAAAATAGATAACAGCAGTGGCTTTCTTCATGTGCTTTTTATGTACTGCCTTACAACAATCAGACAGATACTTTCTATGCATGCACTGATTTTTCAGGCTTTCAGCATTTCATCAGCAAAACAAATTTCCTAGATCACTTTGTTTCACTGACACTAATTTTCTGTAAATATCCATCCATCTCCAGTATTCCCATTTCTCAAATCACTTCATCCTCGTAATCTCTGCAATGGATTTGGCTCCGGTATTCTTGGCCCTTATCAAATGGCTTCTGCGGTATCGAAGGTGCTGTGTGTATTTTTAGGAGCTCTATTTTGTGGCTGAGTGCCTTTCTTGCTGCTGTCTATATAGATAAGCTGATCTGGAATCAGCAGAGCTGAAAAGCAAACTAAGGAACAAGCTCTGAGAGCTGACCTCAGATTGCCACGAGAGGCTGGGCTAGATAGACTGTTTTCGTGTGAGTTAGCTCAGGGAATCTCAAATCTCTGAAGAGGAATTTATGGTGTAAGTGATTTCTCTGCTGATTCCCATTAAACATAGTAGCCTAGACCTTTGGAAGCAGCATGTTATGCTTGGATTTAAAGCACAATGTTTCTGAGGTTTATTTGCATTATTATTTTTTTTTGTTCTTCAGATTTCCTTGGTTTCCATGAACAGCTTGAGATGGATTGATAATGCATTGAGAATACTCCTGCATAGGGATCATTACATTAAAATAACCTGCAATAAATGGGTTGCTATTTAACTATGCACTTTTGCCATATTTCTCATTTGAAAGTATTGCTGTGTGGTTTGAGAGTCCTTGCTCTGTACACATATGAAAAGAAAGGGAGGTGTTATTAATGAACACTGTCAAAGAGATTTACCAGCTCCATTTATTTTTATCAGTGCTTTTGCTATTAACTCTTAAAGAATTTTATTCTATTTGTATTGTACTGCATACAATATGTACATGTATGTTATTCTTACTAGAGACTTGTGGATGTGGCTGTATGGGTTCATGGATTTAATGAAGACTCTTGTAGGTTGTGTGAGGCATTTTTACTCGACTTTGTAGGTCAGCATGCCCTGTCAAGCAGAGCAGCACATTTAGGGTGACCAAAAATGTCACACAGAGGAAGCAGAGTCCACTTGGCTATGGAGAGTTGTTTAAAAACCCTGTCAGGAGATTCAAACTGGAGTGTGCTTAATATAAAGGGTTGATATCAGGGAAAAGCAAATTTTCATCATTTAAATGAATGAGTATATGTAAAATGACCATTCACACCACAGTCCATACAATCCATGTGTGGAAACTAAGCTGGAAAAAATGACCCATTTTTAATTCTTTTTTGTGTTGTCACAAAAACAACGCATTTACAAAGAGCTAGCCATTCATGTTGAAGTAATAAGGAGTGTTTCAATCTGGACTGCTTTTTGAATGAGGTGCAGTGCATTAATCAGAACAAAGCCAATTTGCAGTCAACTCTAGAATTAGTGGTGCCTTTCATAAAATTGAACTAAAATCAATATATTAAATAAACCACACATGTAATAAGTGATGTTTTGGGCTTAAACAAATTGGTAAGCTGCATATTTTTACAACCCCATTTCCAAAAAAATTTGGGACGCTGTACAAAATGTAAATAAAAACAAAATTTAATGATATGCGAATCATTTAAACCCAATATTTCATTGAAAATAATACAAAGCCAACATATTAAATGTTGAAATTAAGAAATTTTATTGTTTTTTGAAAAATATATGCCCATTTTGAATTTGATGCCAACAACACGTTCCAGAAGTAAAGCTGAGGAGGGGTTTACCACTCTGTGAAAGACTGCACGATCAAATAGTGCAAAAAATTCAAGAATAAAAAATAGCAGAGAACTTTTGCTTTTCATCATCTACGGTACATAATATCATTAAAAGATTCAGAAAATCGCACTATAGCACATTCTACATGTATTACAGCAGCATAGCTCTGTATTAAAAGAGTCAGGGTGCTAAATTGTCCTGCCTGCAGTCCAGACCTGTCACCACTGATAACATTTTGTGCATTATAGAATGAAAAATACTGCAAATAAGACCCAGGACTGTTGAGCAGCTGAAATCCTATATCAAACAAGAACAGGAAAACATTTTACTTTCAAAGCTACAGCAACTGGACTCCTCAGTTCCCAAACACTTACAAAGTGTTGTTAAAAGAAGAGGTGATGAAACACAGTGGTAAACATACCCACGTCCCAAATTTTTGGAACGTGCTGTTGGCATCAAATTCAAAATGGGCATTCAAAAAAACAATAAAATTTCTCAGTTTCAACATTTGATATGTTGTCTTTAGTATTTTCCTTTAAAAAAAAAAAAAAGGTTTACATGATTTGCACATCATTGCATTCTATTTTTATTTACAATCTGCACAGCGTCCCAATTTTTTGGAAATGGGGTTGTACTTTTACAGTTTTTTGGACCAAAAGAAGTTTTCTTTAGTAGTACGATTTCAGTGTGTGTTTGGGCTCATTATGTTGCTGAGGTTTCAGCCTTCTGGCAGAGGTAGACAGATTTTGGGCTAAAATCTCCTGCTGTACCCTGTTTGACAGTGGGTATCAGGTGCTTTTTATTGTATTCGCTGATTTTTGGGATCCTTTTTTGCCCCTCCTACCAGCCTACTATTTTGCCTTATAACACCCTACATTAAACCTCTCCGCTATGAATGGATTCAAAAAAATGCTTTTCCCATCCTATTCATGAAACTATTATAAAAATGTTTTAGACATCAAGCAGGTATTTGTAACCATTCCACATAAATGTTTGGTTCCTATCACCAGTGCTGTGAACAATTCTGACTCAAAATGACAGTGTACCTCTAAACCTTTTAATTGAGTATGATGGTTTCTGGTACACAAATCCAAAACAAATATCATAAGGACCTCATGGGGAAAAAGCAAAAAAACACTAGGAAACACACAAAAATGTGGGATATCTGCCCTTTAATGCAAAAGGGCTTTTTATCATGTAATGTATAGCCTATATTCTTCTCCAGCATGTTTTTGCAAAGCTCACTACAAAGCCAAAGGGCATGGTGTGGAAGGCGCTAAGTGATGCACCAGGCCTTGTTAAAGTTGATTTAGTTACAATAGATGATCCCATTAATCATGCCGCCATACCAGTATTAATAGCTGGCTTAGCACATCATTTGTTACTGTCGTGGCAATTAATCTTTGCACTGGAAGGTTACACGCCAGCATAATCTCATTGTCTCAGGCTATATACATAGAGGCTGGGTCCTCTTTTGGAATATCTTTTAATGAAAAGTCATGTTATTTGCAGTCTCCAGCCATGCACTCATCTTCTTGATCTAGTCAAATGTTGCCAGAACCTACTCCTTCAGGATTATTAGTGATAATATTGACATTTCCTCGTGCTGGGATTAGTCTAATGAATTGAGGAGCAGCAGGTGAACTAGAGCAAACATGGCTGTGCTTTGACAGGATGTAGCACTCTTTCTTGTGAGGAGATGGTGTTGGCTTTGCCATATATAATGGCACACAACATAGCCACGAGTCATCCAGTGTCAACAGGTCACTAGAGAGAGCCGGGCAGTCCCGCAGGTCAGCTGTTCGAACGGCAGGTTGGTTGAATATTCGCAGTAGGCCGAGGGGAAGAAAGGGAAATCCTTGTGTACGTTATGTAAATATTTAATGAGATCTCAGTGGCCTCCCTGTCAGACTGGCATTTTATCTCTCTGTCTTTTTCCCCTCTCCTTTTTTTTCCTCTCTTACTCTCTTCCTGCGTCTGTCTCTTGTTCTGTCACTTTCTCTGGCTGGTTGTCAGGTATTTAGCCACCGCGGCGGTAAGTGTGGACTTTGGTAATCCAGGCTGCTGCATGCAGCTTTGTGCCATTCACTTGCTGCCTGCCAATCACCACAGGGCCTCTTCTCCTCACAATCCTGCCTTAAACGGACAGAGCCAAGCCTGGACAATACAGCCTAGTGATGTGTCATTTCTGGACGAGTTGGCTTTTGGGCTGGCACTTTTAGGGCCTCATTATGCTTGACTATAACCACTGCATATGTGTGCATATATTGCGGCATTGTTTACAGGCTTGTCTTTATACCTTTTGTCTATCCGGAGATTTAAATGCTATATCCACTAGGAGGCATGTCAGAACCAAAACATCCCCTGCTGGCACGAGAATGCCTTTCTTGATTACTTCTGATTTAGTGTAACAATATCAACAATGAGCATGATAACAAAGTAAATCAAAAGAGACTTTGTAGAGAGAAACAGGTGGCAGAAGTGGCTGTTGTCTTTGTTTGGTCAGTCAGCTGCAATCTTGTGCACACATAAGCATAGTAGAAAGCAAGTATACTGCCACCCTTCTACAGAGGAGCGACCTTTGCACCACTCAAAGATAGGCAGCCATCAAGGGCCCCCATAAGCCAGAGTCCCCAATAAAATACCAGTTAAATGTACTGTGCATGTTGACATTAAATAACTTGAAATTCTGAAATTTTTATACTTTTAAAAATAGCTATTTTTTGCAATTGTAGTGATTATTGTCAGTCATTTCAATGCAATATTCTACATTATGGAGAAGAGTGTGATTCATTACTGTGATTTTCTAAGCGTTGAGAGAAAATCAAGTAAAGACATCTAAGTACAGCAGAAAAAAAAACACAAAAATTGAGACGAAAACCAAAGCTAACTTCAGTCTGAATAGAGTGCTGTACAGGCTCAGCAGACTGTACATAATGCTGGCGTTAAAGTTAGTACAGATAGATCCAGAAAAAAAAGTTATTATCCATTACAAGTTCCTTCTCTCAAATATAATGGGATTAAAATATTTATTTATTCTATGCTACTCTGTATGAAAGTAACATAGAAGTAATAAATAGTTTCAAGCATATTTCTTAACACAAGCAAAATTATCTGACAATATAGTGATTGAATTAATAAAGTTAAATAAAACTTCCTTGACCTAAGTTAAATAATCTTATAATATACTTACAACAATCTCAAAATGAGAAATATTAGATATATTAGATATTAGATATTAGATAGATTTAAAATAGCATTTTTTTTGCAGATGGTCGGACCACTCAGAAGACCGCTAATTTTACAATGAGCATCCAGGGGGCCTCATTCCTGTCTTTGTTTAGGGCCCCAGAATCACTAAATCTGCCCCTGCTTAGATAGATCCTATTCTGCTCTCGCTGAAAATGTTAATCAGGTAGAACTTTGATCAAAATGCATCTGCATCTGACAGTATTACAAAACAATCTAGAGTTAAATCTGTAAAACTGTAAAATGTGTGTTTGAGCCTGGCCTGTGTGGAGCCTAAGCAACATGAGCCCTAGGGTCTGACTGCATTGCTTCTTGTTATGATGATATAGTGTCTTGATGGCTTTATATTTAAATAGTTTTTTCTAACAAGCACATTGTTACTGTGCAAAAAAACAAAGCAGAAAAAAACAAGTATCTCCAAAAAGGTAACTTTACAGGAGAAGACAAAACGATCTTCACTCTTAAGGAATGTAAAAAGTTTTTTTTTTGGAGCATTTCTATTGATCCGTTCATCATGACATTTCACACAATGTAAAGGACAGCTGGAAAACTAAGAAGGGAAAAAAAAACTGTCAATCACAGGTCATAACATAGCAAACTTTGGCTGTTGAACAAAGAGCTGTTTAAGAACCGAATGGGCCGTCTCTTATAGGTGAGCTGAGTCAATTGATCTGAGTCACTGAAAGGAGCTGGAATGCCCATCACTAGCATGGCCAGAGGAATAACACAATGACAGAAAATAGTCATCCTCCGGGCTTTGCGAGAGACTATCACAATGAAATGAAATGTCAAAGAGAGCCAAGACAGCGGCAGGAGTATTGCCATGATGGAGGAAAGCAGTTTGTTGTAATAAAAATGTTTCGTTTTTGAGATGTTTTGTAAGAGCAAGTGTTGCATCCCTTTCTCCGTGCAGTAGGAGAAGGAGCTCTGAACTCCTTTGTGATTCCATCATGTTAGGGGGAAGGAAGCAGCCATGCGTGAGCCAAGCAGCTGGTTTCATTAACCTCCTGTCCAACCCTGGAGAGAGGGAAGCAGGGCGAGGCGATGTAAATGGTGACCTTCTAAATATGCAGCCAGACACGTGCCACTGAACACTTCCCTTCGCCTGCAATTTATAGACAGGGCAAAAAGAAAAAAGCAGTAGTTGCAGTGAGGAAACTGGGCCACTTGAGTCAACAGTTGAATCACCTTGGCAAAAAAACTGACTTTGAGTGCCTGTGGCGCAAATTTGCTTGGGGTTTGTTCATAGGCAGCGTGACATGGCCAGTTGTCTGTTTGTACACTCACAAACACACACAGAGCTTCCAACATTCTTTTCAACAGAGCTAGACAATGCAGTGTCACACAGAAAGCTAAGATATTACACACAGCTGCAATTTTGAATACACACACTAATTTTGATTCTAATGCTTTTTACAACAAATCATAGATACAGTTTCAGGAGTTTAAAGAAAGCACTTTCTTTAGCATTAGGCGGTCGACAAGCAGACTACTGATTTAAATGTTTTCAAAGTGGACCTCTTGGGTCACCTTTGGTTTAGAAAAAAGGGATCATTATTACATAGGTATGTTTCTAAGAGTATATTTTTGTAGTATTAACTCTTAAAAGTTATCGCAGATGAAATTCAACATTAATTAATCTCTTACCAGTAATGCATTACAGCAAATGAAGACATTCTGTGAAAAGTGCTGATTGTGATACAATATACCATGTTTGTGCTTGTAAATAGATGGTTTTTTAATTATCATCACAAAACAAGGTCATGACTGGAGACTCAAACTTGTCAACACAGAATGTAACCAAAATTAAAAGTAATCATAATTCATTAAGTAATTAATTATGTAATTATGTTTAAATTAAATAGCAAATTAATAACTAGAAATGCCATATTGGTATCAACAGTATCAGTTTTAGGCCAATATCAGCAGAAAATGCTGGATAGCATATTGGCAGCGGGGAAACTTTCAGGCCTTCAGACAAGGCTTAATGATTTATGTGGGGGTAAAAAAGTCTGTAATTTTAATTCATTTTTATTTGATATAATCCTGATTCTTGTATTTAAACAACTCTAGTAATACTCGTTTCATTGTTAAGTTTTGGTTGGAATGTGGTGTCACATTCTTGAAATTCTCTATGGAAAATCCAATCCAATCCAATATCCAATCAGGATATTTTTTTTCTTTGAGGTGTCTAAGCAGATACAGCCAAGCAAGTTCTCTCATTGGTTCAGGAGCTGAACAGAAGGCCTAACATTAGATCAACACCTGACATAATTAGGAAGTGACATTTGAATCAACCAATCATATTTTGATGCACAATAGGTGAGACCAACTTATAGAGAAAAAAGATCACTCTTGGGCTTCTGTAAGTCCTAGTTACATCACTGACTGTGAATATGAGCCATAGTCTAAACAAACGTGTTTCAGTCTGATTTTAGAAATGGAAAACAGTGGCAGTAGTACTATGCCAGAACTCTTCACTGAGACACTGTGAAACCTGTACAAGGCAAAATATATGTCTGTTTCAAGCTTCAAATTAAACACGGAAAATCTTTTACAAGACTGGAATATAAGTGTTTATAACAGCCAAATATTCAAAAGAATCTCTATTAGCTTAGTAGTAACATATTACTAAAATATCATGGCGGTGCTAGCAGAAATTAGCATCATTATAGAGGTGTTCTGAATATTGACATTTATTGCCCTAAGAGAAGGCTTTGCTCTCATAGTCATGGTTTGCCACTGGATATTGGAGGAGGAAAAAGAATGAATCAGATCTAACCCTGTAACAAATCTATCATGAAATAGCACACACATACAACATCACATCTGTGTGATGTGATGTTATTAGCTGTGTACTTCTTTCTGTGGGGTAACAGAGTGTTTGAGTAGTCTGAGCATGATTGCCTACTTTTAGATGCTAATCCGAAGTGAGATTCTCCAATTAAAGGTTGCTCATTTTAAAACTCAGTATTTTTTGTAAATAAAAAACATTGGCTAGATATTACGACTGAAAGGAAAAAAATATTATATCGTGCCATCTCTAGTAATAAGTAACTTTAGCCTTCTAAAGGTTAAGTAAAGTATACATGAAAGTCATATTTCATCTATTTCTAATTTCCTATTCCTTTTCAAAAATGTAATGAAAATTGAATCTGACTGTTTTATTCTGTTTTTTATTTTTTCACCCTTTCTGATCAGAGAGCTGATCTGGCTGTAGCTCCCCTGACCATCACCTTTGTACGGGAGAAAGTGATTGACTTCTCCAAGCCCTTCATGAACACGGGGATCAGCATCCTGTACCGCCGGCCCAACAGCACCAACAGCGGCTTCTTCTCCTTCCTCAACCCCATGACCCCTGACATCTGGGTCTACATCCTGCTGGCTTACCTAGGCGTGAGCTGTGTCCTTTTTGTTATCGCCAGGTGAGTGAAACTGAAAGTGAGCGTGGAAAAAAATCTTTATTGCTCATAACCCTTTGAAATACCTCAGCGAGTGAGATTTGAGCTTACAGACGAAAGGCAAGCTGATGTGCGAATCCTCACAGCTCTGCTGTGCTGAAGTGCTGAGGAAATAGAAGAGCAGTGAGACTGCCTCTCGCAGGACCTTACTCCCCCGGGTAGCCATTGTTGCTGACACATTGAGCGCCATGTGAGGAGTGGTGCTCGAGTTAATTTTGGAGGAAATGAGCGATTGGCTGGGCTGCGAGTTTCAAGAGGTGGCAGCTGCTCTCATCGGGTCCTTTTTTGTCTTTGGACACATTTCCTTTCAATACTCCTCCGAAAACATACAAAATGCAGTTTTGCAGGAGTGCCATTATTTTGTCTGCTGGGCTATTAGGTGGTCAGTAGCCTCAATTTCAGCCAGCAATACTGCCTGGATGTGATGCAATACTATAACACAGAGTTTTTCCGTTTTGAGGAGGGAGAAATGTGCTTCAAGTTGGAGTCAGTTATTTCCTTCAAGTGAATCAAAATAGTCACACAGGCATGGTGAGGCAGAAGGTAATACTGTCAGTTAAACCCTTTTTTTCTGGAGCACATGGTGTGCGTAACCAATCAGATTTTCTCAACTCGGCTCCACAGTGACATTTTACAGGATCCAGGTGTTTTGCGCGAGACACAGTGCAATCAGGAGTAGGTGAGCGGTGTGAAGTAGGAGAGTCTTTACAATTGGTGATGTGGCATTTGTGAAACTGCTTCTGTGCTCACACACTCTGAGTAACAGTGACATGACGCGGCACACAGGTTCACTGAAAGGCTTGGGAAGAAATTAAAGTATGCTTCAGTCTTAAAGGGCCTGTATCATGGTAAAACTGATTTTCTTCCCTTTTGTGAAATTAAAGAGCTTGATGTACTATGTAAATATTGTTACACTAGTAGTTTAAAATGTATACCCTTCACTTCCCCATCCCTACAGTCAACATATAGTATGTATCTGTATATGTGCAAAAAACAATATATTTACATATATACACCCATTCAGCCTACATTGCCTCTTCACACTGAAGGAATAAAGAGTGTTTCAGCCCAGACTGCTTATTGAATAAGGCTCAATACAGGACAGCCAATCAGAGCAGAGCTCATTTTACACACAGTCAAATGCAAAAGTCTGGGTGCCCCTGGTCATATGACATGTTTTGTTGCATACACATAAGTACCATTCTCTACAGAGAACACACTTCTGCGTGTTTAAATGCACAATTACTGTTCATTTGCTGAATTAGGAACAAACATTAAATGTAGCCTGCACAAAAGTTATGGCATAATTTAAATTTTGTTGATTTTTTTTCCAATATGTTAAACTCTGCAAAAAAATAGAAATCGTTCGCTAAGATTTGAAGAAAAATACCCTGTTTATGTTGTATACTATAGAGAATATGTTGACTTATTTCCACTCAGAAAATCAATAAAACATGTCACCAGGTGTGTTAACACTTTTGCATATATCATATCATACATAAAGCAACAGTAACAAAAACAGCTTGCTTAAAGGGGAACTTCAGAGTAATTCCTAGTTCGTAATAATTTACTAATTCCACTGCAGTATAAATAGAGTCATTCTGAGTGGTTTATTGTGAAATGGTTCATTGAAGAGAAAGTTACATTTTTCTTTATAGTGGTGCTGAGGGGAACCAGGGTTGCCACCCACAGCTCAATACAGTCATTTTATTTACTATCCAAAACCACCATTGAACTGGATTCAAATAAATGGATTAACAAGTCATTTTAGCTCAAAACTTTATTACAAAACTATCATAGAACAATGTCTCAGGCATCAAACAGCATATTCCTAATGGTTTAATGTAATAACTTCCTGTGAGGGAGCTTTTAGAGACATTAAACTCAGATGTCTGGTTTCTTTCTCCACCACTGTGAACAGTTCTGACTCGGTAAGTTTATCTAGAAAGGAGCATTTCATACCAAACAACTCTGAATTATTTTGTTTACATCTTAACCATTAAATTATGTTAAAATAAAAAAAAAAATGGTGAATTCCCCTTTAATTCTAAAGAATTAAAAGGGGTTGGAAAATGATCATGTAAAAATTATCATGTGAAAAATCAATGATGACTGAATTTGGTACTTACAATCACAAACCTTATAAGTGGACCTCAAGTGGTAAAAATAATAAAATATAAGAAAAAGCAGGATATGGGTAATTTAAACTGCCAGCATTACATAGACACACAAAACAACTGGATGCCTAAGACTTAAATGTATTAATGTTATAGTGCTACCATAGTCACTTCTGTAGCCTGTCTTCCAGTGCTTACTTTAACATTTAGTCAAAACCAAAAATGTTCATGTTCATATACCACCTGCTGCTTTGAAGAAAGACCCTTAGGAGATCTTCAAAGCTTATTGTGCACATTTCACACACCATACAAAGCGCTCTGAGGCCTGAGCGCGAGTGTGAGACTGCCTGAGGTCAGGATGCTCTGCTTCTCTTCAGCAGTCATGACACAGAAAAAAATGAAGATTATCTCAAATGACGATTATTGATGCTGACATTTTGGGGTCAATGGTTTTTGGTGAAACGTATATAAAACTACCTCAAATGCCCACAGGTCCATGAAATGGAAATAAATTGCAGCAAACTGAGCCTTGAATGTGAAAACTAGTCTAGTATCCTGAGTGCCGTCTTATCAGGGCCCTTAAATTTAAGAATCATTTTAAGGACATAACTAGGGGGTGGTAGGAATCCCTCATAGCAACGCTTCAATAAACTGCCCATGCTCTGGAAAATATACATCTGGAATTTGAAAAAAAAAATATATATATAAATAAATAAATTAATAAATAAAAAGATAAAAAAGGCCAATGGAATATAGATTAAAATTTAAGACTCCAATACCTCACCAGTGTGGATAAGCACTTACGCTCCAGTAACTGTGTAATAATGGACGTGTCCTCCCTCCCTGCTTCTCCTGTCCTTATCTTCTCAAATACCTGCACATTGCCCAAGTTTCAATTTTCTGGGAGTTAGCGCTTCAGGTGCCTCTATAGTGTCTGGGCTTAGAGACTCAGGAGGAAGACAAATGACTCCTTTTTTCTTTTTTAATTGTTACTATAGACTATTACAGCCTGTCTGGATTATTGACTTTTTTCTTTCACAACAAGAGTAAGTCGAACGTGCACCCATGTGCAAAAATGTTCAGTGTGGTACAAGAATCAATTATGTGTTAGTGGAAAACATTTTATGAGTTTTATTATTTTTTGTTTTATTAATAATACCGTTCAAAAATCAGAAACCACCATTCATTTCCTGTCAAAATTGCCATTAATTAAATGTTATACATTTTCAGTGTTAGGAAAGAAAGCAGGAAAATATATTTAGTTGTCCACTATTTGCCTTTATTACAGCTTCCACTCTTTTCAGGAGACTTCAGGGAAATTTCTCCACACCTTCAAAGTTCAGTCTTAGAAGTTGCATTTTCTGGTTCTCACTATCCAATTAATGCCAAACACATTTGGTGATGTTGAGGTCTGGACTGGGGTGGTCAGTCCATTGTTCTGAGAGCACCAGCAGCTTCTTTGATTGATTTGCTTCCTTTTTGTCTATTTCCTTTTCTCAGTAACAGATTCTTGACAGCTACACGTCTTTTCAGACTCATAGTGTTGAGTTGTCTTCTCACAGTGGAAGGATGGACAGAAACACCTGTGGATTTTTTCAGATCTGAAGCAACAGTGGAGCTAGATTTTCTCTTCTGTCTCAAAGATGAAAGCTTTAAACACTGTTTATCTGGTGGTGACAGATTTGGTGGTCTGCCTGGTCTTGCACTGAATTATGAATAACTTACACTTAATGGCTGTTTCGACTGTAAATTAAATAAATGAAGGGTGGTCTCTGACTTTTACACACATTTAGTCATTTATTTAGCCTGAATACATAAAAGATGCAAGTCGAGGCTTGCTAGTTGCAAGCAGAGAAAGCTCTGTACTGATTGTGAAGCTGTTTGAAATATCTGGACTGAAATTCCTTTGTGTCTCGCATATTAAAACTCCCTTAAATGTGATGCGCAGACAGCTTTATGTGAAGCACTATTCGTTTTATGTCTCTGGTTTATACCAGATGACATTTTAATGCCCTCTGACCCAAATAGGCGAGAGAGAGAGAGAGAATTTTCAGAGTGCAGGACTTTTTTTTTTGACTTCACAGACAACATACGACAACTCAGACTAGGCAACAACATGAGCTTCTTTTATCAAACTCTTATGTCACTGAAGAAGCCTATTATAATCTTATTTATGTCTATATGCAATATATATTCTGCTCTGAACTACATAATAAGATTTCTCCATGAATTGACGCTAGTGCCAGTTATCAGTTGTATTTTTTGTCTGTTGCTCGCACACATCTTCTGAGACTTGAGGACAGATTCAGGTTAAGTATTTTGAATCAAGGACACTACTGGAGGGCTGCGTGGGGTAGGACTATTCGAAGATCCACAGTTCGTTATCGCACGCCGCTGGAATGCTCAACGTGCCACAGCTGTACTGCAACCTAGAAATAATTCTTCTTGGATCACCTCAAACAGACACACACACAAAACAGCCAGCATTCTAAGCCATAATCCACACCTTATGTGGGAGACACGCAGTCTTAAGATAAACACAGGCGGTAATGCTCAGTATATCATCCATGACAGGTTTGCAACTGTTGTGGCTCTTATTTGTCACCTCTCATCCCATTTAACCAAGTCCCTTGACACAAATGTTGTCTCTCATCTTTCTGCGGCTGCCTTGTTTTATTTAGATGTTTCAGCAATGTAAAATGGAAATTTGCATGCGTGCATTCGTATTGCATGCAGTCTGCTTCCGTAACTGTTTCATGCATTTAATTGGATGTACATCTCATATCTATTCACTTAATGAATGATGAGTGACTAACTGGGACATACATATGGGTCCTAATAACATGTAACATTACTAGGCCTAACTGCCTGACTGATATGAAGATTTATTTATTTATTATTATTATTCTTATTATTTTTTTTTTTTTTACAGGTACCGTAGCTGTTCAGAATCCTCAGTTTTTCTTTGTTCGTTTTAATTAGCTATTCTTTTAAACTTATTTTTGTTTTCACTGGTGCAAAATCGGGGTGGGGAGGAGTACATGACCCTCACACTTTTTGCAGTTGCAAATAATTTTGGCCAGTCGCATGATGATTGTCAAAAAAAAAAGTATATAGCTCATATTACTAATAACATGTTTTTGTAAATGACTCCCACACTCAAAATGACTCAAATCTCCCACACCAGTGATATTACCTTATCATTCATGTATCCACTCCAACAGACAAAGTCTACCATCTGCTGTTACCTCATACAACAACATATTTTTACCCATTTTTACCATTTAAATGATTTTCTGCTTCATTCAGATTGGCTGAGTTGCTAATCAGCTGCCAGATTTTTGCAAATATTCCTACACTTTTTAAAAGTCTAATTGAAACAGAAAATCAAAATGTATAGTTCTTTTATTTTGTTATAGTCAGTAATAAAAAAACAAAGAGAAGCACTAAACTTTTTAGCACACATTTACTGTACTATGATCATTTGTTGACTTATGCAACAACAGTTATCAATAATTCTTATTCTAGCTTAATTGTCATCACATGTATCATTACTGAGATATATTGCTAAAATATTTATCGCAACATGCAAATCAGACTGAAAGAGTATTTCAGTGACACTGAGGAGATGAGAAGGGAGCAAAACTGGCTTTGTAATAGGCTATAAAATTAACTTCCGTACAGAATGTGTATCAGAAAATACAAGACATTTTTATTCCTGTTAATGGTACTGTTTGTTTAGGTGTTAAAATATTGATGTATAAAGCATTAGACATCAAGACAGTGTGATTGCTCTAATGGAAGTGTTTAATTCCAAACTGCTGTATACAATCCTGTAACACTTTTGGATATAATGAGCTTTTGACAGAAAGAACGGCTGACATATAATAAAATATACTTTTATTTCTTTAATAAAGGAGGTACTAACCACAATATGGCATTGAAATTTCATGTATTTGTGAGGCCCTCCTCCAACAACATATATTATTAATCAAATGAAAGTGGTCTATAATGGCATTTGGAATGAAACTCTTCAATTATAGGTAAACTTTATTTACATCGCTGGATGTTGCCCCCACATAACAGACCACAACCTCCCCCCGGTAACATACCCTTCCCTGTATGTTATGCTGTAAAAGAAACGAACAGGTGGTGAATCTAAGCTTAATCTCTTGAAAAACTGGCATATGAAAGTTGCACATTGTCAGTCTCATGTGTCTTTCTGTTACAACGTAGAACTAGTCATTCATTATTGGCAGGGATTTTGCAGATGCTGACAAATTCATTGGATATCAGTTTCTGAAATGTGTTCTGCAGGGTATAGATGTGAGAAATAATCACATTTCTCTGTACGTGCATAGTCAGGAGGGAGATCAGGCTGAAGCAACTTAGCTATCGCCTACCAGAATCAAAGTCTATATGACTAAATGATCTCATTTTATCCTAACCTTTCCTGATGCAGTCTCTACCTGCCACTGTAAAAAATGTACGAAGATAATGCAAGAATGTAATATGAACAAAATCAGATAGCTTGAAAATTCATTTCATTAAAATTGATGGAGTGTCTCATGCTACTAGACTAATTGGTCATAAAATGGAATTAGCAGAAGAGGTTCTGCTATGTTGCACAGGGATAATGTTCGCTTGTTCTTTCCTGCAGATTCAGCCCATATGAGTGGTACGACGCCCACCCGTGTAACCCAAGCTCCGATGTGGTGGAGAACAACTTCACGCTCCTCAACAGCTTTTGGTTCGGTGTGGGCTCCCTCATGCAGCAAGGTAAAGTACTCTTCATACATCGGTCTCTCTCTCCAGCTACTCTGAGCCTGCTTATAACACCCCCTTCAAAAAAGAACTTCGGCTGACAGCAGTATGAGGTGGTGGCTGCTTCCAGTGAAACCCTTCCCCATCAAGAGCATGTGGAGTTCAGACTTCCATCACAGAAGAGAGATGTTGTCTTACTTTTTGGCAGTGCAGGGAGGAGGAAAGGTGTCAGACAGCTGTCACATGCTCTGACAGGTTGGAAGGATATCAGTATATTTTGTTTCTATGAAGTGCAGCTTCCGTCAGGGACCGTCTTCTCATGTTGTTGGCATGGAGCTGAGGTTCAGATCAAACTGCACAAAAGACTGTGACTCTGCCTTGCCATTATGCTGACACACAGCAGAGAAAACTTTCAAATCTGTCCCGTCTATTCATAGACACCCCCTCCCCCAAAAAAAGCAGGAAATACAACTCATTCAGCTGTTCTGCTCAAAGCGTAGAGATAGAACCCTCCCAACCTCTGAAAACGTGTTCTACTTTGCAGAGGTTTAGAAGCCATTACTTTTATTGTACTATACCATTGCAATGTAATTACTATTTAAATACATAGTAACTTGCACAATGGATTACATTTACATTTGATCTAAAATCTATCTGCAAACAATACAGCATGCACAGTGGCTACACTGATCATAATTTTTTATGGCCAGTTCCAATTTACACTTCTTTACAGCCAAACTGGCTGATGGCCAATTTTTGACCAATTTAATAGGCCTTCCTTTAACCCAAAGCTCACACTGTGTGGACTAAATGAACACATTAAACACACTAGCACACTAACACTACTTTCTATTAGCCAAAGTTACAACATAACACAATCTGCCCTTTAATCCTTTCAGGCCGGTGCAGAAATGCGGCTGTTCCTAATATTTAATCTACTCTTCTCCATTAATAGCATGATTTCTCAACACTGTTGTTGCATTTATTTGATATGAAAATAACATGAATCAACAAATAATTCATAATATAATTCATAGATTTCTATTTTGTTTGTCTCACAGATGTCTTTGAGAGCAACACATCAGCATTACACCACTGTTCTGATAAAACAACATAAACACTCTGAATGGCATTCTGAATTGACTTGTGCATTTACTTGATCACAGTGCATCCCACAATAAGGGAAGCCTTGTGCATCTTTTATACAGTGATAGCACACAGAAAGCTCTGATGCTACATGATCATGGATGTTACAGTGGTCAAACACGAATGTATGTGCTGTTACTCCTCTGGCAGCAGATTTAAATGGGTTCTCAGAATTGAACGCCAACTCAATTCGATAGGCTTAATGGGCCAAACTGGCATTTTAAATTCATAAAAGAAAAACCACTGGCCTATTTATATGACATGAATCAAATAAAGTGCTTCATTGAAAGTAAGAGGCAGTTGGCTATTTAGAACAATGAGTCATGCATAATTGTGGTACGATGTTGTGGTACAGCTGTATAAGCAGCATTCAAATATAGCACCACTGGACTTACTTACTTACTTATTTACATCATAAAATCGCGACACAGCTGGGCCAAAATAAAAAGATCAAACAAGCCAATTGCCGATCACATGTTAGGAGCAAAAATTTTCCGATTCCAATCTTGGTCCAAATCTGATTGTGTATCTGTTATTGAAAGTTTAGAATCCTTAGTTCTGGCAGAATTTCTTTGTTGTGCTGAGTTTTGAGTGAGAAATAATTAATAATATATTATAATAAGTAGTTCCATGCTTTCATCACCAGCAGCAATAAATGTGATTTCTTAGGACCAACAACGATCATAGATCATTAGTATCATTCGTTTCTTATTTCTCATAGCTTATTATAGGCAGGTTTTCCATGTTAAACTTGGTACCAAAATGTCCACACTTTTCCTTTAACTCTGTATGCAGTCATTACTCTCTGCCTCTCCAAACATATTTGCCTGAATACCATTTAAATTCTTTTCTTTTCCCTCTGCAGTCTCACAAAATTAGTGGAAGAGAGAAGCTATTAGAGACACACAAGCCTGATGCTGTTGTTCCCCATACCCCTCACGGGCACACATTAGCAAATGATGCCCCCAAAACGAAGCAGGCATAATAAAGTAGGCAGGGGAGATAGAACGAGTAATGAAATGCTTAAGCTCATGTAAAGTGATGAACGGAGACTTCTCTGTGGTGAATCTCTGCCTGTGAGGATTGCAAATGTGAGACGCAATTCACTATGAGTGCCTTACTACTCTGCCCCCAAAATGCCTGGAATTCCTATCAATTTACCACTGTTCACAGACACAAGTAGTTCATAAGTAGCGCAGTCTTATGGAAAGCGTAGAGGCGAAGTCAATAAGAAACACCCACATATTTCAGATATTTCAGAGCCCTCTGTGTTTCAAATCTCTCTGCTTCCTGGCAGCCCTGCTTATTGGGTTCTAGCAGCCAGCAAGCATCACCTCCTCACTTCTTTTACCACATCTACCCCAGTTTTCTTGTTGATGTTGCTGCTGCTTCGGCGCCCATTGTTCTCTTAAACATGGTATCAATTTAAGTGGTTCCCTTTAAACCTGACTTTACCAGGAAATAGGAGTGTTCTATGAAATGAATTGAGAGTATTCCTGGTATAGTATATGGGTTGTTTTTTTTTTTCCAGCAGCTCCCTCTTTATTTATTTATTTAAATGCTTGCCTCCAAATATGGTATGGCAGTGTGCAGCGGTGTCATTTTGTGAAAATGCAAATAATGGTGGTTTTTGAGTAGAGTATGACACGGGCAGTTTGTGTCTAATCTTTCATCTTGATGGAAGACATCTAGCTCATGTGAGGATTAAGAGGATGAAAAGGCACAGAAGCTTATTTTTAAACACAACACTTTCAGTATAGACAACCATGTATTGAACGATTGAATGGTGAAAACCTGTTCACACCCTCTTATTTAGCTACATTATTGTGTAAATGTATTTGTATATACTGAAAATAAAAACAGATGCTTTTATATGTAGGGGTGGGCAATGTGACAGTATGTTATTATTGTGATAATTTGCATCACAGCACACTTTTCTGAGTATATATATATATATATATATATATATATATATATATATATATATATATAAATAGTATGGTATAACATAATATGTAATGTCAATAAAAAAAGTTGGTTCTTCAATGGTTTTTCATAGAACCACGAACACTCAAAGAACAGTTTGCATGCTTAAATGGTTCTCTGAATGTTGAAAAGATTTTTCAGATCGATGGAGAATCTGTTGTATATGGTTCTATATAGCACCAAAAAGGTTGTTCTGTTGTTAGAAGCTTGACTTTATAACAAAAACACAGCATAGTAACACAAATAACTGGACATTTTGTCCTTTCCATCTTGATTGCAAACCTTTAAAAACCAAAATTTCATGATACGGTGGATATCATCATCATCTTTATCCACTGCAACCAGGACCCTGTCTGGATTAAGCAGTTATTGCAATAAATGCTGATATATATTAATTGAGATAGTAAGAAGCTAAATTACAAAATCATCATTTGTAGTGGGGGCTGCAATCATCTGTTTGTTACCATGCAGTTTATGCAGTCACACTGGATGTTGTTTAAAGGCTAACTGGTCCAAATCTAAGTCTTTTTTTATAAATGCAGTGTTGTAGAAGTACTGATAACACCATGATATACACAGAAAGGCAGATTGTGACATAATTCATCACAATAACAATGACACGTTGCCAACCCCATACATAAATGTCTTTGTTTTTATTTTCAGCATAAACAGTACACATTTACACAATTGTACACACGTGTGTGTGGGACTTTAATTGCCAGTCTGTTGTTTTGTTTATTTTGTGTTTGTCTATCATTTTTCCCTTTCTCTGTGTGAGTGATAGGAGTAAGTGTTAACCATAGCTGATGATTCTCAAGGGGTCTTCATAATGCTATGCTGATGCCTCTTGGCTCGTGGATAAAAATGATAGAAAAACAGGGCACTGCGTTTAATACCACTCCCTCCAGCCCCTCAGAGAGTCGTTCCCAGCCGGGTGCCGATTAGCAACTTACCTCCCCTACTTTTTTATGGAAATGAGCAGATGTTTAGATTCAGCATTACAGCAGTAAATCTGGCAGCCGGTACTGTGCTATTGTGTCTTTACATCAGCACTTTTTTTTTCTTGCAGCCTAGTTGTACACAGAAATGTGTTGAGGAAAAAAAAATAGCGAGTATATGTTTGTATTTTCACTACTTGAAGGACATTAGTCTTTCCTTTGGGCTTGCAGGGTGTGCATAAATTTGCTGCAGGCCAATAAGTGCAGTGGATGATGTTCTCTTTGAGTGCTGCATGTTCTCAGCTAATAAAAGGCAGAAGCTTTTAATGGAAATGGTGGAGTTCAAGAGTAGCATTGGGAGCACATGAACATGTCACGTGGAAACACATTGCATACAACATTTCGTTAATGGAAATAGAATATAGTGTAGTCTGCCATCTAATGATTTAAAATCAGCTTAGGAGAATTGTCTTTTGTACTGAGGTTATTTGGTTCTAAATTGTTAATATTTTTTTATTAAGAAATATGTATAGCTAAAAAAGGGATGTATAGATAATTGTAATTGGTCCATATATTATCGCATTGTTTTTCCAAGTTTGATGAAAATGCAGAGTTACTACATTAGCATTTCAGTTTGGAAGTCTTCCTCTTGCCGTCCCTCTGCTCAGTACTGCATTGAAAACTCCATTAGTCATACAGTCAATTAAAGGCATTTTATAAAATTTTATTTGCACATCCAACTATTCTTTCTTGCCAGATTCTCCAAAATGTCTTATTGATTTTTCCTGCATTCTTTTGGCATGAGCAAGTTAAAACAAATATGCAACATCCATCTCCTGGCACTTAATTTAAGGCCCTCATACTGGCTGTGTTTCAATGCTTGACAGCACTTTTAAATCAGGGTTGTGGTCTGCTGCTGTTATTGCTGTACTTGAAAGTGGGTGCACAAGATCATAATCAACTATTGATTCCATCTTAGGTTCTGAGCTGATGCCCAAAGCTCTCTCCACACGGATCATAGGAGGAATCTGGTGGTTCTTCACCTTGATCATCATCTCCTCCTACACAGCCAACCTGGCCGCCTTCCTCACTGTGGAGAGGATGGACTCACCCGTCGACTCGGCCGACGACCTGGCCAAGCAGACCAAGATCGAGTACGGCGTGGTAAAAGATGGAGCTACTATGTCATTCTTCAAGGTAGAATGTCCTCTCCACTTACATTTGAAATGTGTTTCAGTACAGATGAAAAGCAGAAAGAGGTCTTGGGAAGTTCAGTAAATGTCATGAGCCTATATTGATGCTAGCATTAACACTGTGTTGATGGATGCTTACCGATGGGTTGCATTTCACTGCACAGAGTTGAAGAACAGCAGGGTGGTAACAAAGGGATTTTTTGAATCACAACTTGAGCCAACTTTTCAAAAACACGAACTTTTTTTTTTCCTTCTCGTGCTGAGCAAGAAAGGAAAAAATCAATACAATTCCACAAAAGACTTTTTTTTCAAGCTCCTTTTTTCCATTTCTAGTTAGATCATAATTCCCACTGCAAAGGCAAATTCTTCAGCTCCTCCACTTTTGTAGACTGTTTGAAGTTTTCCTCCATAATGATTTTTTTTCCTTGTAGCAAAGTTTGATCTTTTCCCTATAGGATTTTACATGTTATTTATTTTATTATTTTGAACTTTTACTCTGATGCTTTAGCAGAAATGCCAGAAATTTCCTAATAAATGGTGCAAATCCATGTAGTGCTTAGACGGGTGATTACATATGTATAAATTCAGTCAGAATATGGTTCTCTGGTTTTTGCTGCCTGGAAACTGTCATGTTTGGTTTTTGTTTTTTTGGATTTTTTGGGTTTTTTTCCCCTTCATATGCTTTCTCATAACCCTGTTTTGTAGCGTACCTCAGCATTTCTGAATGATTCATGTTAAGGAACTGACTGTTTTCAGCTGTGAGCCAATCTAAAAATACTGAGACACCTCAGTCATAGCTCACCTTTCAAAAGGAAATTGGATGTATGGCTATGAGAGATTTAAATGGAGCTTTATATGTCTGTACAAACCGTTTGTGCCCACTCCATCACATTCTATTCTCAGTCCAATCAAGTAAAACATTACATTTCTTGGAGTGTATTGCATGATTGCAGTATCAAAAAACAAGATTAGAGAGACAGGTGTTTGCAATTAAACCATCACTGCTGTCAGCAAGGAGAGGAGTAACGAGCTTGACTGGGGCAGACGAGTTAAAGGAACGCAGTCAAAAACTTCAGCCACGAAAAGTCTCTGAGAACTGAATTGAAGATCATCTTACCTAACCTGAAACATGAAATGTTAATTTAACATTTTATTGAGTGTAATCAAAGAGCACTCACACTCTGTAATTCTCTTGTGTGAATTCAGATGCTTGATGGAATTGAGCCAGTAATTATCTGTGATTAGCTATGGTAGCTAACGTGACCTCCTTGTAGAATAGCATGAAATGCCATTTAAACTCACTGCAAATCAAGTAGGGCTCTATTAATCCAACACAGCGTAGCCTTTTTTCCCAGATTAGAGATGTTGCTTTTTCTTTTTTCTTTTTTTTCCTTTCTTTTTTTTCCTCATTCTTCATTCCTGCTTTTCACCATGTTATTATATGCAGTAAGCCAAGCACAGCAATGGTGAGAATAGATTATGAATACATTAATATAAAGGGAAAAAAAGAAGCTGCTTGAATCAGTGTCAGTGGTTTGTTCTATTGCTTATTCATTCTTAAGGAGTCCAAGGCTCAAGCCAATTCCCAGCCACTTTCAATTATAGTGTGAGACACCAGGGAAAACAGCATTTGAGGGAGGGAAAGAATAACAGGTGCTCAAGGTTAACAGAACAATGTCAACAACAGCACTGCCTAGTGCTGAGTTTGAAAATCTCACAGTAATGGAGCCAAAGCCCAGGAGAAACTAAATGCTCATTTGATTCGTGTGTGTGAATGTGTGTGTCTGTATGTGTGTGTATGTTTGTGTGTGTGTGTGTGTGTGTGTGTGTGTGTGTGTGTGTGTGTGTGTGTGTATGTGTGCATGCATTATTAATTACACACCATCTGCACTTATTACTCATTTGTATAAGGATGTTTGCATTGTTGCAAATATGTAAATGTTAATGTACCGATAGTGACGTTGTTGCACGATTCACTTCTTGGTTGGCTGTTTGCACCTTTTTTTTCCCTACATTTTAGTTGTATTCATTACTTAATTTACAAGCCCTTTTACAGTCCTACACAAGGGCATAACTTTTTAAACAAGCATACGATTTTTGAAACAGCTTTTAAAAATATGCAAAAATACGACTAATCTCACCACAATAATTCCAACCTTTTCAATAGCTTTAGTGGTTGGTCTACAACCCTATTTCCGAAAAAGTTGGGGTGCAAAATGTTAATAAAAACAGAATGAAATTATGTGCAAATCATTTAAACCCTACATTTAATTGAAAACAAATCAAATGTTGGAACTGTTCATTGTTTTTTTTGTTTTTTTAATATATTTCCAAAGAATTTCAAATTCTGATTCGTCGTATCACAGGACACTCTTCCACTTCGCTTAAGTCCATCTTAAATGAGCTCAGGCCCAGAGAAGGCGGTGGCATTTCTGAATCCTGTTTATGTATAGTTTCGTCTTTGCATGGTAGAGTTTTAGTTTACATTTGTGGATGCAGTGGCGAACTGTGTTTACAGACAGTGGTTTTCAGAAGTGATTCTGATTCTGACTTAGACAGTTAGCCATCAGGCAGTTACTTACTGTGACCTCAAAGTAAAACCTAATATCTTGCAATGTGTGCCTTCTCCAACTCCTCTATTAGGAAAAATATATTACAGCCAGTCAGATCAGCTAGATTTAACTAAGTGAAATGAATGAATGAATGAAATGAAAGAAATGATGAACGAATGAATCTTTTAGCCAACTGTGTCTGAACACATCGGAATTAGACCTCCGCATTTAACCCATCCATGCAGTGAAACACCACATACACACTAGTGAACACACACACACTAGGGGGCAGTGAGCGCACTTGCCCAGGGCGGTGGGCAGCCCTATCCACGGCACCCAGGGAACAGTTGGGGGTTGGGTGCCTTGCTCAAGGGCACTTCAGTCATGTACTGTCAGCTGAGGGGATGGAACCGGCAACCTTCTGGTCACAAGGCTGGTTCCCTAACCTCCAGCCTACGACTGCCCCGTCTAAGTGCTACCACAACCACAGATAATGTCTGTATAAGCTCAGACATTACCACATTTTTAGCACTGGGGAGGGGGCAACAAAATGGTTCATAATTCATAATCAATATTCATTATAACTGAGTTAGTAATACATATAAATGTATTTATAGTAGCATTTATTATATCAGTAAACTCAATATTTTTGTCATGTTTTATTGCCACATAATAATTATTGAAATTAATTATTGGGAGGGGTGTTAAACGACCAAGTCATTATTGGAAGGGCTTTAACCCTTTCTTCCCCTCTAGAAATTATGCCATGGTACTACACTGTTTCTCTCAATGCAGAAGGGCAAACCTTGACCCTTCTCTGACCCTTCCTCCAGCATTTTTAGTTTCCTCTCAAAGTATTTAAACACTTTACACATCAGTAAACATGAAAAAGGTTTTTTAGGATAAAATCTGTAACAAAATGATATTCATTTTAGGGAAAAACACTTTTACATTATCAATCTTATGGAAGTCTTTGTGTGAAGAAAGCCTGAAGACTAATTACATCCAGACTGCATTAAGAGTACGGTAAAGCATAGAGGTGGAAACCTCAAAGTCTGGGGCTGTTTTTGTTATGATCTCGTTGGTGAGCCTTTGTTCACTGTTGTGATAATGAACTCAGAAGTGTACAAAGGAATTGGAAAGACATTGTTCAAATGGCAATAATGTGAAACACACCAGCCAATTTTTGAAAGAATACTCCACTAAAGAAAATTACAATCTTGAAACAATCTGTTTAAAATAAACATCACTTGGTTTGATATTTTATTTCTTAACACAACAAACTACATTTTAAATATGGCACAAATGTCCAGATACTTTTTAGGGCCACTGTATGTGTGAATCTGTAACAAGTATTGGCCAAGCACACAGCTGTGCAGTCTACAGCATGTCTGGTACAGCTGGTACAGCGCATTGCATAGTGACAGGGAAGACAAGAAGATGGGACAGTGGCCAATAGTTTCCTCTGAGACCCAAATGCCAAATGGTGCCAGATGATTTTTTTCCTTTCCAGAAATCCAGGGTATCAACATTTGAGAAGATGTGGGCCTTCATGAGCAGCAAACAGAGTACATCGCTCGTCAAGTCAATTGAAGATGGTATCCAAAGGGTCCTGAAGTCTGACTATGCCTTGCTTATGGAGTCTACTACCATTGAATATGTGACTCGCAGGAACTGTAACCTAACCCAAGTTGGAGGCATTATTGACAGCAAGGGCTACGGCATTGGCACCCCCAAAGGTAACACTGCACATAACATATCGACACTTACAGCAATCACTCCTGTCCTACAGATCAGTAGGTCTTCCTGGTATAACATGGCCCTTCAAATATGAATTGACCTGACCCAGCACCACCTTTATTAGTTATTGCTGTAGTGTTGCTCTATTATTAAATAATTACATATTAATTACATTGTTACATAATAAATTACATTTACAATTGATGCATTTATATTCAGTTTTAGCAGATTTAAGTCTGCACTTCTGTCTTTTGCTTTTGTTTTGATGTTGAACATCTTTCACTGAGCAGAAAAATGTGATTCAGGCTGCGCACAATGTTGACACATAACTCATTAATCATTGGACTTAACACAATATGTATGTTTATCGCAACTTTGTCCCCCAGGCTCTCCATACAGGGACAAAGTGACCATAGCCATCTTGAGCTTGCTGGAGGATGGGCGGCTGCACGTGCTGAAAGAGAAGTGGTGGAGCGGAAGCAGCTGTCAGGAAGACGAGCGTTACGAAGCAGGCCCAATGGGCATCCAGAACCTGGGTGGCATCTTCATCGTGCTGGCTTCAGGCCTGGTGCTCTCCGTCTTTGTGGCTATAGGGGAGTTCATCTACAAGCTTCGGAAGACAGCAGAGCGTGAACAGGTGAGTCACGATTCAAAGAGAGGTTGTGGCTATTTTTTGTGACTTGGACTCGAAATTCCTTTGGCTTCTCCAGGTGATTTTAGTATGCATGAAACAAAAAGCATTAGGGAGCTGGGTAAGGCAGTGCGGGTCAGCGGGATGGCGGGGACTCATGCATAAACAGCAAGTTTTGAAAGTTTTTATTTTCAAAACATTGAAATGGAATGAATAACAGGATATGATGAAAACAGAAACACATGAGGTGATATCCCATTTTACTGATAAAAATAAAGGTGATGCCAAAGTAACATTTTTGGTTCTCTAAAGAACCTTCTTTAAAGAACCATTTTTGTAAATGAGATGTTTAAGTGTCAAAAACATTTTTAAAGCTTAATGAACCTCCACATAAAGTAGATAATAAGGAGTTTGCCTAGCTTTTGTCTTCACAATAGCATCATTATTTGTTGGAATACTGAACATTTGTTGGAATATTACTACACGCATTTTGAATAATTCATACCAGCTGAATTCATGTCATCATGTTTAACAGTTGGAAACAGGCAGTGCTGGCAACATCAACCAAAAAGAGCTTTTCAAATATACAGTTCTGACAGAAAATTGTCAAAGTCAGTGGTGCATCATGATTTCACAATGGTATATTTGTAAAGAGTTTTATTATTTGAATTTGATGATTTATAATGACAGACCACTCAAGTATCAGCTGTCTGGAAAAAAACACAGAAATGCACCATCAAAATGTGTGAATATAGCCTGTAGCTTCATGATTCAATGATTAATTGGTTCCATTGTAGATGTATTGTATTAGCAATGGGACAAGCTGTTCAGTAATTCTCTATAGCTGGAGCAGGAGGTTCTGTTCTTTTCATGTTGAAAGTAGCAGGTCTAGGCATTATAAATCTCTGTTATGGTGGTTTTGTTCTAACATTGTATAGAATTGTGTACTCATACCAACACTTATACTGACATTGTAGATGTTAATATGAAAGATAAAATTAATTAAAACATTAATGTGGATGATAACAGATCAAATTAAATAGGTTAATGAGCTTTGTTGTAGAAAATAAACATAGCATCCCCTGCAATTTCTATCTAATTAATGCATCATTATAACAGCAAATCTATTTATACAGCAGTGAGGTGATTTTAAAGTCATCTGCTGAAGTGTTACCTAATGGCATCGCTATCATCTCCGTGAACTATTTGCTGGTGTTTATCTATCCTTGTCACTATTTTTTTTAAATTGTCCATACCTTATCTTAGGTAGTTTTTTCTGATTTCAGGATTTTTGACACTGCTCCTTTAAGACAAAATGTTTTCTGTGCCTTTACCTGAAACACCTGCACTTCACACAAGAAACATGTTAGTAATTTACATTTCTGAACTTTATATATAGACTCCTTTTCCATTTTTTGCCATTTTCATTTACTAAACCATATCTAAGCCAAAGGTACCACAGATTCAAAACATTTGCCATCTAGCATACAGAGCCTACAGACACACATGGAGTTGTACTTTATATGGCATATGCGTGTGGGCTGTTTTAGTATAATAATCCTCATTACACACAAGAACTCACAATATTAACCATCACTCCAGTGATAAAGTAGCATTAAAGAGATTGAAAATCATGAGAAAATTCATGATAAAGCTAAATGTCCCATATCCTACTTTTTCTTGTATTTTAATTTCTCCCAGAAGACCAATGATGAAATTTGTGTGTTTTTATGTACTAGAAACAGTAAGAATTCAGTTTTACACGATCATTTTCCAACCTTGTTTTATCTGTTTTAATTAAAACAGGCTGTTTTTGTTACTGTGCCTTTAAGACCTACATTTATGTTTTGACTGGATGTCCTACATTGTGCCTCATTCAAAAACAGTCCAAGCAGAAACACTCCTTTTAACTTCACAGAGAATGGGAGGAGCTAAACTGCTATAGGCAGAATGAACAGATATATGTAAATATGCTGGTTTTTGGGCTATCACAAAAACAGTGAATTCAGTACAGGCTGATTTTTGCAACTTAGCTTCCATATATAGAATTTACGGACTGGGGAGAGAATCGAATGTTTTGAAAATTTAACACTGTTTATATATTACATCAAACTCTTATCCTAAAAAGTGAGGAAAACCTTCAGGGTTTTACTGGTAATTATAGTTTAAGATCAGAGGGTCATTTTCCTTGGATGTTGTTGACAAATTACACTTGTAGAGAGATCTAACTTTGTTTGAATGCACAAAATAAATTACAGCCTATTTCATGAACTAAGCTTAAAAAAATTGCAGCCTGCTCCATGAGCCAAGAGTAAGATTCCCCATATTGAAAGTGCTTACGTCACAGCTGATATGGGAAGCGTTTGGAAACATCTTGTAGGAAAACATTGTGATTATTGCTGTGTGCAATTCCTACATTTATTGTGTTTAAGCAGATGATTACTAATTAGAGCATGGAAAACGAATCCCCTGTTAGTCATAGCAGATGTCAGAAAGGAACACGGAGGAGTTGTGCATTTGCCAATTATTATTAGACAAAAGGGTTGCACTGGACATGGCCTTAAAGGTAATAGGGTAGAGCTTAAAAAATGGCTAGAAAAATCATTTACCATGGTGTCATGCCCAGTTAACCTCAATTCATGTTTCTCCCACTCCCCACAGTTAGCGCATTGAGAGTCTGGCCGTCACACTGATTGGACATGGGTGTACTTACTTCCTCTTTTGCTTTCTCCCTACCCCACCATGTGTCTTTTTTTCCCTCAAGAGGTCTTTCTGCAGTGCGGTGGTGGAAGAGATCAGACTGTCGTTCACGTGCGAGAGAAGGGTGAAGCACAGGCGCCACCACCAGCCGCCGGCCATGGTGAAGACGGACGCCGTGATCAACATGCACACCTTCAACGACCGTCGCCTGCCGGGAAAGGACAACATGAGCTGCAACACCGCGATGACGCCCGTGTTTCCATGACCTGCCTGGGGGACGGTCACCTGAGGCACGTTCCCGGCGCCGCACCCGACAGCAGGGACTATGGCTCCGAGATGATCACGGCATTCACCATCAACCGCAGAGACATTCGCAACCAAACGGCAAACCAGAACGGCGGCAGTAGCAGCAACCCAGGTAACGACCACATCCTCAAGCCAATGTACCCCACCATGCCACTGAGGGAGGGAGGCCGCTCTGTGTCCTTCCTGTGAGAGAGAGCCAGCCACAAGGCCAGTGCTGTCCGGCCCTGCGTCTGATGTTTATGTATGAAACACAAACACATGTTCACCATCTGTTCTCTGGAAATCGAAGGAGTATTCCTCTCCTCCATCCCCCCACCCCGCCCTCGCCCACGCCGTCCCCCATACTGAGAAAAAAGACAAGCATCTCGTTGGAACAAATGAAATAAGAGAGAAAAGAGGCTTCTTTGAAGCATGGCAATAAACGAACTACAGACTGACACAAGGGGTGTAGTTTTTTTCCTAGAGTATCATTTATAGCACATTCAATTCATTTTGGAAATTCAGTGCTTTGACTATTTTTATTTGGATTCTGTCAAAAATGCTGAGGGCCTTTGGCACTATTGGCAAGGGAACAGTTCTATGGGAGCTACATTGCAGGCATGCTTTGGACCTTAATGAATGATTTAATTTGGGTTGGTAGACTTGGCAACTGGTAATATCTGCAGTTAGTGACAGTGTGCGCAGCTCTAGATCTGCGACTTCCAAGGAGACTACAGAGAAATGTGGCGTCCTCCCTGGTTCACAGATTGAATGCACAAAACAAACAGGGTTGACATAACTCAAGCTAACAAAGCATATTGCCATTTAAACAAGCAGACTTGTTTTTCCTCCCTGAAATTAATAACGGTTCTGTATGTTGTGCCGTGTCTTATCATAGTGCCAAGACTAAAATTCAATTTGTTTGTGCTCTACATTGTACGTTGCCGCCAGATGTTTTGTACACATTAAATGATAATGAGATGACTGATTAACACAATAATTGCCAAAGATCTGTCCACAAAACAAGTTAGATATCTGAATACACCATCCACTCTGAAATTGCAGAGGATAAGACTGATGCAGTGGCGCTTGGAAAACCGCTTATTGTGCAAATACACATACAAAGTTCACATACTTCACGTTACTGCATAGCATTCTACTTTTGCTAAGATTGTACTAATGTCATAGAACTTTCCAGGTTTAGCATATTTCAGGAAGTAAATACATGTTTTATTACCATATGTGTTTTAGCGAGAAACAGACGCATTCTACATAAACAGTTGCCCCCTCCCCCTTTCAAGGGGCTACAAAAGCATTTATACTGATACATAAAACATATAATTAGGTATGTGCCTAATGTGGTATATTGGAATATATTCAGTATGGCCTTGGTTATTTGGTCAGTAGAGTCTGAAATTAGCACAGTATGTACCCATGCTTTTACTTGCATTTCAGTTTCTTTCCATCTATTTCTGTACTCATCACCTGGGTCCTTGAGTGAAGAGACTTGCAAAGTGGATGAAAAAGAAGACATGAGTGGTCCTTGTGTTATCATTTACATGACTTACATTTTTAGGACCGGAAAGCATTATATGCTACATTTCTGCCATCAGTCTGAATATGTCATATCTTAACATTACTTCCTCTTGTGATGTTCTAATCTTCACGTAACCCCAAAAATCCATTTGATGTAACATTATTTACATATGCTATCCAGTAGTTTGGTGAAGCGCTTATTTATGGAGCGTACTTCTAATAATATTTGTATTGCCGTCAGTTACATGTTGTCTGTAGGTAATCAGACAGTGACACAGTTTTCTTGTTTTGGCTCTGTATTCCAGGACACTGGATTTGAAATGATACAGTGACTATGAGGTTAAAGTACAGAATTTCAGCCTGAACTCAAAGACAGATGAAGAATTAACAAAAAACCTAAATGAAATTGTCACTTGGTTGCAAATCCTTTACAATCGAAGATTCATAGACATGACCAGGCAATGGATATCTTCCCTGGTGATTCTCTGCCAGGTCTGTAATGCAACCCAATTCAGTTCCTGCTCACTTGAGGGAGTTTCAGCCTTCAATCCAGTCTTCAATAAGTGAAATTACTTGGCCAGTGTAGAAAATTCCACTTTTTATCTCTGAAAAACTCCACAGTTGCTTTAGTAGCATGTTTTGCATTATTGTCCTGCTGCAAGGTGGGTAAAGCACCATGTTTTAAGACATGTGGTTGGATCGGTTCAATTAAAATGCTTCTGTACACTTCAGAATTCGCTGTGCTGCTGTCATCAGCAGTCAATAATAAAGCCAGGTGAGCCAGTTCCATTGTCAGCCATACATGCCCATGCCACAGTGTTTCCATTTTTTATCCATGCTTTCGTTTTTTCATTACATCTTCACATCTGTCCGAAAGAATTTGTCCCTGAACTCCTTTTTAGTTTGTCCACTGAAGTCCTTTTTAGTTTGGCTTTTTATGTTTGAGACCAGCAGTTTGCATCATGCTGGGTATTCTTCACTTCATAGTACTCTGTGACATCTCTGCCTGCATTCTGAATAGGGTTGTTTATCTATTCAGTACTATGTGTTCATGTCATCCAGTGCACCGAGTTACTTTTGACACACCTAATGTTTTGAATATATCTGACTGACCTATTCTAATTCTTTCAGCCTCATAATGACCTGCTGTACTTGCACTAACACTTCTTTGGTCCTCATGTTGAGTGACAATAGCAACAGACCCCAGATCTTGAATCAGCTCTAGGCCTTTCGCTAGCTGTCTTGAACATGATGCAACTTGATGCTAATGATGCAACAGCTCAAGAAATAATTGAGCACTTATCCCCTAAAATGGGGAGGCAATGTGTAAAAAAGCTGTGATTTTATAAGGTTCATTCAGTATACAGTGCTGTGCAAAAGTCAGAGACTAGTCTTCATTACTTTTTGATTTCCAGTCAAAACAGCAAAAAGAGCAAGTTTTCATTTTCAGGAAATATGTCTGAATAAATTGGGTTCACTTGCATGAGAAAAGGGAAAGTCAAAGGAAAATAAGTGGAAATAAACAAATCTTCCAAAGCTGGAGTTCAGATGGGATCACGAGAAGCAGAAAATGCAACCAACTTCTCAGTCTGAACTTTGGAGGTGTGATAAAATGGAAAAGAATGGAAGCTGTAATAAAGGCAAAGTGTGGACACGTCATTGAAAAAAAAAGCTATTATATTTAGTTGAGTGCGGGTTCTGTGCGTCTTTTTTTTTTTCCTAGTGCTAAAAAAAAAGGTCATGACCATTTTGACTGGCAAATAAATGACGGGTGGTCTCTTACATTTGTACAGCACTGTAGCTGTGATAACTAAATTAAAGTGAACATTCTGCACTTTAACCTCAATCATTATTTCACCTAAAATAAAATGTGCTGGAGTTCGGCCGACACAAATACTGTGCTGCTGTCCAGTTACTTAAGGCATTCCCACAATGACAACAGTGTCCCTACATTCATTGTGTGTTGACGCATTTGCGTGCATGTGTGCATGCATGCATGCCCGGTGTTTCAGTTCATTTCATCTGGCCAAAATTCTGCTAAATGTCCTTGGTTTTTGCACAGCCTTTAGCTTATTCATTTTTGCAGGTGTGAGCTAAAAGCTTTGGGGAACAGCTAGGCTTTTAGCTTTGCTTTATCTGAGGACATGCTGCAGTCTGCCAGGATGCCCACTGAAAGTACCTGTCTGAGAGTCCTGCACAGACTTGAGATTTGCCATTTCGGGTTCTGTCAGAAACAAGGCGAAAAATAGGGACTAGTATTCGTAGGACAAAGTCAGAGCGAGAAATGGATGAGGGACCCTCTTTTTTTGATCCAAGCTTATTTCCCTTAGACAATGAGCAGAATTAAGCGGCAGTTCCCATAGACTGCATTAGGCTAGGCTCCGTGTCAAAGGTTTCCTTAGTTTGTTGTGTAGATGTGACAAACAATACAAATGAGCAGTGTTAGCATTATGAGACGTAGGTGCTAAGAGTCTTCACTTGCTGCCTTTTCAGGCAGCACAAGAGACTGCATACCTCTGTGAGGTAAATATAAAGGACAGTGCTGAAAACACTTTGCGTTCTTTTTATTGCAGATAATGTACTGATCAAAATGACTCCAATTCATGTGATTTGGTGTTGACTCGGTGAAAGCTCATTGTGTTTAGTGTCATTTAAATTCTGTGTAATTTTAACACCCTCTTGCAAAGTAGACTATATATTAGATGAAAAGGAAAATTACTGTATTTTGCTAAATACTGATTTTTACCTGTAAATCTTTATTCCCAGCACCATTCCTCTTTATAATCTGACAAATGCTGTATCAGAAATTGTACAAGCGTTTTGTAGTATAGGATCTGTTCTATGGCTATACATGAGATGGATTTAGAGGACACTGATACTATCTCTAAATCTCATTACCCGAGAAACCAATTCATTAACAGCAGGGGTTGATATCAGTACCAAGTGAAAGGAAACAGTTTGATGTATGTACTCCCCTTTTTAAATAAAAAACTAATGTATTCATATCAAGTGTATGTAAATAAAGAATAGTATTTGATTCTCCGAGCAGTAGCTGTGATTGCTTTAGAGGAAGGTATGATTTATCATGATTTCTCTCACTCTCCTTCAGCACCTGGCTCTTTGGATCAGCATCAATTTATGTTGCACAGACTTTCAAAATGTTTGGTTCAAAACGAGATTACAAAGTGAGACGATGCCTTTATTTGAACATATCCCTGTACTGAAATCCACAAGTAACAGACTGGATACCAAACATCATTCAACAAATAAATTTGGTAAAAATAGACTAAACCTTTCTTTACACTTAAAGTCAACAGATATTGTGGTACAATGAGTATTTTGCAATTTTTGTAAGATATAATCGTAATTATCCTTACACTGTGACAAATCAGTTTCATTACTTTACATTGCCAGAGTGTGAAGACCACATTGACCACATGTTTCTGTATACTTTATGAATCAAATATTATAAATGATCACTTTTTTTCTGTACTGATTGCAACTTAACATAGAAAATTTAGTTTGGGTATTTGAATCAGTCCTATTTATGGAGCATAAACCTCTATTTTATAAAAGAATGAATAAGCAATGTGAATAATGTTGTTTTGCAAAATTATATGAAACAAAAAATAAAACAAACTTTTACAGAATGTGTGATCCATTAATATTTTTCGTTTGAGAATGGTTATGTCTCCTTTATTTGACCCTTTTTGGAGGGTGGGGGGGGGTTGGGGTGTTGCACTTGATCACTAAGCAGAAAACATGTATAATCAAACAGCTGATCTCATGGTGCCACCCAGGGTTTATTTGTGGAGATGAAGAATTTCTATGAATATAGTTTTTTGTAATGTTTTGTAATTTTTTTTTCTTAGTAATAGTATGTGCTGCGAGAAGACATAGTATATCTGATGTTGATAAAAAGGGAGGATTAAGAAGACAGGAGAGTGAGTGAATTATTTTTCTTTTGACACACTGTGAATAATTCAATTGTACAGATTGCTGTATGGGTTATATGCTTTTGAAATTTTGAATAAAAACATATGAAATATTTCTCTTAGTGATTGTATCCTGAATTGTAGAAAGTCAGCAGTGACTGAGGAGGCAGGTATGTTCTTTACTACTACTTGGGTTTGTACAGACAGTGCCTCCACAAGTTGTGCTTTCCTGAAACCTATACGTCCAAGAAAGTGTAACATGCAAAATGGCAAAAGTAAAGGAAGAAAAGGTGTTAGAGATTCCATCTGAATAAATTAACTTACTCCAATACAATACTCTTACTTTTCCAGCATTTATACATCATGTAATGACTTATATGAACTTACGGAATTAAATTTTTATCAACCGTTATATTTCCAGCTCAGTGTACTTTCCAGTGTTAAATCTCAGTATGTCACTACAGGTGTCACAATCTGTTATCACACCACATATCAACAATCTGATCGGTCACTGCCCAGTTCGTTTGCGTAACGTTTATCCAAAACAAGAGAGCAGAGAGGTCCATGATGTCATCGCCTATGTTGCGCACCCCAAACTTACAACAGCTTCCCTGTATACATGTTAATCTCTTAAAGGCAAAACTACAATTTAGTAAGCTGCAAAAGAAGACTTTCTTTGTTTACTTCTACCTGATTGACTGCTTTCAGTGACTGTCTTTGCAGAAACTAATACATAAATTATGTAGGTATCAGAGTTAGCAACTGAAGTGATGGCCCACATTCAAGAGTGTAAGACACTGAATAAAATTCTTTTGTGTACATCTTTCCATGTTACTTCAGTTCTTTGAAGTTTAAAATCATTTTAACACTAAAATTATTTTTTTTTAGTTTCAGACATAAAACGAAAGTCATTAACCAACATGTGCTGTCCTGGTTCAAGATTATTTCTATAGTCTATATAATCACAATTTGTAAATGCTATATTTGCACTTATAATAACCAAAAAGCTGACTTTGGGACAGAACACCAATGCTATTAATAGCACTGATTAGCATAACATTGCTTCTAGTCAATCCTTCTTAAGGACACACAGAAGATTCTCCGTCTACCCTGGTTATTACTGTCGGGCCCAGAAGCAATCCCTTCTACTAAGGGCCCAGACGTCGTGGTTTCATTCAGTGTAGCTTGATGTGAAATGGTTTATTGCAGAGACTAACAGCTTACCACTTTATTGTGGTGATAGGAACCAAGAGTCACCATGTTAACAATGCAAATATAGCCATTTCATTTACTATCCAAAACCACCAGTGAACCTACACGTGACTTCTGAGTGTTTTAATGTTGATTATGGTCAAATATGGTACATCTGAAAATGTCTCAGACATCAGGCAGTGTATTTAGTGTAATATATTTCTGTGAGGGAGCTCTGAGAGATATTAAGCTCTTTGGACGTCTGGTTCTTATCACCACCAGCACTGTGAACAATTCTGACTTCTCTACAATGGAGCATTTCACATCAAACCACTCAGTCTGTCCTTGTTTACATATTTACAACTTATTTTATGGAGAAAAAAATGAAACATAACTGGAATTCTCCTTTAAATCAATGTGTATAGAATATCTTGGTAAAATGACACTGTTTAATGACATTTGAAATCACTGAATCACTGAGGGAATTCCATTTTGTAAAGATAATCTGAAAGTTCACACGATGATGAAGGCAATTGAATTTACTTTAATGTTCTAATAGTCGTCTGCAATAGACTAGCAGATAGACCACATAAGAGAGAAATTAACCTTGACAGTCAGACGCTGCTGCTAAAATTTTCAGGTGCCCTGGGACATGTGGCGCAGAAGGCAGGGGTGAATAATGAGTGAAGGGTAGGAGCTTCCTCATAATGGGAAGATTTATTATCCCTCACTATCAATTAATCCCTACAGGCAGCCAAAGGCCAGAAGCCAGGACAGCAACAGGAGCGAGTGCACTTCTTCCTGTGTGTGTGTTTGTGTGTGTGTGTGTGTGTGTGTGTGTGTGTGTGTGTATATAAGATAGTATAATAAAAGCTTCTGTTGAGAAAATCAAGATATATAAAGAGCGGTGTGTCAAAAACCAACAAAAAAATTAAGAAAAATAGAAAATCAAGTCTGATGTGTCTAAATGCGAATAAAAGAACAACACGAACAGTGAACGACCTATACAGAATTACTGCATGTTTTTTAAACGACAAAGGGTACACTAATCGAGATAATCATCCAGAAAGTGGGTCAGAGCCTTTTTATAGTATGAAAGAACATTATGTTGTTTTGATGGTTCTAACAGGGTTATTATTTTTTTCTCCCTCTTTTGTGTAATAGGCTGAGTATTATAAATATTCCTCCATGAAGTCTCTTAATGCTTTGGTAAAACACTGTACATCAGTGTGGTGTTTCAGAAGACCATTTACTCTTAATGCTGCCTTTTTCCCCATCTAAACATTCTCTGCAGAGATGGTGTAAGATCTCAAGATCCCTTCTGTGACTGCAAAACAAATGTCATTAATAATCTGTCCAATAAACTGCTTAAACATAGTTGTTCCAGAAGAGGGTTATCAGGGATTTGGCATGCTAAGCCCTCCCACACTAAGCAAAGGTCAGCACAACTTCCCCTTGACCTTGACCATGCCTGTGGTTTCCCCTAATTCTCCAGAGTGAGCTGCCACTGCTGAGAAGCCATGTATCATCGACCTGTTTGGGGCTGAGCAGAGAAGTGCAGGACCTGGTTCCTCCATCTCTGAGGAGTGCAGGGTGAAAGGCCTGGTTCCACTGGAGCAGAGCTGGAAGATTGTTCTGATGGAGGGCGCTGCATGCTGACCTTGGCACAGGCAGTGACTGAGCAGAAAGCGAAGCTCCCAGCAGGGCCGCAGGTGCTTACCTCACGGGGCAGCACTCCGAAATAAGGCTGAGCTCCTCACACCGTAAGAACAATAACAGGCTCAGCGGTCTGTCCAGAATGGAAGGGAACTCATTTCCTCTTTCTTAATGTCACTATTAGCTTGTGAATCTTTGTGTTTACAATACACTACAGATAACATTTAGGTCTGACATCATTTTATGGCAGAGAATGACAGTGTCAGATAAAATTTAAAGAACAAAATATATTTTCTGATAACCAATGTAAGTCCTCCAGTGCCTACAATGACATTATTGCAGCACAGCAGTATTTTCAAACAAATATGTTCACTTTAACTCAAATACATTGACTAGTTTTCTTTTGTTTGTGTTTAAGTTCATTCTGTTCTGTTGGCTCAGCGGCTGGACCACTTTGCTGTTGCTCACACCTCTAAATTTTAAGCTTTAACATTTTATTTTAGCCCAAAAGGATCCAAAAAAAAGAGAAGGATAGCACTTATCAAAGCTCAGTTCCTATACTGATAAATTCTAAAAGACATTCTACTGAGGTTCTACAGGTAACCCAGTATTCTGGGAGGAGTTTTTTTTTTAATCTACACTCATTCAAGATTATACAGTAATAAAGGATACTAAGTTATAAAGTAGTAGTTTAATAGTTTAACAGTATTTAAGGGAATGCCTTGTTCAAACAACTGATTATTGTCACCATCATTATAGTCTGTAAATGCTTCTTGCTCCATCAAGCAAACAAAAAACTGTGACAAACCTCTCAAAACAAACCTGCAGTGAGATCGACACCAGTTTATTTCATTCCTGAAGCTGAAAAAATGTTGGTTCATTTATTTTTTTTTCCTTTTTCAGAGTGCACCTGTTTTTTAGCGTTAAAAATATTTCACAAACCTATATACAATATTTCTAACCTAACATTTGTCTCTAATGTTAACATTGTTAAGATCAGTTAGCTAACCAGTTAGCTTTTCTGAACTTAGCAATTAGCTTCAAAACTGACTGCAGTTTATTTGAAGTATGAACACAATACAGAGCAAAGACAGAATGAATTGTCTCCTCTCTGCATAACTTACAGAACAGTTTAAAAATGAGGCTGAGACACATTTGTAGTTATTATAAAATACTCGATAAACACATTTGACAGCAAACAAATTATTTTATGTATTAATGTGCCAAGGTTTTTTGTTTTGTAAAAGCAGTAATCCACTCAAGGCTGTTACAGAGATTTCACTCTGCTTTGTGCAAAACTACAGTAAAGCAGGGAATCTCGTGGCTTATTGATTTAATAATCACAAGACAGCTAAAGCAAGACATAAATAAAACCAACAAGCCCAGACAGAATAGAGAACAGCATGATTCAGAAAGTTCAGTGGAAATTATCATTATTATTGTAAGTCATAACATCAGTCGGAACTTTTTACTCATATGACTTTTGTTTACATCTTTTGGTTTAATTATGTCAGTGTGAATGCTAAGCGAACCAGAACTAAAATGCAACAACCTTTGTGTTTTTTGCTTTGGTCCAGACCAAGTGAACTGAACTGCAAGTACAAATGCTGCACATGAAAAAATACAGATTTAATGTCAAAACAATTTGCCTGGTTTTATTAATGTAAACATGGTCTCCAGAATCCATTTTTCGCTGTCTGTTAATTAGCCTACAGGCATATCTTGTCGATTCACATACATGTATGTAACATCTTACAAAGAAATTTTTAGTCTGTTAGTGCAAGTGTTACAGATGCTACCAGGTAGTCTGAACTGACAGTGTGATGGACAGAGGAACAATAACTAAGAGAGGCGGGACCTTTTTTCAAACGGTTAAGTGTGACATCACAAACAGAAAACAATTTAGCTACTTTTTAATAGTAAAGGACTCAGCCTTTTCATTTCTTATGACACCAATAAAAACATTTTCTGTTCTGTGAGTGATATACGAGATCATGGAACCAGAGAACATAAGAACAAGCCAGATATTTCTTCATTTTGTGCTGATACTTTCTACTTAAACCACTTTTACAGCTAATGACTGCATTTTCATTTTTGGCTTCTGTGAGGAGCATTTTTTACAAACTATTTTTTTCTCCCAAGGTCTTTAAGCTCTACTAGTTAGCACATATACAGTTAGCACTTAAATTTAAGCAAGATAATGGGAAACCTGGCTCTCTGGCAAACAATGATCAGCTCAGAATAGAGGAACATTTTAGACTGCTTATGTTTATAATGTTGCACCCTGCAAAGAAAGTAATGATAGAACAGTATAACAATGTACATAAAAAAAACACGACCATTACAAACACATCCCAATCCAAATCTATAGGTATGGTAGATGTAAAATGCCAGACTTAGAGTTTGGCATTTTACTGTCTGAGGAGGCATTGTGGGACGGGATGCAATGAGTGTTTTGATTCTTATTGTCTGTGCAAGGCACGTCGCGGTCCTCATCAAACAAAAACTTCTGCACTTTCCCTTCATTTCTACCTGAGGAAAAGCTCTCTGTGTTCTATCCCAAGGTTGCTTGCTGCCTACAGCTAGTGTCTTTGAAGTACACCCAAGCCTAGACAAGTTCCATTTCCAGTGGGGAAAAAAGTTCATAAACATGCAATTTACAATTCTGTATCATGCCCTGACCTAGCGTCTACTTTCCTGATTGAGGACTGACTGATGCTTTACAGAACACTTATTTGCTACATTAATTCACCCTACTGCAATATTTTTGCAAATATAGAGTCAGTAGGCCGACAAAGAAGGGTCAAAGAGTCAGTCAACTGGGAAAATGCTTCTCTTTAGAAAGCCATATTCTTGGGTGACATTTCTTATACAGTGAGTATCCCTCAGGGACTGAATGTTCCACACCGTTCCATATGTCTTCTATTCTTATGGGTTAGAGTGGATTCTTTGATAACCTTTAAGGACAGACTCTATTTCTAAACATTTAGGCAGGACATTCACTCCAGGGGGCCAATTTGAGCTCAAGCATCACAGAATCCAGCGCTACGTAGGATGTGTCATTTACAGCAGTACTGCATCCGTGTTACATTACAACAACATGCCTCACTTCTGGATCAATGTACAATCAGAAACTGAACTGCACAGTACAGACAAGAAATTATGAGCACTGTTCATGAATGTTCATTAACACTGACATCTGATTCACTTTTACACTCAGCATTTAAGTTAGCAACATTTGTAGCAGTACATGAATGTATGCATGTATGTATAACTTGTTATCGTATAGCGTGGGTCTGTTATTCTACTGTGTTTAGCTCTGCCTGTGATATAACATGTCTTCCAGTATCTGAAATTTATTTGTATAATGCTTTTTACAATAGATATTGTCACAAAGCAGAAATCTGGGCTGATGCCAAGTGAGCAAGCCAAGTATGATAGTGACAGGAAAGAGTCCTTAATAGTTTGAAAAACAAAAATAATTGGAGTTTCACGAACAAAGACTTGAGGTCGACCTAATTATTAAAGAGAAGCCAATGACTAAAAACCAATGACTAAAGACAGAGTGAAATAGCAACGAGACTAGTAATTAGGGTAAATATACTGAGTGTTAGCTATGAGAACATGAAGACATGTCGGGGTGCTTTTCACTGTTTTTGTGTGTAAATGGCTAACAGCCTGACCTGTTACATTAGCTCTGGGGGACGACTTCTAACATATTTGAATTTGACATGAGTATGATTTTATAAGTCAAAATTCAAAACGCCTTAGGTATAAGTTGTACAGTAAGGACATGCACAAAATATTAAATATGAAAAAGGACAGAGACACCTAAATTAGGTTTACTAGATCTAGATACTAGACCCTAGATCTGGCACCAGATCTGATACTTTTGTCCAGCTCTTTGGCTAACCTTTGGATTTGAAAAAAGAAAAAAAAAAAGTGACATATTTATAGAAATTAATTACATAGATGACTGATCGACAATATTTATTTAAATGTTTTGATGTAACATTTATACAATGCAGTTTAAAAGAAAAATATACATATAATTTTATAATTCAGTAAGTTTTTGCATTTGAAGAATGAAAATCACATTAACGCCTTAAAATCCCAGGCTTATTACATATTAAGGCTTATCATTCAGTACCTACAGGGACTTCAGTGCAAACTGGCTTTTCTTTCTTGAGAAAGAAAAAGATGTCAATCATTTATTTAGAGTTAAACACTGAATTGAAACTGTGTGTGGAGTCAATACAACTTATATAATTTCAATAGATTATGGTACAAATATGTTCCTGACTAAAGGCACTAAGATGTATCCTTGAGTTACCACCCCAGTGACAAGAGGGGTACTGACCCAGTGGCCGTTTCATACCTTTTTTTCAGAGAGTGTAAGAGCGTTAATAAAACTTCCTAGATTAGCTCATTACATTTATTATTTATTATTATTATTTAGCAACAAATTTGTATTTGGAAAAGTCTTATAAAAAATATCCAATATTGTCTGTGTGTTATCAAATTATGAAAATAATAGTAAACAGCTCAGTTAAGCTTCATGGATTATGTTTACAGGCTCTAACACTAATGGAAGCTAAGGTAAATGATTACCACCTCATTATCACATAACTCTAATTATGAATGACACAAGAAACTAAATTACTCATTTGGTGATGAAGGAACGCACTAAAGCTGAATTATCTCCAACCAAACTCACTCACTGTCAAACCACTTTTATTAGCAGTTGACTATTAGCCTTATCTCTGCTAGGGTGTAAGTTAGTGAGTGTAAACTGATGCAATACTTTGCAGTCTAGAACAACTGTACTGCGCAGGTAGAGTTCTGAGGAGGAAACGACTTTGTGAAATGTTAATGTTACAACTGCACTAATTTATTTCTAGCTGAGGCAAAACAAACTTCGACCTTATTCGATCTCTCTGGTTAGACAGCCGTAGCGACATATGCATCTGATTTGTCAGACTGTGTCTAAACAAATGTTTTGATGTCTGAAATATGAAAGGCATTCCCTGAAGGCCAAGGGTTTTCAGAAGATGCCTATTCTTTATAAAACTCCATTCGCTCACTCAAACAAATGAAGGATGTTACAATCTTCAGCTATGACATCTGCTTGGAAGGAGAACTTGAAGGACTCTTGCCTGCAGAGAAACTTTATGGGGTGTGAAGGCCAATTTTAGCAGTATGATGGCATAGCTCTTGTCTGCTGATTCACTTTTCCCTCCACTTCCTATAAGTTCTTTCAGTATCGAAAAACGACACAGAAAAAACTGTCTGGAGACGAGCGTGCCATGCTCTCTGTAAAAACCTCACAGAACTGAGAAGAACGACACTAGCATTTTGTAATGTGAAGCCCTCATCAATATTCAGTAAGGAAGTGACAGTTGGAGGGTCTTGGCAGCAATAACTGGCATCTTAGGGAGGTTGCCAGTGGTTCAGTTAAAATTGCAGTGTTTAGAAGCTGCTACTGCAGAGCCTTGAAGGCTTCCTGCATCTGCTGGCTGTGCCCTGGAGTTTATAATATCATTACAAAAGAGTAACAAAGAGAATAAATTGTTGATCATTAGCTACATTTCACAGCTTGATTTGGGATTGTTTACAAAGCATTATTACAGCTATTCCTATTTGACCAGTAACAGTGTTGGCTTGGGCATTTATTCCTTTGTTTTTGATAGCAGAGCAAAATGATACACTCATTATTAAAAAATGCAATCATATTGGTTTAGATATTGATGTATGTTATTGCTGTGCGCTGCTATTTCTACTGCTATTTTAGTGTTTTATCTCAAGGCCATAATCTTACAATGAAAAGTTATGCTGTCATTATTATTCATCTAACCCCACGGATCATTTTATTGTTGCTAATTAAAATCTAATGTCCTGATAATATATCTTGTCATCGGAGGGAAAAGATCTCTCGTTTAGCAGTCATATTCTCCATTATATCATTCTTACTTCATGGTCATACTCATTAAAATACATGAGCCCCACAGAATTGTCAGAAACCACAGATATGTCAGGCTTTTGGTAATTGCACACAGTTACATAAGGTAGCTCAAGATCATAATCACAGAAAAGTATCCTTACTTCAATAAAATAATGACCAAAAAAACAACTTGAGTGAGAGAATAAAGAAACAGGTGCTTCTTAGTGGAGCTTCTTAATACATCCAGGATCTGCCAGACAGAAACTGAAGTTTGATAGGTGCTATATGTCTCTTTTTGAGAGACTATCACCAACAGAACAGAATGGAATTAAATATATGAATGGTAGCAGATTCAGGGCCATCAAAACCAGCATAACCAGACATGCCAACAGCTTTTTTCCCCCCAGAGCTGTAGCGCTCATTAACCACAGTGCACACTTCGCACCTTCAACTTAAATTTAAATAAACAAACCTCCCTTACTATATTATTATGTAACTGCTACTGTCACATAATGCTTCTTTGCACAACTGTATGAATATACTTTTCAGAAATGTTCATATCATTCCGTATTATTCGGTATATAATAGTTATATATTATTTGTCTCCGCAGATCCGCATATGAATCATACCTGTATGTGTACAGATATTCACAAAGCACTTTAGCTCCTCTCGAACAGGCTCTTTATTATTCTTATTCTTTATTCTACTTATTTTTTTAATTTTCTTTGTCCCTTAGTTAATTTTTGTTAATAGTCTGAGTGTTTGCTCGATCTGTTCAGCATGCTATGTGTCATACACGCCTGCACTTACCAAAACAAATAACTTGTGTATGTAACATTCTTGGTGAAATCAAGTGAAGCTGATTCTGATTACAATGTTTAAAATAAATAAATAAATAAATAAGCTATTTATCTGGGCAGCAAGTATTTGCTCAGAAAAACACTAATACTGGAATAAATACAACTAATAATTAGTGCTTTTATGTATGTCAATGCATTTGTATAACCATTTCCAAACCTCTCCTTAAGGACACCCAGTATTATTTGTAGTGAAACACCTGGTTTGGCTATTTAACACTTTGTCAAATCTATGTGATGAATGGAGGCAACGAGGAGAAATCTGGAACCAAACTTTGTTCTTCCAGCTAGCTGACAAAAAAATGTTACTGTAGTTATGTTTCTTTGTATTTATTCTAATGATATATTGTGATTTTACAAGCAAAGACAATCAGATAAATAGATAAGTGGTTTTAAATAATATGCTTAGGTGCCTAAGAGTATTGCACAGTACTGTATATAACTCAGTACAAGTGTTATCACTTGGAAATACTAAGAAAATCCATTAAAATGTCACTTATGTAACTGAGTAAATGTAATGTAATGGGGTTTAACCTAAAGTATACATTTTGGGTAAACTTACATTTACACATGCATATGTGAGACATTTATTAATGCAATTAAATGCTTTATTAAGTTCGGTATGGTACTTTAATTAGTATGCATGACAGCTGAAAAACTCTGCTTCCAGCTTGGGTAGTTTTATTGGTAGCAAGATGTTGCAAAATGTAAATTTATATGCCTTTTTAGAATGCCTTTATGAGCACATTTCACAAGCGCTTCTGTTGACCACTGCAGTGAATCTCTGGAATGGCCTAACTAAGCATTGTGTTTAACTGCACATCACTATATCTTGGTTAACTTTTCATTTGTTTCCTTATTAAATAATTCCTGGTCCTTAAAGCAACCACAAACTGGTTGGACCAACAGCTTTCTAAAAGGCTTTGTATTAAATGTATAGCTCTCACCAAAGTAATACCAAACATGGAGAAGGATAAATAGGCTACAAATGTCAAATCTCTCTAACAACATGAAAAATATCAGCAGTGATTAACTTGCTTAAGTTAAATTGCCTGCTGTCACAGGGTTCTGAACAAGCAGAAGTTATTAAAACTGTCTAGATTCAAACCCTCTTTCTGAAATGTCAGGCAAGGGACTGGGACAGATAATAAAAACTCTGGGAAGCTTCTTGGTGGGGTCTCTGGAAGAAATGACCCCCAGTAACCTCTCCTTCATCTCTCTCCCAGAAGAATGAGAATGTGGCTGTGGCTCTGGCTGCTGAAATGCCAGCTAGCACTGTGTGCTGGAGGAGCGGGTAGATGGGCCAGGGTGACGGTTAGTGTCGTTGCATATGGGAAGACTCTCAGTGTCGCGCAGCACGCTGCAGGCAGCATTCTAATGAGGTCATCAATAACCCCAAACAGCTGCTCAGAAAGAGAGACTCATCTGTTGAGAAAATGCAATGAGGGAGAGTTTCCTGAGGAAAAAAATAGAGTGACTAAATTGTTGAATTCAACATTTATTCATTGCCAGTGTTGTCGGTTAAATTCGGTTAGAGTGGCTGAGTCGTCTGTGAGGGTATTTGATACATCCCTGAAAGCTCGTTATGGGCATTAGGCCTGTTTCATCAATTGCCTTTTCATTTCTATACTTGCTTTACAATGTATTTTGTCCTATTATAGCGGAGGCACACGAAGGAACAAGAGGTCCTGTGTTTGTACAACGGTGACTCAACTCATATGCAGCATATTTTTTTTACACTGAGAGATCCTGAAAGAAAAAAAATAGCCAGTTGTTTATTTTCTGTCTCATCCAATCAATATTTACAAAATACACACAAAAAAAAACTCTTTCACATGGTAAAAAATATGTACCAACTATACACTAATCCATTTCAAATTCAGTATTATGAACAGTGCTATGCAAGTCTAAGGCAACCAAGAAAATCGATTAAAGCTATTTATGTCAGCAATAACGTTTTTGACAGTAAAAGCAGTATATAATTTTAGAATAATTTCAAATGAACTCAAGTACAGTAAAAAAGTCCTTTTACCACACTTAGTTACAAGTTGTTTTCAGTAAAGTTATCGATATTTTGGCTAGAAGAGCACAGTTGGAGATTCGGTTCATGACTTCTTGGTACACTCCAGCCATTTCATGTATTTCTTCCATCAGCAGCACACCTGATTTAATTTAATGAAGGACGGATTAGTTAAAGGTATTGGAAGGTAACTGTAAGTACTGGACTTCCTCGAGGAAAGCTTTAAAAAAATGGTCAAGAGTCAAAGATGTACAGCTCTGCAAAATAAAGAGAAAATTAAAGAATCCCGGAGTGTTGTATGAAATTTCTTTTAATATTGCCAGTTCAATCCACCACAAAAAAGTAGTCACCTTTTGCTGTAAGGCTCAGCTCAACTTTTTTCAATACTTGAATGTCATTTTGTTTTAGTTTGTTAAGTTGTTCTGTCGTCACAGCTGCTAACCAAAAAGCTTGCTTTGGTGGCAACAAAGGCGTAGAATTTAATGTGGGCCTGTATCCATTTTCTACTATTATATATACTACATATACAACCTTAGCAACGGTTAGCTCCAGTATAAAGTGAGTTGTTACTAAGCAACCGGTGGTCTGCGGAGTGATACAGGTGCTGAAAGGAACACCTCTAAACCAATCAGTAGTGAATCCAGAAAGATTTACCATTATCAGTTGTTGTAAAAGGGCGGTAGAGGGTTTTCGTAGATTGTCACGATTATATGGCCTCTGAGGTTGTTTCAGGGGGTTACTTTTTCCAGGTGTGTCTCTCTGTGCCGGCAGCTGATTGTCCTGAATTTTTATTTTCAGGACAATCCTTTTAGTAAAAGATTCAAATAATAAACTGTCCATACAACCCTTTGATCACTGAACAAACTTCAAAAAACAGCAACACAACAGCACCCAACATGTACAGTTTTTATCCTCTGAACAACTGTATTTGGACAACTTCTGTACAAGCTTTCACAGCACTTAGTGTATCATTCATATTCCCAAGTGTGGAAATATTGGAAAGCAGTTTCAAGGTTTTTTACAATGTTCTTATCTGTTTCAAGAGTTTTTGGAGTATAAACACACTATACTTAATACAATTTTGCATCATCTTTTAGGGGTTGTGGAACTGGAGTCGGACAGTTGCCATCCCTTGCCACCCTGTGCAACCAATCAGATTGTGTCATTGGAACATTTAAAGAAATGGTTATGCTTGAGCTTCTAGAAATGTTGTCTACATACTTAGACACAAAAACCTCTATGTGCAGTGTAGCTTTATGATGATTCCACTTGGCTGGCTGTGCTGGCATGATAGTGTAAGTCTTTGTCCTTGGAACATCTACTGTATAAGCAAAATTCCACGGCCCTGTCTCCATGGGCATGACAAAGGTGGAAAAGAGAAGTGAATAGAAGAAGAAGAAAAGAAGACAGAGATCCTCAGTGGACCAAGTTGTCACCACAGCTGTTGTCTGTTTGTGCTTTGCTGAAGACTATTTTTGCTTATAGAAAAATCAATAGTGCTTGAGTTATCAAATCCAGTGAGCATGTGGAGGAGTAGTAAGGTGAGAAGAGAAGCAGCGGAGGCAAAATCGATCTTGAGGTATTGCCTTATTGAACAGACACTGTAAATAGAAGCATTATGATATTAAGTATTGAGAGAAGTTATCAAGAGGAGGTCAGGCAATGTTCACTTTCTTACTTCATATTTTGATGCTTGCACATATTAGTTTGATGACTTTTAATTAAAAGTGTTATCTATTTTTCACAAAATCAAACTGTACAGAAAATCAAATGTGAACTGGTAATTGGCATGTAAATAACGGAACTAGATAGAAATCCAGTATGTGTTAAAGCACAAACACACCCAAACAAACTGATGAATGGATCTTAATTTCATAATTAAATTCTTTATAGTCTCTAATATTCTCAGGCAAGCATTTACAACGAAAACTGAATGTTTATTACTGGATATAATTAGCAGGAACACATGGAGAATACAAAGATGTTTCCATCAGTGAGGGTACTACACCATTAAAAGGGACCGGCAGATCATAGAGAGTAAATAAAGATGCAATCAACATGATTGATTCCTCATCTGTGTGAGAAATGGGACAGACCGATGAAAATACACCAGAGAACTCAAAGCAGAAATATAGAAACACAAATACATGCATGGGTACTTACAAACAAGCATGCACTAAACTTCACAGCTGCACCGTTTTTTGTGTTCTTTAAGTAGAAGAGTTTGATGTTAATGTTAAAAGCACAGCATGTTTTGAACTGACGTCACCAAAACCACTAAGTTTATATATTTCAGCCCGTCCATTTATCTGGAAAGGGGGTAACAAAGCAGCCTGTTTAATTGTAAGGGACAAAAACAGAATGGAAAATGGTCATACTAGAAAGAATTATGGCTGTTTTGGTCTATAAAATCAAAGAAACAATATAAATAAACCTCAGGGGAAAAAATGCAAGAAAAATGCAGGAAATGGGCCATTTAAATATCATTTGTTTTAGCACGGTTCCCTTCCTTCAGCATAACTGGAAGATGCACAAACTCCATGTAAAATCAGAGAACATAGAGACCTTATCCAAAATATGCTTCCAAACAGATTTCTCATCTGATACAAACAAGTCTAAGGAGCATCTGTCCAAGTAACGAGTGCTACAGATGGTCCTGAAACAGTGGGTCATCCTCACCACGAGCAGAAGCAGCACTCTTTCCCAAGGCCGCTGCATGTGGAGGCGCTTGGCATCAGAACAGAGCAAATGGCACAATCGGCTAATGACCAAATGCCATAATTAGTCAGACAGTTTCATCCTTATTAGTAATTTTATATACACCAACTGACACAGTAAGAGCACTGCATGGATAAAAGCTTGTTACAAATCCCATCCAAAGGACAAACTCAAATGGTCTTTAAAAGAAATGTCATCAAGGGGAGGAGAGTGACTAACAGTAACATGCTTGAAGCAGAGAGGGGTTATTTTTGATGTACCAGCTCTTCTGCAAGTAAACAGAGCAATGCTTGCTCAGAAGAAAGACTGCACTTGCGTTTCAGAGCTTATGCCTCCAAACTAGAAATGACCATTTAAACGGGATCTACAATACGCATATCTGTCTGTAGTCAGGGATTGGTAGCACTAAAGGGAGGAAAGAAGAAAGGAAGGAAGCAAGGAAGGAAGGAAAGGATACTTCTTCTTTACTAATGGGATCAGAATGAATCAGTAGAGCGAGTCTTGCAGGTTACAGATGCCATGTGGAAAATGTCAACAAAATAGATGAGAACTCTCCATCTTGACCAAAGACAGTGGAAGATACAGCCTGAGCTTCAGGAAGAGCAAAAGAAAGTGAAGTAAAAAGCAGCACACATGGAGCAATAGGAAGAAAGTCCTACACCAAAAGGAAGAGAAAACATTATAGCTGATAAAAAGTGAAACCATGCCCTTACAACTCTTGTGGAAACCACATTAACAAAAAAAGCTGGACATGTTTTTACAGCTAAAGAGTTCAAGGACATCCTCTAAAATGCTAAACATATAATCATAATTATAACAAAGTATTGTAATTGCTGTTGCCAGTATTTTACTTTACACAACTACAAGTGATGTTTACCCACTTGCCTGAACTACCATGGTGCAACTGGGCCCTTACACCAGGCTTATATAACTGCAGCATTACACAACAACAAGCTACTTATTCACTTATAAAATCAGATACTTTATGGTGCAGTCATTGCTGACACAGGTGTTCAGTTGCACAACTTGTATAATCTCAAAAGAAAAGCACTGCCAATAGAAGGGGATGCTCTGGAGATTCATCCTTCAGCCTAAGGTCATCATGCCAAGTGCCATGCATCAGTTAGAGGGATATAAAGGCCTCCACCATTGGGCTGTGGAGCGGTAGAACTGTGTTCTCTAGAGTAATGCAGCAACATCCAGTACCTTTGGGATGAGTTGGAATTGTGCTTGTGATCCAGAACTAATCATCCAACAACAGTACCTGACCCCACTAATGCTCTTGGGGCTGGATGCAATCAAAGCCTTTACACAAGAGTAGAGGCTCTTACTACAGCAAAGGGAGGACAAACTCCTTCTTAATACCCTTGAGTTCAGAAGAAACATTGGATGAGGACAGGTCTACAAACTTTTACAAACATTATGTAGTTAATTATTACAGGAACATACTGTAAGGTACACAGTGAACTGTTAAGAACGGACAGAATTCATAGCAAAATACAATATCACACTGTAACTGAAGAAAGCAGTAAGTCTAATTACTTCAAAAAATCTAGCAGCCCACGGACAGATTTTTAATTGGCACATGCCTTCTGTTCTGTTATAAGTGGACTGCCAGCCAGTACGTGGTAGTTTTTCCTTTCACCAGGTGGTGGCAGCAGCTCTGTAAAACTACTGCAACTTAATTTACTGAATGACATTTAGTCTAGACTACAGTCATAAAGCACAAACTTAACGTAGAGAAGTGGCGATTCTGGCGAGATGGAAAACTGAATACAATAAATGCATGTGCCTTGTATGTCAAAAGACTGCCATAAATTCAATATTAACAGACACTAAACAAAGCATGTATTTTGCAATAAATATTCAGGAGAGAAACAAAAGCAACTGCAACTACTCATGTATTTCCACCAGACATTTGCAGTGAAATGCATAGCTTAATGTTGTAGCATCTGATAATGGCTTGTGGCCTGTAATCATTTAGAGCCAAATAGTAAAGCAGTATACTGCAGAGCTGAATATGGACTATGAACAATGACAAGGATATGTTACAACCAACAGATGGGCTGGTGGGTGTTGTATGCCAGTAACTAGAACAGAGCGTGATTTGCCAATGGGAATGGTTGTAGCTCAGGAGTCAGAGCACTCAGCCATGAACACAAAGGGTCAAGGGTTCGATCTCAGCTGATCAGACCACGCTCCTACTGTTGTGCCCACGAGCTAAGCTCTTAACCCCAAGATGCTTTCGGAGGAATGCGTATATGACTGGAGCAAGATGCTTTGGGCAAGAGTATTATTATTATATAAATTATTTAGTACAGCTGATGGAAAACATAAGTGTATGTACTCACTTGTGTACCATCATCATTGTCTAATTACTCAGGTTTATGTTGCCTTGGCAGTGCTGCCTGAGCAAATGTCAAGCCTCGAACAGAAATACTCCGCTTGTCACGTGCCTCATTGACAGCAGGCCCAACATGTGTTTGAAGGCTTTGACAGATAAGCTAGTGAAGTGATGCGTGGAAAAAAAGAGGGGATATTTCAGTCCAGGAGCCTAAAATGGGGATAAGCAAGGATGGTTTACATGTGATATGTTTTTTCCTTCTTTTCTAAAGGTCTGAGCTAGGAAATGGGGGAAAAAAAGGAGTGTGTGCGAGAAAGAGAGCACCAAATTCTAATGGCAGATAAGAGATCAGCCTTCCTGAGTTTGGGAGGGGGTGAGACTGACAGAAAGTAATGGATTTCTGTGCCTGTTGTGATTAAGAGCCTGTACTAAAGCTGTGATAATGTGCTGATATCTGCAGGGAGCTGCCTGATGCAGGCTGATGATAAAACCCAAGCACCGAGAGAAGCGCCTCTGTTGCTCGCTCACTCTGCCGCAGCTCTTCCTCACATGCCTATTCCGTAGAAAATCTCCTCATTTGTTTTCTGCATGTGCCTCCATAGATAATTTGGTTCCTAAAGTGTGATTCCTTCAAACAGTTCTTATCATTATAAACCTTTATAATCATGTTGCAAAAATATAAATTTGCATTTAGACGCATAATATCTTTCAGTTAAAACCCCTATAGTGCAAGACGATAGCCAAAAAGGGGACTTTTGTTCTTACTGTTATGCACTACAGAGCTAAGATTTTCTCATTATGGGCTTTTCATATTTTTATTTATTTATTTATTTATTCACGTTTTATTTAGTCAACTTGCATTCACTTTAAGTCTCTTCTCAAGTTGCGTGAAAATAATACCAAAGCTTGGAGGCTTCAAGGCATGTGAGGTTTGTGGCCGCATGGTTTTGAGCTATTAGGGAGAGCACTTAGTAACATGGCAACTTCACTTCTGGGTCATTATACCATTATTTTGAAGCAATGACAATTACCACAAAATAATAATAAACCACAGAACATTGATGTCTGGGTGTTCTTTGCTCTATTTATAAATTAACCTAGAAAAAACTGTGATTAAACTATATATTTTTGTTATTTTTTGTTATGTTGTGCAGGAAAAACAGCATGTCAGAGCTATGACTTCACAAGTATTATTTTTATGTAAACCAACAATTTTGATACTTTTCATTTGAAACTAGTTTAAAATATAAATTTGCATTTATTAGGTTTATTTTATGTTAAAATTATCTTAAGTATGAAATTATATTCGAATTTAATAACAAATCTTGTCCTAAGATTTTTTTTCATTGCTCACAAAAAGGTTACGTCAGTAGAGCTTCTCATGAAACTTTAAGTGATTTTAAAATTGAAATGAAACAGCAACATGAACGCAATATTTGTCTTTTTCTACATTCCATGTGACTTTGAAATTAATGTGGCAGTGATTATATTTTAGAGAAGCTCAGATTTTATTACACTTGTCAGTGGTGTTTCACCTTTACTGATTCAATATAACAGACTGCACTACTTGAATTACATATAAACATTTGTACCATTTGCCACTGCAAAGGTGGAATGACCCTTCAAATACTTACAAATGCCTAGACAGAATGTTTTGCTTTCTTAAGCATGTCAGAAGGAAAATGGGTGGGGCCTTTATGTTGGCGTCATTGTAACAAGCACTGTGGGCAAGCAGGTTCGACAAAAGTGAGAAGGAGAAGCAAAAATTACATTATGTACACACACACACGCACACGCACACGCGCACACGCACACGCACAGGATAGAATGTCTTTAATGTAAATTCATTTACACTACAAGTTAGAATGCAAACAACGCCAGATTTTATTAGGGATGTAAAGTTAATGATGACTCAAGTCAAGTTCAATTCAATGGATGTAGACATTATTGTTTAGATTGGAGTACCAACATTGGTCAATTCTTTCTATTAATTTGAATCAAAAACATTAGAAAATATTTTGTTAAACTGCCAAATAATATGCACTACCTTCTGTACTTATCACAGATATTGTGTAAAGATGCTAAGACTTCATAAAGATATTTGCCTTCTTCATGGTAGTGTTTCTACTCCTGTTTCACTCAGGGCCTTGAAGCTGTCATCAAATCACAACTGTCATCAGAAAAACAGACATCTTAAGAAGTGAACGTAGTTAGTGCAGTCAACATCATTTGAGATGGAGAGGCAAAAAAAATCAAATAACATTAGTCTGAGTCGGGCAAGAATGCATGGAAGCTAATCTCTTGTGTAGTGAACAAAATACTACAGCATAAAAGCAGCAGGCATTTCTCATTGGCACTGACAAAGTACCATAGAACATGACATGTCTAGAAAGTCTAGGAACATTTTCACTTCCTCTAGGCATCGCCAATTTATCTGATACTGCCATTACCACTTAACTGGTCTCAGGAGGTTACTCACACAGGAAAACGAGTCAGTCCATTTCCAAACCATATGTCCCTCCGTCCCCTGGAGAGCATGCCTCTGGCTGCCTGGATGCCTTTAAGTTCTTAACAGATACAGAATCTTAGATTTGACAGCTACTGTATATGTTTTCCAAGTGGCTGGTGATAGAGTAGCAGGGGGGCTTACACATGTAAACTGAGGCCATTATCAGTGATAAGGAGCCTATTGTCATGCAAGCTTTCATAACAGCAGGGTGCTTTTAGACAGAGCTGGACATGACAGCTGGCTCATTCTTGTGATTTTACAGGAAGCCTGCTATCGCCTTCCATTGTATTAAATGTTTATTAACATAAATGAAGACGTTAGAACAGCATTTTAGACCTAATGCCACTTTAAAATCTTTCAATTTGAAAACTGACAAAACAACAGCAACACCACCAATAATAACAGACACAATTATATTTGCCCTTTGTGCTTAGTTTTTGTCAGACCTGTATGACATTTATGATACCTCCTAAAGATTTGTCAAAAAAGTTACATGAATGAATGAATCTGGAGTATGAGATTGCTGCGGCAAGCTGACACCTTGCATGAGTATTTCCACACTGTGGGGACAGTTTTCCACTGAATCCATATGAAAACACATAGGAAAGCCCTGTTCTTGAGGTAATTTGTTGACATTGGGAGATAGTATAGGTCCTGTATTATTACAGATAGATTTACTATCATCAAAAATGTTGCAATCACATGGACTATCTCCAATTATTTATGATTCCAGTTATGGATCCAATGGCCCTATCTAGAACCATATCAATGGCCATATCACCCCAGCGGCACTGCCAGTTCCACATGGTTTGTGTAAATGGACATATTAACAAAACTCACGCTTATATACAAATGCCTCAGACTTCCATATGCTACAGCGATAAACTACAAGCATCGGAGGCTGTATAGCTTTCTCACGCTTGTATACCTGAACTGTATCATGGCTTTTAATTTAGTATGTCAGAAGCATGGAAAAACACTTGAAATGAGAATTTATTATACAAATGAATAATTTGTAGAATTTATTTTCTTTTCTCTTTCTCATTCTTCAGTAATTAGGCCTTGTTTGCTTATTAAATAACGTTCAAAACCTTTAATTCAGAAAGTTAATACTGCTTTCGCTGCCAAAGTATATTACACTGCTCAGACGATGCTGTAATGATTTCCATGTATATTCATTTCCATGTTTGTTTAAACAGTATATAGGCTTATCTCTGCCATGCAATTAGCTCTATCAAAATATTTAAATGATGTAATTCTCTAATAACCATTACAAAGCAATGTTCTTTTAATAAGAGTTGCTGTTGGATGCACACACTGTACCTTTATTGACATATAATTTTAATTCTAGAAATTGCAATTAGTGTATTCAACATTGCAAAGCATAGTGTAAGTATAAGGCATAATTCACCTTAATGGTTTCATGTTCTATGTTAAGATGGTGTTTGGTCTTGATTTAATTGGCACATATTGCACAAGGTTGAGGGAATTATTGCAGTATCACGCACATAGCTGATAGGTAAGCAAGCAACATTTAAGCCAGTACTTATATCCAAAGCAATTTTGAATATAATTTGTTTTTTGTGTGTGTGTGTGTGTGTGTGTGTGTGTGTGTGTGTGTGTGTGTGTGTGTGTGTAGATGTTTCATTAGTGCTTGTTTAGATGTGCTGCAGCACAGCTGAATTCAGACCTTAGAGCTTCCTCCATCAACGTAGTTAAGAGGCAGGGAGCAGTTGTTAAGTGCATCAGCAGTCACCATGTATAAAATGCCAAGGAAAAAGAGGCAGACATTATTTATAATAACTGTTATCTCAGGGTTCAATGGGATCTACAGTGCCTGGCAAATCACAGTCTGGGATTGAGCCTGTGTGCAAGACTTCCAGCCTTTGGCTAAATTGATGCCTGTAAACATTTCTGACTCCAAACATCACCCCAATACCCTGACGTCTGTGACAAACATCACTCTTACCAGTTCGAACCAAAAGAAGGCTTACTCTTTCTTTTGTTCTGGATTTCTGAAGGGAGGAAGCATTAACTTGGCACAAGGCTTAGTCTATAATATGGGTGAATGACTGTGGCACATATTAAGACACTTGGCCAGGTTTCAGATGAATTTTTCATTGTGAAATATTGATGGCCCTGGGAAGCCTAGTTATTGACCTCTTTCGTGCCCTCTCTCTGGATTTACACTAGACTTTGCTCAGATTCAAAGTAAACTAAATTTAACACGGCCATCCTGACTAACAGTGTGTAGACTACTAGTTTATGTTTCTCTATTAAGCCTAAAGCTAAGAAACGAAAACTTATGTTGAAAAGGTTTAGCTAATTAGAGTAAAAATTGACTTCAATTTATCTCTGTTGTTATATGCGTACTTGTGTGTATAAGTTGGTACACACCCACAGGCTTGGTTCTTATATTATATTACATGTTCTCTGGTTAGGGTGCTCTGGGAGACAAAGAAGAACACACTTTATAAGGCTGTACAGCAAAAGAATAGAAGAGGATAACAAAATGCTTGAAGAGGTTTTTATTTGTGAAATGATATGTTTCAGTAGGAATTGAATTATGTTTATTTATTATAGTGCATATAGTGCATATGTGCATATAGAAACTGCTGGAACAAAACTATAAGTATGTAGTAGTACTAATTGGTCCTCATATTTATCTTCCATTCAAATATTGCTAAATCAGTATTCTTGACTATGTGACTATGTCATGGTATTTGACCAACATATTAATCAATCAAATAAAGGTAATTTATTAACAGCTCAATAGATAATTGTCTTAGAGCAATTGTATTTATCACAGTTTGATTACTCCAGGCAGCTTTTCTGCTGTTGGTCTTCTGAGCTGAGTACAGTATGCCGTACACACTTGCTGTCAAAAGACAGCTGCTGTATTTTTAAGAGACTCTATGGAAGGCACTGTATGCACCATTATCTGGCCAGTTAATGTGCAGGTGATGATTTTTATTTATAAGCCTTTTTTAAGCTCTCTCTCTGAAGCTTAACTCTAATGAACAGTGAACACTGATTTTTTTCCCCCCTTCTTGCTTGTACCGGAGCTAAATTGTAAAACCCACTATTTACCTATTACCTCTGGTTCTTTGTACCAAATATGTATTTATATTTTCTTACAGAGATAATTATGTTGATGTTAATTTGATTACTTGAAATAAACTCATAGGTTTAAAAGAGGTTAGTCTCGAACAATGGCAAACTGAAATATGCAACAGATTACATTTTAGAGTGCAGACCTCATGCAGACCTCCAGGACTTTACGACATGACCTGGTGTGAATTTGGTGGTGCACAGTGACAGCAAGCACAAGCTAATGTTCCCCTCTTTTCATGTAAACCTCCATTTCCATCTCGAGACATCCCTTTCCCTTCTTTTATGTCTCAATTCCATGTTCTTTTTGTAATGTCCCCATTTCATCTAACCTTGTAATGATATTCCTCTGTCCTGCTTGAACACTGTCTAGCTTCCCTCCTGCTATGTAGCCATTTTTAGCCCCATAATTTCCTTGGCAGTAAGATCCTGATGAGGTTGGTCAGGGATGAAGACTTCTATTAAGCTGGTTGTTGTACATGAGGAAAATTACGGCTCCATAAAGCAACGCTCCTGCCAGTCCCCAAGGTGAGCTGTAGCATGAAGAGCAAACTCACCCTCCACCACCGTACATGTTTGCCTTAAAAGTTTCACTTCTCTCTCTCTCTCTACTTTATGATATGATACTCTATATATATATTATTATATATATATATATATATATATATATATATATATATATATTATATATATATATATATATATATATATATATATTATATATTAATTTCCAATCCCTGGCCTGGGGCAACCAGGGTCCTTTCCATGTGGAGTTTACATGTTTACATGTTCTCCCCATGAGAGAGACTGTGAGAGAGAGATATTTCCTGTGTCCCTTAGAGCAGTGAAAACCTATATATAAGTTTGAAAAAAAATGTATTATGATATAATCATTGCCATATGTGCAATATTTTAAGTCATAACAGGTATCATGTATGCAACCCATCCAAAATAATAATCTGGCCTTCCCTAAAAACCATTCTGCATTGCCATCCAGAGAGTCTGGTGGGTTTTGTTGCTCAACATAGCCAAGAAGCACCTAATTTGACAGGAAAATGCTATTTTACTAAAATGCAAAACACCATCTATGAGTCATTGTTTTTGTAAGAACAGGTTATTGTCAGTGTTACACCTGCCTGAAACAAACAAGTTTATGCTGGCAAGCACTTTCTCATTTACTGGTCCCTGTTATTTTTTTCAAGAAAACTGTTAAATTATTTTTAAAGATGTTTATGAAATCATGACAGCACCTTTCTTCAATCTAGTGACTATTTCTTCCTCTGAATGGCTCATTGTTACTACAGCGTGCAGAACGGCAACTGCTGGAGAACACGTGTGTCCCTGCTGACTGATAAAAACTGGTACGCAAAAGTGCGTACACATAGAACGGTGGATGTCCACCCACTGTGGCCATCTTAGCATACAATAACTATCAAATATTTCTGTGGGCGGAGTTTTTGAAGCTGAGACTTAGTCTAGTAGAAATGAGACCCATACAGATCCTGCTAACTGGTGTACTGCATCAGACGTGCAGTGCATATTTGAAACATGCTTTGTTAATTAGTTAAAGATTGTACAATGCAGCACTGAGACAGTAAGAAAAATAACACTGTCACATACAATTAAACATCATATAAAATAAGGATCTAATTAATGGGCACTGGGTCAATGTTTAATGGCATTGGCTTTATGAGTTTATTTTCTCCTTCTCTATGGTTTTGAAGACTTTTCTAGCAATATTGCTTTTGCTTATTGGCCATGCTCTGCACAAGCCAATGTTGTACTCTATTTTGACAGACAGATCCCAAAATGGGTTTTGGTAAGTCCTTATATCCTGCAGTCCTTCACTCACATGTCAGCTGTTTGTCAGAAATTTCTCCAATTCTCAACACCTGCAAAGAAAAATAGGTCTTGCAGTGAAAATGACAAATTGGATTTATTCTTTTGAACAACTTTGTTTATTTAGAACTCTTTCAGGACAAAGAAAGATATTATTTTTCTTCACAGAGGGAATAGCATGTTAATGTCTCCACAAAACACAGATATAGGAAAAAAAACAGGAATTTAAGAATCAACCACACAGTCCAAAAGGCTAACAATCACATGCATTGTTGTTAGTTTCCACATAGTAAAAGACACTGTGGTTGTGTTAGTTACGTTAGCCGTCATTTACTACCATTAATCTGTCACTCATAATCAAGAATATCTTTCTATTTTAATTGCTTTATTCTCTTTATGCTTTATACCTAGTTGTTAAACACTCCTTTACCTAAACATTTAAAACACCTTTACAATGAAAAGAGATGAGTGTAGCCTACATAATTATTAAGTGGTACAAAAACATATGCATGTGACAGATCATGTTTACCCTGCTGGATGTGCCCAGCATAGTTTGCGTTTTTTGTTGCATAGAATTCAGTCATGAGTCATAGTGCTCATCCAAATGGTGGTGAGGTAGTAATGTGTTTCAAGTGACTAACCAAATCACTAGCATGTCCTATTTAAGAAGCACAATGGTCTGAAATGCCATTATAATGGCACAGCGCTGCACGGGCACATTGTTTCCGCACAGAAAGAGCAAAAATGTGGTGTCATTTAAATTATATATTTTTGTCTTTATCACATGAGATTAACATTTGAGAGTATTTCTTTTTCTTGGGTTGGTCTGCTCTTTCCTCTATTGTGTGAAGAAATAAACTAAGGTGACATTTTGTGCAAACTGTCTGATTAGTAAATGTAGATAGAAATAAAGCAGGATTTCATTTGTCTGCTCAACATTTAAAGACTGGTGATCTCATTTTTTTTTGTTTGTTTTTTCTTGACTGACAGCTTTTCTCAGCTCAGTGGATGTAATGATAATACAATGGAAAGATATAATCTAATGCTGGTGAAACAGTAATCCCATAGAAAATATCAAGATATGGGCAGCACTGTCTTAAATATATCAGTGCATTTATGATACAGAATCATTTGTTGATTTTTTTTAGTTGATCATTTTATTTTTATTTCTCAACCTGAATATGGAGGTCAAAAGCAGCAAAAAATGCTTAAAAGAAACTATGTTTTATGACAGTATTACAACACAGAATTAATGAGTAATGAGCCCTTCATGTACAGTACTGTGGTGAAGTCCTGCTAAAGAAAAATGATACATAGAGCTATTTATCTGAGCAGTACCATTTATTTGTTCACAAAACACAAACATTAATATTAATACAAATAAACAAATAGAGGAATGTATTGTGTGCATTAGTGTGTTGTCATAACTATTTGAAAGGTAGGAAGGTAAGTGTAAATACAGACTTCAAGTCCAGTATTTATAGGTACCATCCTAGTTTATTTAATCAATCTTTCATTAAATTGAATCAGAAGTGCTGCTGGTGGAATACAACAGATCCATGCAATGGCTGGAGTTCAGCTACAAGTCAGGAACCAAAGCTACATTCCTCTAACCACAATATTAATAACTTTACTGAAAATATAAAATTCTAATTATTGCTTATTACATTTATGTTTATTTGTATTCTTTCTAGACTGGCGACCTGTCCAGGGTGTATCCTGCCTTCCTCCCGATGAGAGCTGGGATAGGCTCCAGCACCCCACTGCGACCCAGAAGGACAAGCGGTTTAGATGAAGTGTGTGTGTGTGTGTGTGTGTGTGTGTGTGTGTGTATTCTTTCTAATGCTATACAATCCTTTTACTGGCAAAAACTTAAGGCTGAGATGTAGTTTTAAACTATTTTTGTGACTGCCAAAGACTTTGCACAGAACTCTCTCCCTAATGCACAAAGATAATCGGTTTCTGTAGATTATTTGCACTTCATAAAATATTAATACATGACCATGTATAAGTATAATAATATGATTATATACAGTGATACCTACCAAATGAATTAAATGGAAATAATCACTAATGACAATCTCTATATGGCAATAATATAAGCTATTAACCCAAATAACCTACATATATACATAGACAATAATGGGCTTTGTGTTATTATACCACTATTCTTATTCTTGTACATTTTATTCCACATAACGTATATATGCTATGATAAATCCACCTCCAGACTCCAAACATGTATTTGGTTATTCACAATAAGTGTGCAGTTAATATAGACCATAATCTACAAGACACTGCACCCACATTGTGCAGCACCACAGTAAGCCTCTTCTTGCTGCATAATGAGCACTGAATTTATTTCATAAAAGGCAAAGCTGTCCAATTAATCCCAGTAATGGCTCTAATTAAGTTAGCAGAGTGCCTGGATGCTGCACTGACACTCATGCTGTTGAAGGTCATTGTTGAATGCATGTTTAAATTGAAGGTTTACAAATTAAACCTCACTTTCTGTCCTGGTTAGTTACTTTAACATGTGAGTAAAATTTTATGTGAATGATAGTGTCTTTAGACACTTTCATTATTGCAAATTTACATAAATGTTTTGCAAAATAAACAAAATTTATTTTAATTTATTGCGCTTAATATGAGGTAATATGAGGTAAGTGTGTGACTACAGTTTCCTAATTGGCAGATTTCCCCTCAGGTCTAAATTATGTCATTTATAATGCCAGGCATAAATCATATGCCATTTTAAAGAATGATGAAGTCTGAAACTCTGGCCAATTGCTTCATTTTGCTCAGTCACTCCATTTCCTGTGCCTTTCTCCTACATTTTAGAACATTAAATTGGTGATTAGTACACAGAGTCCCAAAAAAATTGGAAAAAGCAGCAAATATACCTGTAACAAATGATATTTTATTACTGGTAATATATGAAGATTAATGGTCTGACGGCTTGTTTGTTGGGATATTATTAATGTACACAATTTTCTCTCCTCCTAATATGAGCTTGTGAGATGGAGCCACAGCCAAAGCAATTGCTGAGCTCTCATACACCAGTGCAGACCAACTAGCCAGCTAAACCAGGGAACATGAACTGGTGGTGGCACGCCTATTTCAGCACCATTGTCACTGAGCACATGGCTGGAAGGAGGAGTTTTGGAATGATGCCTAATTGCCTCCAGCTGCAGCCACTTCGGCCTCACTCAAGGCAGATTAAAAACTGCCTTTCCCAGAGAAACAGGAGGGAAGCTACTAGAGACGTTCTACAACTCATGACCCTCTTTAATCGCATGTCACTTTACCACAAAGATTCATGAGATAAATCTGCACATCCTTGACCACAAACCTGCTTAACCTATCTGACTCACCAGGGTGCAGCCATGAAGAGTTCACCTGCCTGCACACATAGTGAGACTCCTTTTCTGCATTCACTAGCACTGAAAAAATAAATCACCCTTAAATGGCCTTGTAACACCAAGTTTGTTTGTGCCAAGATACAAAGCTTAATCATATCACACTATTGGAGAAAGCAGCCTTAGAGAAGTGAACTAAACAGGACATACTCTTAACACTAACTCTCTTCTGTTGTACTGTGCTCTGAAGACAGAAAATGGATGGTACAGCATCTGCTGGAAACAGAATGTAACCTAGGAGACTGTCCTTAGCCTGAAGAGCTGACTTGTCAATAATAAGGAGGGAAGAACCATGAGACCTGGTATGCAGCACACATTCACTTAATGAAACTGGCAGATGACAAGGAGGCCTACTTTGCAGTTGATGAGGAACCCTATCTCCACAGATTCACGAGAGAGAGGGGAGGCTGGGGATAAAGGCAAGTGAGCCCTGGAATTTTTTGACAGAAGAGGCACAACATGCACACTACTCAAAGTCAAAGTGAAAAGTGAACAGGGAGAGGGTGTCCCCGGCCCTTGCCGCACAGCAGTTCCATCAGTGGAGCCATTCATACAGGCTACAATATAGCTAACATATGGTGCATCTCAACTGACTTTCTGTCACTAAAGTAGCAGACAGGGTAGCTATGGATCTTTTCCTGGAGATGCAACCAAACAAAGAGAAGAAAGCTGTATTAGCACATGACAGAAGTTTCAACAACACACAGAAAAGATTCAGCCCGTAGCGCAGAAGCATATGAAGGAGGCACCACATGCTCAACAAGCCAGGGGACCAAGTGCTAGTGCTGCTACCCACAGTAGACAGCAAACTCATGGCAACCTGGCAGGTCTTTTGACAGGTACCACTGAGGAGTGGGTCAGACTAACTAACTATCAGGATCCTCAGCTAGGACAATGCAGAGATGAATGCTCATTTTAACCCTTTAAGGTAAAGGGGAAAGGGTTATTTCTGCCCATAATAGTCCCAGAGAACCTAAATCTAAAGGGGAAACTAATTACTGAGTGAAAGCTAACCTAGCAAGCATAACTGAGCTTTCAAGCTAGCTCACCTTTCTGCCTGTTGACTGTCCATCCATTCAAATGTTCATTCTTTCAACTGGCCATGCCAGTGTTCTATGAGAGCACATCCAGCTGTAAAGTAAATAATAATCTTACTTTATTTAAGACATCACTGTTACTCTAATTGAACAATTTTATTTTATAAAATGTATACAATTTTTATAATTTTATAAAATTACTGCCCAATGTCTAATACCAGCAACAGAGGTTGAGGCAGTATTGCAGCTCTCTCAAAGTTAAAGATGCCAATATCTGCATCACTAGGGGGCCTGTGTACAGCTCCTTAAAATATTAATTGAACATCACCTATCCAACGCTCAAACAAACAACTGCTTTGCCAGCTTGTAATCTTTGTGTCCAAGCTCTGCCAACAGACACAGAAGCTGCTGGAACACATCTCCAAGTCTTCTCTACAGTCACTGGCTGAACTCATGTGATAGATGCACAATTTCAAGAAATAACTCCTCACTTATGTTCAATAGACCCCCTGCATTCAGACCTGACACAAAAAGAGACAATCAGAGCAAGTCCAGTAATGACCTGCACTAAAAGAGGCCTTTCACAGGCTGAAGGATGGCCTCAATTTTGAACCACTCAACATGGCTTCAGCAAGTCATGCATCATGTAAACAGACAAGAGCAGCCAATGCTCTTCCAAGAGATCAAAGGTGATTGTCTTCATCAGCTTCAAGCTGAACCTTGAGGAATGTAGGTGCACCAGTATGGAGGAGGAGACTCTGGGTGTGGAGGACCTAGAATAATACCTAGTGGATGGCTCTTCATGCTTATCATGGATTATGCTCCCTGGAGTGGATGGTCAAGACCATGAACTCCTCTGTAACCCTTCCAGGATTTCTCACATTAGGTCAGACTAATCAAGCTCCCTCCACAGCAGCACAAACACTTCAGAATGCAGCTCTGTGATCAGACTCTATATTCACTGGGCTTCTCAGAGTATGAATGCTAATCTGATGTCAACTTACATTTTTTATATAACACTGAATAGAATGATCAGTGTTCAATTTCCCTTGCAAGTGGATCAATAGAAGTAAAACTTACTCTGAGATGCTTAATTGGTCTGGGCCCAGGGGCCTGTCTCACCTAACATGTTCAACGGAACTCTAAGTTTCAGCCTTGTAAAACCTAACAAATGCAAATTTGCAACACAAACTTTCTTTGTTAACCCAGGTTTAGATACCCAAGCTAAAATTAATCACTGCGTTTGTACACAAAAGCAGGATGAACAACCAATGATGTGAAAAGTAAGGAAGAAGTGAGTGGCTTATTTTTCAGGAATGATGCTACAGAAATATGTAGAAAGTAAAGCAACTATAACAGGAAACAGCAGCATTGTCGACACTATGTGAACAGTGGTGCTTTTGGCATTACAAAAATTCCTGCCTTTGTATAAGCATGTATGTATTTATTATGTATATATACTCCAAATTATGCTTGTTCCTCTGCTGAAAGGTGACATTTTAAAAGTTACTGGTTCTTCGGCCCAAACGTCCTGACAGGGTTGCCAAGTAGTTGCTATGGCATTCTTATTTTAATGTCACGACTTCATGTGTACTATTAAACAAATGAACAGCTGATGACTTGCAGCGATTGACAAAAGAGAGAGACCTGAAGAGGACTGGAGGGTCTGCCTTTGCCAGAAGTCAGCCCTGATTGGTCAGAAGCTTGCTTTGAATGGTCCAAGATCTGTTTGCAGTCCTAAACCTGACCTGGTCTGGTATGTGTTAGCTGTGCAGCATGAGTTGCCAAAGTGATGTATCCTGATAAAAAGTGATGCACTGTCATAACACAGAAAATCAAGGGTTAAATTGAACTAAGCTTAAAGTTAACTGGAGATCCTGCTTTGTAAGACTGGCCCCAGGTCTCTCTGCTCTTGCAGGACTGACAGTAACAGTACCATCACTCATTCCTCACATGCCTCCTCAGATCAGCTAGCCTTCTCTAGCCAGGTCCATGAACACACCCACTTCAGCACCATTGTTGTGGACCATCACAGATTGCATGGCCGGAGGGCAGAGCTCTGGAATGATGCTAGGCTGTTTGCCACTAATTACCTCCAGCTGCAGTCATTTCTGGCTGACTTAAGGGGGCTTAAAAGCTTCCCTTCCAAGAGCAACAGGAGTCAAGCTACTACAGACACTATAACAAATGAACCTCTCTAACCCCAATTTCTCTTTATCTCCGATTAACCAGACAAACCTCACACATCCATGGGCCTGCTATGTCTGTTCAACTCACCAGAGGACCACCACAACAGACTCACCTACTTTCACCTACCTTCACTGTCTCTTCTGTGCACCACTGCCACTGTGTGAATAAGTCACCCCTCCAGGGCCTTGTCACACCATTTCGGCTGAGGGTGCGTGTGTTCATGCCATGCTACAGTGCTTGATCCCGTCACAGCCTGTAAATCTGATATTGAGTGCTGACAAGCATATTTTGCTGTAATTTCCTTGTTTCATGACATTACATAGTTTCCTAGATTTTAATGGTTGGTAAATACAAAGTAGGATCCCAACTTTGGGATGAGGCTTGACAGCAGCATCTGACACAACCTTGTGTAAATACAGATCAGCAATCAGCCTTAACAATGTTTATTTGGTGTAAGGCAATAGAAATGTACACTACACTAACTACAGCAGCTTTGGCCATGACCCGGCTTCAACAGGGATTACAATTTACAGATATTTCTTAAGTCTTTCTTTTGTTCGGAACAAAGGCCAGGTAATTTACCTCACCCTCTTCTTATTTTAAGCAAACATATTTCATATCGATTGGACAAAGCGTCTAGAATAATATGAAAGGTCACTCTCCCAGAGGCTGGTAAAACAAATGTGTTTGTACTGAGCTCCCAATTAAAATCCTGATAGCTCTTCGTTTTCTTTGTAGGTGAAGTTAAATGAAATGGGCAAACAACCCCAGCTATTTCTGAACTACTGTATTTCTGTACATTCTGTACGCTACAACCAAAGCAAAGGGAATTCTACACACTTCATGCTATTAGTGGTGAAGTATGATGATATTTCTCCTTCTTCCATTAACACTCAAAATTACTGTGATGATTAGAAACATAACTGTCAGTTTCACACCTTCACATTATCATGATCGTACATGCGGTGCTTGTCAGCTCCTATTAAGTACATGTTTTATCACTGTCAGCAACAGATGTTCGGATCTCACATTCTCCTCCCACACAGAGTTCTAACAAAGTCTCTCTGATGTTGAAATATTCAGCACAGAAAGACTTTAGAGCCAAACTGTTGCAGCACACCTGATCTCATGGAAAACCTTAGTATTTGGTTATATCGTGCTAGATACAATGTTTATGATGATGCTTTGAATAGGTCATGGTAGCTATTCTGTCATTCATGCTACAGTTCTCCTGCCAGGATAGCCTTAAGAGTTTAACTTAAACGTTTTTGAAAAAGTACTTAACGTGTGATGGCAGACAAAACCCAAAGCACACATACCGCGAATTCACAAAACATAAATGAGAACACGTGCTTTACCACACACACACATTTACTAAACCGCTTATCCTTCTGAGTTGCGGGTGCTACGCTTTACAAATGCTCTGCAAATTGATAGATGTGATGCAATTTCAGATTTACACGTGTAATCTCAAAAAGGCTGCAAATCCAGTCAAATCACAAGGGACACATTCATCTCAGAGGACACTTAATAAAAAATAGGTTCTCTTTTGTTTAAAGGGGAAGACTACCTTTTTTTTTCTCTCAACAAAGCTCTGCAGCAGTGCTCACAAATGTGCTGCTGGAGATCTACCTTCCTGCAGACTTTAGCTACAACCCTAATCCACCTCACATGATCCATCCCTTAACGTTCTTCATTAGCTGAACGAGGTGTATTAGATTTGGGTTGTTGGTGAAATCTGCAAAAAGGTAGATCTCCAGGACAAAGGTTGGTGATCACTGCTCTAGAATGTACAATTGTTCACAGTGGTGGTGATGGGAATCAGATATCTGAAGAGTTTATTGCCGATGAAAGCTACTTCACAAAGTTATTACATGAAATGGTTGTGAATAAACTGCCTGAAGCCAGAGACATTACGTTATGATAGTTTTGAGAAGGTTTTGGAAAATACTAACCCTAACCTATGTAAGGTCATTGTGAACAGTATATCAAAAGATTTCACCACGTTCTGCGTTTTCTCTAAAGGCCTAATAATTTCTATGAAATAAAATCTCAGTAATTTTCATTTCTTTTTAATAGAATCATCATGCTTGTATTAAAACTCTGCAGGTATTGAAGTAATACTCTTATTCTAATGTTAAGTTTTGGTTGGCAACACCAGGGTTAAATTGCCCAATCAAAATTGTTCTTTTCTCTGTGGTATCTAAGGTACATACAGCCAAGCAAGCTCTCCCATTGGACCAATCATGTATTGATTCACAACCCCTGGAACCAGTTTTGTGAGAGCAAAAAATATCACTGACCTCGAATACAAGTGCAGCCTGACCAATGTATTTCAGTAAGATGTTCCAAATGGAAAACAGTGGCAATTCTATGCCGAACGAACAGCAAAAAAAAGTTTTAAATAGTGCTAATATGCTACTAGAATCCCATAGCAGTGCAAGAAGAAATCAGTGTTTTTTTCCCTCCTGTTTTTGACTGATTTTTGACATTTATGGCCTTAACTGAAGTCCTAGTTTTAATAGTCTCAGTTCTCCACTGGAATATACGGGCACTCATTCCTTGCATTCACTGCTAGTGTGTAACTAAGTCATCCCACCAGGGCTTTGCAACACCATTTTGAGTGTGTGAGTTCATGTGATTCAGTGCTTGATCTTGTCACAGCCTGTAAATATAGAGGACATAAGTGCACTGCTTAGGGACTTTGGAACGGAATGCCCATCAGGTTTGCAGACCTCCTAAAATTACATATGTTTTCTGAATTTGTACCACATCTATGAACTGGCAGTGCATGGGTTCTCATGCATGTGTAAAATGGAGTGTATTGTCACTTTGATGAAAATGTCCTCTGAATGTGTATAGCTACTAATCTGCAGCATGTTTGTTAAATGTACTGCATGTGTTGTCATTTTGTTGGATGTTTTGCCAGTTTTGAAGCGCCTCCCTCAATTTGCAATACATTGGGTTTTGTAGATATTGACTGGTTCAACTGATTAACATCACGGTGAACCTGGAAATGTTCTTTCAAATAAAGATGGCTTCACTACAGCATGTTTACCTTTTAAAATGTGCTCTCAGGTAGTGTTTCCTGATACTTTTTAAACTTAAGCTTGCACTTTGCTTACTTGCTACCAGAGCTCTATTGAAACGAGCAGCTGGAAATGTTCTGGTTACTGCAATTCATCAGCCATCACAGGAGAGGTTGGCCACCTCTTGCCATTAGAATCACTAAGGGTTTTACGGCTGTGACTGGGTGCTGCTAGTACTGCTATAATCCTGAGGATTTGTATGAGGTTGTTGTGTGTAAACTGATGGAGTACCTTGACTTCAGTGAACCGTGAGGTGGCCACTATTGAATCAGTCGGACCTCCAGCAGATAAAGTGCTATATAAATATAGATTGCTTCGTCGTTCAGTAGGGACTTAATCCACAGCCATGACCTGGAAAGCAGCTATTGTCCACAAACAAGACCAGCTAAAACCAGCTTTATTTGTCTGAGGAAAACAGAAAGTGTTGATCTGGAGAAATGTGTTATCTTTCCTCTTTATCTGCTTTCTCAACGAAAATCTGCCCTTCAAAAAAAAGTGGTCACAGGCCTGGAACTGAAAATTGCATTTGCTTCAAAAGAACCAGTGATGAATGAACATGTCAAAATAATACCAGTCTCGTAAGTGGCATTAAATCATGGAAAAGTAATAAAAAATGAACTGTGAACAGGTTTGTTCATTTTGGAAATATTTTCTGGTAGTGTAAATTGTACAGGATCAAGATAACCCACTGATTGTGATACCACTCATTTTCTAATTTCTACCACTAATGTTGCTAATTCTGCTGCTAATGCTATGACTGAATGCTTGTTAGGCATATCATAACAAAAGCCCAGAATGAAATGCCTCCAAGATAGATAGCTTATTAAACTAAACTAAAATTAAAATGAACTTCCCATTGAATCAGGGTTGGCTGAACCAAGCTACTGAGAATGAGAAGAGAGCGATATAAATCCAATGTCTCTCTGTTTAGCTGGCTGAGCCCACAGCGAAGTTGACACGATGATGAAGATAGTGGGAATGGGGCCGTCTCTCCAGCTCAGCACCACTCCCTGCAGCAAAACAACAGTGGACAACACTGGTTAGCTCTGTTTGTTTGGCACACCCAAGACGTCCACAATGTGAAGCTTATGTATAAATGGCCATCTCTGCATATCCATGGAGACAGAAGAAACAGACAGACATGGATGCTTATGTAAACAGGTGGATAGTGTGGACTTTCCACATCAAAATAATCCAAAACAGTCATCACAATCCAGTTCAACTACCATTCTATTAAAACGAAGATTCACTGTAACCACAGAAAACTGAAGACAAAGCAACAAACTGTCAACAGACACTACAAATATAAAAATGTCAGATACAATAATTGTAGTAATAACAAAAAGGACAAGATTGAGAAACACTCACATGAACATGTTTGTATTAGGATGAGCAGAATGGGAAGCACAATCACAATTGAAAGTCAGGATTATAGGCTTCTCACTCAACTAATGTTTGCCACAGTATTAGGCCACTATAGCTTCCCACATCCCTCTGTCGTCTTCCAATACAAAAAACTCTTTCTCTGCAACACTTTTCCTCCATTATTTAAAACAATGAGTCCATCCATTGACGTAAGAACAAATCACTGCACCAGTGAGATCCCCCACACATCTACAGTCTCACAATCTGCGATGACACCATCAGTCGAATGGTAATCAAGTATTACTGTCAAAAATACATGTTTGCATTTACATAGTTGCATATAAGCTTTTAAAACTGACCAGACTGTAAGACACAGTAACAAAAAAGCCTATGTAATTCTAAATGGATAAAAAGAGGTGGGAAAATGGTTGTGTAAAAATGAATTATGACCATTTTGGTACATGAAACTACACAAATGTTAAGCTGAGGGGAAGAATAACGTACAATACGGGCCCTTTCAAACTTCACATGCAAAATATCATCTCTTGTCAGTAATAAGCTGACTGTGGAACCATTCCTACACAGTGCTCAGCACAGAAAGGCAACAGCTCATTCCAAAAAGATATTTATTTCCTTCTGACGTATATAACTGCCCAAGTGTGACACAGAGCGCAACAAAGCAGATGAATATTTGAGCATAGTGCTGCCACTCAAGTGTTTTTCATCCAGGACTTCTGCCCAGAACCATTCAATGCTATTCCATTCTAAGGTGAAATTGCATTGGTCAGAGAGATTGTGCAGTGATACATTCCCAGGTTACCTTGTATGTATTACTGCAGCAGTATTGCTAAGAGAGAAGAGTAGTGTGAAGTGAGAGGATTATTAATGCCAAAGCCTGTTTAGAGGATTCAGCCCCCTCACTTGAGTGCAAAAAGCAAGGCTTGCTTATTATTCAAAACTGCCTAAGGTAACAAGTGTACCCTCTTTATTCCCCCTCCTCGATTCCTGTAATATCTGTTGATTGTGTGATTCTGTCTACAGCAGATTTAACTATTTCTTTTAAAAATCAACACTCAGAGCAGCAGATTGACAAAATACAGAGGATTTAATAAAAAATGTGATAATGTTCTGTTACAATATTACATGATCCAAGAAAAAGATTAACTAAAAAAAATGGCCTACAGTGTCCCTACCTGTTTAAATTGCTTCTATGTAATAAATAGTGTGTTAATTCCAAAATGTGGCTTCTGATTACACATTTATATGCATGACTTTCTTTTTTTAGAATGTATTCTGCTAACAGAAATGTATATTTGTTTATGTAATGTGGTATTAGTTTAAAACAATATATTTTGCTAATACAAGAATGGTGATGCAATTCTCTCTGCCCTTTAGAAAGAAAAAAATGCATGACTGAAGCATTTAAAAGCTATTTCTGCACTACATGCAGCACTTAGCATATTGCCCAGAAGACATTCTTGCTTAATCTATAAACCAAAATACTAAATGTAATTTTACCATCTTTGTGGAATTCGCTGAACACTGCATGGGCCAAATATGGGGTCATTTTTTTGTCACTGTATCCAAATAGAATATTCCTTCACTATGCAATTTCTGCCAAAACCTCATGTGCAATAAAAAAGGGGGCATCTACCATTCTGGGGACCACTAGCTGTCAACAGACACTATCCAACATCACTCAAAGTTTGACCTGTTTTTATTATGTGACTGTACCAGTTTATTGCCCATGGAAGTCTACAGTGTACACTTGAACAGATGTCCATGGAGTTCCATCTTTCACAAAGAAACAACAATAAGAAAGAAAAACAGAGTCAGTTTGTATAAATCTGGCAACCAGTTTTGACAAATTCAGAGATCTGATGAAAGTTCACTCAGTGACCTAGATTTACTATGATATTTATTTATATCCCCCTTCCTTTTAGGGGTTTTGTCCACCCTGTGTCTCACTTCTGCTTAAAAAAAGCAAGATCGCATTTGATAGCCATGTTTAGTCAAGCTCTGGACAGAATTCATTAGCCATAATTAAGCATTTACTTGATCAGGAGTTTTGGGAGGGAGGAAAAGAAAACACTCAGAAGGATTATGTGAAGTCAGATTAAAGGGAGCTGAGTGAAACGAGCGAAGCAGATTATCAAGCGCTGCCAGGCTGTCTTTGGTGTTGGTGCCCCTCTGATAGCTATCTCGTTAGTGCTTTATTCGTCAAACATTGGCTAATGCCTACAACGAGCCTGAGCTAATCCACACTCTGCAGCCAGGCCAGCACTGGGGAGATGGCTTATTGACAGAGCTCAGTTGAACAAGGTAGGGGGTAAATGTACTCATAGACCTTTTTGTAAAACAGGCTCTGATTTTAATCCACTAGTCATTAGTGTGTTAAATGATTAAGCTCTGCTGGCGATTTGCGTCATTCATTAAATGCCCCTTCATTATTCAGCCATGTATTAATGTTACAGTAAGTGGTATATGTTTATACGTCTGTAGAAAGAGGTATGCAGGGTAGAAAAATGTCCTTTTTAGCTTTCTAGCCAACAGTGAGTAAGAAATGATTTGAATGTAATTATACAGATATATAGAGATAGATTGCTCAAAATAGCAGGGTCAAGCTTTTATAAATTCTCACAAACATTTTACTCTACTGTCTAGTATCTAATTATCTAGTGCTTCTTAAAATGTTTAACAATTACCAAGGCGATGTCTTAACCTCTTTTCACTGTGGCCACAAAATGCAAAATATGCCTGTTTTAAGGCCCCTTAGTTGAACTATGTTTCTTTTTTTCCAATGATGTCGATGGAATATATTGCAGTGTTACATATATATTACGATATATTACAGAATATCTACAGTATATGATTAACAAAACCTAACAAACCTGATCTTTGTAGGTGAGCAAGCAAACAGTATTTAAATTTAAAAAAGTGTTTTTTTATTGTGGTAGTTGTACACAATTATTGCTGTGAAGAAAGCTGCACTTGGTTGTCTGCTTTATTTTGCCATGGCCATGTGTGTGAATTGTTTTCACAGCAGTGGGTCCTTGTCCCTACTCTTGAACTCATCATTGCTCGCTAGCAGCTCAACAGAGTCACAATATTTCCCACACAAAGAGTTGTTAATCTGATAACAGAGTTATGAGGAGGAAAAAAAAACATTTTATTACACTGATTCAAAAGCTGAATGGCCACTATAGGGTGCCTGCAGAAAAAGGCTAATATCACTGACTTGGCACTCTCCAGTATCTTCACTATACAACACACGCACAAAACAAAGCAACTCACTGCTAAAAATCAAACAAAAATATAAGCCTATTACTAACGCTAACATTTGAATTGAGGTGACAGAAGTATATTGCCATTTGCCACTGCCACTTTCCCAGACTGAGCCAGTGATTATCATCTACTTCAAGCTTACATTAATTGGCAGGCTAGATTAGTAAGTTTCTAATACTCCTGTTGCTTTATCATTTTTTCTTATTCCCACAATAACAGTGCAGTATACGTTGAAATTAAAAGTGACATTATTTAAGGCAAGCCAAAAATAAACTGGATATTATAGAGTTATTGGAACTGAGCAGAACCTCATATAAATATAATTGCTATTTGGTATAAAAAATAAGTTGGTGAGAGCAGCCTAATGGAAAGAGAACAGCAGACTAGCGCAAAGGAAAACTTGAGGACAAATATAACAGATGGTGTAAAAAGTGACTGTGGACAGAAAGCATTTTCACAATATTTGCCGGTTCATATTTGCTTATGTTTTAATGCCTTAAATTACTCAACCATCTGCTCCATTTAAAAGCCCTTTCACCTAACACACTGGAACAAAGGAACAGCAGACAAAGGAAAACAAAACCACATTGCCACTATATATGCGTGCATAAGAAAAACGAGGCTTGTCAAGAACTTTGTTCTTGTTCTCCAACCTTCTTCTGTATAACTGACCACTGAGTATTTAGCAGTAACATTCTCACAAGCTTCTATAGTCAGCATGATATCTGAGAAAGTATCTTCAGAATTGTGTGTAACAGCATGAAATATGTTAGTGGAAGTAAACAGTTGCACATGCTCTGCGTCCATAAAATGGGCAATTAAAATATCAAAGAGTAACATGAAAGACCAAACTGCTCCTCTCTTCTTTGGCCCATATGTACTAACAGAAAAAAAAAAAAATCTCCTTAGAAACCAGTTTAACCGCTTGGCTCACACACAGAAGAAAATCCTTCTTCATGCCTTATAGTAATAGAATTAATGAGGTGTGCATTTTTTCTTCCCTTTTTCATGGTCAAGTATAGGCCACGCATATAGCTGACTGCTCCACATCAGTAAAGGATAGTGCTAAGAAAGTTCAGGTGAGATAGTCAAGTAAAGAGTAAAATCAAGGGCGCACACTCTTTATAATTTATAGTTTGTGTCCAACCAAAATATCCTGTTCTGTAAAATAACTTAATTTATCAGGGTCCAGATTTAAAAATAAATAAATAATTAAAATGCATAGTGAAAAATACCATCATGATCTGATGGAAGGAAATTCTTTTGAAAATTCTCTTTGAGCTTATAGATGAACTAAACACTAGTTTTAAGAAACCAAACTTAATGTTGCAATATAAATAATACAGAGGCCTAACCTTCCAGAAACAAATTAAGCCTAGTAAAGGAAGTTATGCTGTGTAGCTTAGTTGTAATTAACACCCAGAACATCAGCTCTGGGGTTGAGCAAAAAGTAGTTATGCCTGAATATTGAATACACTGTCCTAAATGTATTCAGTAACACATTCCATTACAATACATAAAACATGCTGATAATAGACATGGAGTTTTTTGTTTAATTCACACTGTTCCTCAATGTTACTGGTTAGCAGTGTTCTTCATGCATCTATTTCATTAATACATTAAAAACTTGCTTTTCATTTAAATGAAGTTCTGAAAATTCTGAACCTTAACTCATCTCACCACCTACTTCAGTCCACTGCTGCTCCCACAATCCCCCCCAGGCAGGACATGTGAATGTGAACCACTACTCATGAACATGTCCACTACTGTGGAGTCTAATCACTCAAAAGCGCTCAGTAACGCTGAGATAAATAACCATCTCATTACATTGATTTATCAGTCTACTCAGGCTTTAGCAGGAATGCAGTGCTTGTAAAGAAGCCATTAACCGAAGTCATCTTTAGAGTTTGTCTTGTTTGCCACATGCCATGCACTTATTTTAAAATAGTTAACAAACAAGCATTGATGGGTGTTTTTAAAGACGGTATCTATTAAATCAAGTATTGTCTAAGGTAACTGTATTCTGAAACCTGTCTTTACAAAATGTAGCTTGGACTGAATACAGATACTTAATTCTGAATACATATTCCCAATGCTTTTATTCCATTACACCCTAGCCCTGATCAACTCTTATTCAGGATTCTCAAGCTTATATTTTTTGTTTAAACAGGGAATTTCCATGTTTTCTGAGTAAACAAGTTCATCATATATACAAACACGTGTTCATAACATTTATAGTAAATCACATTTATAAAAAATGTTGAATATTTTGGAACATCATGACATTTTGGAACATTTATTTACACATCATGATCTTTTTTGGGCTTACATTTCACTGCCTTTTTACACCCTTATGAGATTCTCAAATGAAGTTAACAAACATTTTTTTGGCAGTTATAGATTATAGATGAAACACATATTTGAAGCTTGTAAAAGACATTCCATGTTTTATTTGAAGATTATAATATACATGTTAACATTTATTTCGTGTTGTAGCAGTTTTACAGTGATTCTTTCAGTAAAAGGTTCTGGCACCACTGCTGTTTTCTATTTTTAACAACTGACCAAAACACCTTGGTCAGGCTACCACTCATATTCGCAATTGGTGAAGTATCTAGGACTTCCAGAATGACTAGAGTCACTTTTTCCCTAACAAAATTGGCCCCACTCACTGTGAATGAAAACATAATTGGTCGTTTTCTTTTGGTATTATGTTACTGGTTAATCTGATCTGCCAGGTCTTCAGTTCAGCTCTTGAAGACCTAACCAATGAGAGAGCTCTTACAACACTACACTTAGTTGTATCTATCTAGATACCCTGGAAAAAGTCCTGAATGGATAATTTTCCATTGGCCATTTCAAGAATTTAACCCTTTTTATCCAGCAAAAACATAATGCTGAAATAAGACTATTAGAGTACCTGTAGAATTTCAATAGAAACATAACAATGAACACATAAAAATGAACTAAAACTAACAGACGTGTTCCTATTTCACAGAATTCATTAGGCATTCTCTATAGGCCTAGAAAGCCCTAATGGCCCCACTGTTAAAATCAAGTAAACCTTTCCCAAAGCTTACCAACAGTTTTAGTCACTTTAGTCTTAACACCTGATATATATAATAATATTACAGTGTCAATAAACAAGGCTTAAAAAAAGTATGAATAGCTCTCAAGTCAGAAATAGTGAGACTTGGAGCTGAATGACTCATCCACCTCTCACTGTTCAAATATCTGTGCAGGTCACTCACTGCCTGTTTTGATCACCCAATATTATTCTGGGTCAGCTATGCAGATCCAGTTCCACTTTTGATTCTATACTTTATAGTAATTTATTACTATATAGTAATTTATAGTAATCCAGCAAGTTGAAATGCTAAATGCATTACATCTTAAGACATTTTATCAGCTACATTCGTTTCCCCAAAACTTCCATTTTCAGTTTGTAAGCTTAATCTGAATAGTAAAAGGGAAAATGTTTTATTATGATTATATCATATTTTCAAAGAATTTTCACATTCTTTGTAAATATCTAGTTTAGAAACATTTGTCTATCATTGTGTAATTTTGTCTACAAATACTCAAATGAGAGCAAAATTCAGTGCAGCGGAAATATAGCTCCATGAACACTTAGAGCATATACATTAATCAGCTGTATTTTATGTTTTTTTTTGTAACCACTGCCCTCTATTACCTCATTTGCCTGGTTTCTTTTTGGCATATTCTCTTTGACAAACTGAGCAACAATACTGTTGAGCTTGTCATCTCAGATTATATTGATAGTTACCTAATCTCACCATATGAGCATTTAGAAAATCACATGAGGGGAGAGAGGGAGAAAAGAAATCAATGATGAGCATATGCACTATTCACCCAGGATTTATGGTTGTTTTTCCAGGAAGGATATAGTACATGTCCTTTGATGCTTTTCTTAAAAATATAAACGTTAAGCATAATAATGGCTAATGACTCCTCAATGTTTTGTTCTTATTTATGCAGAATTTTGGAAATCAGTAATGATCCTCACATGTAAAAACATACTTTATAAGAAGTCAATTCATTTGTTTAGACATTTTATAGACATGTAATTATTTCATTAAGCTGATGTGCCTGTAAACATACATGATTACAGTTTAGAATAAAAAACAGAATTAAAAAGGTCTGGAATGCAAATGACCGTATGTCATAAGCTAAAGTCATTTTTAGGTGGTAGGCAGCAAAAAGCATATTAGTATAAATAGCATGACAGCTGGCTCTGTTCAAAGTGATACTTGTCTTGATGTTTTTTTAATGATGATTTATATTTATTTTAGAAAACTTGGTGCTTGAGCCTAAAAGGCAGAAGCTCAGTCCTGTTTTGATATCAAGGAATTAAAGGGCATGTTGAATGTGTGAGGGAGAAAACTTTTCTTTACTGTCTTTTGTGAAAAAGATAGAGCAGTCCTGTCTTTCAATTTCAGTTTTTTTTTTTTCTCTTGGACTACTAAATAACTATGTTATTTATTATTTTTTATTTTCACCTTGACTATTCAGTCAAAGCAAAGCATCAAAGTACAGGAAATCTGCACATACTGGAGAAATCATGTACAATAAATCCTGGATAAATAGTGCATATGTTTACGACTGAATAGTGCATATGCCCCCTCCCTCCCAACCCACCCCCTGCTTCCCCCACAGGTGCTCGTTTGAATGCTCATATGCTGAGATTGCATTCTGGAGTAAATACAATCGGAAAAGGTACTGCATGTACCTAAGCTAATTTGAAATTGAATTTAAGTCAGCTCCACAGTCATGAGACATCTAGAAACGAATGCTGTTCACCATCACTGCAGTCCAGCAGAAAGCGTTTTTCAGATAAAAAATACAGTAATGTTGCATGGCATCACAGACAGCATATCTAAAGACCACTGACTGCATATTAAATTGTTGATTTTTATATACAGTGCTGGAAAAAGAGAAGCACTGGACTTTGCAGTGAAGCTGCAATGACTTGAATGCACTGATATTTGGTTGATGACTTGTACTTGTGAATGTACTTATATTTTGTTGAAATAAGAATCTATATGAATATTATGTAAAGCAAGCATGGCTGAAAATGGAATAGACATTTCACATTAAACTGGTTGCCTGCAACTGTGAACTATTTAATTGAACTTTGGAGACTGGCATTCTGTTTCTTGTTGCCTAGTGGCATGCCTGGCATGCCTAGTGCTGCTCTGTTTTTGCTTGGTGAACAGAAATAGGACAACTATTTAATTCAGAACATGGAATAAGAAATGCACCTCTTGCAGTTTTCACTCGTTTTCATTTACCTCCGCTGTCGTGCCTACAAGAAATCGTGGAATTCAATTTTAGCATTGTCAGTTATATATATATAAAAAAAAGCAGGCATTCTTTCAGAGGGGAAAATATACTGAATTTCAAGCTGGATATTGAAATCCCACAGTCAGTGGAGGAAGATTAGCAAGGCTTAAATCTGTTTTGCTTCAGGGATACATGTCATATTAGGTTATGTTAGGATGGAAATGCGGCGCTCGAGGTTTCAAGGCCTGGCAAACATTTAATGTGGCGGCCATATCTGGAGGTGAGGCTGGAGCTTGAGGAAAAGGGTCAGACGAGAACGTAGTCTTCCCATCATACACTCTGGCCATTGGGCTGTCACAGCCTTTCAACAGAAAGCACGCAGTCCATGCAGAGTTCACTCCACTCACATTTAGCTGAACACTGCTGAGTCTGAGCCTCTGCAGAAAGCAGCAGATTAAAATCACAGGAAGCATTCAGACCCCCATAGATATGATGGAACAGTGACGTCTGATGTAAAGGCCTGGGGGGCTGGTTTTTGAGCACCATGCTTCATTTACTCCAGAAAAAAAGGAAGGGGATCCTTTGGTTTTAAGAATGTATGGTTTCCATGGCTACTGCAGATCATTTGCTTTGGAAAGACATCTTGGAGCTCAGTTACAATTGGCTAATTAGAGTCAAGGTACTTGAGAGGGAAGGAAGTGTTAGATTCAATCAAAACGGAAGGCAGCTGGGCTGAAGATTCCTTTTTTAACTGCCTTCTAATTTGTGTAATTACAGTTCCTGTAAAGGCGCAATGTTTGTCACAATTATGCCTTTTCTCCAGTTCTAACTTGACTGCACAATGCATGTACCCATTGTGTTATTTTAGTAGCAATTTTGTTGATTGTAAGGACCTGTGTATTTCTTTGAATATGGATGAATTTCATTTACCTTTGCTCCTTTAGAACTTCTGAATTCTACATACTGAAATACGCATTGTTAAATTATTCAAGCTCCTAATTAAACATGTTCTGAAACCAAAGACATAACCTTGGGTTGAACGTTGAAGGGGTTGAACAGGAGCATCTATGGGGGTCCAGGGGCACGCAGCTACAACAAAGAAACGGCAAAAACCATTAAACAGCTACTGGGAATATGCAAAAAACCAATGTAATCTCACCACAAGAATTCCAACTTAAATATGCAATAGTATTAATGGTTGATCTAATACTCATGGAGAATCAGCCTCCTTCTTATGGGATACAGTAGGAAATATTAACACTCACTAGTAATCTTCAGTTACCATGCTCAGTTATTCCTACAGCATTTGAGTGTTCATATACTGTGATTGCAGCCCTGGACTTTGCAGTGAAGCTACAATGTCTTGAATGTGCTGGTATTTTGTTGAAATTTATTTGTACTTTTTCTAAGTACCACATTTATTTAAAAGTTATGGAAATCTCCTCTCATAAGAATACAAAATGCTCTCCATCTCAGTATTTTAGTAAGGTTTTATATCTGGAAGCATATGACCATAGCTAGTACCATTAATTATTAGTTTCAACTATTAGTGCTTACTACCTCAGCCACAGGTAATCTTAATGTAACTAACATTAGCCTCAGCCTAAATATGAGTTAGAATTACTGGAGACATCGCACTCCGCAACCCCTACCCTGCCCTATATATATATATATATATATATATATATATATATATATATATATATATATATATATATATATATATGAGTGATTAAATAACAGGGAAAGTGAGACGCCAGGTCTTGGGTGACCTTGGTTGGGTTTGAAATGTCTTCAACAGCTTATATTTGAAATTTAATTTGCATATAAAACCTTAGATTCCATATGGGAATAGACCTATGAAATAAATAGCTGTATAAATCACACCCCTACTCCTCTTTTTCTTTTCCACAAAGATTACCTTCCTGATTGGCTGATACATTTGTCAAAGATTAATTGCCAAAGTCATCTGAATTAAGTGCTTTTCTCAAGGGCACATCCAACCTTGGATCATAACTGAATGCCTTTCGATACTTTGCCTAATCTGACTAACCTCGATACCTTATGCTACAGTTGCCAGACTGGAACTCTCACAGAGAGCACTCAGTCTCTGACCAGTGGTTCATTTTCTCTGTCAGGTGTCATGTAGTATTACTATAGCCTCAGTGCAAGGACCCCATCTCTTGTGAAGGGCAGAGACGATGTCACAGCACATCTCTACCTGCCAGAGGAAATGGAACAGGAAGGCATCTAAAATGATCTCATTCAGTCCTCACGCAGATCAGTCTCTCTGGCATGTGGCAGCTCTGTCCTTAAGGCCTCTGGAGAACATTATCAATGTTGCCACCTCTTGTTCTCCTTATGCACCCTTATGGAACATTTTTAACAAACTTAACATACTGCCTCCCAATTTAATAGTGGACAGTCCCCAGTGTCATATAATCTATTCTACTGCATGTCAGTGCCACCAAAGGGGAGGACAGGAGGTGCCTATCTCTCTTGATACACACAGTCTGCCAGTGAATGTTTCTATACTACCTGCTACAGCATGCTCAAATACCTCGACATGCTTGAGGAAGAAAAGAAGGCATATGGATCTACTACACGGTCAAGCAGGCCAGCCGTTATCTGCCATGTTGCCAAGCAATAGGGAGTAAGAAATCTTTCTCTCCTGCCCTTTCAGTGAGAGCATTAATCATAATGCATAGCGAGGAATCAAATATGATTCCCAATGATACTTGCCCTGGACCTTTTATCAACTACATTACTAACTTCTCTATGCTGAGAGACCTCCTTACTGGCATAATCTTCAAAATGTCCTTATGGTAATTGCATGCATGTATTTGTTAAAATCACTAGATAAGTAATCTTAGTGACGTTAATTAGTAGTAGCACTTGCACATCTATAATTGCATCAAAGTTTGGTCTGCATGTCAAATAATCACATTCAATTAACCTACATCAACTTGATTTAGAGGTGAAGACAAAAATATCCATCAGGCAAAGAGGGAAAAAAAGAAACACAGTTGCAACAAGCTCTGTTTTTTCTAAAATGTTTTAATATTGCTTCATCCTTATAGAACCAAAGTTAAAGCTGCTAAGGTCTAACTGTTTGTATGGAGCCATGTTTGATGTGATTGCACCAGACACACCAGTAATTGTCCAGAGTGGCACCTGTCACTCATGGCCTCAGACCTCCAGAATCTAGTGCTCACAGATAATTAATGTTGTGGAATCTGTCGTCCTCCCTAGTCATCTTTGCCTTTGGCCCGATATGACTTGATTTTAACAAAGGAAGAAGGGCACAGTCAACACTTCACTTCAGAAGCTGTGGCCTAAAACCCTAAATCCATTTCCTCACAAATTTCTAAATCTCCACTCAAATACTACACTGATCTCCTACACTACTCAAACATATCTGGAGAGAACAGAAGTAATAGTGACTAAGAAACACTGTTTGAGTAAAGATTACTTTTAATTATGAAACGCAAGAAGAAATGAGTGTTTAGGCTATGTGTTAAGATTCAGTGGCAGAATTTGCCTTTCAGGGCTGGATCCCCAGGCAATTTCCTCTTTTCTCTAGTTGTGATCTGCAGCCAGGCAGTGGCACTCAAAGGCAGCTGTTGAAATTGGAGCCTAGGGTATTTTTCCGAGGTGGAGAAAAAGGGTGAGGGGGCAGGTTTCTTTGACAGTATTGTCAACTAAAGATGCTAAGCCACACAGCGGGTATGAAGTGCTCATCGACGAGTCTAAAAAACAGATCCAACAAAGACCTGGTCTCTCACAGGACTTAAAAGACTCATGGGAGGGGGAAAAGTGAGCCATTTTAGCTGTCAGCTGTCAGTGCCATAAAACTTTATCACACTTGTATAGTAATGGACCAAGGTGATGGCACTCTCAATTTGTCAAAGGGTGGCTGCTTTTTCACTTTGGTAAAGCAAGAGAACTTGCTTTAGCTGGAGGTGAAGACCACACGTGCGCATGACGCACATCAGGGAAACGTTTTTTTTTTGTTTTTTTTTTTCATAATTTTCTGATTTTGTTGAATTCACTCTCTTATAGGTATTCATTTAGAAAAGCAGATACAGTACTCTTAAATCTCAAACATTAGCCAAAGTTAGCATAATTGAAGTAGTTATTCGGTTAGTAAATAAGCTTGCATAATGTTAGCTAGCATTTTTGAGATGCAATTTTGATGACGTTAACATATACTGAGAAGTTAGATACAGTTTCCTAGAAATGTTCACGACTTGAATGACATTCAAGTGCACGATGGCCAGCTTGCCAATTTAGCTAATGATAGCTAATTAGTCACAATGAAGAATACTGAATATTTCTTGTTAAAGGAGGGAATGAATGATGAATTGTATGTCAACACAATGACTGCCTGTTAATATGTGGGTGCTAAGAAAGCTAAAATGAGAATGTAAAATCAATCACATTTATCTGTAAAAAATCTGTTTGTTTTGTCTTTCATTTGCAATTATAGAAATTTTACATGGTGATCTGTTTTGCCCTAAATGAGAACTGCTGGTAAAGTTCTTAGGTATCAGAATCAGAAATTTTTTATGTGTTAAAAGAAATATACAGCTTTTGCAGATAACTGTACTTGTACTCTGTATATAAAATCCAGAATTTTATATATACAAAATATATACAGAAAATAAACTGTTAATAAACAGAACTTTCCTTTAAAGTAGTAAAGAAATGTATAGGACAACATTTTGTCTTGACATCAGCTCAAATGCTTCATGGCATAGATTTGACACTATGCATTCCTTGGCAATTTTGATACCATTCTGTCCTGATTACTTTGTGCAGCTTTTTGGCCACACACAGGCTAAATGCCGAAAATTCCACCTTTTTCCAACAACATTGGAAAACGACTGAAATCTGTGGAGTAAACTGAAGTGACTGTCAGGTTTGTAAAATCAGTGTCAGTTAATGCATGCTTTGTGACAACGCATTATCCTGCTGGATGTAACCATCAGAAGAATGTTATATTGTTGCTAATAAAGGATGCACATGGTCAGCAACTGTGCATAACGTTTGCTATGCAAATAATGCTCAGTTTAGCTCAGCAAAACATCCCACACCATTGCTGAATGGTCCTATGGATTCATGCTGCTCGTGTTGATTTCTAATGCTGTATTCTGCACGCCACAGCAAAATTCATAATTCAACATGAAATTCAATCAGGCCAGACAATGTTTTTCAGTGTACAGTCATCCATTTGTGGTGATCATATGCCCACTGTAGCCTCATCTTCCTGCTTTTATGTGACAGCAGTGGTGCCTAGCATGGCCTTCTGTTGCTGTAACTCATCCACTTCATGAATCTGTGAGGACAGCAACAGAGCTCAAGGCTCAGCGTGTTGTACATTTAGACACCATTGTAGGAAAGAGCTGTTGTGTGAGTATTTGCAGCATTTCTGTTACCTTGAAAGACTCCTCTCACCCCTTTCATTAACAAGATGTTTTTGCTCGTATACTTGCCACTTGTTTTTTTGTTTTTTATAATACCATTCTCTGTCAAATCTGGCATATGTAGCACATGCAAATCCCAGATCATGTGTCCTGCTCGCTCTGTTTGGTCACAATAAATCTATTTACTGATTTACCAATTTTATTAGTAAGTATAACTGAAAACTTTTTTATTCAAGAGACATATCTGTAACTATTAAATAAAACTAAAAACATGAATAGGCCAAAAGACAAAACAAATTTCCAATTTTAATGTAAACAATTTGCTGTTAATACAATGTCTCATGTTGACATATAAAAAAGTCTAAACAAGAAATTGTTGCACCTTATAGCACATTTGGTTACATTTTTGATCTTTTACTAATGGTTAAAGTATATATACTGTCTATATACATTCTGTGTTTATGTTCTGCACTAGGTATGTGATGAAGATCTGTCAAAAAGCTTTAGACAGAGATGGGGACTCAAGTCAGCAACTCAGACTCCAGTTGCACTTAAGTTTTATGTTGACTGCTTTGCAACTCGATGCGGACTCATAACAAACATTTTAGCTAGAGAGATTTAATAATTCACAGATCACATTCCTTTAAACTTGGCAAACTTTCAGCTGGGTTAGCTAATGTGCTAACTACCTATTTGGTATGCTATTTAAACTACAGGCTAACCAGTCATTTTAACATGTTTTACTCTTTTCCTTCAAACACTGCATTTCCTGTGTAGCACTTCAGTTTTTCAGGCCTGTTATTTGAAGCTTGTCTAACCTGACCGGTTTTTAGTAAAGGTAAAATGCGACGCTTGCAGCTAATAACAAGTAATAATAGACTAAAATTCCGACTTGCAGGAATCGAGAGGGGAACCTTTGGAGACTTCAGAGAAGGCCTAATGATTTCTGGGAACTAAACATACATTGTTAAGTTTGGGATGGAAACAAAAGGGTTACATTCTAGAAATGTCCAGTGGAAAATTGGCCAACAGGAATTGTTTTTCTCTGTGGTATCTAGGTAGATACACTAAGTAAGCTCTCCTATTGGTTAGAACTTCAAGAGCTGAAGAGAGGCCTTAATTAGATCAGATTAAGCACAAAGCATTGACTTCCAATAGGTGGGACCAATTTTATGAGTTAAAAACTTCACTCTAGGCCTACTGGAAAATACATCACTGACTGTGAATACAAGCGGTAGTCTAATCAGTGGGTTGTTACAATTGGAAAACAGTGATGGCAGCTCTATACCAGAGCTTTCTACTGGAGCCACTGTGAAAGTGCCACAGGGTGAAATATATGCTAATATGTCAAGTGAAACATACATTATCTTCAAATGTCTGTATTTAATCTGCCAAAATTAACCGCCAAAAAGTTTCATGTGAATCTTCACTAGCTTATCACTAACAAAACACTTTAATCCCATAGGGATGCCAGCAGAAGTTATAATTATTGTTGAGGTTGTTTTGACCAAGTTTGCCATTTATGGCCCAAATTGAAAGCCTTGCTCTAATAGTTATATTTCACTACTGCATTAAGCAACTTGTGAAGATCTCTGGCTTTAGACAATGAAAACAGAAATCCAATCTATAGAACATCTCATTATTGTCGGAACAAAACCTCGTATCTCCATTTTTGACATTTTTCAGTTTTTGAACAATTTGAAAATGCCTGTTGCCCTTTACATTGTATGTAAATTTCACGGTGAATGGATTACAAGAAATGTATAAAATTACTGGGAAAAAATTCTGGTTCCATTGACTTACATTAAAAGTAAAGTATGTTTTTTCCTTCTCCTGTAAAGTTATCATTTTGGAGATACAAGGTTTTGTTCTGACAACAGCGATATAGAAGTGGACAACAGCTAGCTGTGTTCCTGTCTTGTGAAATATTCAATGGTCAGTGGCCGCATCATACTGTCATAATGCTATATTATAAAAATCATTAGATTATTTATTTTCTTATTAAAAAAAAATAAAAATACACTTTTGTTGATGTGCTATTTAGAGGTTGATTTAATGAATTAATGAACGAGTGTTTTTGCCCTTGAAGAGGAGATAGGCAAAAGGTTATCTTTCACTGCGTCACACCTTATGGTGTTTACCACAGAACGGGTGATCTATGGTTTACATAGATGGGCCTTGCAGTGTAATTAACAAATGATCTTTCAGCTAACAAAAAGTGCTTCATGATGTAGATGTATAGCTTTTAGAGGGGCCCAACAGCTAAGCCCACCAGAGGAGGCTGCTTAATGTGCTGTGATGAATGGACCACAACCTACACCACACAGATGGACACACACACACACACACACACACACACACACCCACACACACACACACACACACACACACACACACCACAGCACCTCGGCCTGCATGGGGAGTTGTACAGCTGCAAGGTGAAAGATGGCAAAGAGGAGGGCAATTATCCTCCAGACAAATGGTTGAAGAAGCAGGAGGTCTGACAATTAGTCCCACAGAGGTCTACAGCCCTGTCACTGGAGAATAGCCATGACTGATGGTTTTTTATTTCTCTTGTTTATCCTCCTCATATCATGCAGTCTGAAGTATATTAAGCTCTGCACTATAGCACATGACAGTGGGCCTGTATATACATCACTTTGGTGTTGACTAGGTAGTATCCTTACTTTTAGAAATATGAAGAAAAAAAATAAATAATAGTAAAGATAACATTATTGGTGAGCAGGAAAAACATGATTTGAGGTGACCAAGCCAATGAATCTGTTTACATTTATTCACATGAACCAAGCAAGCAAATGACAAAGTCAGATCAGCAAATCTCATTCATGCTGCGGAAGAGCAAGTGCTTAGCCAGTGAAAGATTTTGAAATAGATTCAGTGCGAATTTCCCCAAGGACATTTTTTAATCAGAATATACTATCATTTTCCATTTCTGGTTAATGAATCATACGAATTATAGCCACATTACAAATGGCAAGTCTTTGCAGGCTATTAGTTTGTTTCTTTAGGGGTCTAATAGAAGACATGCTTCATTTGGGCTCCGGTAGTGTCCCGAAGCAATACAGAATGAATTGCATTATTTCCAACAGCTGCCATTTTCCGACGATCTTATCAGAAGTGTGCTAACATAATGCGGCAGGGTGAACTTATTATTCCAGAGCCAGACGCTGGTATTCATCTGTAGGAGGGGGCATTTTCACTTTCCGCAGATGTTCTTTTTCAAATTTATTTCCTTATAGTTTGTGTGTACCTCTCGGGCACATTTTGACACACTGTGCTGCAGGATTAACTACTTTTAACAAGATTTCATTGATTTTTATTATGTTGATTTTCACTGTTTTTTTCTTTATAAGGTTCTCATCCTTTTAAATTCTCTGATATGCTGCAAGAAATCTGAAGGGTTTCTTCTACAGACTAAGATCTATGAGATTTCAATGGGCTGACTTATTGATTTGTACATTCATTTAGAGTGTACTCCAAAAACGCTCACATTTTGCTGCTTTTTATAAAAGATTCTGTATCTTAATTTTGCCATTACATAAAGTGTCAGTTTGTGGACCTGTTTTCAAAGAATTTGCACAGATACAAAAACAAGTGCCTTTTCTTCTCTCTCTCTCTCTCTCTCTCCATATATATACACACACACACACACACACACACACACATATACACACATACATACATATATATATAAACCGCCATTTTTGTCGTTCATCAGTTTTTGACATTATGTGAAAATGCCTGTTGCCCTTTACATTGTGTGCAAATCTCATGATGAATGGACTAAAAGAAATGACCCAAAATGACTTACATATAACCTTGTATCTTCATTTTTGTCCATGTTTATTTTTTGGCACAATTTGAAAAACCCAGTTACCCTTTTGCGCTGTGTGTAAATCATGAAAAAAATATCATGAAAAATTGTTATATTTACTTCATTACAAATTAATATGCTTTTTCTTTTCATGGAAAGTTGTCACTTTATATAAAAAAGTATTTATTAAGAAATGTTTTAACATTATAGATGGCAAAAACAAAAAATAATTCAAATTATGGTTTGCAGGGGTTAATGGGACATGCTTGCTATATTTTCTGTGAATTTTACAGTTTTGTTTTGTTTTTTTTTTCCCCCCAGATAAAGTACGTTTTGTGGCTCGACAGAACATATTCTGCAGATTAAACATCAGCAGCACCAACATGCAGACTTAACACATCAGTTTACAGAGTTAAAATTATGTGGAAAGGCTGATAATATATGGCCGTTTTGCTCCATTGACCACAGGTCCACAGTGGCAGACAGCTCAAAACAGATCAACAGTCTGAGTAACTTCCACCAAACAAACAAAAATTATCATTGCACATTCTCTCTCACAGCAAGATTCTGAATACAAAGAACTCACATTTTTAGAGCCAATGAAGTCTGACAAAACCGTAATTCATCTCATCTGAATAATTCACCCATAGCAAATAACCCATCTTCACTTGTATAAGTCATCATCGTCTGGGAGAGGCTTCACACCGCCAGGGCATCATCATTATAAACTTCATTCTGTGCTCTTGTTTTTGGATCAAAGCGGCCACTCACTGACTTGAATGGGAGTAGATTGCGGGCTGATTGCTTAAATAAAACATGAGGAATCTAATGAACGTATTCAGGATCTTGCAATGTAACTCCAATGCATGGCGGAGAGCGTTGATTAAACCTCGGCTGTTTGGCATTTGGATAATGAACAAACACTGCAGAGAAATGGCAACCATTAACCTTTTGCCATGCATTGCTATTGAAATAACTCTGTTTTTAATTCCCCTTTTGAAAATCAATGAATTAGGACAGACAGGAGTTTTTAACAAAGAGAACTTCCCTCCATTAGCTTTCAAGAAGAACACTTTCATGATCTGAGTTTTTTTGTTGAAACGCCTAGCTGTTTGTAGTTCAGCAGTTTTGAATCACAGCATGAGGCGCTTTAAGTTGTGCAGAATTTTAGCTGACCAAAACGCCATTTGTTTTCTTGTTTTATCAACAAGGTGTTTGCAACGGGAGCACCGTTTCTTGTCATCTCACGATGTTTAGAAAAATAAGCGTGTGTGCCGTGCACGCGTGTGTGCCTTTGCACTTTTTTTTTTTTCTCAGTACAAAATCTTAGAAGAATACCAGCTGTCATTCTCAGTGGTAGGTACGAGCTGCAAGAAGGGTGTGTGGTGGGCTTGCTGTCATTTTAAACTTCCCTTTGTCTGTGTAAAGCTCAGTCTTAGGTTTCCTTGGCACCAAATCTGACTCCTGAAGGGACTCATTGCATTCCAACAGGAGTTCTTTAATGTTGGTTCCGAGGGCCTAGAATGGAATCTTTTATTTATTTATTTATTTTCACTTAACTTTTTGGTTAATAACACTGGAATTATGGTAGCCATTGGGGGTGCTTCTTTACCCTGGGTAAAGAAACTGCACTTGGATTTCTCTGCTGTTAGATTGAACTCAGTAATTTATCTTTCTTCTCTGGATGTGATTCATTGTGTAGAGCTGACATGATGACCTTTACAGTAGTTGGTTGACTTGATTAGCAAAATAGACATGCTGCAGGGAGAAATATCACAATGAAAGCTGCTTAAATGATAATGTGAAACTTAAAGTGGAGGGGTGATTACTGGAGAAAGCAAATAGCCCTGGGTTGAATTATGTATACACTTATTTCAGACCCCAATAGCAGATTGGGCATTTCTTAGCTTACAGCTCAGCAGTGATGTATAGTTGCTAAGGGTAGTGACATTAAGTGGAGGACCTGAGTGAAGCATCTGTCTTAATTGTCCTGTGCAGATCATTAACATCTATCAACTTAAAGTGCTTTTATCAGGATTTGTGGACAGTTGCTCAGGGCATTGCAATAGGTAGCATATTCTGGTACAGTATTAAGTATTATGTATCTCAACCACAATTTGCATTAGTAAACACCCAGGACACCCAGGATAGTATTATCTATGTAACTGAGTTACTGTGTAATCATTCGGTCAATAAACCCTGATTGGGATTATGATTTTGGTCCAGAAAAGTCAAAAGACTACACTTGGTAATGACAATATCTAATAGACTTAACTGTAAAACTGCTTCCAACACCAGAATAAGCAAATAATATTAAACCGAATAACAAGGAGAATCTCACGATTGCAAGTCCATATATATATATATATATACACATATACACATATACACATATATAGAAATACAGAGAGATTAGCCCACTCACTGCTCAGATCCAGACAGCTGCTCTGCTCTCAAGAGGCGCAGGGAGCTAGACACTGGCAGACAGGTTGAACATAATGAGACTGGTATTTGTTGATAGGCTAGAAAAAAAAAATATTTCTCTTAACAACACGTGAGACTACAAACGCTTCAAGCAGCTCCCAAACTCTACTGCGGTGGTCATCATCTAAAATGGCTCAATCTACTGGACTGCATTGATGGATTGCTGACAGCTGATGGATTTGCTCTTGAAGTTCAGGGATGGAACCAGTTAGTTCAGTCAATAAATGTAATCATTGGTTCTTCATTAATAATCCTCAGATCATTTCACAAATTAGCATCTTACGCACATCATGATATCGTCATGGTATTACCATGGCAAACACACTGTCAGGTATGATCTTGAGGCTTAGACAGATCATTTAACCCAAAGCTATTTGCATCATGCACTTGATCAAAAATGAGTCTGCCTCTCAACTGGGTTCTTTAGCTGATATCTACTGAGCTCCAGCTGTTTATAACATCTTAAAAACTGCCTATAGGACTTTAATTATCTTATTCACACAGTGTATACCGATGATACATAATAATGGATTATGGATAATCATATAATTATGTTTTACAGGCAAGCCATAAAATACAGTTTGGCTTTTCCCCATGTATTTGAATTTAAGTGGTGTTCAGGAACATCAGCCAACGACCTTGGCAGCTCATTAGCAATAAGCTGACAACCAGTTTCGGCAAACGAGCAAAATAATAAGGGTACAGTCTCAATTAATTGCAACCTGCTGCTAGTTAGGCATGTCATGTAGATTCACTACCCTCCAGGTGGTCACAAAGTGTTGACAATATGTCTCATATGAATAACAGTACAGCTAACACAGCATTATCATAATTATGCTTATTATCTATCTTTGTCTTTTAGACATTCAGTTTCAGGAATAATACAATAGTGTGAATAATCACACAATTGCTTTTTATTCATTCATGCTGCAGAAATACTGAATAACCATGAAGTGACCAACATGTCACCTCATTCATTTTTATGAACAGTTCGTATCGCAGATATTACAGTAAGAAAATTAGTCTTTGTACTGATATGTTTCTTACCTTCTCATTGTAACCTAATGTATAATCACTTAACAGCTCTCAAAAAGGGTTCTTTGAAGCAGTACTATAGATCCATGCTAAACAACATTTAAATAGATGGTTCTTTTAAAGAAACTTTGAAATAGAACGGTTCTAGGTGTCCAAGCTGTGAACCATTAAGGGTTAATAAAAATCAGTGAGGAGATAACTCTTACAAATCACATGCAATCTTGTGTGATCTCCTGTCTGCAATATCTCTCCCCTCATACTATTTTTAGAAATTCTTGGGTAGTGTCCAGATTGGTCACACACGCACCCACAAGCTCACGACACATGAACTGCACTAGAAAAACAAAAGAGGACAATCTGACAAGCAGTTGCCAGGCTGCTTCCCTTCATAGCCCTGACTCATAACCAATGGGTGCTGTCAAGTCTGTTGAGCATTGCTGAATCAGTCTGCACTCTTCCTGTGAACAAGTGCCTTGAGCAGGGTGCTGACCCTGCTGCCTGGCAGACCACTCACTTAAAGCTGGGACTTTCTCTTCCATTTGTTCACTTCAGTGCCTTCACTGCTGGAGAGGAGCTCCAGTCCTGCCTGGGCTGGGAAGCCATGGCTCTGGATGCAGGATCATGAATCCCTGGGGAGAGCCTCAGGACCCCCTAGCCCCCTGAGGAAGCTCTTACAGTGTGCCACGTCACATTAGCAAACCACTGAAGCTTCTTGCACAGGAAGAGGTTGACATGCTGACCCATCCAGCCCAAGGGTGGCACACTTAATTAGCTCTTCATAATTCACTTCTGTCCTCACTAATATTTCTTACTAAGTCAGCTGCCTTGTTTAGGGGTTTGTTTGGTCTGTTTTCGTGCACTTTTTAAAATACTAGTTCATAAATTGTTCTAGACTTGGTCTAGTCTTGAACTGGTAACCATAAGTTTCTTGAAGAACTAATGGGTGCTTCCCATTAGTGGCTCAAATAAGTAGCTCAAACTGCTACTTGAAGCAATGCAGCAAAATATAAGTTATAAAACCTGTTATCTGACACCTCAACACCAACAACAAACCTGTTATTAGACGCCTCAACAACTCAAAAAATAAATAAATAAAATCTTTTTAGAATCATTTCTTAGCTTCGTAAACAATGGCCATGCCCTGTGTCTGCTCAAAACATTCAGGTTCTTCTTAGACTTAGTTTGCATGCTGTTTACTTACAGCACCATTAAGTTAATTATGTTGAATTAGATTTAGATTAATACACAAAATGGAGAATTGAGAGACTGAGAGCACAACTACATCACCCACATAACGTCCCGCTTGCGGTACTACTGTGCCTTCAACTTCTGCGAAGGACATGTTGTAAAGCATTACTACGCAGATTCGCAGCCTTTGCACAGTGATAACTAGTTCCATTTTGCAAAAACACACAAAATCATCACATGCAAACTGTGGGTTTTAGCAATGAGAGAGACATTGAGTAAAGTTATTGTGCTAAATCTCTGTGCATGTGGTGATCATTTTTCAGCTGGTGATTACAAGGAAGATCTCCAGCGGGACACTCTAAAATCTACTGCTGTAGTGATGCTGTAGCTAAATGATTACAGATGACACCTCAAAGAAGTGAATCCAAGGTAAGCGTTGTCAAATTTTTGCTCTGTCTTTGTTCTGCTCACTTACTGTCATGTCATATGTAGCCAAGAGTTGGTCCAGGGGGACCACTGCAGCATCCAACTGATGGATTTCTTTATGTGTATATTCATGTTCAGACATATGCAGTTGAGGCTCATTTGTGCAGAAAATGTGGTAATCGAATTTGTAATCTGACACTATTTTTTTTTGGTACACTTACTCAGCTTCTCAACCCACGTCACCCATTACCCCGTCTGTGTTGTGAATTCCTTTAGCCTCACCTTTGTGCAGAATTATATCAAACTATGCTCAGGAAAGAAGTGATCCTAAATGGCTACCCCTTCTTTTAGATACACAGAGATATATATTTTTTTTTTCCATAATGAGTCATACTCTGTTCTACACCACATTGACTTGTCTGTGCAACCTGAAAGAAGACCTGGATGCTGTTTGAGTGGGCTGAGAGAGGTTTTGGGCATGTATTCATGAAAACGGTTAGGGTGAGTACTGACTTCCAGGGTTTTTTAACAATAGCCTAGAGAAGCAAAATTTGGACACCAAACACGTCTTGGCTGTGGAAAAGTTCATTTTTTGCCAAGCTATTCCTTTAAAAAGGTTCCTAACTTGCACATCATTTACAAAACTGATTCTGTGGTGTCATGAGCTCTTGTTGGTGGCAATCTCAACACACATTTAAAGATTATATTCCAGTGTTTCATCTTTCCAAAACATTGCACATTTATCAAACTGTGCACATCATAGTGCATTGCATAATTACGTGTGAAACGTTCTCTTAACTGAGATTAGTTCATGTGAACAAAAACAAACAACCTAAAATACTAAAAGTGAGCCAAAGATAAAACTGGAATACACTGATCACAAGAACATTTCACTTTATTTAGTTTACTTTGCATATACCGTAAGTTGTAAGTTAAATGAACGTTTCATTACTGGTCCTTTAGTATCATGTGTCTGTTTCTGTTGATATTTCTCACTGCTTGCTGTCAGTGTTTACATGCTGCAGGCTAATTAAAATAAGCAATGGTGAAATGTGCTTTTCCTGGATTCTGCTGAACCATTTGACTGGGTTTAGTTGGTAAGAACAGTTATACTCGAACACTGATTTACCCTGCAACACGTTCATCACGTAATTATTTATTTATTGCACCACAGTGTGGACTTTATTAAATATTCCTAAAGAAAGGATCATCTCATATGTGCATTCTCTTGACTTGCTTTAGTAACTTTTGTACTGTTATTTCAATTTCACAGCTATTTTTTATTTTGTTTTATTCACATGCAGAGCTGTCATGAAGTTTGTTTATGGTGTAATAGCGATAATTCAAGAATTAATTATCTTATGCCCACTTTGTTACCAAATTTTATTGCTTATATGTTTGATGAGATTTGACAAAAATATATTTGTGTGTGGCTCTAATAGAGTGGGTGGAGCTGAACTAACCTCAGTGTGGGTCAAACACACATTCAGAGCTCTGAAGACTCCCTCCTTATTCGAAGAGCCCATAGAGATGGTTCACCACAGCAACACTGGAGAAAAGAGGTGCTCACTTCTGACCCTATTAGCTTGCCCAATGTAGAGAGGGGTGAAGACAGAGATAGCTCTCTTTGTGACATGTATTCAGCATTGAAAATTGAGATATGAGGATGTGACAACATAAGCACCTTGTTTTGTGCTTTAACCTTCTTAATTACAGAGTAGTGAGAGAGAGAGAGAGAGAGAGAGAGAGAGAGAGAAGCAGAGAGAGAGAAACAGAGAGAGAGACAGTGGGGGGGGGGCTTCATAGTCAAGCATGATTTTTGCCACACTGTTTCCCATGGCAACCAGACTCATTTGTGACTGCTGGTTGTGCTCCTTACATTAAAACTCTCCTTTTTTGCCCTGTTTTGTCATGATAGAGAATATGATCAATGCAGGGTCAGTTAAACAGTTGCAGCTATTTAGTATTCCTTCTTTTCACACAAGACCTGTGTTTTGCTACTGACATGAACAACACAGAGCAAGCATCATTAAACCTCATAAAACACAACTTGATTGTTTTTAATTAGCACATATGTACCATCCTCTCTCAATTATCTTTAATAACCGCATATGTATCATCCATCTGTGTTCTAGTAATTAATGACAATTACTTACACCCAGGAAACACAGTTTGGGGTGGGAGGGGTCTGATTGCAAAACATTGATAGTAGCCTATTGAGATTGTTTTAAAAAAAATAAAAAATAATTAAAAAACATCAATTCTAGGACAGAATGAGTGAGTGATTATGAGAATGGTACTTCCTAAATTCAGCGATTTCTTTTAGTATAGTAATTATTTGTTTATACAGCCATCTACATCTGTCACCTCGTTCCAATTCCTCTTTCATGCACAGGTTTAGATTAACATGTCGAAAACACCAAAATATTCTATATAACATTTTTCTGTGAGGTCTTAATATTACTATGTTCACACATATACCAGTACATCTACTTTGTTAATGTTCCTAAAAACTTTTTTAGTGTCTGCTCTTTATTAAAGTATTTCCATTTTTTGAGACTTTAATGTTCACTCCACTACATTTCAAAGTAATATTTTGTTGTACTGTCAAAAAAAAGAATAATAATAATTTAAAGCAAACCAATCATAACATATCTTTCACTTACCTCGCCTCTAAATACTCACAGCACATTTGCAGCTTAGCAACTGTAACTAGGCACAGGCACCACAAGTTTTCAGAGACTATCGATAAACCATCAGCTATGGATTTTTAAATGCCATATTTGCAGAGTCAATGTCTTGTCAGACATACCAACAGTTACCAAAGGAATGACAAGAGTTAGTAAATCAGGGGTCTAATCTTATCCGCAGAAGGCCGCTGTGGCTGCAGGTTTTTACTACAACAAAGCAGGAGGTCGCCTGATGAAATGTTTGAAGACTAAACCCAACTGATTACACAAGTGGAATCAAGTGTGCTCCAGCTTGTTTGGAGTGAAAACCTTGTGGATAAGATTAGACTCCCCTATTGTAAATGGTCAGTTGGCTGACTGGTTTGACCTGCAGCACCCATACAGAATCAGACTTTTGTTGCTGGGAAAGTACTATTTGGTGAACTAGAAAATTGATCTTTACCAACACATCTAAGTAACAGCAGTGTTTGTTTTTTTGTTTATTTGTTTTTTTAAGAAACATAAACAGAGGACTTCTGCTTTTACTCAAGTAATATTTTATGAAGAGTACACCAAAGGAAATCTTTCACTGTTTTCTTGTTTACAGACCAAGACCCCACGGTAATTTCAGGAAAGGTACATGTTCATAACTGAGCTTATGTTTTTTCATGATTAATATATATTTTTATTCTTATTGAGCAAGTTGCAGCTATAACTGTTGCTAAAGAATAGAAATAGGCTAAATCAGATTTATTTCTTTCTTACAAACACATCATCTTTCTGTCCTTTTGACACTAATAGTAAAATTCATATAAAGCTTTTAGCTATTAATTACTTAGATTTAGAACAAAAACAGCAAACAACCACAGCAACCTCAACAACAACTGCAGCAAACTTAACATCAACAATCTCAGCAACTTTAACAACCTCAGAAACACAAACTACCTTAACAACAATCACAGCAGCAGATTTTTTATTAGCTAAAGGAGAAAAATTGGTCAACGGTCAACATTGCTGCTGATAGCATTAACTAAGAGGAATATGCCATTTGCCTTGCCAGCCATTCCTTCTGTGTGTTGGATTAGCCTCTTTTAGCAGACATTACTTGAGGTTCAAAAACTTGTCAACTAAATGTCTGTGAACTACACAGAACATAAAATATTCTTGTTGTCAGTGTAGCTGTGAATCAGGAACAACTAATCGCTCATGTGTGTTTCAGGCATTATACTGCATAAAATTTAGGAGCCCTTTTCAGATACTACTCACTCAGTGTATTCCTGCCCAAAACAAGCTGCACTCACTGGAACATTGTGTGAACAAGACTATAGTATCTTTTGAAAGTTACATCAGCTCACAATTTGAATTTAAATCTCATTTATACTGATGAACTACATGGTAAAACTTCTGTTTACAATTTTCAGTTAGGAATGAATCACACAAAGGCTAAATTTTCCACAATATACTGAAAAATGTCTGAGCCAGTGCAGTCATGTACTTGCTCAGAAACTTTTAACTTTGCGTCCAATATAAAATGAGTGAAACTTCTTATCACTTATTGATGTGATTTCACATTTAGAAAAAAAAGGCAGCCTAATTGGGTCATACCTGATGCACTGTGAAGGAGGCTGCAATGAAATCCCATACTCCAGAGAGCGCATGGTAACTTAAGATAAGCCGCTGCTGCATGGATTCTCCATCTTATCGCAGGCCAGCAATAGGACTGTGAGACTGAATAATCTTGGGATGTTTGTGAGCAATAGTTCAGGCATCAGTGGGCTCTTAAAAGTAATTTGACAATGTGGCGCTCTCTTCACAGATGAGAGCCACGGCCATAGCAACAATACTGCAGTTTCTACTGAAGGAAACCAAATTAGATTGAGAATACATTCATCAATCTAATCCTTCCAAGTAAAAGCTTGGTTAATAAATTTGTCTCCATTATTAGAGATGCTACATATAAGAATAAAACAATAATACAAACCATGCAGACTCAAAGCATTGTCTATCTTTTAACACTGATGTTGGCCTGCATCATGTTTGTCTCAACAATCTCGGTTAAGAACAGCTGGTAAAAGAAAATTGTATAGTTTTTGAACAGACAGTGGTGGTCAGACACTAGAGTTTAACCCCTTAAATGGCAAGAGCCCACCAGTCGGCCCAAAATTTTATATATTCCAAAATTTTATACTTCTATAACCCAAGAATAACTTAATAAGCTTGCTTTGAAGTCCCTGTAGTTACTGAATAATAAGCCTTAGTATACAAAAAGCCTGTGATTTTAAGGGGTTTATATTTGTGTTCTGCAGTATTCTGTAGTACAGCATTGTGTCTCTTAGCCTAATCAATTACATAGAATGCATGCATTATGCAAATACATCATCCAACAATTGGGAATCCAACTGGGAATCTGTGGTGTCACCCAATCCTGACTGACTTGCTAGTGATCTATTGGCTAATAAATATAACAGCTAGCATTAGTAGACTTCTTGCCTGAGTTGCTTAACAAAATTCTTTTAAAAAAACAAAAAAGAGTGATTCTATCTTTATAGAGCACAAAATGGACATCATTTTTTACCCTTTCACAGTCAGAGAAAAGGAGCCAAACTGATGTAAGGTTTCTAGATAGCCATCTGGCCATCCTCCTCACCTGATGAGTCATTCCTGTTGTTCAAGTAATCAATTCACTCCACTGCAATGATGATTTGAAAACATTTACAACAGTTATATGGCTGCAATAATATATCAGAGATATCCGCCTTATATTAGTAATATTAGCTATCTGACTTCCTTCTACATTCACCAGCTAATGCCAAAAAAATAAAACGGAAAGTCTCACATCACTGTAGGATGCGAGTAAGCATGTTTTCAACAGATGTGCTACATTTGCTGTAGTGAAGGGAGAGAAATGGACATGAAGACACGACTGAGATTCAAAAGAAAACATTAAGACATGTTACAAGTACTTCTAAACAAAATATGATGAATGTTAGCATTTTAAAGTCTTTCAGCGGGGGAAAAAAAATCACAAGTTAGCAAGTTTTAAGTGTCCTACTTCACCCTGCTTTTGCATACAGCCTTTCAAAGTGACACTGAGCATCTGGTGCAATTTATTAACTAGGTCAGAGCGTAGGCTGGGAAGGTGAAAAGACAATGTTACTTGAACATGAAAGTCTAGTGGTAAATTATCAAATGTGTGTGCTAAAACACTGTAGGGTTTTATTTATTTTTCACTGTCCTACTCACATGTATTTAAAGAACAGGGATACCAGTGAAAATCATGTTTTGAGTGTTCCTGTAGACTATGAGGAGTTGGTTTGGAAATCACAATTCAGTTCTGAGAGAGGAATGTGGGTAGGTACCTGTGCCCTATACTGTTTGTTAAAGCAATAAGACGATTGCTTGGACCACTTTCAGGCACAGGAAATAGGAAGACAGTGTAACAAAATGCTGAGAAAGAGGCTTTACAAAGAAAACCATTCTAATGTGATAAATTAAACTGGGGTGTTGGAGACAGCTGCCGGAGACTACCAGTCATGCCCTGAAGCAATGGGAAGACAGGAATACAGAGTGAGAGGGGAAAAAGGCACTTTTTGAAATGTAAAGATTATAGATCACAGAGTGAGAAGCTATGAAGTATGAGCGAGGGAACGGAAATTGAACCTCGCTGCCTCAGCTCCAGTCAATCAGATAAATAACATTTATATAATCGAGTTTCAGTGCACATGCATTATTCATCTCCCAGTTAGCCTTTTTTGGGAGAAAGGAGGGTGTTTTTAGGGTGACTTTCCTCTCAGGACAAACTGTCGTGGATTTAGAAACATGTTTCAATTGTTTAAGGTTACTTTATTTACATCAACTTTTTATTTAGCCCTATGCAGTCAATGTACTACCCTTAACCAGCCAAGGTGTTAAGGGCTTTGATTCAATTATAAGTACTAATTCATTGGACAGTAATGAATTAAGGCTGTTTAATAGAATATTCATTTTATTTTAGATGGCATTTGTTGGCAAAACAGCTACAAGTCTAAGCATACAGAAAAAAAGGTTCTTTGATTTATGATAGTGGAACCCATTTTGGTGCTTTATAGAACCATTTTAAAAGTGTTCTTTAAAGTTCAAAGAACTGCATATAACTGGTTTTCCATCATAGAGAAGAACCATTTGGCCCTGCCAAGAACCACATATGCATGTATGTGTTAATGGTTCTATATAGAAACAATGCCTTTACTAAAGGATCTATGAGGAAGAGATTTTTTTTAATAATTCTAAATTATAGACCCCAATAGTGTTTTTACCTGTGTGCCATTTTGCCATAAACATAATGTTTTCCCCTTTCTAACCTCCATCAACTTATGGCAGGAGTACAAACACTGCTCTCTAAACCCTCCAGACCACATGCTGCCAAATCTGATTTAGAGCAGGGAAATATTTTCTCTCCCAGAACCAGCTTTTGGTTTAGAAGGCCAGGCCACATGTTGTGAAACGAAGTAGGCCGCCAAACTAAACGGGTTGTCACTTGCCCTTGTGGCGATCCTATTGATTTACTGCTTCTTGCTCCTGCTATCCTGGAGGGGACGGCAAACCCTGAAAAATGTTCAAATGCTTGGCAGAAAAAGGGTTCCTGAGCATGCCTCCCATGAGGCTACTAACTGCAGACAACATTTGTATTTCAAGAGAATGAAAGGTGACTTTAAAGATGTGGCTCAAATTTAAGATTCTTGTGTGTGATGACGCTTTAACTTTTGACATGAAGAAGAGGAAGAACAAGAAAGAAATACCATTGCACATATTGTCGTTTTTGAGGGGTGATAAATAATTACTCTATCACCGTAAGATGAGCCCTCAGAAATGATTTGAGATCTGGGTTTACCAAATGTTAGAGAAAAAAAAAAACAAAACAAAAACGACCATGTGGCATATCAGGATTTTAATTCAATCTGCTTGTGATTAGTGCACATGGTTAAAGTGCAGTCTCCTGGGAATCACATATGATCAGCTTATAACATTGTGCCAGAACTGGTTATGGAAATAGACTTATAACAGCAGTACCTGATGTTGCTGCCCACTGAGACGGAAGAAGAAATTGCATTCATTTACCAGCCTTCAATTAGCTCTCAGCTACTATAATCATCACTTCACATCCTTACTGCACCATGCTGTCTCTGCAGAGATAAAAACAATCTGTATGCCACTTCTCTTCTGTTCTAACATTTTCTCCCCTCCTCCACCAAAAAAGAACACTAAATATGTACTCACAAGCAAAAACACTGAAAAGATGCATTATGAACATACTGATGTATACGACAAAACCATTACACATAAAGCCATATGTGCATCATTCCATGTATGTCTCATTCTAATCCAATACTATTACATTTCACCACTACTATGCTGTATAACATGGCTTCAAATGGACCAAATTATGTTTTCTATATGTACTATACCAACTGCTTGCAATACATTATATGAAGCACTTTGGGTAGCATAGAAGTTACAAGGAGTCCATTATAAAAAAGTGCTGCATCAACTATTTTCCTCCTTAGACACAATACCTTATTACCTACTTCCACTCCTAGGAATAAATGATTTCCCAAGAGGACGTTCACTGAATTACGGTGAGCAGAGTGCTAATTCAACTCCAAAATGTGCATTTTGAGCACATTAACATTTATCATTTAGTAATGACAACTGCACATGAAATATAGCCAAGGTTTAGGACTGCAGTACTCAAAGTAAAAAAGCTCCTGGTATAGTGACCCCATGTCTGTACAAAGTGTTACAGTTTGGATTAAATAAAAAAAGGAAAAAGTGCCAAAATAGGTATCACTGTAATCTAAATGTATTGTAATACTGACACTAGAATACATTAGTGTTGTGAAGTGCTTCTGAATGGAAATTACTAAAGCAATAAGCCACAAGAGGCCTTGCATTACAGTGATTTAATCATGGATAAGGGTGTTATTGGGTGTTAAGGTACAATGTGAAGCAGTGTATTTAACTTTTTTTCATATAATAATTATAAATAATTTCCTAGACAATGAAAGTAAATAAAGGAATACAGAACTAAAGAAAATAATTTTTTCCTTTTATTCTGTGAAATAGCATCAATGTCTGATTAATTTGTGAACTCTAATGTTTAGAAATGCAGGTTATTTGTTTATATGAAACCAACATGGGTTAATATTGTGTATTTTTTTTTACATAATATTTTTTTGCTTAGTGCTAAAAATTACACTTGCTACTTTGTATGCTGACTGAACTTTTATATGAAACAAATACTTACACTCTTTACATATTCTATATATCAGGGGTGCCCAATCCTGGTCCTGGAGATATATAGAGATAGAGTTAAAATCCCACAACATCTGCCTCTAATCTTCAGATGTTCCTGAAATCCTTGATTATCTGGATCAGGTATGTTAGAATTTCTGCAGGGTTATATTAGCTGCAGGGTGCTAGACCTCAAGGAACAGGATTGGGCACCCCTGACCTAGTATATTCATTCTTAATATTACACAAATAAAGAATGCTTGACAAGAGAGAAAGAAAACCCACAGAGGGTCAGTAAAACAAGTAAAACAATACACAAATACATGATACCAGGGGACAATGGGAAAGAACTCACTGAATTTAACTGAAACAAGTCAGTTGACTCAGTTTTACTCAGTTAAATGCCTATGTGAAGTAATGTCAATGACAGAAAGCTGATTCAAACCAATGACAAAGTGATTTCATTTTTTGAGTGCCAGGAATGCAAACTTAGTTGTGCTTATACTCTTCATAAAAGCATTTACTTGCAAAAGTTAGGATTTGTCAGTAACTTCTCAGACCACACACACTACCCAAGGAGTCCCTGCAGCCTTAAGAAGTCTACAGAGTTATATTAGGGTCCTCTAAGCTAACTCTGAAAAGTGTGGTCTGGAAAGTCTTTACATGTGGTAAATTTACTGTGACTTTGCTAATTGGCGGTTCATCATTACCATTTAAAGCAGGTTATATAAAGAACATTTATTATCACTGAAAAGCATATGGCAGTGTGTATGTATATATATTAGTGTTATATGAGAATAAAAATCCTGATATTTATTCTTGTTTTCGGGCATTTCTGCATGTTGCAAAGTCTATACCTGGCCATTTATGACTCTGCAGATTGGCCTTATACAGCAACATCTAAGCACATGCTGGCTAATTTAAATTAATCCCAGTGCATCAATGTTCAAACGTGGTTTAGAACTAATTTATGCATGTATGCACATGTTGTAAATCTGGAGGCGATATTGTGAATGAAAGTCTAATCATTTGTATGCACAAATTAGTGAAGCAGACCCCAGGAGTTTATTGCAATCAAGGATTTCCCAAAAAAGTTAACTGATTAAATACAGCTTTAGATAAAATGACTAGAAAGTAAAACTCTGAATATGTGAAGCTCTGCACATCCTTCATGGAGAAAGTCACTTCCAAGTACGAAGCTGTTTGAAACAAGATAAAATAACACTGTTTCTGAAACACTTTGGTTACCTAAGAATTGTACTGTTGGCTTAGGTGATGATAAAATATGCATTTTTTCCCTGTCTGTTGAGGCTGTAGGGCCATTAAGGCCAAGAGACTAGCATTTCCCTTGAAGAAATAATATTATATGTCCCTTACATTCAGTGAAATATTACGAAGGAATCAGTGACACTTGATTGTGAACATTAATCTGCTTTGTGGTAACAGTGACAGATTTATACACTTAAGATTTTAAAAGGACAATTTATCATTTGTTAGGGAGAAAAATTACAAACCTAAGACAAAGTGTCTTTAGAGCATGCACAGCTGCTTTACAGTAGTCTTTAAGTGGAGTGTATGTTAAGTGCAGCATAATGGTCTGCGTAGGCTCAGGGTTTTACCTAGAGGAGTCCTCTGACGTCCTCAGATACGCTGAGAGATCTGTGGGGATTTTAACAAACAGAGGTAAAAATAGGGAAATAAACCATTATTTTTGCTGACAAAGATAAATGTGCACTCAAGTATCATTAGTATGATTAAGAGTGATCATTACATTTTATATATTTCTACAACAATGTAAAAGGGATATTTCAGGAGGAAAATAGTGTAGTATTGTCAATAAAGGTCCAAGATTATCAGCATGTGCAAATGTTTTCACTGTAGTAATCATAGTGGACACTTTAGATGAAAAAAGAAGCTTTTGAAAGCAAAGCTGAGAGAAGGGTCTGTTTTGTTCTGAATTTTAATGAATCCCTGCCTTTCACATTCAATTCAAACTTTATAAGACATTGCCAGGAGTGAAAATCGATACGTTCTGTAGAAATTGATAGAACAAAATCCATTCTGCACATCTATGGATCATCATCGTTCTTGAGGTAGAGGACTTAATAACAGTAATTAGTTTATTCTGACAGGTTTGAATGAGGTTCTGATTCCAAAGAAGGTCTTCTTTGAAGCGATGTACTTGTTGTGGATTGCATTGACCCTGGACTTCTGATGAATTGCTGCATGCACTTCTACTTTTTGATCTTGCAAAACACTACGGGGCTCACTGAATGGGTTTGTAATGATTATTCTACAATAATTGCTCACGCATTTCAGCACCTTGTGCGCTGCCAAAAACTGGTGTTGAGAACATATGTTTACGGAAATATTTCACAGCAAACACATAAAGTGCAGTCAAAGCAAGCTTGATGAATACACTTATCAACAAAATTGTATCATTCACACACACTGTGCTAACAGCAAGGCTGATTCCACTCATATAGTCACATTACATATTGTGTAACTAAAGAAGTCTGTTTATGTTAAGAAAGCCTTCGAGGAAATGAGCAGTCTTCCTGAACAGACGGTTTAGGCATGGTATTAATAATTCTGAAATTATCACACCATCAATAACAGATCATTTTTTAAACACATGGGTATTTTGAGAGCCACGGAAAGTGAGATGGGGAAGTAAACACATTGCCATGGTTTGCTGAGAAAGTGAGAGCTGGGAAACACTCCCACATATGCGAAGAAAGGTTCAGGCGAGGATTAGAGTGCTGTACGTTTTCTTTTTTTTTCCAGCAAGGATTAATAACTTTTTTAAATAAAATCTATCATTGATAGCAGAATATGCTACTTTTGGTTTCTTGAAATCCACCAGTAACACAGAAAAAAGGTGTCTCTTCAGAAATACAGTTTGGTAACTTTCCCATCTCCAGTCCTGTGCATAGCTGCATAGTAAAATGATTTAAGATAACCAATAAATCTTTCACTTTGCTTTCATCTGATGGTGACTTGCCTTTGGGTTCTAGGTCAGTCAACCCTATTTCATCTCCTCTTCAATTTAGTTATACATTTTCTCAAAATACCCTGAAGTGTCACAGATCCTGCCAAAGGCAACTTCCAAAAAGAGTTTCAAACCTTTTGTCATTATGACTCTAAATTTGGTTTCTATATTACAAGATTTCCATTAAATATAGTAATAGTTGCAGCACATATGTGAAAATTTAGCCAAACTTCTATTTAGTTCACTGAAAAAGGGGCTGCTAGTTTGTACTGCCTTGTTAGAGAATCATGAGTTCAGTGCAGCAGACGTTAATGCTGCAATTTAATGCAAATCCTTCTCCCTGAACCTCCTCATGGTCCTGTGATGCCTTTATTCTGTACAACAATGATGGCATGATGTAAATGGCAGGCTAATCATAATACATTGTATCTGTCTATTCTTAGAAGTCCCTGAATAGTACTGATTTCTCCTTTATTGCGGTAGAGAAGGGATCACAGATCATTTAACAAGAATGTATATAGATTGACAGCAAATTTGATAATGTTCTATTCTGTGGCTTTATTCTCAAGAAACAGCACAAAGACCATAATACTCTTACTCAAGAAGCATAGGTAAAAATTCTGGGTGACCTAACAAGCTGTGATTAAATATAAACCCAAGGCCAAACTCTGCATAAAGCAGTTAAATGTATTATGGCTAAAAAAAACTTAAAAAAATAAAATAAATAATAGCTGCACTGTGTTTCCAATTTCAGCTATATACTTCATTGTACAGCATGACCTTATGGAACTAACATGGGCAAACTCAAAAATTCACTGAAAAGTTATAAATGAATAAGATCCAGAATAGTGGCTCCATCTTGACCTTAGTCACTAATGGTCACCCACTCCAGTTCTTGATTATTGGCCTCATTAGGGCTGTTCTAATTACTCCTGTGGTTGGGCCATGGCTTAACAACAACACAACCTAGCTCAGTGCAGCGTAGAGTTTGCACACATCGTTTGTAGGTTACAGCACCATAACCAAGCCTGTCAACTGCCAGTGGACATCCACCATGTAGTACACACCTCATGTTCTATTCCTGGCTGAGTATCTGAGTTTTCCCCTGATTCCTTCCCCTCTCCCTGGTCTGCTGTACCTTGGTAGCTGTGCACTCATGTCCTTGGCTTAATGTTTATGCACCAGAGAGTATACTTCACCCCTGCATATGTATACTGGCAGTAAAGTTGAATCATATTGAACTGAATTGAATGCATTAAGAGGGAGGTTTTGTCAGAAGGCTGCATATTGAAAGTCCTCATAATGTTGTGAATTATTTGTTTGCTTCTGTTTTGCTTACTTCAGCTCCACTGTCAAGCCAGCCAATCAGAATGGAGCTCATTTATCTTATTATCAGTCTTAAACACTAGGTTTTTAGCATAGTCTTTAGCACAGTAACTTAAACAGCCTGTGTAATTCTAAAGAGGATAAGAAGAGGTTTGGAAATGGTCATGTGAAAATGAATTATGACCATTTTTGGTACATAAAAACATAGAAATGTTATAAGGGAGACTCAAGGAAAATTTTAAGATAGGGAGCCTTTAAACCATAGCAGGACAAAGCTGTATTCACAGTGTTTGTTTCAGGTTCTTTGTGTCCTTTCAATATTCAATATCGTCACTGTCCACTGTTTTTGCTGATTTTTATTTTTGTACATCATCTGAACATAGTGACTCTCCATTACATTATTTAAACCATTATTTAAACAATTTCATGATGAATGGATCAATACAAAAGCTCCAAAATTATTTGGAACATAACCTCTTAATTTACATTAAAAGTAAAGAAAAGTTTTGCCTTCTCCTGCAAAGATACTATTTCGGAGATACAGTGGCATGCAAGAGTTTGGGCACCCCGGTCAAAACTTCTGCTACTGTGAATCACAAAACAAGCAAAAGATGACCTGATTGCCAAAAAGCGTAAAGTTAGAGATGACAAATTTCTTCAATATTTTAAGCAAAATTACTTTTTTTATTTCCATCATTTACAGTTTCAAAATAATGAAAAATGGAAAAGGGCCCGAAGCAAAAGTTGGGCACCCTGCATGGTCAGTACTTAGTAACTCAGCGCTTTGGCAAGGATTACAACTTGCAAACGCTTTTTGTAGCCAGCTGAGTCTTAATTCTTGTGTATGGGATTTTCACCCATTCTACCTTGAAAAAGACTTCTAGTTCTGTGAGATTCTTGGGCTTTCTTGTATGCACTGCTCTTTTGAGGTCTATCTGCAGATTTTTGATGATGTTTAGGTCAGGGACTGTGAGGACCATTGCAAAACTTTCCAGCTGCACCTCCTGAGGTAGTGCTTTTTTTTTTTTAACAGACGATGTGATGCTTGCTTCCAGAATTTGCTGGTATTTAGTTGAATCTTTTCTTTCCTCTACCAGTGAAATATTCCCCGTGCCACTGGCTGCAACACAAGCCCAAAGCATGGTCAATTTGTCCCTGTGCTTAACACCTGGAGAAGTGATCTTCTAATGAAATTCTGCACTGTTTTTTCTCCAAACATACCTCTGCTCATTGCAGCCAAGAAGTTCTATTTTGCCCTCATCAGTCCACAGGACTTGGTTCTTCCAAAATGCACCAGGCTTGTTTAGATGTTCCTTTGCAAACTTCTGACGCTGAATTTTGTGGTGAGGAGTCATCTTCTGATGACTCTTTCATGAAAGTCATATTTGCACAGGTGTTGCTACACAGTAGAACGGAGCATCACCACTCCAGAGTCTGCTAAATCTTGCTGAAGGTCTTCTGCAGTTAACAGAGGTTCTGATTTACCTTTCTAGCAATCCTATGAGCAGCTCTTATATTAAAGCAAAAAAAACCTGAAATGTTTTCTTGGTCTTCCAGACCTCAATTTGACCTCCACCATTACTGTTAACTGCCTTTTCTTAATTACATTACATAACTGAGGTAACAGCTACCTGAAAACATTTTGGTATCTTATTAATTATAGCCTTCTCCTGCTTTATGGGCATCAATTATTTTAACATTTAGACTGCTGGGCAGCCGCTTAGAGGAGCACATGGCTGCTAGTTGTTCGGACAAGGTTTGAGGAGTCAGAGTAGTTAAGCTTTGAAATTTGCATCTCCTGGCCTTTCCTAACAATGACTGTGAACAAGCCATAGACCTCACATGCTAATTAAGGTCTGAGACCTTAGTAAAACTTTTCTGAAAGTTTAAATCTCTTGGGGTCCCCAAACATTTGCATGCTGCTTCTCTCCTTTGTTTCCCACTCTAAAACTGTACAATCATTAAAAAAAACACAATAGTCTTGCTTAAAATGTTTCATTCTTAACATTCTTTAAAAGAATGTTTCGTCTTTGACTTTGATGCCTTTTGGAGATCAGTTCATCTTCTACTCACTTAACTATTCACAGTAACAAATATTTTGACTAGTGCTGCCCAAACATGTCACTGTACATGCAATGATATTTTTGTCGATCTCTCTCCCCATTTATGATTATTGATTGTTGTTTTGTCTACTGTTCTCTATGAAGCTAATACTTCAAGTAATTCACAGCGTTTCTGATAAGGCTCACCATTCTTATGCCAAGGGTTAAATCTTTCTGTGAGTTAAAACAAGTCAACACCCATGATCTTCTTGATCTTAATCTTGTCATGAATCTTGCTGAAGGTTGCCCTTATTCAGCACAGCTCTCAACACTAGCAGGACTGAAGCGGGCCAGCACATTTCACAGCTGGTTCTTAAATCTCTGGGATACAAAAGATAGCGGGAATAAAACACAGGGAAGGTTAGCCTGGTTGTGTATGGCTCCTGGAACTAGTTGACAAATGGCATTAGTGAAACTGCATCCCTGTACATCAGGTAGAAGAAGCAGAATGCTGCGCATGTGTCCCAAAGGGTGCTGAAGAAAGCCTCAGCATTGCTGATGAGCCAAACTGAGAGTAGATGTGATTACATTTTCCGATGAGTCAGCAGTTAGTAAAGAACGTCTTTTGAAGGCAGGAGAGTGATCTCCTCGTTATCTAATGGCCCAAAACCCTCATAATAACTGATGTGTCAACATCAAATAGTGCAAATTAATTAAATGGGCTGTTCAGTGCTATGACAGGCGTGACACTGCAATGGAGCAGCACTGAACTATACAGGCACACAGATCTATTGCTTATAGTATGCAGAATGTGGTTTGACTGAATTAGCCAGACTCTTACAGTACTGTGCATTTAGAAACTGTTTGTTCATTAGTTTTGAGACCTGTGTAAAATCTATTATTTGAACTCCACTGGCAGAGTCACAATATGTAATACATATGTGTAACAGTTTAGATATAAACAGCAGAGCACAAGGCATTTTCCACCAACCAGAGATGAAACGGTAACCGGTTTCACGGTAAACGGTAAAATTAATGACGGTTAGTAGTACCGTTTGAACTTTAAAGTATCGTTAAAACCGCGGTGTGAAAAACTCGCTTTACAGAGTCAAACAAAGGCAGAATCATCTCTCAGACGCAGCTCTGTGTGTGTGTGTGTGTGTGTGTGTGTGTGTGTGTGTGTGTGTGTGTGTGTGTGTGTGTGTAGAGGGGAAGGGGGGGTGAGAGGGAGAGAAGAGAGAACATGGCGGAATGTAGTGACAGAGATTCGGAGCCTTCTATGAAGACCAAGTCTGACGTTTGGTCATGTTTTGGGTTTTATAAGGATGCAGAAGGAAAGTTAATTGAAGATGACCACCCTGTCTGCAGATGACCACCCTGTCTGCAGAACAGGCCGAAAGAAAATAGAGGCGAAAGGGGGCAACACATCAAACCTTACGAGTCATCTTCGCGACCACCACCTGCTACTTTTTAGAGAATGCAAGGTTAACTTTAATGGAGAAGTCTGTGGAGACTTCGGAATAGAAGAAATGTCATGGTTTGTGTGGTTTAACTTATGCTTATGGTTCGTTAATAATACAAAATGAAGCTTTTAGCGTCAAAAAAAAAAAAAAAAAAACAATCGGTGAATCAACTGTGAATCGAAACTAAAGCTTTTAACACATTTCTGTGGAGCAGAGTCTCCAAAATGAGCTCTGAGTTAACAGTCACACAAGCTCTGGAACGAGACGTTGCAGAGGTTCAATCTGCACAGCTCCCCTTTCTCGCTTGCAGTGTTTACTGTCTGAGAGGAGAACAACTGTCTCAAATCATTCAGTGTCCCCTACAGAGGGCGCTACTGTTCAAACAAACACGATCATCATTAACAAGCAGTTGAGTTTTAAATGGGGAATTTGTAACCTGTTGTTAATGTTGATTATAGATGAATTAGTTGAACGTTTCACGCACTCTTTGGGTGAAGGATTTGCTATTTCATGATCTACGAAGTGCACTACATAGGGAAGATAGTGTGCTTTGAGACGGGACCTTGCACGAGTAAACGCTGTGTGCCGCTTTTGGGAAAAGCAGAGTTTCAGAGATTAAACTTTAGGAGTGTTTCTGCCGCAGCTCAGATGCGCGTTAATTTTAAGTTATGTTTTAGTTTTAAAATGCTTTTAGAGAAGTAGCTCCACAGGTGAAGACACACTGTCTGCAGCTCACAGCGCGGTCACGCAATTCCTCTGTGATTTTGGCTGTTTTTCCTGGTGCACTGTGTTGATTAGGGGTACAGCGCCACAACGGCACAATAATGCTGCAGTTGCAGTTAGGACAGAAATCCCCTGAGTGCAGCACTTCTTAGAAGTAATAATTTTCCATTAAGACCCACTTCAGAGTTGGTGGAGATTTAATTCTCTATGCAGGGAAATCCCTAATTATTGTAATTATTATTATTAATAATAATAATAATAATAATTACAGCAGTAATAATAATAATAATTTACAACAGTAATAATAATAATAGTAATGGTTAAACGAATTTCAGTTTGTGTATCAGTATTTATTTTACGTTTCAACGCTTTTGAACAATATCGTGATAATATCGATAATCATGATAATTCTGGTCATGATAATCGTGATATGAAATTTTAATACCGTTTCATCTCTACCACCAACCAGTGTGGCATGTATGGCACAATACTATTATAAATCCGTGATTATTTTGTCGTCATTTTCTCTGAACTATACCATACACAAGTGTCCGTGCTGGATTTTTGTACCCTACTTGTGAGGGTGCCAAGTGTACTGAACCAGGACATGTGAGTGGAACTAGAAATAATGCAGACCATCGATTAGCCAAACATAAGTCACAAAATCATCACACATTCTCACTCGAGTCAGACATCTGCTATTTCTAAAAAACACCACCCTAGAACCGCAAAAAAAAACCTCTTTTCCTCGTTTCTTTCAGTTCTGTTGTGTGTTCGGAAACTGACACGGGTGCTTAAGCTGGGTGCAGACATAATTACAACATACCTTTCTGTGTACAATAAAGAGTAACAGGGCAGAAGTTCTTTTGAAGGGTTCTTTTTAGGTTTAAATTGATGAAAAATATTGCTTCATTCAAAGTATTTGAGTTGAATAGCACAAGGCAACAGTTTTCCCTGTTAGATAATAGGTGCAGACCTGGGGGTTCATGGACATAGAGTATTATGGTTAACTGGGAGTGTTGGTGCTGTTATCCCGCTGCTCTCACACATTCACTCAGGTTTGCTGATGGTGGAGCAGAGGGGTGCTGACATCTCAGGGAGCCCTCATGTCTCTGTTACCTTTCTGGTTTCTCCTTTTAGTTAGGCTGTAATAACTAGACCTGCTGGAGTCTCTGCTGCTCTCTGTTAATACTGTTAATACTGTAATCTGTGATCAGTCACTCTTTAAAGAACTAACTTTGTGTCTTTTCCTTTTCTTTGCCGAGTTGAATAACTCCCCATCCTGTGCGTCTGATGCTGTTGCTTCTGTTGCTTCTTCTGCCTTGATCGGGTGCCCACTGCTCACCATCCTTCTGGACCAGTTTGACCACCATTGAGCTTCATGCTGTACAACGCTGTGCAAACCTCACCATCATGAACTGACCATCCTGATGATGCTGCTGCTGCTACATGAACTAAAACGAATCTAATAAACCATTGCTATGCCTGTTTTCCCTGTTTCGTAGTATAATATTTTATACTAATGCTGTTTGCTATCCAGTGTCGACTAGAGGAGGATGGGTTCTCCTTTTGAGTCCTGGTTCCTCTCAAGGTTTCTTCTTCTTGGGGAGTTTTTTCTTGCCACTGTCGCCATTGGCCTGCTCATGGGGGCTTGGACCCGGATTTTTCTGTAAAGCTGCTTTGTGACAACACCTGTTGTAAAAAGCGCTATATAAATAAACGTTGACCTGACTTGAAGAGTGTTTTCCTTTCTCCTAAGTTACCGTTTCGAGGTGTGAGATTTTTTTTTCTTTTAATGAGAGCTGATTTGCTGAAACATGTTTATGATGACATGTTAATGCTGCATGTAATAATAATTTTTGCTCAAAGACATTATATTAGCTTTACTGTTAGGCACTACCTAGCTAATCTCTTTAGTATGCTCTCCGCAGCTTTTACATGGTGAAACATATTGACTGCAATATCACACAGTAACCCCAAAACTTATTGATTTCCCCTTTTGACAGCTGTTGGTCAAAAACTTATTTAAGCAAACCGACAGTGGTAATATGAGGGCTATAAGTTGTGTTGACACAAGCCATCTGCTGCTTATGATTTTAGAGCAGAGTGATAGTTGTCTGTAGGAGCCACATTGTTCCCAACATGTTTTACTTTTATTTATACCTTGCTCAGCAGAAAAGGTCTCTATTCATCTATTAGCCCTGCTGGGAACCATCAACAAGATTATCACTGTTCCCAGTTATCAGTCAAGTTAATATACGTTAGTCTCAGCCTTGATTAGCCGTGTTAAAGCAGGGGTTTCTCTAACAGAGAGTTAGAGGACATGAGCGTGGCTCAGATTGGGTAGAAGGACTAGTGCAATTAGTCTAGTATTGAACCAGTGACGCAACGATCCCTAATGAAATCTGGTTTTACTCTTTTGGGCTTTTAACTCTCATACCATTTCCAATCATTAAGTTCTGTACTTTCCTTGGCGCTTGAGTTCCAGGACATGGCTTTTCTGAAGTAACAGGCCTAGGTTAAATGAGCAACTAAAAATCTCCTGAGTCAGACTATTCACTTTAGCTCTAGTTGTTTAGTTCCAGGATACACTGGTCTTAAATCTTTAAGGATTAATGCCCTGTTGACTGGTCCTGTTAAATAATTCTTTTTCAGACTGATTGTTTTCTTTAGTTTACTCTCTTTCCCTGGATCTCACTCAGTTTCTCTCTCCACTGTTGTGAGCAGTAAAAGAAAAAGTAACATTTATATATTTTCATATAAATGCACATTTATACAAGTTGTTCAACAACAATGTTCTACAGCATTCTTCTATAAAATGATACACCAGTCACAAGCATCATATAGATAAACTATCAAGTAATTTTTCTCCATGTGTTACAGAATCCCTTACCTTGGATTCTGGCTTTTGAATAGCTCCTCCAATTTGTGTTCGCCTGTGTCTTGTTTTGTAACATTAAGGCTCCATCTAAGCTTCTCCCTTTGTCATTGTGACTACCTGTGTCTTCTTAATAATGTTTGTCTCTACTATTGAAAACACTTTGGGCAGTCATAACTCACTAGGACCAGGGATAGAAATGGCCCAGAAGGCACCAGAACCCGTTTCCAGGAGTAAACGTCAGAACAGAATGACGTTCTGACTCAGATCCTGAAAATTTAGGTCACTGTTTTTTATAGGAAAAGCGTGCACAGTTGTTTTCCTCTGTTCTGAAGTTTGCGCATGAGACAAAAGCTGCGTTCAAAACCAAATACTAATCAACTAAACAGTATACTAAAAACAGTACAACCCACTATTAGAAATGCATTCATCAGTTGTAACAGTAGTATAGTACTTTAATTTCAGCCTATGAGAAGTCTGAATTTGCTTAACAGCAGTAGGAAGGATAGGAAGGAGTTGTAATTATACATCACTTAAAGAGCATAGTTAATGAAGCCACTTACAAAGATAGTCATTAAATTAACAGAATATATTAAACTGATGTGATACAATTTTAAAAACATAATAATAAAAAAAATAAAGAAAACTTGTCCATCTTATCAGTGTGACTTAACTGCACACTATGGAATATCTCACCAGACTTTTTCCCCTTTATTTTTGCATGTCATCACAGTCACTTTAAATGGAACTTTTTTTTTTCTTTCCCAAGTAATCTACTATTTCTATTGCTCCATTAATTAGAAATGTAAATAGCAGCTGGCATCTTCACTTTTGGTAGAAAAATAAAAAGTGACAAAAATGGACATGCTCTGACAGTGATGATATATACACAGAAGTATGTGAACACCTGGCCATCACACGTGTGTGAGCTTGGTGGACATCCTATTCCAACACTCTAGGCATTGATTTAGAGTTTGCCCCCCTTTGTGGCTAACAGCCTCCACTCTTCCTGGAAGGCTTTGGAGTGCATCTGTGGGAAATTTGAGCCCATTCAGTCAAATGAGCATTTGTGAGGTCAGGCACTGACATTAGACAAGAAGACCAAACCATGTCTTTATGGAGCTTGTTTTGCACACAGTGACACAGTCATGCTGGAACAGCAAAGGGCCTTCCCCAAACTGTTGCCACAAAGGTGGAAGCATATAATTGTCTAAATTATCTTTGTATGCTTCCTTTCACTGGAACTAAGGGGCCCAAAACCCAAAAAACAGCTTAGACCATTATCCCTCCTCCACCAAACCTTACTGTTGTCACTATACATTCCACTAGGTAACGTTATCCTGGCATGCGCCAAACCCAGATTCACCCATCAGACTGCCAGATAGTGAAGCGTGATTCTTCACTCCAGAGAACACATCTCCACTGCTTCAGAGTTCAGTGGTGGTGTGCTTTACACCACTCCAGCTGACTCTTTACATTGCACATAGTGATCTTGTGTGCAGTTGCTCGGCCATGGAAACTAATTTCATGAAGCTCCTAATGCACATCTCTTGTGCTGATGTTGCTTCCATAGGCAGTATGAAACTCAAGTGAGTGATGCAACAGAGGATAGGAGATTTTTATGCACTATACAATGTAGCACTCGGCTGTCCCATTCTGTGAGTTTGCATGGTCTACCACTTTGTGGTTGAACCATTGTTGCTCCTGTACGCTTCCAATTGACACTAACAGCACTTACAGTTTACAGGACGGACCTGTGGCATCCTTCGACAGTGCGGCCCTAGGTTAAGAGGCTCAAAAGTCCAGTAGGACAGAAATGGTTAAAAGGCTTTGAGAATTTGTTCAGACAAAAGCTTAGGTTTGTGTTTTTTTTATTTCTATTCTGTGAAGTCTGAACAACAAAAATCCACATTAAATTCAACAGATTTATCAGATTCAAGTCACCTTTGTATATTATTAATCAAATCTGATTCACACAAATCATTTCTCTGAACATTTATCAGTACTGATATTTCTAGTTTCTGTGTTTTACTTGGTTTCCTCGTCTCCATATGTTTCCTAGTTATTACTGGATTTGATCTCTAGCCTTTTTCTCATTTTTGATAATGAATGTATCTGTATTGACCCCAACTGACTGTTCACTCTGCTTTTCACTATGACAGAGATTTTATTTCTTTTTTTTTAATCCCAGAAATTTTTCCACTGTTGAGCATGAGGAAAATAATTAAAGAGTGCCCTATTGAGGGTCCTCATGTTTTATGAAGAGTTTTACATCCCCATTGTTAGCAACCCCTGAGACCCCAATATATATATATATATATATATATATATATATATATATATATATATATTTTCTCTTCATTTTTTTTTGTTGATCAAATTCAAACTTGGTAAACATAAAATAATGGATGCTGTAATGCCTGCAGATCTACAGGACTCAAAATATGATGTGAGAGTTTCAGCAAATGACTCACAACTTGACAAACAGAAGTACTTAAAATACAGACACATAATATGCATAGTGTGCTTACATAAGTGGCAAAATAAGTTATAGTCAGAAAATCCCACTTAAAACCATAATCTAATTATACTCTGGCAATGAGGAGGTGATTTGGTGTTGTATCTTACATAATGTACAGAAAATTAATTTGACATTTTTTGCACACTTTGCAATAAACCTGGTACAATTCTCCTCTTTCAGATTTTGTTTACAGCTTTCTCAGTGTCGGCAGGGCTCTGCTGGGAGAGTCAAGATAGCACATATTTAAGATTCAGGTTCATCATAAAGCATTTTTCATGAGACGTCCTTTCGATCATAAATAATGCAGCAGTTGTACAACTAGAAAGAAGAAGGTTTCAAGTGTCAAAAATGGGTCTATTTTTGTCAGCTTTTTAGAAACTTAACATGGGAAACATCTTTGTCAAAAGCCTTTTGATTTTACTGCTTAAAGAGCAGCACCTTTAAAAACTAGATGTATGTGTAGTTTAATTATGCATGTTACTTCATTTTCATATGAACATTAAATGATTTTGTAGCTGTTTCACTGAAAACATGCATCAAGTTTCATGAATTTATGCACAAAATCAAAAGTTTTTCAAGAACTCATAAGGCGCAGCAGTTTTAGCTTTCTCAGAGAATTGAAGCTTTTCAGTTAAATCAACTCCATGACTATATTAAAACAATTTCATTTACAATTTTAACTTACTGGTGGCAAAATGTAAAAGTTGTTTTTTTTTTATGATTTTTCACTCTCAACGAACCCTACAAATTTCTTACTTATTGTAATTTGTCCAACACTGTTATTAATTCAAGTACGAGCTATCTACAGATAGTGACGTCCAAAATCAGCACCATTGTTTTTATTGTATTAGCTCTGAACTTTAGCATGTTAGGTTTAGTAAGAACAGGAAGTCTTAGGATTAAACTTTTGAAGCTTTAAAATGTGATGAATATGTACATGAATGTGCTAGAATTCACTATTTGCCAAATTCAGAGAAAGTCCTACCTGCCTTAGTTATTGTTGCTATGTCTGTCAATCTTTCAGCTCTGGCTACCTGGTAGCATCTGTAACACCTGTGCTAACAGACTGAAAGGAAAAACAAAAGCACATAAAAAGTTTCAAATGTACTTCTCTAGTTCGTTTAAAAATAAAGTAGAATTAAAAGGATGTTCAGCGCACACGTGTTTAAAAACTGACAAAATCTAAAAACCATTTACACACCAAAGAAATCAGTCAGTTATTCAACATTAAAAACATAGGTTGCAACCCCTCAGATGAGCTAATGCTAAAGCTAACACTGGAGCTAGTCAGAGCAATGTTAGATGCTGAGGAGCTAATGTTAGTCAGTGACTAATCTTTTGCATGAGGAATTTAAGCCAACTTGAAATAATACAAAGAATGCCATGTGTATAAGTGCATTATTATATTCTCATATAATCTTTACACATTTCAATTCAGTCAGCAGACGAACTAAGAAAAGCTCACTAGGTAATTAACTGATCTTAACATATTCATTTAAATGTTATTTAGCTCTAGAAATCATATAAAATGGTTCATAGATACAGTAACCCATATAACATCTAGCTTAACTTAGAGCCAGCACAATCCAACCTGTTAATAGTTTTGCTACTGAGCTGTGTGTTGAGTCTTCCACACTGATTATTTTCAAAACTTCCAGTGTCAGGAATAAAAACATCTTCCAGATGATCAGGATAGCGTGGGTCAGACATTACATGTTCCTCAGGAATACCTTTCCACCATTTCTTGGACTAATAATTCAGACTGATTTACCACCATAATTCTTACCGCAGGCTTGTTTTGAGGAGTGCTGACAAAGATTTTGCTTTGCTTGATGGAAGAAGAAATGACTGTGATTGGCTGAGAGACATGTTAGTAATAATTTTACAGTCAGTTTTTGAATAGGAGTAGAAATGGCCATTTATTTTTCCTATCATCTCAAACCACTAATTCAAAAGCCTAGTTTACTTGAGTGAAGAGCCCAAAACGTTACTCACTGCTCACTGTATATGGTATGCACAGGTTACACTGTGAGGTTCAATACTAAAACACAATTTATGGAAATATGACAAAGTGATTAAAAATGCAAAAAAGTGTGTTAAGTGTAGATCCACCATTTTCCCCTTGAGAGACTTATCTACTAGTCCAATTATGGACGCAAATAGAGTGTGAGGCAAGTTTTAGCCTCAAGAGCTAAACAGAAGCTGTAGCTGGCAGATGATATCTAAGCATCTGAGGCTCAGAGCACCACTGACGTCACAGCTTACAACAGTGACAGGTGTTGTTACGGAGGGCTTATGGCTTACACAAGTACCCCTGCAAAGATGGAACTGATAAAATAAATTACCTGGGTGAGGGGTGACAGTATGCGGTCAAATTTATTTTTTTCTCTCACTTCACCATGTTTTTTTTCCTTTGTGTAGCCCTGTAACACTACAGAACAGCATATTCATAAGGTGAAAGAACTCATGGTTATCCATTTTTCAGCATATACTGCATTAAGCACAGAAATGTAGCCAAAAGATTGTTTCTCTCTTTTTTTTCCCCCTTTACATTTCCACAATTGCAAACATAAAACTCTGCAATGGATGCAACACTGACACTTCATAATCTCTCCTAGTTCCCCACTGCCCTTGGTGACAGAAAGAATTAGTTTAATTGACAGTGCAGTCTACTGACAGTGCTCTCCACCAATGGCGCAGCGGTCTGGGCTGCTCATGACCCTGTGAATACTCGCCACTTCTTGAGAAGGGCACAAATGATTGAGAAGCAAGTTTCCTGTCTCTCCTCAGACAGAGGTTTAAACTGTGCTTGTTCCCATTACATGCTAAGCCTGAGGACCTAGAGCTGAGAGGAAAGCTCTTATCAGCAGTGGCCAGGTCTGGGTTCAGCACATCCGCTCACCGTCTTCAGAGAGGAGAGCAGAAGCAGGGGAATGCAGGAAGCCCAGAGAGAGCAGCAGCTAGGCCAAGGAACAAAGAAAATGTGATAAGCATTATGGACTTCCCTTCCTCAAGCTTGCCCTTAAGTTGGACCTCTTGTTGTTCTAGTTTGACAATAAGAGACCTCACTAGGCCCATGTGTAAATATGATTAAGACAAAATTCTTTGTGTATGCTTGAGGGCCTGATATAACCATACATTCCGCTAAAATCAAACCTGTTTTCTCCATCTTTGCTTTGGAACCTGCGTCCACAGTTATTATCTTTAATTAAATCACTCAGTTAGCTGTGATCCTTCACTCTCATTTAATTTATTTTGCTACTAAGTAAAATCAGGCCACCCTGTCCACATTAACGGGGCCCCTCCTTGTTTTTTAATGTGACTCACACTTTGTGAGGAGAGGGCAGGGAGGCTAGGCATGCATCTCTGAGGTGAAGTTCCGTGGTGAGGGCAGTTTGTAGGTCTTGATTAGAATTTGCCCAAGGCTCAGCCGTGGCATCTCAGGTCATGTTAACCATGACCAATTGCAGAAATTCTCCCTAGGCTCACATTAAAGATATAACCAAAATAGAATCTTGTTTTGCCTCACTTTTGGAGTTATACTTTTGCATTTACTGTGAACACAATGTACCCCAGCAGGAAGTACCCTAATTTTCAAGGTCATCATTAGGCATTTTGAATGCTAACCTTTTCAACGCTGCAGCTAGTTGATCCTGTAATTATTTATGAATGAATCAGTCTGGCTTTTGCAGTAAGTTATTTACTGTCATTGTGATCCAGACTAAAGTTCTGTCGCAGACCATAATAGACCACAATGGTTGCTTTTTTTCATTATTCTCTTATTTACTGCTATTAACCCTGCTTGAAATTATTTTGTTCATATTAGCTACAGCTCTACTGGTCAAAACACATAGGACCAGACTATAAGTGCAGGAATATTTAAGCCACATTTTACATGGTTCCTGGCTAAAATAATTGAACACAATTCATCTGTTTTCCCTTTAAAGTAGGAGGAACAGAGGGAAAGTAATTATTTCTCTTTCTTTGACCAGTGAAATGAGCTCCACAAAAAAGAAAAAAGATGATAATATTAACAGCTTTGAGATTCCATCTTGAGAGCATCCAACAGAAAGAAAGTACTAGCAGAAGAAACGAGTTTAACACTATGCTTTTTTCCTTTGGATATGCCTTTTCCACATAAAAAAAAAGTACTGCTGCGTATCTGGTTTAAAATAATACCCCACATAACGTCAAAGTATTTTCTTTAATTATGAAAGATAGTCAGAATTACCCAGGCCTAGCTACATTTGCTAAGCTAAGATAACATTTGGTATTTAGGAGAGGGGTTTAGTGAAAAGTACGTTATGATTTATTTGTGAAAGTACATCATATTCTTTCATGTTATGAACAATCTAGCTTTTACTTCACAGTATCTTGCAGAAAGTAGTGGAGCAAAAAGTAGGATATTTTACTGTGAAATGTAGTGGAGTGAACATCTCACAACAAAAATACTATAGAAAATTACAGATACTTGAAAAAAGGACTTAAGTAGAGCAATGAAGTGCAAAACAACCAGTGCTTAAATATAATGTAAATGTAGCTAGTGAGTGCTGAGTGCATGAGTGCAATGTGTGCCCATGGGTTCAGTCGGGGTTTACAGAGTGTCATTGTGTTTATGCATAGCGGTGTAGAGGTCAATGACAGCAAACAAGGAATATGACTGCCTGTACACAGCTTCATATTAAAGTTATGAGGGAGCTTATTAATAACTCTGTACCTTGCAAACAGCAAGGAGCTGAGGTGACTTTCAGGAATTTGGCACACAACCATAATTACAGTCTTTTATGATGATGCAGTGCTGTGGCATGAAGAAGCCATTTATGGTAGAACATTCAATGACAGATGCGTCCTTTGGTGGTGGACAGCAGCGTTTGTTGAACTCCATTAATAACTCTATTGTTCAAGATGTGTGGTGATCATCTGTTAAAACTTACCAGTGATGCCTCTGTTCACCCAGACTAATGAAGCAGTGCCATTAAATTAAATGAACCAAAAGAGCACATTACAGATTTCTCGTCTTCTATTGCCCTCTGTTCAAATAGAAGTAATGTCCCGGAGTGTGATTTTGATGCAGTTTCAGCAAGTTATTGTCTGCTGAAGTCTGGGAACTGCTGGTGAAAGCAGTTCTCACAGTGGGTGGCATTTCTATAATGTCACAAGATGCCATAGTGCCTCGAACCTCAGCTGAACAGAAAACTACTTCAAGAACTTTCTATATTAGACTCATGACCAACAGAGTATTGGCAGAGCTACATTCAAGTTACAACCGACTTATTCAGTCAAGTGAGACAAAGTGGTCCCCTTTAGGGTCCTTTCATACTTCACCATTGGCTTTGAAATCAAATCAAAGTGTCTGATGCTAATATGAAATCTCAAGCTTCAGATATGTGAAAGTAAGAGCTATTGTAAATCAGACCTCTTGACTGTGGAAGAAGTGAGCTCTAGCTACATCCCCTTGAAATGACAGAGCAGGGACCATGACACATCAAACTGCAACTGCTGGTGAACCAAATCATTAGATTAGACAGATTTACAACATCATGAAAGTTATTACCTCCATCGCCCTCCAGTGCCACTTTGTCTGATGTCTTTATGAGGACGCTGGTGCTTTGCTTATGATGGGGAAAAAAGACCAAATTCTATTGGATTACACATGTGCTGCTCCATCAAAATCAGTCAGACAGTCGCATTTTAAAAACTTCCTTTCTTGCTGTATTGCTTTGATGTTTATTTTTGTATACATTTCTATTTTAAGTTGTCAGCAGTGTAATAGTTCTATTGTTCCACCTGTAGCATAAGACCAGTTCATCATCTGTAAATATGAGAATTCATTCAGCCACTGCACAGTATAATACGATATATAAAATCCATATAAACTGTTTAAAATGAGTAATTATCTGCACATAGGTGACTGGTATAATTGGGCTAGTAGAGCTAAGCCCAACCTCTCTTTCAAATGCAAAATTAAATAAATGAAGTCTAAGTTTTGACATCCACTTAATTTTACTTGCTGATAAAAAAAATGACTAGATGCGGATGTAATGCCACCAAAAGCTTATAGGACAACTAAGATAAATGTAACCTTTGTGAAAAAAGCTGTATATTTTAATATGATACTAGTCTACTGAAAGTACATACAGAATGCTCCAAGTATATTTGTTTATACTTGACTTTTTACCTACTGAATGTATATTTTAGTATGCTTTGAAAAAGTATACTTGACTTTGTTGTGCTAATTTGGCACCAATGATCTATTTCATAAAATTATATACTATGCTTATTTTATGATAAAACTACAGGCCTACTTTTTCACAGTGTGTCCTAGGATGGATTAAGTATGCTTAAAAACATGTTACTTTTGTTTTAAAATTATCATCAAATTACATTTACAATGACCTTTGCTTTTATGCTTAAACTATACTGTCACAAATAAAGAATTTATTTTTGTGTTAGATGCGTGCTTCAATGAAGTATATCTGAAAAAGATGACATGTTGAAAAGGTGCTTCATCAAATGCTGCTCACAGTGAACTGTGCTTATTTTATGCTAAAACTATTTACTATAAAAGTAATTAATACTAAAAAAAGTACTTCTAAACAATGTGTAAGATGTATGTGTTAAAGCTATACTGCAATGTAGTGTGCTTAAAACAATGCTCACAAGGAATTATTCTGTATTAGCAGTATGATATTGATAAATATGATGTCTGCCCATATTGAATGTGTAAATATAAAATACAAGCACACTTCAACGCAGCTTAAAAATGATTGTCCTTGTGCTAAATTTGACGTTAATTGTATGATACATTTTTTTTATCAAATGTAGATCTAACAGTGGAAAAAACACTTCACATCACGTCAACAGGATGTCTGGATATTTACATCAAAGAGAATTCCTCTGTAATGTGTTGTTTAATATTCAAGGTAATGGAGTTCACAATGCCTGAAAAATTATAACATGATCTTCCCTTGTGAAGAAAGTACACTTAAGTTGTGCTTAAATAGTTATATACGGAAGTTGTGTTATTTTGGAACCACAAATTAGTACTAAATCACTACTAATGTGTAGTTGGTATATTCAAATGATGTTTTATGTATACTAGGTGTACTAGCCATGTGTTATTTTTGCCACTCTTAGGATATAAATATATTAGTCTGTGCAGCCAAACTGAACTTTAAGGACACATTAAGTGTTCTAAAATTATTATTATGTTAGCGCCTAGCTCATGGTGAAACACAGACATCAGAAGCTTACAATTACAGCTCATTTCATTGTTTCTTTATAGCTGCTTAGGGACTCTCAAACATGGTGCTACAGTGTGTGATTCACAAGTTTTACTTTTCTCATCCCTCCCATCCAATATTGTGACCTGCCATAACTGATCCTCACCCGATTTAGCTGAGGTTTTAGCTAACCAGGTAAATAGTCTATACTTCTATTCTACTGTTTTTACCTTACTAATGTGTATTATATGTTGCTCTGATTTCCTTTTGGGATTAATAGTGTTATCTTAAATAGCCTACTTAGCTGAACTAACTAACTACAGTACGTCAGAGATCATGTTGTACAGATGATTTTTTATATGTTATCTGTTTTTGTCCTAAAGTATCTAAAAGGCCTATGTTGAGGAAAACTGGGAAACTAAAAAAATTTAATTAATGCTATTTAACCTCCTTTTTTGTAAGACCAAATAATAATGAATACCATGCTTGAAGACCTAGTCTAATTACACACTTGGCCAAAAAAGTTCATTTGTATTAGTTAGCATTACATTACACAGAAGCAGTTTATACAACATGCATTAGCAATATAAAGACAGAATGCTGTAATCTAGTGCAGTCTCCTCTAAGTACAACTCACATTCAATCCATTGACATTGTATTTGTGACAGTCCATTCAGAATACAGTGCCACTGCCTCAGTTCCAGCTTTAAATATGATAAATTCATGTAGAGAAAGTATAAAATCTAAGGCTTGGTTTGCTAGTTTGGCTAGGCTTAATATTATCAATGTCATGGAACCTAAATGGCATTGGATGGAATTAGTAGGACCACATAAATAAACCTTAATCAGTTCAAAGTTAAAATAGAAAATGTGTTGAACCAAAAATGGTGCCACTCCTCCAGAGACTCCTGTGCTGTTTCCTTCCTGTGTGCTACCACAAGTGTTACAATCTCAAAGACAACTCGATTAATCCAGAACTTGGACTGCCACTAAGTAAAAAAGGCTCAAAATAAGCTAACTAGCAAGGTACAAGCTGAATTAGACAATACTGTGAAAGGTGTTCAGCCTATTTCAGAAACACTCTGTGGGTTGTTTTAACACAGTTATTCAGATGCTTTTGAATGTATTCATTGATACATGCTAATGGACGCATTAAAGTAATTATCTGTAATAACATAACTCCATTTAACTAGACCTTTCACAATTCAAGTTGCAATGATTGGCATGTGTGTACTATCCTGTAAATTCTGAAAAATGATGGGCCGTCTCACGTGCTGTAATCAGAGCGCATGTCCATGCATTATGCTACCTCTTGCATGTTTTCCCCAAGCCTGGAGGTTTCACTATGCACATGGAGGCTCGGTGGCTGGAACGTCTGGGCTTACATTAGCACTGCAAACAATGGCAAATATCCACAAATAACGGCAGCCATCATATGCTATCAGGCTGAGCGGGGATTACAAGGGAGATGAATCATTAACACTATTGCCACTTGAATGCAGCTAAAGCATGATTGGCAGGCTAAGCCTGGGAAAAGGGAGAGAGAAAGAGAGAAAGAGAGGAAGAGAGAGGGAGGCTGTGACATTATCCCCAGAAATCACTGAATCAGGACTGCTGATACTTTTCTTTAGGGGTCAGAGAAAAGGACGGAAGATTACTGTGATTCAGAAAGCACAAATCTGAGAGACTTATTTGCAAACAAATCCGCAATGACAAATGACAAGTTCAAAGGTGGAGACAGATCTCGCACTAAAAGCAGGTTAAAATTACACACGGTTCTCCACTTTTCTGTCCATCCAGTTCACCCCATCTTTAGTTTAAATATCTCCATGAGTGATCAGAGACACGTATGGCTTAGCATGCGCTGCGACCCCTCACTCCTCTCTCCCAATAGGACACCAGGTGTATTTTAATGGCTTTATGGAAATAGGTGGAGATCAGCAAAGCAGAGGATTCTGGGTCATGGAGGGATTTGTTAACTTATTACTGTGTCTGGAGCAAGGCCCTTATCGGCACCTGCCAAGTCTTTGGCAGACCCAGTAGGATTGCACTGACCTCAGTGGAAGTAATGGATATTAGAAAATCTGCCCACTGCGATCGGGGGGATTGGGTGACAAAACAGGGAAGAGGTACACAGAGGAGAGGAGGATCTTCCTTCAAGGACACAGCATTCGGTCCCTGAGTGCCAAGCTGTGGACTCTATTTCTGAATTACCTTGTGGCTTATTTAATACAGCTGATGAAACGGTAGACCCTTTTGACTTGAGCTTCTTGTGTTCACTGCTATGCGAATACCACAGTATCTCAGCCATGCAAATATGTTAAACCATTAATTACTAGTACTGCTTTTTACCGTATAGGCTTATCGTTAATTTTGCTACAGCACACTGACACTTTTGTTTTGCTAATATTTGATTTCTAAGTGTAGACAAATGTGCACAGCATCATTAACCAACGTAATGGTATTCAGTGCAATGCCATTCAGTACATAATTTACGGATCCCAGCTTTTATGTAGCGTAGAATGGATTTATGACAAATTTCAAATTACACAAGATTCTGATTTGGTCTATAAAAGCCAACCCTATGCCTTTTATATGTGAAAGAATGGAGACTGCACGCTGCTTGGCTTTCACTCTAATCCTATAGCCTAGCAGAGAAATGCCATCCTGGGATCTGGGTGTTGAGGAAAAAGGAGGCAGATAAAGTCTCAGCAAACTGTGATGAAGAAAATAAAGCCCCGAAAAGGCCTCTTTGAGGTGTAGGCTCTTTTATGTTGCTCTTTCCAAGGAGCTAGAAGGTGTCTGAATCTGAAGCTGGCACGTGTGTGAAATTGAATCAGCTTCAACTAAAGTTGAGGCTAAAACTTTTCACGTTAAGTTTGCCCTCGTATTTGTTGCTCAAATTGCCGGAAGCACACTGAGTAACGCTGACCAGAAAGCACATCATTCTTTGGAGAGATGGAAAATCTTGTGGCAGAGTAATTACAATTGACATGTTTGATTATATTCTGGCCCTGCTTTTAGCACAAGTCACCCCAGTTTTCATTATGATGCTCTAACCACCCAATCAGTTCTGACAAAGCTTTCAATTACAAATTAGGTTCCCATACTGAAGTAATCTGCAGTCTCATAACTTATCCTTTTTCTTCCAAAAAGCAGGCTGGAAAGACCAGGATGGGGAGATGCATTTGGTAAGTAGAGAAAATGGTTCTTCTTTCAGGACAAAATGCAGTCAGTAGAATGTAGATGAGTTTGACAGCTCGTCCCAAATATAACCAATTTTCTGTATTTAAGTTGAAACTACCTTGAGAATGTATTAGTCACACCTGAAATGAAGGCTTTACCGAGAGCCATCACAGATGACGGAAAACCGGTAGAATGACTGGAGATTCAAGCATTTAATATACAGTAGTATTGTTCAAAAGTTTGAATATGAAACTTATTTGGTTGCAGATACATGTATAAGATGATTATATCATCATCATCATCATCATCATCATCATCATCAAGTGCTGTTGATTCTAACTGGTGACCATATGGATAGTGTTTGCTTGGATCTTTACCCTTCTTGATGGCTTGTTCATGATTCATTTGATTGATACAGTGTTCTAATACAATGCTAGTATTCTATAGGTTTCAATTAAGGATGTACACTTGAGGTGCCAGTATTTGGATACTGGAATCACTATTTGAGTGCTCATTCTGTATTATCACAGGAAGACTGAGAAAATATATTCAGTAAAACACTACTTTTATGTTTGAGCAGGACTATAAAACGTGTGTTGCCAGGACTATAAAACGTGCGTTGCCAAATATGCTTTGTTAAGGACATGGATGAGAAGGCAGAGATAGCACACTCTACTGTGTAGCTACTCTAATCTTAGCTAGGCCCTCACCAGCATCTACTGTTGTACCAGTTAGCTGTAGTTTTACCTCATATCTGAAGAGGCAGCCTCCATTTAACTAGCCTCTGTGACACTACACATTTTCAGTTTCTTTTATTATTTAATACATTTTTAATTCATAATAAATAATTGATAATAAATACACCATAGAATACATAATAAAAGTGTAAGTGTCCAGACACACATTCATTTCAGCCAAAGCACTTTTTTTTTCCTTTATCTGTGGTTAACTCTTGCAGAAAGTCAAATATCAAAATTAGTCGATTAGTCGGATTCCCTAGTTTCAAGCTTCGGTAGGTTCAAGTTGTAAAAATGACAAAACTTCCTATACTAAAACTAAGCTGTAGATGATTCCATAATAATTGAGAGAGTTTTCAATTACTATGAAGTTATAATAAAATTAATATCCAGAATGCCTGACATTCAAAAAAGCAGTAACCAAGTTTTGCTGATCAAATAGCTATTTATAGTTATTTCAGGTAAAGAAATTAGATGATCAGATTGGACAACATTTACTACTTTTTACCATGTCATAACTTCTTGTTGTTCCCACTCTAAATTGAATAAACCATTGGCTTACATTTTGGTGACTAATTTAGAACATTTCAATCTACACTATTAAAGCTATTATTGAATAACAATTAATATGACAAGTGATCCCAAACTTTGAATGCCACTGAAATTCAAGTTGCAAAAAAAAATAAAAAATGAAAAAAATTGTAAACTGAGAGGTATATTATGGTGCATTTTACAGTAGATTAACAGACGCTACTCTGACACTCTGTATCTCTCTTTGTATGCACTAGGTAAGCTCTGGTGTATTAATATGCCGATGCCCTCACTTTTCTCTATTATAACCTTGTATTCTCCTCCTCCTCTGTTCTTCCCACTGTGAGTAGGTAAACTGCAACAGCAGACACTGTGACATCAGCAGCGAATGTCTATCACTGCATGTCCATTAATCATCAGTGTCTCAGATAACAAGACCTGATAAGGCAGCTCACCATCACTGCGGGAGGAGTAATGACTGGGCAGTGACATCCGTAGATATGACTTGTTCAACACAGAAGATCCTGGCTGACAATGACCTTAATGGTCCTGAAAACAGAAACACCATTGCACCAGTGACTGATAACAGCTTAACTGGTCTGCGCGCAAGAGGAATGACTCATGCCTGCTACATGATATGGAGACTGACTTGCAGGTCTCAATTTATTACTTCAGTAGATAATTTAGCCCCATGACTTTGCCATTTCACTGTAGCAATCACTATAATCAATGTTAATATTGGGAGAAGGGCTGACACAAAGCATGACTTCATGAATAAATACATCTGAGACTGGAAGAAAAGACCACAATTGGATTCCTGACATTCCCATTTTCTTTATTTAAGGACCAAAATAAATAAACATGACAGATAAGGAGCTAAAACTTGACTCAGTAATGTTTAATGTTTCATAGAGGCATTTGAACTATTAATGTGAGGTCATATGTACATGTGGTTGATAAAACAGGATGCTCAAATGTCAATTTTCTACAGATTCAGCATCTAAGGGAGGTTTTGCTACAAAACTGGTATAGAATCTTCACAAATGATAATACAGCCAGTTTGTTTTTTTTTATGTCTGTTTGTGTTTGTTGGGGTACAAATGAAGGCAACATCTGCCAGGGTCCTTCAGCCACCTACTAATCAATAAGTCGTAATGGGGTCTGGGAATGAAGAGAGAGTTGGGTCACGGATGTCAATGAATCTGCTTATCTGCGTCTGCCAAGCTGCACAGCCAGCCAGACAGCACAAACCCACCTGTAGATCAGTGATATTGGAGTTTTGTTTGCTGAGCTCCAGACAAAGGGCCAGCAGTTCAGCCACAGACCCCTAATTCACTCATATCAATAGCCTCGCCAGAACAAGGGCACAGACGTCAGCAGCCAGCGTTTGAGAAAGTGGAGCAAAGATCGTTATAAATAGATTCAGTCTCTGTTGTTCATGTGTTTGTCTGTCCAGATTTCTTTCATGTGTGTGGAAACATGAAGTTCATGGTTGGAAAATCGTGATGAATGACTTCATGGTGAAAGGAAGAGCCTCAGCAGACATCTTCCTTTATATGGTAAAAGCTAAAAAAAAAACAAAAAAAAGAAAGAGGAAATAATGACAATAATAATAATAATAATAATAATAATAATAATATCTGCAAATGGTGATGTTACTGCAGTTACTGTTGCGTTTTTTGCAGAAACTGTGTGTCAGGATACACGGATAATAAATATTCTATTTTATTTGCAGCCTCCTTCCAAACAACATTTATTGTAGATGACTTTTCTTTTCATTGTGGTGGTGTTAAAAGCGGTAGCAACACACTCCTGGCAAGGCGCGATAAGCTGTGTGAACACGCACCCTGCTATTTTGTTATCACACTGACATGCTCAGAACGCCCCCATGCCAACTCCGAGCGTGACACTCTCAGCGCCGCATTATTAGCATGCTAAGAACATGCCTTTTATTCAAGGACTAGATATGCATGGCATATGGACACCAACTTTAAATGACTATTTTTCCTTTCTCTCTCCCTTCTATTTGGCAAGTTCCGGTCTCCACTAGCATTAGCTTAGCGAGTCTTTCCAAAACATCCAACCCTGACTGACAGGTTGGCACCTTTCACCCCAGTATGAGCAGGTGCTGATCCACTCAGCTGGTTTGTCTGACATCTCTCAGGGGTAATTGGAGGGTTCAGGCTGAACTGATTGCCCCTGATGTTCCCAGATATGTGAAGCTCTTGGAAATGGATCCTTACTTCGCTCGATCAGCCATACTCCAGCTCTGGAGCTCAAGACAGAGTTAACTTTTTCTCCCTATCTGAGGCACCAGACATCCCATTCAATAATCTGTCACCCTTGATTTAATACGATTTTTTTGACACAAATGGAAATAAAGTTACAGCTTCGTAAAACCTCTGGAGGGTTGTACTTTCTGAGAGATATTTAATTTGATCTGGATTCCTGACACTTGCGATTGTTTTAATTTTATTATTAACTTGTAATAAATTTCTACCTATATATGGCAACATCTACACCCTTAAAGGGCCCATATCCCACATTTCTCTAGGATTTTATTTTTTCACCTTGAGGTTCACTTATAACATGTGTGATTATGTATGAAAATGATCATAATTCATTTTCTTATGAGTATTTTCCATACTCTCTTTATCTCTTAATGGACTATTTTTGTTACTGTGCATTTAAGACTACTATAATTTAAAGAGCTCTGTTCTGATTTGCCGCCCTGCACTGCACCTTATTCAAAATGCACTCATACCTGAAACACTCCTTAGAACTTCAATATAAAGGGGTGGAGCTAAAAAGCTGCAGGCTAAATAGGCGGATATATTAAAATTCATTTTTGCAGCATTTCTGCAGTTTTTATATATGGATATGAACAGCACATTTTCAAACTTAAATGTTTGCATATCACTTCAAACCCTTTTATAAAAGTAAGAGGAAAATTGTTTTTCTATGATATGGGCCCCAACACCTATTGAAAGGTTCACTAGGAATCTGAAAGTTGTTCTTCTAGGGCATCGCTCCAAAGAACCCTCTTTAGCACTTTTATTTTTGAAGAGCGTAGAAGGAAAAGAAAAATCTATGTTTGGTTTTTACTCAGATTAAAACCCTAAAACCTGCTAAAACCACAAAGTCACTGATAAGGACATGTCTGATTTTGACTAAAATAACCTTTTCGCCAGAGTACCTGTGCCGCTGTTTAGAGACTTGATTACATGTCCTTGACCTGGTTTTAAGCCAGCTTGGCAAATGATCTGCAGCTGAAAAGTAAAAATGGCTGATGTCCAAACACCTATCAGCACAGGGACTTTCTCACGTATGTTTGTGTTTCTCATGCCTCACGGGTGAGTTCAAAATAGCAGCAGCTTTACATTTTCCTTTTCTCCTAATTAATTAACAGGGCACATCTAACTGTTGAGCTTGTTAGCGACCACTGACGTGGTATAACGTTACTCAAATATATTTCTATGCTATTTATAGACCACATTCTCTGTCTTTACTCGAATGCACACGAGTAGAAGATCATGATGTGGCCCAGTGGTGCCGCTCATCACAAACTATTAGTAAATGCAGGAGACAATAAGAACAGTATGTGATAATGTGTTGCTATAAATTGCTTTAGAAGAGGCAATTTCACATTTTCAGTATATGTATTGTACTGTAGACTGCAGCTGATGGCGTATATCCATATATAAATATACACACACATTCTCTTGCTACTAGCATATACTAATCATGTCAGTATTATAGCTTCCAAGCTAGCTAAAATTACATTGGCAAAAGTCTTTACAATGTAATAATTTTCAAAACAGTGACTGGCATCTCAAAATACAATTCAGTTTATATTCTGGTGTACTTCTAGTGTAGAGATTAAGTTCTAATGCTTTGTGAGCATGTCAGTCAGGAACGCCATGAGAGGTTGTCTGGCTGGTGGTGAATATTTCAAATAATATTTGGTATAATAAGAATAAGAATGAAAATAAGATTGTAATTCTTTGTACATATTGCACAAAGGTGTGCATATGACAATAACAACTAATACAGAAAAGATTAACAAACATCTACATAAACATTTATGAAGAACAGAATCCTCATGATATGCATTTACTGTCTGTTTGTTCTTCTAGAATTTAGCATTGATTCCTTGTTCTAACCCCCCCCAACACACACACACACACATACACTCACACACCCACACACATACACAGACATGCAAAGACAAGTAACTTTAAGGTTATTTAAGGGACAGTAATCAATAACGTTCCCGTAACTCCTTAATCTTTATAATGAGCCTCATTGCTCCAATTAATCACAGCCCTGAGAAAAACGACCAGAGCTTGTAAAGCTGCACCAGCATAAAGACCCACAACCCTCCTCACCCAGCCTATTTGACCTGCTTTGCAGGGCCACACATGTGCTCTAAATGCAAAATGATACTGGTTCTCGTGGACTGGTTGTTAGATTATCAGTGTAGTTCTACATGCAACTCGCAAAAATGATCAAGTTTCAAACCAGTGACAGTTTTTGCCTACTTGCTGTTCCACATCATGATTATAGAACTTTAAATGGGGAAACTGGGAGTATAGTAGTATCTGACTGACATCACACTTGCTGTCTCTGCCCTATTGTTGAAATGCAGCAGTGACAGCGGCGCTCATACACACTGTGCTGATGGAATGTTAATAATATGGCTGTGGAATGCATTTTCTGGGTTTGACTAATACTACCTATTATTAGTGGAGTTTCTGTTTAATGTTATCATCATTCAGGAAACACATATGGTGCCAATGGCAAGAACAGTTGTGTGAACAACACAAAGCACACTGTAGCTTTTTTTTGAAGCCTGTTTATGTTGTTGTATTTTTGCTTGATGCATATTCCTGTATTCAGTGAACTCATAGTGATCACTATGGAAATATAAACAAACAGTTATTTAGCACTCAAGAAAATAATGTTCTATGTGCCTTTTTTTCTTCTGAATAATCCAGACTTTTTTTTTCTTTTTTTAATGTTGATTAGCAAAGCTGTACACAGAGTGTTTTTATCTTTTAATGTTTTGCTTCTGCAGCTCTAAAAACTTATCTCTGTCTTACACATTTCCTTAAGGGATGTCACTGCATGAATTCAGGATATTGTGTTTAAAGTGTTTAATTTGAATACAGGGAGATTAATGTGTGTCAGTTAAGATTAGCAACCCGTCAGGCATCTGTTGGATACTCGGGGATCAACAATGTGGCAGCATAGTTATCACCACTACCAGGAAGTCAGGAATGAATGTATAAATAAACAAATACATAATCTGAAACTGATACAGCAACTCCAGCCTTTACCTCTATCAACCTTCTCCTGAAGGTGTCACAAATGGAAACTCAATCGCTGTGAATATCCTGTGCACCTGAAGGGGTACAGCATACAGAGGGGAACATAAGAAAGCATGTGGCCTATTATGTGGAACGATATTACTGCGTTCGGAAAACTATTGATTCTGTCCCTGGCCTAATAGAGGGCTATGATCACAGGAGGTGAAGTCATTACTGAGAGGGAGACGCGTGGGATATGGAGTAAGCTAATGTGTGTCCTTTTCCATTTGTCAATGCTAGCATTAGCCACCTGGCAGAAAGGGGTGAGGGGGGTGCAGTCATGCTCCCACACAGAGCCCCGGAGGTGGGGACAAAGGGGAATTGTTATTAATCTCAAACGCAACCCAGAGGGCAAAAATTGCCTTGTGACACATCCTACTTTATGAATAATTGCCTGCGCAGGGCAAGTTCAATAGTGTATTGTTTAAATGTAAAATGCTAAAAGAGGAGTGAAAGAAAGAAATACAAAAAAACAGTAGCCCCATTTTTAAATTCAAACACAGAACACTGAACTACATCAAACTTCAAAAATTACTATAATGAAATAATGTACAAACTATTACAGAATATGGAATGCATGGCATTTACTCACTGTGAGGCACTCTGAACTCGGCACAGATGACAAAATTATAGTCATTTAGCCATGTTGCAGTTTCAAAAGTTAGAGCTGGCAGCACTGTATGAAATCTGCATCACAGTAAAACTACAGCTTGGTCCTAAACCTGAACATACATATATATTTTTTGTTTATTCATTTATTTATTTGACAAAAAAGGTGAACAGACTACCCTTGTAAAAAGAACATATGAGGTGCTAAATCCAAAAAAAGCACAAAAAACAGACTATTATTACAATATTTATTAAGCTCGTACATTAAGCACCGCATCCTCCTATGCTCACTGCATTCTAGCCACCAACCCGATAATAATGCTACCAATTACATGAACCCACTTATGTCATCTTTAAGGCAAGTGCCAACAAGACCCATCAATCTCCAATTTAAATCAAAGCAAAAAGCCAAGATAATTAAATAAACAAAATAAATCAATCATTTTTGCTCAAAAAACATGATACCCTCAAAAAGATTACAACAAACAAGTCAAGTAGAACTCTTCACTCATGCCATATGGCATCACTGTATTCAAAGTGAAAACATACCAGGGCGCTCTCTGCAAGAGGTGTCTTTTACGATCTCCACCCTTTGGCAACTGATTCACCATTTCCAAGCCCATGAAACGCAAGGAATTGGAATCATTGCCTGCTTTATTAAAGTGTTTGACTGCTGGACGTCTCTCATTTTCACTGCTGATTACACATTTATGTTCACATATTCTTGGTTTTAATAAACTGTTTCATATTTCTCACATAGCTAAGGCTGCATACTAACACTAATAAATACTAATGAACCACAAAGTTCAACAAACATGTGATCCTGTCCTGAACTTGAAACACCTTTTAGTTTGAGGATGTGTGTAATTGTTCTGTCATCATGCACTTAGAATATTAAAACCTTTGAACAAAATTCCCATAAAAAGATTTACATAGTTTAGTGGGACAGGAGAGCCCATAGCTGTTCCCTGTAATTGTAAATAAAATACATTTTAAACCATTAAGTAGTTTTTTTGTCAATATTTCTCAAGTAACAGTCATTACAAATTCAGTTGGGGGCTGTAGGACACTATGCTGTAAAGTGTTCAAACCTTCTTGATGAGGAATATTCGTATACACACTTGTTCCATACACAGTACACACATATCCAGCCAAATTTGATGAGTCATCGTTTCCTAATTATAAGCGTGCATGGTCACAATAATAAGGTCCTCAAACTAATAAGGTGTTTCAAGTTTGGGGCAGGATCACATTAGTCAATTGTGATTTATTCATTGGTTTGCTTGTATGGCCTTAGCAAAAAAAAAGACAAAACAACAATTAAAAACATTTGTGAACGTAAATGTGCAATCAGAAATAAAAATGAGAGACCTCCAGTAGCCAGACGCTTTAATAAAGTAGGCCATGATGCCAATACCTTGGCTTTTATGGGCTTGGAAAAGGTTAATCAGTTGCCAAGGGGTGGAGATCGTGAAAGACGCCTCTTGCAGAGAGAGGCCTGGCACATTTTCACTATGAATACAGTAATGCCATATGGCAGGAATTTAGATTTCTCCTTGACTTGGATTTGTCAGTGTTTTTTGTTTTGTTTTGTTAGTTATATTGTTTTTTTTGGTTTGCTTTGATTTATATTGGAGATCGTAGATGATGCACCCTGTTGGTACTCTTGACTTGCCTTAATGACATCATAAAAGGGTGGTTTATATAAATGGTAGCATTATTAGTGGGTTGGTGGCTAGAATGCAAAGAGCATGCTGAGGAAGGCTGTGTCTACGCTTAATGTATGAGCGAGGGATGTCTGAACCTTTTCTATTCATTTATTTGAACAGACGATGCTTAAGACTTTATCTTCCAATGCAGTGGCTTTAAGATTCGGGATTGACAGGGACAGGTCCCAGTGAACGAAAGCAAGAATGTTAGCCAGGCTAAAAGTTGTCTTTGTGTCTCGGTTATGCATTATTGCCTGTGATAACATTCATACATCTATAATTACCTTATAAATACTCAGTCAGCCTACACATCACAAGAGCTAAAAGCAAACACATCACTAGAATCATGTCATCATTTTTTTCTGTGGAAGAGTCAGTGATATTCTGTCTTTTGTACCATCAACTGCACCATCAAAGGTCGTTGTGATCTCAAAAGTACTTCATAGCTATTGTCTCTACATTCTGTATATATTTTGTGTATATTTAATATATTTCAGTTGGTTTTTCTTGTATTTTTATTTTTACTTATTTACTTTCTGTAGAGCGATTAGCTGAGCCTCATCACAAGCATTTCAGTGCATAAATGTCCTGACATGTTCAAATGACAAATAAACTTGAAACTTGAACTCGAAACTTGAGCTCACACAGTGAGAAAATATAAATGCTATATAGAAAAAAAAGATGCATCGATAATCGTTCTATAATCGCATCGCAGCCCTCTGAATCGTAATCGAATCGAATCATGAGGTGCCTAGAGATTCCCACCCCTAATTAACAGTGACAGCAAACACGGTGGTTAAATGGAGAAACAAGCCTTGAACACATGCTGAAAGAATATGTTCATCCTCTCAGGATTCGCTGTACATGTGTGAGAAAGACGCAGCTCAAAAAATGTTTTTATGCAGCCGCAATATGCGCATGTACTCCATGTTAATTTTTCACAAATGGCATTCGCTTAGCCATGATAGAATAACACACCTGTAGAATGTTTTACTGGGAAGGAGCTTCAGTCAGTAATGTTGCAGTCTCTGTCACTGAAACAGCATTTTCTTTTTTGTCTTCTGTTGTTGACGCCTCCATTATTTCACTGCACTTTTTAAACCCAGCGCCTCACAAGTGCGCAGTTGGTAGGTGGTCATGCACAGCAGTCCTATGTGCAATCATAGTAAATTAAACATTATTTTCAGATGCATTGTGAGCACCTATCATCAAGGTGCATTTTGTGCTGCACCTGCACTTACATCTGGCCCTCTGTTCTCTAAGCTATACACAGCGTTTTTACACATCACAGATACCTTCAGCCTTTTGTGCAAAATGTTTCACACAAAACACTGTATAAAGGAAAAACTGAGTACTGTGCTCATTTAGCAAGCACAAACATTCAGTGTGACTGATTTAAATCATCAAAACCTAAACAGTTTTTCCCACACATCTGTTCGTGTGTGTGTGTGTGTGTGTGTGTGTGTGTGTGTGTGAGTGAGTGAGTGAGTGAGTGAGTGAGTGAGTGAGTGAGAGAGAGAGAGAGAGAGAGAAAGAGATATTTGGAGCTAAGGAGCTCTGCTGGTGACATCCCATATAAATAACAATAATGCGTGTCCACAGCTTACTAAGGCATGGGAACGAGATCCTAATGCATGGCCACGACTTAGTAAGAACAAGATAATGCCTTACTAAGTCGTGGCCACGCATTATCTTTATACAGGACGTCACCACCGGAGCTCCATAGACAGCAATAAGATTACAAATATAAAAATAAAGTGATTCATAGCATTATTACATTAAACTCACTCTTACGCAGCACTCCTGGTGATTTTCTTTCCTGTGATCATTTCCACAACATAAACCTTTACACTGTAAGTGGCCACTGTTTCTACAACTGTCACTGCTAGGATAATGGAAATTTCTGCTGTCATCTCTATAGGATTTGTATGTTAGGGTTAGGCTTTCATATTTTTCCAGTATTCTTCAAGCTTTATTATGAAACTAACACATTGTCGCTGTCCAAAACACACACACAAAAAAAAAAACAACAAAAAACAGCAACAAAAAAATAGATAAACTAGATAATAGTAACTTTACAAGAGCAGGAAAAAACATTAACATTTAAAGCTCAATAATATAATGAGATTTTTTCAAAGTAATTTTGGACCATTTTTCCACTTAGCATGAAATCTTGACACAATGTGAAAGAAAACTACAACACGCATGCTTCCCTGCTGTGATGCAAAAAATTTGCTCAATAAAAAAGGTATCTACATGAAGAGTCTTTATTTAGGATCCCAAACAATTAGGATGATAAATTAGAACAGAAAAATAGAAACAGAACAGAAAAAACAAGATTATTTCTCCTATTTCTTTATAAGTTACACTTGTCATGAGCCCATCCAAAAAGAGGGTTGCAAGTTTGTGTACCTACTTTGTAATGTATTAAATTAAATTAAATGACTGAATCTTAAATGTACATGAATGTTTTTAAAAATTTGTCACACCAAGTCATTGGTGTTAGTAAAAGTCTAGTCAAGCCCTTTTTGTCAAGTCGAGTCTGATGCCATCTATTTTGTAGCTTGAGTCTTGCTCAAATCCAAGTCACTTGAGTCCACACTTCTGCTCAGCACACCAGTGATACAAACATAGTAGCAGCATGGGTAGTGTGTGGAACTGTAATGAGTACATCAGGCTCAACAGTGAAGCTGGGAAGGCAGTCTGTAAACCAACAAAGTACAACAAACTATATGGCACCTGTACCTGATAGTATGGTCAAGGAAACCTAAAAAATTGGCAACTCAGTGTATAGTGCATCATGAGATCCTTAAGAATATAATCATGAGAATACACTAATACAGTATATGTATTAATGTTTTCTTCGTGTAATGTAAATTGAAATGATTTCTTAGATCATTATACAGCATCTGAACTGTTTTTCTACACCTATGTACTTTGACACAGTGTCCTGTTAAGTGACGCACATAAACAAGTGCTTTTTGTCTTTTGTTGTTTTTAGTAGAAGTGTTACAATTCCCATGTCACATCCAAAACAATTTACATATACAAGTAATTTCATGAAGTTATACAAACATTTCTGAATAAAAAACAAACATTTAACATGCAGACTGACCAAAAAGCAGTGTTATGTCAACATTTCTAATGCTGTTCTCCATGATATTTCATGATATGTTGGTCCAATGCCATGAACTCTAAGAAAGAGAATGTGGAGAAGGGAAACTGGCATTTTCAGCTTGTACACAGTCTGCAAACTGTAAACCTGGTCAGTACTGTCCCTAGGTTGCCGATGTGGTCCTCATCAAGTATATCTGGACATTATTAATGTGAACTATGATAAAACAATGTGGGCCTGGAACACACAGCAAGTCCACAATACGTCACTATGTATATCTAATGCCCTGATTCGCTGAAGAATAACATATTCCATCTCCCTTCCAGAACAAATCATATTATAAACACTTTATATATGTATTATAAACTTTATATATGTGTTGCTAACTGCTCTAGTGCAGCAGAGGCAGGGGTAATAATGTTTCATGGTGACCTTACTTATAAACCTTGAGAGGAACCAAGAATCAAAAATTTGACCCATCCTCTTCTTGGTGAGGTGGCAATTTCACTGGAAATGCTCCATGTATGTTCAAGAGACAAAATTTCAAAGCACTTCAGTATGTACAAAAGTCATTATATAATCTAAACCAGAATCTGCAATGTTAAAATCATATAACCTATGTCGGGTGCTTTAGAGAATTCCCCCCTCAGCTTAAACATGTCAGTGGTAAAACAAAATAAGAGCATTTTCTGCTCCCTCTTTAGCCTTGTTGAATGGTAACTCAGGTTCATATTGAAATAATAAAAACAAAATCATAGACTGAGATGAAATAAACTCACGAGTCATTGACTTCAGACACATTTATCTGAGATGTTAGCTAGGAAAAAATGCTTTAACATGAATTAGAGAATAGCAATGCACTGTTTATTAAATTCCAGCTTGGTCAAAAAGTTAGCCTATCCCTAAATAATGTACAAGTACTCATAGGGTGTTATTTATTTGAGGTAAAATGAAAGATAATTAGTATTAAGATAAACGTTTTTATAATTTAAATAGAAACGGTCTTGTATCAATATGCAAACATTTCCTTTTATTAATTCCTGCAGCTGAGCTGATGTATGTCTCTCTAAAAAACAAGACTCAGTTTTAAAAATAGCTTTTGGCATATTTATGTGGAAGTACTTAGACATCTTACTAATTATGTATCTAAGATCTAAGAGTATCTAAGAGTTATGCTGAAGCCTGATGTCTGCTTGTGAGTTTTAGAATGTGATATTTACCCTGTTAAGCAGAATGGTGTTTATTCACTAACATGTGCTTGCACTAATCTATCTTTAGGAAATATGTATGCCTAGCAGGTCTTGTACATGTAAACAGTAGGTAAAAAAAACCTCATTAACACTTTAATTCTTGTTTTATTTGCACCATTGTTATCAATACAGTTCTTCTTTCTCCAAGTCTGATTTGAATTTCAGAGGCTTTGTGCAGGCTGCTCTCCTCTGTTTATCTTAACATGCAGCCATTTGCTCAAGGGCTTGGTATTTATAGGCCTAGAAATGTACACGGCTTATTTATTGCCATCAAATCATCATAGCTGTCAAGAAGCATCTTTTGTAGACTAAACCTTTCCCATATCTGTGTACTCGTAATTGATTCTCTGTTATATCGCTACTGAAATGCCGTTGAGATAACCAAGCTGCTGTGTGCATGGCACAAAATCCTCAGAGAAGTTGGATAGACTGTCACATCTTATCACAACTTTGAAACACTGGGGGAGAGAGGAGGAAAACAGGGGAAATGAGGTGCTGCTCTGAAACGTTTTACAGCACTCTGTTACCATGGCAAATGTTCAAAGGCCTACCAGGTGGAACATATCACAATCAGTTTCACAAACCGATCACTAAATGGAGGTAAACTGAGCTCTATTTATGAAAAGGATGTATTCCTCTCTTCATTAGTTCACATTCACATTAAAAGATCATGCTTTAGGTCCTTAACCCTGAGAATAAAATGTACTGTTACAAACTCAACAAAAATGATCTACCAACTGCAGATCTTAAAAAATGCAAATGTAATGACTGTGTACTTGATTAACGATTGTACAGTACGAAGTTCAATATATAATTTATAAAGTGCTGGTGCTTTTATACACCAAACACAGTCATAAACGTTATATCCCCTAGAATGAAATATACAAGACAACCAGGTAAAGTTAGAATGGAATCTAACTGGTTTGGGCTTTTTTAGCATGCCAATAATATATTTGCTTCCTGACCTTCAGAAGTAGCATAATATTTAATTATTTTACATCTATAACTTCTACTCCAGTAACTCTGCTACACAATGTCTGCAGTAACAACACTACTTTTCACTTCAACCTGAATGGGTGTGCTAAACTACAACAAGCTAAATGGACACTCTCTCTATGTGTTAACGCTTGTGACATCAAAAGCATGATAAACTCTTTTTTGCAGCATATTTCTGGACTGGACTGTATGGACTGGACAGCATATGGTATGTTTTGAAAGAATTTGCAGATATAACAAGTGAGAACAGTTTAGCTGGATTTCATATGAATAAGAGCATAAGAAAAGCTGTGGTGATAAATCTGATCTAAGTTAATGGATTTATTACATTGGGAAGTGATATCTTGTTAGAATCTAAGTTACTGTATAGTCAAAGGTCAATAAGACAGATCAATTCAGTGGAGCTTTACCTAATTACATGGGGTAGTGGGAGCTGATTACAGCTGATTATGACTAGGGTTATGCCTAGACCAAGCTTTATTATAATGTCCTTGTTCAATCAAGTCAAACATCATGAAGAAGCTAATTAAAAATGTAAGACACAAATTATACACAGAGGGTTTGATTAACAGGGCCATCATTAATATGGATAGGGAAATAACATCAAAAAGGTCCACTCAAACTGTATAAAATAAGAGTTTAAATATATGCATCCACTGTATTGCCTGTATATTTGGTACAGTTATCTACACTTTTAAAAATAATGGCTGCTGAATGTTTCTTGGTTTGGATGTATGGCTCTATGGAAAAAAAAAATAATTCTGTACAATCATTACAATATGTGAATGTTCTTTAAACTTTAAGTCATCTATTGAATGGTTCTTGTTCTTTAGGAAAACAAACGTGGTTGTTATATATTAAAAGAACCCTTTCTGGTTCCATTTTTCACCTTTATTTTTTAATGCAGATGTGAACTAGCAATAATAGGGCATTTATTGTTTCAGTAGCGTGACATATTTCAGAGTAAACACAGTATTAGGGAGGGTCTCTGAGCATTTTTGAGGGGGAGGTAAAATGTCAATGTTGACTCAGCCAAAATTCAAAACCGTCATTACATTGTGATGGAAGATGATGAGAAAATGATATGACGAAAGATATGATATGATGAATCATGACCACAGACATGAACCAAAAAGGTAAAAGAGGTCAGTTTTGATTTCAGGTTAGGAGTGTAGTAGTGTGTTGCATGTCTTTTGTCCTTCAGAACAGCATGAATGTTGCACCACGTAGAAATAACTGTTTTGTTGCTGCAAATTTGATAGCTGCACAGTCTTGCTGTGAAAAACCCTTTTTGTCTTATCCCAAGAATACTCCACAGAGTTGATCTGGGGACTGTGCAGGTCACTGAAGCAAAGAAAACTTACTGTCATGTTCCTGGAACTGTTCAGTGACAGTATCTGCCTTGTGACATGATGCATTATCATGCTGGAAGCATTCATCCAATTGTTGATACATCAAGCTATGTAGGAACGAACTTGGTTAGCAACAATGTTTCAATATGCTGTGCCATCTTAATGTTCCTCAGTGGGTATCAGGCACCTTAATATGTGCCAGAAAAACATCCCATAAAACAGTTTGGATACATGGTCTCATGCAGTTTGCTTCAAGTTTTGATGCACACATTATTTATTCTGGGGCTTTTTTTGTTTACCCCCCAAGATTCCTAAATGTGTGATTTTGTATACCCACTCTGGACTCTATTGGCTATGGCATCCTTGTTTTGTGAAATGATTCATTTAAACTGTGTAAATAAAGATTTTTGTTTGTTTTATTTGTTTGTGTAAAGCTGGTGGCTTGAGGCTAAACTGCAAGAAGTCTTATAAACTCACATAAAGAACAATGCTCTGTAGCTGATTTTGTCAGCAGTATCCTCAGCCACATTTGACGCTTTGACAGAATTTGTGCTTTTATGTTGCTTTTATGTTTTCATTCATCAGTGTTCTCTTACTACAATACCCAGCATGCCTCACAAAATACATCATACAACCATCAGAAATCCCTGTGGTCCTGAACCAATCCAGACTGTTAGCCTAGCCACTGATCTATAGGCTAATAAACAACCAAGCTAGCATTAGTGTAATTCTTACCTTGGCTGTCAAACCAGTTAGTGTTTTTCCTTTAAATTCCATTTCAAATTGCCGTATACCTGGATATAGAAAATATGAAGAGGCAAAGGCTAGAGTGATTGGCTAGGGAACTGGATGACACTTGTTCTACACACAGGAGACTGCGCTTCAATTCATTGTCCAGGTAGAAGAATCACTGCCACGATCACTGCAGCATAAGATAACTAAAGGAAGATGATGCGTAAGACTACAGTGGCACAAAGAATGGTCTATCTTTCCCTTGCTCAGTAATATTTCAGTTAGGCCTAATCTTTAGGCTTTACATGACAATTGGACAGATGTAATGACTATTACAGTGCTGAAAGCTCTTCTTGATTTCAAAATAGCAACCTTGATTATTTACCAAATATATACTCAATAATACTATTATATATTTTTAAAAAATAATAATAAACCTATTTTTCACCGAAAAAAAATTATAATAATTGTAAGATCTCTTTGACCAGACAGAGAGTTCAGAGGTACAATTCATGTCCAAAAGTTCCACATTCACTGTTTATTTGCAAATTAATAAAGGGGGTTGTTCCCTCTGTTCTGAGAAGGCTTTACACTAGATGTTAGAACATGGCTGTGAGGATTTGATTGATCTGATTCAGCCACAAGAGCATTACTGAGGCCAGGTAATGATGTTGGATGGTTCTGGATCACAAACCCATCCCAAAGATATCAGATGGACCCCAATCACTCCAAAGAACACAGTCCCACTGCTCCACAGCCCAATGCTGGCGGGCTTTATTCCCCTGCTACTGAGGCTTGGTACTGGAGATGGTGATCTTAGGTTCTCATGTGTGGTTGCATCAGAGCATCCCATTCTATTGCTTATGCTTTTCTATACTTTTACAAATTGTTTGTGAACACCTGTCAGCAGTCAGGGAACCTTACATAGTAGCTATGTCTACAAGGACGGTTTCTACAAAATGTTTGTTAAAATGTTTACATTGGCAAATTATTCATTTACTTCTTTTTTATAGATTTAAATCTATACTTAGCTTGCTGGTTCTTGTTCATGAAAGTTCAATACAGTCACAAACAAAATTTTCATACAATCTAATCATGAAAACAGCTTACAGAAATTCCATCAATCATGTCAGTATTCATCATTTGCAGCATTCATCTCATTCTTTTCCATTTTATGGCTTAGTATCACACCACCATGAATTTGCATGCTTACTTTAAATGTTATGTATTTGATAGGTAAAACTTATATGATACGTAAGTAAGGAACTGGTGCATATGTAATTAAACCTGACTTATCAAATGAGCTCAAACCATCTCTCATTTTAAATTCATATGACAGTTTCCTAAACCAGATGCGTAGCTTATGCAGCATTCCAGGTTCTTAAATCTGCGCTCTCTTCTAGGTAAGTTTGATAAAAAGAGGCCAATGGCTCTGTCTACCTGTAACCATGAATTCAGTCTATGCTGTCTCAATCTTAGCCTCAGTCTTAGACTAGAAGCATAAATCTGTAAATGTAAAGACTTCCAGTGTCACTGAAAAAGAAATTAAAAAAATGAAAGTGTGCTTTGTGAATAGCTGGTACATTTTCAAGACTGAAAAGTATACAGCTAAGTTGAGTTACTAGTCTAACTGTGCTTTTGTCAGAATCAACTTGCTTTTGGACATTCCTTTCAATTTCTTTCATCCAATTCTTTGATCAGAGTAATTAATAGCAATGATAAATGCAGGAGAGGGCACCTCCTTCTGCTGCAGTATGGAGTAAAAGACTACATAACACTGACTTCAAAGCAGCATCATATGAAATCATCAGTCAAAGCTGTCCTGCAAATAAAAACTTGCTCTGATTAATGGGGAAACAAGATTTAACAACAGTTATAAACTTTGGAGATTGTGGACCTGTCAATGGAAGACCTGAGCCATAACATGAAAGCAGGATATTCATATCAATATCTATTTTTATGAATACTAGGTTGTAGGATGCAACGCCCTGTGTTCCAGGGGCTACCTCATTGGTCTTACTGCTGAGCTGCCACCTGTAATCTCCTGTTCAGTACAGCTACTAAAGAGTGTTGTTTTTCACAAGTATGAAAACTGAGGTAATGTTTGTCCTTGTGTAAGACTCAGAATTTTAATGCCATAATTTATTACTAATGCCAAATTCATTTAGAACGCCATAATTAGTTGCATTAATAGAGGCAAAATACTGTGTCTATTTTTGGAAGGCTTGCCCTGTGTGTAGACATTTACCATAATTTAGTTTAATGTCTCAGTGCATATTGGTGTGGGATTGCAAGCCCATTATGTTCTTGGGGATGGTAAGACTTTGCTTTTTCATTATAAAATAAGACAGTAAATATTTAGTATGGAAGGAGAGTTCTGCTCTTATTTATGTCTTTGTAGGATCTGAGATGTCTTACCAGCTGCTGTCTTACATATGTTGCTTTGATTTTTATTCATTTTTTTCTCTTGTTATTTCAGGGGAAGGTGTTTGTGAATGTTTTAAATGAGGAGGTATTGGGTTGGTTGCCAGCTTGGCAGCCTGGTAGGTAAAAAGAGAGAGGAAGTAGCAAAAACATTTAATTCTGCAGTTGCTTGAGTGCTGTTAATACTAGCATGAGCTTTCCTGATGCTGATCTGAGTGATCACACAGGTGTGAGACTGAATAGCTGCACTAGGGGAGCTTGTCCAAGGGTTTATAGATTTTTCTCTTTTCCTCTTTCCTACAGGCCCCCTTTGTCTTGACTGGCAGGTATGTGAACAGCAGTGGAAATCCCTGAGCTCTGAGAATGTTAGATTCTTCAAGACAAGACAAAATGAATGCAATTTCTTGAACAATTAGCCAATTAGCATTACTAGAGCGAGCAGATGACATCTGATTTATGAATATATTGGATTTATTAGAGGATTATGGCATGTAGATCTGCACTGCACTGAAATTTACACTGGCTACTACACTAGCTGTCTAAAATAGCTTGGTACAGCATACTTCCAACTCACCCATACTCTGACAATTTGCTAATAAGCAGAGCAAGACCTTGCAGAGTCATATACAATTCTTTGCTATAACAGTGAACATGTATAGCAACACCAGCTCAACAAAAATGGCTGCAGTTGGTGTATCTTGCAGACAGACTGTCATTTGTCACCAAGAAAAAAAAAAAAGAATAATCCTATATTGTCATGTCTGTATAAGTGTTTTATAGTATTCCTGATTTAACTGGGGAGCTCTACACCTGCCCTTACTGTGGTAGTTATTTTTGCTTGCTTGTTACTGATTTTAAATTCAGACTATAATAATAATAACAATAATAATAATTTATTTCTTTATTTACTATGTTTATTTACTTTTTACTGTACGGTGCAAAAAAGTCAGAGACCACTCTGCATTTATTTATTTTTTCAGCGTCAGGATAAAAAATGAGAAAAGATGCATCTAACAGTAAATTACACTGAAGCCTCAACAACTAAATATACATTTTTTCAGTATTCAGTTTGTCCGCCCTTTGACTAAGAACTTCTGTTCTTTTTGGGAGACTTGCTTCTTGCTCGGTTCTTCAAAGGAACCTTCAGGGATATTTTTCCATATTGCTAAAGTTCAGTCTTAGAAGTTGGTTGAATTTTCTGCTTCTCATGATCCCCAAACACATTCAGTGATGGGGTCAGCAGGTCTGGATAGTAACAAAATACATATAACAGCACTATTTAATCAGGATACAAAGAAGAGAAAATGTGTTATGTTACAGTTGCAGAAAAAAGACAGTAATTAGATTACAGGTTCATTCTAAAAACAGGGTGATTACCAGCAGGATTACATTTAAATGCATACCAATCGCTTTTTGCGGCAAGTTGCTGTTTTCATGATAAATGCCACATGAACCATGTGGATTTGAGGAGGGTCCTGATGCCAGGAGAGAGCAGCAGTTCATGGTGGTGCATTCAGCCAATCTACAGAAATTTTAGAAAGCATGTTATTTTTACTGGCAGAACAAAGACCTGCAGTGTTTTGTGAAAATCAGTCATTTTCCCTGATTTTCCACTGCAGTGAACTGAACTGATCTGAACTTTTACTCTGGACTGCTGCTCTGCAAAATTCTACAGTTTGACTAGCTACAATCTTTTGCAAATGTTAACTTACCAGAGTTTAATGCGGAAGATAGCCTACATTAACTAACATGAAAAGAGAGCAAAGTCTCCTGAGCGGCAAAGTTAGTTTTGTTTTCATGTGTATGTTTTCTTTCTTTAGTAGTTTTCAAATGATGGGAATATGCAAAATGTAAATTATCATTATTTGTAACTACGATGTATAGCTCCCACTTCTTTTTCATGTGAAATGAATGCCTCTTTAAACTCATAGAACACAACATGTTTGAACTGCTGAAACCACTGGGAGCTGATTATGGATAGTCTACAAAAGTTCATTAAAGGCCAAACACAATGCACCAATATGAAACCTTATGAGCCAGTACAGGCCTTTTAGCAGATAGAACACACATGACAGCCAGCTAGAGCTTTCAGAATGGCATCTATTTATGATTATTATGGATGAAGGGCCTAATAAATATGATTTCTACCAGACTGATCTTTTGACTAAAGTAACTGATTTTTGAGACTGAGATTGAGAGCAGTTCAGTTTTTTAATTATATTGCATTTGCATGATGAACTCCATGAACGGAATCATTTTACAGTGATTACTTGTTCTGTGTTTTATAATCAGAGCTTTTGGTCACCAGGAACCAGAATTTTTCATTTTCCTGTTAAAATCACATTTTTTTCCTGGGGAGCTGTGCCTTGATTTCTGAACCTGTCACCTTTTCACTGCTTATGAGTATGTCTACATGTCTAAACTCACAAATTATACTGTTCAAATTTGTCAGCTTTTTTTGTTTGAATTATCTCTATTTATTGCTCCACTTGGTTAGTTTGAGAAATGTGATAGTCATCGTTTGTGTGAGCCACAATATTTAAATCATCAATACGACTCGGTTTCATAAAACAGTGCAGTTTTTGTGTTTGCCCTGTGTTAAACTCTTGTTAAAAAGCCTTGTTAATTATTTTGAACTATTTTTTCCTTGTTGTTTAATTATACAATTTTAAAAAGACAAGTAATCCAAAAGTAACAGAAATTAATCATATCACATTACTTTAATACAGCAATCGTTTAGATTAGGTAACAATAATATTTTTTAACAGGTTATAAGTAATCTATAACGGATTACATTTTTAAAAGTAAACAACCCAACCCTGTGAGTCAGTTCATTGTTCTGAGAACACCTGCAGATTATTTGTTTGATTTGCAATAGTTCTTTTTTTTCCCATGTTCTTTTCTCCGTAAAGGCCTCGGCAGCTACACATCCTTTAAGACTCTGTGTTGAGTTGTTTTCTCACAGTAGAAGGATGGATAGAAACACCTGTGGATTTTCAGTTCTGAAGCAAGAGTGGAGCTTGATTTTCTAGTATCATGCAAAGATAAAAGCTTTAAGCACAGGCAGAGTCCCATTTTCTCTAAATCTATTTCTAGTTTTGGAAACTCTTTTTTTTTTTAATTTTCAGAGATCATCAGAAATCACCAAAATTATGTTACAGATAGTAATATGCTATGGCCATGTCCCATTTAAATGTATCACTATCCGCTAAATACTGCTGAGTACAACATAGCTTTGTTGGTAATTGGGTAATGGCTGTATGCCTGGCCATACCTCTCTTTTTCTGCAATGTGTCATATAGGATTTTTGTAGAGAGTCCATGACAATCCAGAACTAAGGCCAATGAGCAGGCAAAATGGCTAAAACAATCTACCTCCTATTGAGATACTGTTTGTTCCTGAGACAAAAATACAAGAACATTTCCTTCACCATCCATATCCTGTCCAATTAGATTATCCCATTTACCCTGAAGATAGGACTACTGAAAATAACATCTCTGACGTCAGAAGAAATCACTGTAAATTAAATTATTACTGGTCAGGTGTTTATCACTTCTTGCTACACAGAAATTAGGATTAGACCTGAAGAGTACTTATCTTTTAAATAAGACCCACATCTAAACTGCAGATGGGGATGTATACTATCTTGTAGTAATCTAGTAAAGAGAAATAGGAATGCAAATTTATTATAAGTTTAACTTTTTTTTAGCATACCTGATCTTACAACTAGTAAGAGCTTTGCTTATAGCTATACACTGAGCTGCCGGTTGTGCATGATACATATACTCAACTTATACTCTATACCATGTAGATGCACTTTGTAGATTTGCAATTACTGACTGTAGCTCATATATCATGGTAGTAGCATATTACTATGTGTGGCCTTGGTACAAGTATATCAGGTACAGCAGGGTTGCTGGGGTCTTAAACCCTTCAGTATTCACTGCTTTGGTCTGCCAACCAAAAAATATCCAGCCAGCAGTGGTCATGTGGTCAGAAACTGACTACTGATGAAGGACTAGGATGACTAATACAAATTGTGTATGGAAAAAGCTATAGTTTCTAACTGTACACCTACGAGGTGCACCAACAAGGTAGATGTGTCAAATAAAGTGGCCAGTAAGTGTACTCAGTGTTTAAAAACCTCAGTAACACTGCTGTGCCTGATATACTCAGACTAGTGCAACAAACCTAACATGTTGGTGCAACCGCTGTGCTGTGAATGGCCCACCACCCACATAATGTCTGGTCAGCAGCGGTCCTTTTCCAATGACTAGACTGAAAAACTGCGAAACAGCTACAATCAATAATTGTATACCTACAAAGTGCACCTATATGGTTGGTATACCTATAAAATCACTGCGTGCAGGTACAAGACAGACAGACATAACAACCTGGCATCTCAGTGTAAAACTTGTATGAGATACTGAGACACCAAACACTCCTTTCTCTCTCTCTCTCTCTCTCTCTCTCTCTCTCAAGCAGTACACACGCTTCTGCCGCCTGACATGATGCCACTGTGGAATCCTGACATAATAACCCTGCTGTGGTTCTTGTGCCCTTTAGACCTTCCTGATCACTTTAGAGTAATTAGCATGTGCCATTCACCCTCCTGCTGCAACGAGCAGCCTGACTTGCACAAGCCATGACCTCACCTAAATAGTCCAGAGATTTTAATAATCTACCATCCCATCCTTCTTGATCTCCTAACTATCATGAGTTGTTATCAGCCTCATGAACTGCCAACTTCTGCATGAATTCCTAACATGCTACTTTATATTCTGTTTGTACCATGGGCTTATATTTAATTCCTTACCTTTCATCTTCTATCTAACATCCTGTATGTCCAACTAAATCACTTGTTCCTCAGATGTTCCTCAGACAATCTCATTGGCCTTTTCTTTGTATAATTCACATCTATTAATTTATGAATTTTAAACTTACTTTTGTTGCATTTCTATTTATACAGTGAACAGTTTATAATTCTATTTCTTTGATATTCTTAAAGATAGTTTGACTCACAGGCTGTTGACTAAATGAATATACCTAAACAAATATAAATAGTGCAGACCATGCCTATGTATTCATTTATTTCCATTTTTTTAATTGTTTCAGTGTCCCACAATATATATACTTTTCAGCATCAAACATGGTCTCTTCGCATGTGTATCTTCTTCAGTACTATTGTAAAAGCATTCCAAGTGCCTCCTAATGAAACTGCCTGAGTGCATACAGTTGACAGGCCACTTTTAAGAATCTAAAACAGAATAATTTAATTAGATAGATTCTGGTTTTTGAAGTTTGCATTGGTAATAATCTGGGTGGTCCTTTTCCTCTTTGGCCCAGAGAACACAATGTCCATTATTTCCAAAAGCAGTTTAAAAGTGGACTCTTCAGACCACAGCAAACACTGCATCAGTCCATCTCAGGCAAGCTTTAGCCCAGAGATGTCAGCAGCGTTTCTGTTTGCTGTTGATATATGGTTTCACTTTATGAAGAAGAGCCTTAACTTGCATTTATATATACAGTGACAAATTGTGTTTACTGACAAGGGCTTTCTGAAGTATTCCTGACTCCATGTGATTATATTCATTACAGAAGCATGTTGGTTTTTCATGCAGTGCAGTCTGCAGGATTGGTGGTCATGGGCATTCAAAACTGTTTTTCAGCCTTGCCCTTAACACAGAGAAATTTCTCAAGATTCTCTGAATCTGTTAAAAATGTTATGGACTAGAAATGGTGAAATCTTAAAATTCAAAATGACAAATGGTCTTCTTAAACTCTTGGACTATTTGTTCGCACAATTCTTTGCAAAGTGGTGACTGAGTCTTTTGTGAATTCCAAAACAGGTGTTTTTGATCACTACACAAACTTCCCAGTCTTACACTACCCCATCCCAAATTGTTCGGAATGTTTTGCAGGCAGCAAATGTGGAACTGGCATATATTTATGAAAAATCAATAAAGCTGACAAGGTAAAATCTTACATATCTGTTCTTTGTGCTGTTTTCAATTAAATACCTGCAAAACGTTTACTCACTGCTTTCGGTTTTTATTTGTATTTTACCCACTGTCCAAACTTTTCTGAAGTTGGGTCTGTATGAGTAGGTGTGTCAACTGGTACTTTTGACTGTTAGTGTACTTTATTTATATTTTGTAATATGTTGCTAACATATTCCAATATATCACTTATTCATAGTACTCAGTTGAAATATACTTTGTTTTTTTTTTCATTAATTTTGTTTATTAAGTTTATTGAAACTTGAAATATGAAGCAAAATGTAATGACCACTGAATTAAAGTTTGCAGATTAAAAATTCCACACTTCCTCCTCGAAAAACAACAAAAAATTGAACATCTCATTCTTTGTTTTAGCTTTGGCATAGTACATGAACATTTATCAAAGCATTTATACACTCAGCTGTTATTATTTACTGGAAAGTTCGGAATATGACAACTTCATAATGAACTAGGTGGGCCAAGAAATTTTGAGACTGAATGGTAAAAGGTGACTTTCATTCAAGCTCTGGCATATATTGAGTGTGTTCATTTGTAGACAGGACTTTAGAAACAAGTACAGAGTGTACTTGTAATGCACCTCGACACAAACCAGCTGTTGCCCTTTTTGTGCTTACCCCATATAAAGCCACTCCCCCACCTCCCTCACCCCTGCGCGCAACAGAACCATGTGGAGGCAATTATATATGTTGGCCCCATCAATAATGCCACAGGCTAACATGCCTTCTGCCATGTCTCCATGAGTAGTTAGTGTGGCAGAGTTCATACATGGAAAGAGGCACTGTTCTGTGGATCACTTTGACAAGGTCAGCCCTTAAGAACAGCAGGAAGGCCTGCAGTTTACCACTGACCTTTTATATGCATGCTGATAACCTAGACATTCCAAATTATGTTGTACTGTAGCAAACTGACTGACAGACAGACAGACAGACAGAGAAGGAGAAATTTGGGTGCAACAGTAACCAGAGAACACAGAAGATTCTATAGACAAAGCTATACAAACAGTGTATTATTAAGTTCCATTTGTTGCATGATTATATTCACAGTCTTGTAATGTTTCTGGTGAAACATCACTGAGCAAATGATACATCTGAGGCTGCATTTGGATAAATCAAATGCTTCTGCTATTTGCTTGGCTTTGGTTTTTCAAACACTCTCTCTGACTCTTCTACTGATTCATGATGTCCACAGATGGAATTAGTCAAAACGGATCTCGACAGCTAGTGAAATGGATATGTCAGCAGAGTTTGTTTAATTACAGTGCACGAGGCCCCACTTCTTCTATTTAAGTTAATTAAATATATGCTTAGACTAATTAAAGTCTTATCCCTTGACATTTAACAAGGAAAACAGTGCTGTACATAATGGAATGTTATGATCCGTGAACAAGTTGCAGCGAGATGAGGGAAAAAAGGAACCTAGATCGTTTCTGACAGCCTTCCGAATACAGTGTGATTTCTGTCACCCTTTAATTACAGCTTACAAATAAAATCACTTGCAAGGAGTTGCCATTTGGTGCATGTTTCAAAGTAGCAACATATAGAGTCCAGGATTATATCAAGACCTGTTTAATCTTCATGTTTTTTGTTCTTGATTATTTGTGTATTTCTCACCTTTTAGATGACTGCTATGCACTTTAGGTTAAAAGATAATCCACTTGCCTAAGTCAAAGTAAGACAAATGATAAACAGAACTGTGCAAGACCAGGTAGACCACCAAAACTGTTCCCTAAGGAAAAAAATAGACAATAAAGAAGGAAATTCGCAAATCAAACATTAAAAGCTGCTGGTGAACGATAAACTGACCACCCCAGTGTCTAGACCTTAACATCACTGAACATGTCTGAAATACTTTAATCTCGAGAAGCAGGACTTTGGAGGTGTGTAAAGATGTCTGTGCAGATTTCTTTAAAAAACTGAAAGACGTCTCCTAAAAAGATTGGAAGCTGAAATAAAGGCAAAGGATGGATGCCTTAAATGCCAATCAATCAATCAAAAAATAATTAACTAAATAAATAAACAAATGAACAATGAAGTGATATTTAATTGTGGTTGCTTCTGAGCAATATTTAGTTAAATATGTTTTTTTTTCCATGTTGCTATAAAAAAAAAAAAAAATTATACCGTTTTGACTGCATGGTCTCTAACTTTTGCACAGTACTGTAAGTGTTCAGTATGAATGAAGGAGAATATGTAAAGGATGTGATACAATGGACAAGGAAGTTAAGATGTTTGGACTCTATAAAACATGCAGTTATCTTGACTACATTAGATGTATCATGTAGGGCCGGTAGTCTCATTATTGCCTTTTTCAAGACGAATGCACAACATGCATGTAATGCTCAGCATAATAGTAGCTGGTCTCACCATGTAGTTCCTGTAGTTAGGTCTTCTTTATGCCTAATTCATTGTGCACTTAAAAGACCTCCCAAAGAGAAATGAAAAGATTATACCCATAATTCACATTTACACACCTTGTTAAATAACAGTGATTCATGTTAATGCACCTTGTTAAATAATTCACATTTGAAACTTGCACTGTGTGTGGTGTGGGTGATTTAATTGGGCTCTAAGAGAGATATTCATCAAAGGCAGTCTGCACCAACAAATGGTGATGTTGTATGATTTATGAGACACCATGGTGTCTAAGGCAACATTAACACAAAGATGATTATTACATTTGTCCATCTTTCATGGTGAGCAAAAAGTTATTTTAAGCACAATAGGTCTACAGTGACTTGAAGGCAAAATTTTGTGCATGTGGATCATAGAGTCAAATATATCCATATGTATGCACACTATGTAAAACAAAAGCATTCACTGAACATTAGGAATAACGATTAACACAGCGTTACAGCCCATTTCCTGTAGTTTTCTACGTGGATTACTTCTAGGCCAATTCAACCCTGATCAGTAAGCAACAAGACACATGCACAACTTCACCTCATTAATGAATCTTCCTAAATAAATTTAGAACATGCAAATAAATAGCTGTGTAATCCATGGCCACAGTGCTTTGTCAGTAATTTCAATCGTAATAAATAACACTAATTGTAGTTTGAAGATGAGGTCCTGACAGTGATGCTGTCTTTGCCCACAAGCTGCTTGTTTGAAAATCAATAATCCAAATAATTTGTAAATGGGATTGGCTGGATTCATCTCATGGTACACTGAATCACACGGCTAGGCAGCAGTATCCATTCCATGTACACTACTGGCTGTACAGCAGTGTTCAGACTTATTTGACACCTGGCTCTTATATATGGCATATGTTAGATATACCTCCAGAGAACATCTACTCAAGTCCCATCAAGCATATTGTAGTCAGAAAGTCAATTTCAGTTCCTGCCCCGTACAAATCAAGCTGTCGTTTTCATAAACACTCAACGAGTAAATGCTGTTCAGACTGTTCAACACTACCCCATTGACTTTTCTTTTCAGGATTACTAATGGTCATTATGTGCACCACCCTTTTGTAAGGACTGCCTTGCTATTTACTTTTATTCTCACAGTGTTTGTTTAGCACAATATTGCTAATCAGCTGGTAACACTACTGTAGGGCAGTGTCCATATGACACCTGCGTAAGCCCTTCAGGACGTAGACCTACCTAAACATTTATAAACATTTATTCCAATTGGTGACATTTGTCATAAAAGTTGCATTTGCCAACTCTGATGATACAACCTCTGTGACAGGTGACATTTTTTTTCCTAACATTAAGTTGTATCATGACACTTCCATGAACTTTGGCTAACACTTCACTGTAGGGTACTGTTCATAAGGTTACATGACATCTACATAAGCTTGCCATGAGAACTGACATAACCCTGCATAATGGTTTATAAATGCTTATACTAATAGGTGTCCTTCGCTATTAAGGGTTACGTCTGCCATTTTTATTCAAAGTAGCCTTTATGACTGATGACGCCTATTGGAATAAGCTTTTATAAACATTTATGTATGGTTATGTCAGTTGTCATGACAAGCTTATGTAGGTGTCATGTAGCCCTAGGAACAGTACCCTACAGCGAAGTGTTACCAAACTCTATAGCTCAGTGTATGTCACAGTGACATAATGCTGTTTATGACATAGCTAGCCAAGTTAGGCTGGTTAAACAAAAGTGAACATTTTCTGCAGCCCTTCGGTAAAGTAAGTTTCATTTTACCATGTATAAGATTTAAGCCACGTCACATTATCAGCATTATGTCACTGTGATGTATGCTAGGCAATAAAGTCAGGTGTTATAATGTGCTGTTATTTCATCCCAGAAAGTGTATAATCGAAGTCAACAAAAGGAGTCATTATGACACACAATGCCTTTTGGAATAAGCCTTTACAAACGTATATGTAGATCTATGTCTGTAGTCATGAAGGGCTTATGTAGGTATGTAGCAAACACAGCCCTAAAGTGTTACCAGAAGGTTGATCCATTCACTGTAGAACCTTAATGTCACTGATTCATCACAAATGCAACAGAATTTATTTCATTTATCCATATTCTATCTGCTCATTTGCTCTATTTTTCTGAACCTTTGCACAGGTGACTTTCCTTATAATGGTTTTGTCTGTCTTTAGCATAACGTTTCAGTGTTTTATAGTTCACATTTTAGTGTGGCTTTGAATAAGTTGAAGGTAAGTTGACATTATGCCTTGACATCACAGGAACTTTTGTCCTAAATATGTGCTTGTGGGATTTTCTTGTGGTTTAATACTGCCATCTAAGGATAGCATGCAATTCAGAGCAACGATGCATTTAGCAGACCAACCTAGTTTAGATCCATGCATCCATTTACTGTTTCGTTTGATAAACCAGGGAAAAAGATTGATCACATATGGATGAATAAACTAATGCGATTTTTATGTCAAGTAAGAAATTACATGAAAATATTCAGACTGCAAACAGTACACTTGCAAAGTTATTCCCCAGTGACTGTATCTTATCTGATCGACTGCACAGAGCTGAATTAAAGCAAAGCAGCTGGTCTCTGGACACTGATCGCTGATTCTATACTAAAATGCATTTACAGTATGCAAAGGTCCGCCCCTGGGTCAAATTATGCTTTGTTGTTGTTTTTAAAGAGAAAATAAGTCATCCTCTACAAAGATCACACTTCTGCAGACTTTAATGCATAATTAATAAAACAAACATAAATACATTATACATAAACAAACATTAATAAAACAAAAACTGTATCCTGTGCCAAAGTTATGGCACGTTATACTGTATGTTTTATTTATTTATCAAATAAATTGTTAAAGTCAGCAACCAAATAAACAATGTACACTAAAATTCACAGAGAAAAATGCCATTTTACCTAGAAAATAAACAAAACGTAATTTTATCAGATGTTTTCAAATGGTTGCATACAACTGTGTATACAAGTAACCAGTGAAACTGATTCCACAGTGACATTGGTCTGTAATAGAAGACTCTCTGTTGTGCAAAGTCACAATCTGCAGTGACAGTCCTGTGACAGGGAATAGATTTGCTGAAAGATAGCACCAGGATAGTTGCCTTTTAGTTACTACATATGGTCGACAAAAAATAGATCTTTCCTTATTTAAAGCAACACGAACAAGTAAACAATAAAGATTAGCCAAAAGCCTTGAAATCCCTTCCGGTTCTATGAAATTCAGCATCTCACCAAGGTGATCTTGCTGCTGGCCACTGGGGGAGACATGGCTAATTAGGAGAATATCACCCCTGGCCCTAAACAGATGCAAGTGATGTTGGCATGTTTTAGGTGACACTTTTTTCCCTTTGTTCTAGGATGTGACTTTACAGGGACAGAAAAAAGCCACACTTCAGCCACACTACAGCAATGACACCAGACCCTCCAACACTCCTCACTATCACAAGTTCTCTGCTCTTGAGGGTCTTTGCTTGTGGTTGTTTCTCTGCAATGGTCACCAACAAGTCTGATTACTTGAGACAAAAATATTTCACCAGGGAGGAAAACTTTGGTGTCGCTTGAGGTATCTGCATTCTGGGTTGTCTGTCACATGTGCTCTGTGGAACTGGATAAGCCTACTGCGGGTTTGGAATTTTTTTATTTTATTTTATTTTATTTTTTTTTTGTAGCCAAAGCTCAGTGTCTGCCTCTGCCTTCCACAGCTTCTTGGCTGAAGTCTCTTTTTTTGGAGGAGGGAAAACACAGGAAGCTGAGGGGATGTTAGATGGACAGCACTGACATACTATTTCAACACTGATTGTAAGTCAGATCAGATTTAATAATTCAGTGGCGCAACATATAAAACCAAAATTCACCAGTAACTTTCTACAGGCAATAAGATGTGCACTATGAATACTTGGAGTAAATCAAGTGAAAACTAAATCTAATAATAATAAATGGTAATAGCAATTACTAATAGTAATAATAAAACATTAATGTTAAGTACTATTCAGACAGGATTAGTTTTACATGAGGACATGGGGTAATACATTTACTACCAGGGTTTCTCAGTGACTTCAGCCCTGTAAATCTGTCATATTACTAACTGTTATGGACTGCATGCTTTTAAATCGGTAAAGATTGGGGTGGCTTTTATCTACTATAAATGAACCACAGAAATACTATATCCTGTGCCACAGAACATATAAACTCTGTCTAAAAAACATGTATTTTTTACTTTCCATATATTTTGAATCCAGCACCTATCCTTAACGTTATGTGAAAATTCCACGATGAACGGACCAATAGAAATGCTCCAAAATTACTCACAATGAAATCTCTTTACATTAACTTACATTAAAAGCTAAGAAGATAATTTTCTGATAAATAGACCTTTTACCATTTCAGAGTTACTTTTTTTCTGTTAATTATTTCTGTGTAATCCTCTAAGTTATTTTTATGGAGGTACTCCAAGAAGAAGCATTTGCTTGTGTTTTCTGTACCACAAATCAAGCAAATATATATTGTACTACCTGAAGTTTACAACTCTGAACATGAAAACATGTAAAATGACAGAAAAGAGTTTCAGTTTATGCACCCAGATTGACTGTTGCCTGTAAAATCCCAAGCTAATGACAATGCTAGTGACACACTGCCTTCAATTAAGACAGCTCGATGGTATGCGTAAACCAAATTACAATTAAATTAGATGTTTTGTACTTGTGAGCAGGCAGACGTATTTTTGGTGTGACATCAATGTGTAAATTGAGTAGCTCTTCCAATTAACGATGAACAACAACAACTACATTAATAATAATAATAATAATAATAATAATAATAATAATAATACAAATGCCCTGTGGTAAAATTACCTTATATCTTCCCCTGTAAAAATAAATGTCTTAATAGTATAATACAGTATAGTTGTATTAATGTTAAGCAATGATAATTAGGTGCGTTACTCTGATTTTAATAACATAATATCTGGATAATTCTCTATAGATGGTTTGTACTGTGCATTTAAGTAAACAGTTTACTGGTCACAACTAAATAACCATTACCTTCACCCATTATCGTAACCCTAAACTTCACTCTTAGGCAAAGTCTGTCATTAAATGAACTACCCTTAACCTTATTACCATTCAGCTTGAGCAAAGCTTCATTTCAGCTCTGTGATCATTATTGCAACAAAAATAATGAAGAGATCAATAGGAACACGAGAAATCTTGAAATCAGGGTACGTTTGAGTGATTAATAATCAGCGCACACTGCGGTGCGTTCTCAGGGTCATAGTAAGACTCGAGGAGACATCTGCTCAGGCTGCAAGGTGCTGATTATATCAAAACTACAAGGAGTGGCACTCCACCTAGCACAGCAGTGCCATAATCGGCACAGTAAACACTTATCATGCAACCTGCATTGATTGGGATGTGCTTCTCATCAATCATTAGGGCTCATTTCAGTCTGGTAATAATGGTGCCATCTGCACTCAGTCAGAGTTTTAAAGGGGAAAGGGTAAAAATAGAGACTCGCTGATTCAACGACAAGCAGAAATGTAAACTGCTCATCATGAAGCAGAGCCACAAACTGTGAGATACAGTCAGACTTGCTTCTTATTTGAGATACTGTGTGATTTATGTGCTTTATTTGTATTAGGCCAACATTTTGAAGACCATATTAAAGCTGTGGGGTTTTGTGATATGATGCAAAATGACAGCTTCATTCTTGTTAATGACTACTAGACGGCATATTATAGTCAGTGGAACTTTTCTGCTTGGAGTAGCCTGATATTCAATGGCTTTAAAGTGTTCAGATTTTAAGATTTTCTTTTATGAAGCCCTTTGGTCATAAAAGACAAAATACTACTCACGACATATCTTCTCATAACCGACTGAAAATACTGGAAAGCTTAAAATAACTGAAGAAAGCTGCCATAAAAGTGCTTTATTATATCTTTAAGATAATTTGAGCAGTTTGTGCCCTTTGCAAATTACAACCCCATTTCCAAAAAAGTTGAGAAATGTAAATAAAAACAAAATGCAATGATGTGCGAATCATTTAAACCCTATATTTCACTGAAAATAGCACTACACGATCAAATAGTGCAACAATTCAAGAATAACATTTCTCAACGTAAAACAGCAAAGAACCTTTGCTTTTAATCATCTACAGTACAGAATACCTTTAAAAGATTCAAAGAATCTGGAGAAACCTCTGTATGCAAGGGACAAGGCCAAAAACCAGTATTTACTGGCCGTGATCTTCGGGCCTTCAGGCGGCACAAAACAGACATGATTCTGTAGTGGAAATCACTGCATGGGCTCAGAAACACTTTTGAAAACCGCTGTCTGTGAAAACAGTTTGTCGCTGCTTCCACAAATGCAAGTTAAAACTCTAAAATGCAAAGACAAAATTGTACATAAACAGGACCATCTGTGAAGGCACCACTAATGCTGAATGATTTTTACATGTTTTGGCAACATTTGCTGCCATTCAGACGACGTTTTTTTCAGGGAAGGCCTTGATTATTTCAGCAAGACAATGTCAAACCACATTCTGCATGTATTACAACAGCATTGCTCTGCACTAAAAGACTCTGGGCGCTAAACTGACCTGCCTGCAGTCCAGACCTGTCACCCACTGATAACATTTGGCACATTAGGGAATGAAAAATATGACAAAGGAGACCCCGAACTGTTGAGTACCTGAAACCCTATGTTAAGCAAGAATGGAAAAACATTTAACTTTCAAAACTACAGCAGTTGGTCTCCTCAGTTCCCAAACACTTACAGAGTGTTGTTAAAAGAAGAGTTGATGCAGCACAGTGGTAAACAGGCCCCCGTCCCAACGTTTTTGGAACGTGTTGTTGGCATCAAATTCAAAATGGGCACATATTTAAAAAAAAACAATAAGATCTCAGTTTCAACATCTGATATGTTGTCTTTATAGTATTTTCCTTTAAATATATTGTTTACATGATTTGCATATCAGTGCATTCTGTTTTTGTTTACATTCTGCACTGCGCCCCAACGTTTTTGAAAATGGGGTTGTATTACTACTGAGTTTTTGCCTTATTGTGGAATGTCCCATCATCTAAGGCTCGACATCATCTATACAAAGAAAAATACAAACACTACTTGAACCTTGTTGAATCACACTGACATGACCTGCCATAGACATGTCATGGCACATGTCATATACTGTCATGAGTTGTCATGGCAGACATAATCTGTCATGACAACTAATGACAGTATATGACATCTGCCATGATGTTTTTTGGCATGGTAATGGCAATATAATATACAGCATAATAAATAGCATGTTCAATATAAAATCTCTTCAAAATCATTTTAATATAAAATTGAGAATGATTTAATGAGTGGTAACTGTTAAACGGCTTGGCGCTAACAGAGTATTTCACAACAGGTACAAAGTGAGCTGTGTTGTAAACAAGTGTTCTGAGATCTCAACAGTGCTAAAGAGGACCAGAAAGTAACCTGAGTCCCCTTTAAAGTTTGCTTACAAACAAACTTTGAATACAAAAATCACTGAAGTCATTTGCAGCTGGTTCCCTTTCAAGTTCAACAGAACAGAGATCGGTTCATGTAAACAGAATAATGAGAAAACATCCTAACTGTACACCAATAAAGAGGACCTACAAGGCAAGGTGTTTCAAAAAAAGCGACCATTAATTGTACATAAACAAAAAAGCAATGAAAAATGTCACCATCCAATTGTTTATGGACTGAACTGTAAAACATGTAGGACTTTCTATTATATAAGCCAACTGAGCTGAAGCTGTCACACAAGCATAAACTGCAAATAAATTGCCGACCGTAAAGACACTGTTTGAGTGCACTTACAGCAAATATTAAAAATAGATTAAGGGGACATTGGGAGGTAAGTGGTGCCATAAGCAGGATTGATTGTCTGTGGGAGTTTTGCTGAGACTGCCAGCATCACCTTGAAGCGCCCATCCACTTAATGATGTCATGTGCCTTGTGCTTTACAGTTTGAGCAATTGCAGCCATCTTGCATTGGTCTTGTTACCACATTTAAAGAGCAATTGCCAGCAGTTAACAGCAGTGTCTTTGCCTTCATACAGACACCAAGTAGACAAACTATAAGAGTTGAAGGAAAAGCAGAAACTGCTGGTTGACACAGCTACTAAAACAATAAGGCCAGTGAAATCTGCTTTATTATTATCACTATGGCTCTTTTCATACAAAAGTGACTGACTTATTTCTTTTAAGTCACAGTTATTGCTGGTGATGGCATCACTCAGCTCAGTGAAACAAGTGGAGATATTCTGTCTAAAGTGCAGATTCTCATTTTTCCAAGTACACATGCAGAAGTAGGCAGATTTGAATTTAATGAAAAATGACTGACATTTTTGAATAAGAAAAACAGAAGAAAGACCAACACACAGGCTCAAACCTGTCAATATATTGCTGACTTAATGCTATGAAACAAATATGAATTCACTATGTAATTAAATACATTATATTTAATTACATAACATTCACTGCCAAGTCCATACAGTCCACATTGGGAAAATAAGCAGCAAAAACAGCTCATTTTTAGTTAAATGTTCTTGTGCTTTTTGAATTAGCCATAACACAAAATCAGAAAACTGGTATTGTGAATATATCACTCTTAAAGGCACAATAACAGAACAGCTTGCTTAATTCTAACAGACAAAGAGAGGTGGGAAAATGGTCATGTAAAATGTATTATGACTGTTTTTGGCACATAAAACATAAATGTCATAAGTGGATCTCAGGATATGGTTCCTTTAAATAGGCTACAAAAGACCATTTGGGTTTTTTCTGTTGTACATTACTTTTTGTTTGTGCTTTTATATGAAGGGGATTCCTCACTACGAACTTTTTTTGAACAACTTCTCCAGAACTTGGGGAGGTGAGCAAAAGCCATTGTATGCCTAGCATAATTTGGACAGGAGAAGAAAACCCATAAACCTGTTCAGTGGAAAAGCAATGGCCACATGCCAACTTTGTGGGGTTTGGAGGTGCTGTGTGCAATTAGGTTCCTCCACCGTAAAGAAAAAATAAATAAATAAATTACAGCCGCAGTGCTGCTGCCAGCACTTTCCCCCAGACCCTGATCCCTGTGCTGTGCCAGTCCATCAGCGTGTGGGTTGAAAGGTGGCATCAGACTGTGGGGATGGGGCTTCTCCTCTGCCAGCAGGCTTCTGAGCGGATTTGGAGGTGTGGGTCCATGGATGGGAAAATCTTCTCCATCCGAAAAGTCGATTAAAGCCAGCAGCTGTGTTTCAGGCTCTGCCAGGCGTCTCACACTCCCTCCTCTCCATCCTCCATCCCCCGCTCTCCTTCCTGACTTCAAGGAGCTGAGGGAACTGTCCAGTGAGCCAAAGCAAGCCAGAGCCTTCACTCAGAGGTAACTTTACTTAATCACCCTTCAAAATCAGCCTGGCTAGGCTCTCGTGGTTTGTCCCATCAATTAAAGCAGACTTCTCTGTGGTTTCCTGGCGTTCAGTGCATTTGTGAACTTAATGGCTCATTAAAGAGGCACACCTGGTTTGCCTGAGTAAATTATCGTCAAGGAGATCAAAAGAAAGGCTCAGGCTAAGAAGAGGCACCGTGGCTTAGAATACATGAACTGAAGATGCTGCGGATCGAAAGTACTCAAAGGATATGTACTATTTTGTATAAATGGTTTTGATTGCCTCTATGTCATTAATGCCACTCATGAGACACCAGATGTCATGACGTAGACATGATTGCCTCTTAACCTACGAAACAGATGTCCTCTTTAAATTCTGCTCCCGCTTGTTGTTAGTCATATTTCCAGCAGTTTTTATTCTGTCCTCGTCTTGCTCCTGAGTATTCGGCTCTGATTTCAGCCTCACTGGATGGAGAGTCTCAGGCTGTACTTGTATGGAGGAAATGGTGTACTGTGCTGCCCCCATTCCTCAGTAGCCACCAAATAAATTTCCATTGCGGATGTAAAATCGATACTTGCATTCCATCTTCTGCCTCGTTCAGGATCCAAGCAGGATCTCCTCTGTGACTTTAAAACTATGTTAATGTAATTTATTGAGCCTCTTTCCTTAATCACACATATTGCCCATAATTACATACCTTGACGGCCGCTGGAGTTCTAATTGCTAATGCTTTTCCAGGAATTTGCCCTCTAATCCCTGTGTGCAATGACTCTGTAAAAAGAAAGAACAGAAAGAAAAGTGCTTTGCTACTACTTTTGGAGGGGTGTGCACTTTAAGAGCAGTAGTGTTGGGTAATAGATTAATGTAACAGTAATATGTAACCATGGTATGTAATTTTTAAATACCTTGGTATTTAAAAATGATGTAGATATTTAAAAAACAGTATTTCAAAATAATGCCAGAATTTAAAACTTATGATGTCTCAAATTTGTATTTCACATCTCAATGGCTACATAAACACATTCCATCCATTTATTTTAGAGGGGTTCACTAGTTGGTGGTGCAGGAGTTCACTGATAGGAGGCGCTAATACAAAGAGAGAAAATCAGAGCCAGGAAAAAACTCAGAAAAACTAAGCATAATAGCAGCGCAGCGACAGCTAAAAGCTACACATACCATAGAACTCCACATTTTGGCTTTCACTCTTAGGTTTTAGAGCTCCGTTTGAGCTGCCTGGTTCTAATCTGTGTGGCGTTTGCAAAGTTAATGTTACTTAGCCAGAATATAACATGCTCAGTGGTGAGCACAGCTGTTATCATGCTAGCTCCTCTCTCCTAGTTAGCACTGCTGTTTAACATGTATGAACTATTAGATACACTCTCAGAAAAAAGATATGAAACGGTCACTGGGGCAGTACCCCTTTTGTTACTGGGGTGGTACCCTCAAGAGTACATCTCGGTACCTTTAGCCATGGAACATAATTGTACCATAATCCATTGAAATTATATTTTCTAAGTTGTATTGACTCCACACACCCCGTCTCATCTCCAGGCTTTGTATTTTATTGTTCTGTTTTAAAACATGAGATTATGAAAAGCTACAAATATGCACTTTTCCACTAGAAAGAGAAAAAAATAAATAAATAAAAACATATTCAAGGTACACAGTTGGACCTTAAAACCCACTGTTGTACTTTGAGGGTATATTTACATTGTTTGTACTTAAAATTAAAAATGTACCTGCACAGAACCTTTATTTCTAACAGTGTAGATGGTTTGACATTTATTGAATGATGCCCTGTAAACTGCACACTCATATGGTGACCACGTAAGCAAACTAAGCTTTTTGTTTTTTTTTGGCAGCTTTACAGCTGTTTGGTATAAGAAAAAAATCAAATGTTTAGTTTACTAGGCACATCATTTGATGACCAACAATAACAGCACTTTGTTTTGTATTATAGATGTGTGGAGCTTTAAGACAATTTTCTCAACCCAAAAATCCCAAAACAAAAACAGCACAAGATTCATATTGTGTTTTGTCACATATTATGAGAGGCCTGTTTGAGGAATCAGAAAAAAATTAAGAGTTTCAAAAAAGATCATTGAGAAAAGAATCATTTTGATCACTTGCTCAATATCCAATCAAATGACAATGAGGCACTGATGCAGTTAATCAGCAAGGTGCTGAGTGCTGCTTTTTGTATGAGGCTGATTACGAACATAAACATAAGAGTTCTGCATAATGAGCTTAGTGGGGAGAATGGCTGATGATGTAAGCCTTTTGGTATCCACTGAGCTTTCAAAACAATTGGGATGCTTTCTCTTCACTGAAAGACTGACCAAGTGATTCCGGTTAAAATCTATAATCCCTGAATGATTTCACTTGTTAAACAGACTAGTTCAGTCAATGCAGAAGGGGTGCAAACAGGCTAATGAAGGATTTTTAGGCCTTGAGACAAAAGACTCTACAGCAGGGTTTCATTCAAATGTTTTGCAAATCTTAAATGAATTTTCTAAATAATCAGTCAAAGAAAATGAGAATGAATTACATTTCAAGCAGCAAACACCAGATAATGCGCTTTTAAATGGAGAGGAAACCACAGCTGGACCAAGGTGGATACCAGAGCAACATCAACACTTATTTGAACGTTTTTTGTGACATTGACATTTTTTTTTTATTTCTGCCTTTTCCCAGGTCATTTTATGTGCATTTTCAGTCCAGTGCCTAATTAATAAAAAAGGTATTGTTGAAGGGCACTGGTATAGTATTGGGACAGGGGTCAAACTGATCACTGATTTGCATGGACTGCTCTGAACTGGTTTTCATCACTGTTTACGGTCCTAAAACAACTGGGTGTGCTGGGCAGTAACAGACATACATAATTTGATTACACTGTTTCTGATAACAGTAGTTATGGTAGTTTTGCAACAAATAAACCAGTTATATCAGAAATGGGCCCTAATTAATCAGATTACATTATACCTTCTGAGTAATCTGCTAAATGATCACCGCTTGCTGTGAGGGAGCTGTACATAACTGGAGGTACATGCCCTACAACACTGACTTTGAGTTGACTGACTGAGTTTCCCTGTGGCATTAAAACTGATTACTTGCTGTTTTATTTCAATGTATTGTATATGTGTTTCTTGTTTTAGTATATTTTATGGCTAATAATGTGATTTTGACAGACATTCAAATTTATGTGGTGAAGGATACATTACTGCACAAACAGAGATGCAAATGTGTACCACCTTCAAAGACCACATGATCTTTCTTCTGATTGTTACTCTTCTATGGCCTATTGTGAATTCCATTTGGCTGGTCCCTGCTGAAAGGGTATAAAATGTATGCTCAAAAAGTTGAATAGTTAAAGTTGCAGCCAACATTCTGTACCATGATACACAGCTTTGTTGTATTTCTCAGATGTTTTACTAACATCCTAACCAGCTTTAGCAGCGTTAAATCACAATCACAATCCTCACAACTACAGCGCTGTTACAGCGCTCGGACAGTCATAATTTAGGATGAGTGCATTCCTAAGCAACAAAAGTGAAAGAAAGAAGTTAGTTAACGTAAATTACAGCCCTGATTTAAACGACAGTAAACTGAGGAAGCTGTGAGGCATTGAAGAGCGGGAGAGCGCTATCTTTCCAGGCTAGCTGTTTTTAGCAGCTGGCTAACTTGAAGCAGTGCTCCGTCACTCACACAGCATGGAGAACTGATGATACTGTAGATCAAACACGACACAAAAGCACCGCTTTCAGTTTAAACGTACCTAAAAAGAGGACTCTGTTTGTCTGGTGTTGATATTTTGCGGTTCACCACTTAAACTATTACGATAGTATAGAGAAATCCAGTCGTCGCTAACTCGTGTCTGAACACTCTGATACTGTCATTTGTAGCGGGGTAGCCGAGCGCTGGTCACCAGCTAAAAATAATGTTTTCTTTCTTAAATTATGACTATTACAAAATAGCCATGCATTTCCAGCTGGTAAAAACAGCTCACCAGACACTTTCTCCCACTCTCCCATGACAGATTTGTGAAATGTTCCACTGTTTGGCGAGTGTTTGTCGTGTTCCGACCATAAAGGATAATAACAGCAATTAACAGCAGTTAACCACCCAGGAGCAAAAATCAGCCTTCAAACCTGAAAGAAATAATGATTTGACATTTATCGCGGTATGTATCGATATCGAACAATATGAATTTTGTTTATCATGATAACATTTTTGGCCATATCGCCCAGCTCTATCTGTACTCAACTTCATAATCATAAAATAAAGGATTAGTTTGCACCTCATTCATTGAATATTCAGAAATTCTGAAAAAAAAAAAGAGGTAGTTCCCTTTAAAAGCCCAGCTTCTGTTAACCACAAGATCATTTGTTTAGCTAATTTTAACTGAAGGTAAAGCACTAACACAGTTGCTCTTACATTCATTCTTTCACTCATTTATTTAGCATAACTGATCTGGGAATTTAGGTCCACTGGACAGGATCAACATTTTCTGCCTTTCACAAACAAAGTAATCCCAAACACATTCAGTGATGTTGAGGTCTGGACTCAGTGGTCAGTCCACTGTTCTGAGAACACCAGCAGCTTTTTTGTTTAATTTGCAAGTTTTCCTCTTTGTTATTTTCTTTGACAGCTACACATCCTTTCAGTCTCATAGCGCTGAGTTGTCTTCTCACAGTAGGAGGATGGACAAACATTTTTGGATTTTTTCAGATCTGAAGTAAGAGTGGAGCTTGATTTTCTCCTCTCTCTCAAAGATGAACGCTTTAAGTACTGTTTATCTGATCGTGATAGGTTTGATAGTCTACCAGGTCTTGCACGGTTGTTAGGAGTCTCATTTTCTCTTTATCTCAATCATTTTTGAACTCCTGTTTTTTCCCTGATGCTGAAAAATGAATAACTTGTACTCACTGGTTATTTTGACTGGAATTTAAATAAATGAAGGGTGGTTTCTGACTTTTGCATCATACTGTACTGGTAGACTACTAATCAAGTTATTTAACTTCACTTATAACAGTGCTCGGAAGATGTTTTAAGTTATAAACAAGTTATAAACAAACACAGTGGCCAAAACCTTTAATTAAATCATCTATTTCTTGGCTTATCACTTGAAAAAAGAGGAAAAATTCTTTCCTCAGCAGGGTCTAATATGATCTCTGAATCCACTGACCCTCCCAGAGGTCACTTTGACTCACTGCAATGTACTCTTGCAATGTCATAACACATACTTTCTCTTTTCTCTCTCTCTCTTTCTCATCTGTCCTTGTGTGAGTTGCTGCTACATTAACTGTCTCTTGGCCTGGCTGCACTTTGACAGTGAAGCATTTGACAGTCATGTTTGTTTCACATCAGCTTGCACCTCTAAGAGATACTCTGCAACACCATCCCACATATTTAACTCAAAGAGGCCATGTTGGGAAAAAAACAGTTTTTGCTCTCTATGTCCAGTGTCTGTCAGGAGTTGTGTGTTAACATAAAGCAGGAGGCAGGTGCAAAGCAAATGCCAACACCTTTCAGCTGGGGTCCAGTCCACTCTCAAAATGAAGTTCACTGACCACCATGATGGACATTACAAATCTTCCACTATTTCATGCCATTATAGAACAAGCCAAATTCATGTTTTCTGAAAGTTTTAGGATCAAACTTAACAATGTGGAAAAGGGCCTTCTAGCTATACAGCTGCTGTGATGCAGTAATAGCAGTATTTAAAGGCATTTCAGAAAGGCTGTTATTTTCCAAATGCCATTTAGTCACCAGAATAGATAGTAATGCAAATAAATAAAATAATAATGACTATGACAATAAAAGTGAAACATCTGCACCATTTGCCAAATTGCCACTTTATGGAAGCAGTGGGAAGCGAGAACATTACAAGAGCTTTGCAGCAGCCTACTGTGAGGCTAACTGTCTGTTTCTGATGCCAAATGAATCTCCCCAGTACATCCCAGCTCACTGTTAGACTTGGAGGAAATAATCCCCCATGTTATTTATAATAATCCCAACACAGTAATTTATCCTCATTGTTATTCTGAGAAACTACAAGAATTCAGACATTTATTTCATACATTTTCCTGAACACCCAGCAGCAGTGTTCTCTGTCTGGGTTAGGTTGCTTATTCATTCAAATAAAGAATATTTCTCACCATTTTCAGTTATTTTTCACCACTAATATTTTAATTTTTCACTTTTTTGTTTCCATTTCCATTTCTGTTAATAAAACTGTTTTTCCTTTATGTTTTCATGTAAGCTTAAGTTAACTCTTATAACACTGCTGCCATGTCTGATTCATATGCAATGTTGTGATTGCAGAAATGCAACTCATTCTTTGTATATCCATGCAAAAGTCTTTTCATGAAAGCAGAGAGATGCAAATTAAGGGGCATGCTGACTAACCTTCGAGGCAAATGATGCACAACAGTAAGACATTTTCTCTCCGTCTTCTCTTTCAGTTCTCCCTGCTGAGCAGCCAGTGTAGTCATCTCTGTTTTCTACCATAGCTTGCTTTATATCTTTATAAACTGTATAAAACACAAGCTTGTGTGTTATATGTTATTTATTACATGTTACAGCTAACCAGTGTGTAGTAAATACATACAGCTAATAAAATCACAAATCTATTAGGGAGCAAGCAGCGCTACATCTCAGCAACTTTACCACTGACTGATCATTATACTGGCATCAGTCAGCATTTCAGCATCAACTGAGCCGAAACTGATAAAATATACCACACTACACTACAGTGAAACCGAGCAGGTGGAACAAAGCTCTAGAGATTTAGATGGCAGTGTGATGTCCACTCTACATCTTCAGTCTAGACTTGGTCCTTGGCCCTGAGGGCTGCACTGGCTGCAGGGGAAGCCCCTGTTCAGATCAGGGCTCAGCCCACCACGGACGGAACATCTGACTGAAAGACACTGATGGATGTCCTCGGGCTGAAGCCCGTCGGCCATCTGGCTGCAGGACAGACTGGCAGGACAGCACAATCGATCTGTGTCAAACCTGCAGACCTAGACTTTAGGACCTGACAGCCTGAAACACTCTGAGACACTCATGTATTCTTTACAGGCAGGTTTCCACCATATACTTTGCGAGCAGAGCATTCAGTGTCCTCTGAAGAGTCATAGAAGCATTTTGGGTTGAGCATGAATGCACAGAAATGTAACATAAGCAAACAAAGAAAGCAATAAGAGTGGTTGTTAGCACTTAGACTTTTATTCTGAATTAACTGGTAATAGGGATGCACACTATGTGTGAAATTTGCAATAAAATTGTTAAATACTGCAATTACGATACCACTTGCATATGAAACTATGTTGTAAAACAGTGGTGCTCATGTTTGAACATTAAGCACTACAGTGAGGACAAAATATGCAAACAGTGTAATACACTAAAGTCCAGTAGTACATTCAATATTAATTTAATATTAAATTTAGTAACATTTTAATATTATACCACATTATTCAAAACTAATATTGTTAAAAAAATATAGGACTTACAAACTGTTCAGTGCACTCACACATGACAATGAAGAATTATGAAGGTAAGCCAGTTTAAGACGAGTTTAAAGCAAAAGAATTGTGGAAAGAATACAATCATTATTAAAACCAAGGAAATCTTTCAGCCACTGGACATCAACACAGCAGGTATTCACATCGTTCAGATGAGCTGATGCTACAGCTATCACTAGAACTGTTTGGTGCAAAAATATGCAAAGGAGAAGGAACATGGTTTATAAACAGTAGGCCTGGGCGACAGAATCGGATGTCGGCGATGATGGACAAGTATCCGATGGCGATGTGTAAAAGGCAATAATCGTCATTTTGGTAAAAGAACTGAAAGAGAATTAGAACTAATTTGGTCAATTGATTTGGAGTGACAGGTCTTCTGTATATGTAGCCATGCCCACTCATTTAGCCATGATCTGCTTTGAATATGGCGGAGCATTTTGTACTCAGTGTAGTACCTCCAGAGAGGACTGTGTTGACATGCCCGACCTTATGAACAACGTTGGTCATATTTGTTAATGTAACACATGCTCAGGGTCCTGTGTCACCCTGTGTAAAATTGGAAATTGAAGTACATTAGTTAAACTTAGCTGTTGCACCTACTAGCGCAGCCTAGCGCTACCTAGTGTAGCAGTGCCCGCTAAAGAGCTAACTAGGCGAGCTATGCAGTTGATTAAATCAGGGTTTATTAACCATGCTTCTGGAGACCTACAGCTCTGCATGGTTTTAACTATTCCTTACATTAAAACACCTGATCCAGCCCATCACCTGATTATCGAGCCCTTCACAAGCTGAATCAGATATGCTGGGTCAGGAAATCGTTCGAATGGGTCGAGGGAAATAATGCAGCACTGACCTAAACACAATGAACAGTTGAAAATACCTCTGATTACTCCCAGCTATGACTTACTGCTGCTGTGAGCTGATAGTAATGTTTAATCACTACAAAGGGAATTAAGTCAACTTGTCATAGTTAGCTGTAAGTTCTGGGGGTTATAAAGGCTGTTCTGTCAGTCTTTTGTGTCAGTCATTGAAACAGGCTTCCTATCTCAGCATGCTAGTTTACAGAATGCTGCTGCTCCAAATCACTGTCTTCACATTATTTCAGCAAACTAAAATGAGATATTCAAGCAATTTTGCCCCATTATCAGCACGACTAGCCTAGTTAGCCCTAGAGGACACTGCTAAGCTAGTTAGCACTAGCATCTGCACAATCAAAAGGTGGTGGAGCTTCGTTCATTCATAAACAACTCCGTTTCTTTTTCAACGCTTATATTAAGTTATACTGTTTTACCCAGGTCAACACAGGACCAATAAACTTGTAACATTAATAATTTAAAAGGGAATACAATAAACATTGCTCTGAATGTTGGATTCACCAGTAAAAACACAGCACTTGGTACAGCGTATTTTGGTGACAGTTCACACTGAGTGGCTGCGTGTTGAGAAGACCTGTCACCCCAAATCAGTTGACCAATAGAAAGTGCAGGTCAACACCCTCTTCTAAGATCCACCCCCTGTTAAAAAGTCAGAGCAAGTCAGAAGCAAAGGAAAGATTCCGTAAGCAAAAAAACACATGAGCAATATCAGCAAATGGAAACAAATTAAAGCAAAAACTAGTAGTACACTTACATCAGAATGATTGAAAACAAGTAGTAATCCTTTTGAAAAATTAAGTTTGATTTAACTCTCATTATTTGTATTTATTATTATTTGTATTTGTGACATTTTAAAACTTAATATTTTGTTTGAAACCTTCAGCACAAAAACTCCATAAGAAACTCCATACTGTATAATCCATGCTCAAGATCAAAAACGTTATGAACAAGTTACAATTCTGAAACAAATTAGTTTTGATTTGCTTAATTTACCTAAATGAATTAGATGCCACTGTTAAAAATCATATTACTGAATCTTTGATGTGACATGCTCAAAGACTGGTCACTTAAAGATTATCTTTGGCCAAATTATTTGTGTTTGCTAGATTATGTGACTGTCTTGGTTTATACAAACACCCACAGAAACTCATCTGAGCTTTTGGTCAGGATGCTCACAGCACACAATGAAACATTTAGTGATTCATTAGAGGACTCATTGACACCTAGTAGTCTTTCACAGTTTCAGTATTGTTTAGGCCAAGAAAAATCATGCTGAATATACTTTGCAGTGCTAAGTGGAAACACCTGAAAAAAGATGAGTCTTACTGCAACCAAGCTTAGAACAGTTGAGCTTGGAAAATCTTGTAATTTAAAAAATGAACTACTGTGTATTATTTTTTTTTCTTTGACAAGATGACATGTTGCATTGAAATCTGTACTGAATATCAGCTCAAAATAAAAAGTATGAAAATGGCAAAAAACAATCAAACCTTTATAACGCTGTCACTTCAGCTTTTAAATGTAACTGGAAATTTTTGGTTTCCAATGAGTTAATCAAAATTTTAATGCTATTATATTTCAGGACTTAAAATGGTTTCTTCATGGATACAGACAAAGACACACAAGGCCAAGATAATGCAGCCTTGTTGAGAGCTGTTTTTTCATGATTCCACTGGGAGGTGCATGTTGCTCAACATGCTTCATTTTGTGGCCCTGAGCAGATCAGCAATTCACAGTGCTGCTGGTGACATGCTAGTGACTCCTTCACCGACAAGAATGCAAGTGGTTCTAATGGACCCAACAAGCCCCCTGGCACTGCCAAATGGGGTCTGTGAACTCCCACCGAAGGAAAGAAATGTCACAAAATGTTACTTTGCTTCTCATCTTAAGACTGCTTAGGTTATTCCACTTCTTGAACACTGCTTGTATATAATATTGTCCAAAGACAATGCATTAAAAGGAAAGAAAAAAAAAAAAAAAACAGCCACCAAGGACTGAGGTTTCATCCCAATAATCTCACTGCTTCTGATCTCTACAGTAGATCATACCAAGTCTGGTAAAAGCCAGACCACCCAGTCTGATCAGTGGGTTCTTTTGAGCCACAGAGGTGGTCCAGTTTAGCTTAGAAGAAGCCATAACACTGACCAAAGCCCTTAAGATTTGCATCGATGCCAAATATCAACAGAAAGAGCAGAACTTAGAGACGTAACATTAAAAACATAGAATTATCACCTTTGAAGAAGTTTTGAACCTCAGAATGGTGTACTAGGCTGGTTACAACCATCGAGAATAAAATATTGGAACTAATATGTTTTGACTTTTATTAACTTTTCATTAACCGTCTGCTTCAGATGCTCATTTCTCATAAAAGGACTATTGCTGTGTTGTAACAAGTGGCAACTAGGATCTTATGTCGCCCAGCGCACAAAAATAACATAAATAAATAAAATCGTTAAAAAAAAAAAAAATCCAATGTAATTTGCTTGTTTACTGGCTATTGTTGTGTCTCAGACCAGTTAATTAAGCAGTGGTAGGCAGATAAAGTATTTGCAGCCAGATTTATATAAGCATGATTATTTTTATACATTTTATTTACATTTAACAAACATGCTTCAGTAACAAAAACAGGGGTCAGACACCATAGAATGTACATCTAAGCTGCAGAGGAACATGTATTTAACAAGGAAATATTCCGCTTATTGTATTTTTTAGATATTGCCCAGGCTTAATATCAATGGTGGATATTTGTAAACTCTGAAATTATCCAGCAAGAAGCAGGAGCACTAGGCAATAGGCAATGTTATGCCCCTCTCTTAAGACTTGCCACTCTACACGTTCTATATAAAGTATATCGGCAAGTATTTCTTTAAATGTGAGATACATATATATTTTTAAATTTCAAAATGCATTACAAACACTGAATTATATTAAATAAATTAAATTTTTGATTTTTTAAGATTAAGTGATGAAGTAACCCCATATTAGTCTCACAGCAGGGAAATTTCACCTCTGCATTTTATCCATCCGTGCAGTGAAACACCACATACACACTAGTGAACACACACACTAGGGGGCAGTGAGCACACTTGCCTGGAGCGGTGGGCAGCCCTATCCATGGTACCTGCGGAGCAGTTGGAGGTTAGGTGCTTTGCTCAAGGGCACTTCAATCACATACTGTCAGATCAGGGGATCGAACCAGCGACCTTCCGGTCAAAGGGCTGGTTCCCCAACCTCCAGCCCATGACTGCCCCAGACGGGTGTGTCGGCGCCGACGCGCTTGGCATAGTTACCTTTGCACAGAAGCCTGTGTACACGTCCCACAGGGAACTGCAGCCCGGCGCGGGAGGAGTGAGTCTTGGCCTTAGCCCTAGCCTTAGCCTTTTCCCTCTTCCACTCATCTTAGGCTTGAGTCGAGTACATCGAACTAAGCTGAATATAATATATAAAATGCATCTATATATGAGATGCACTGTGAATTAGAGGAGATAAACAGATGTCAGGGCTGTGAGTGTAGTGGTGATGGAAGCTAACTGCTGAAGTATGTTGTTAAGAAACTGTATTATTCTGTGAGCCATTCATTTTCAATTGTGTCAGTATCTATATGAAGGGCCCGAAGAAGGTTGTAGGAGGCCCAGTCACCGTACCAATATCAGAATCAGCCATTTGACCTACGATTATCAAAAAGAAGAGGCTCAGCCCAAAACCACAGAATCTCACCTTAGCTTGAAAATTTTAAAAAGTGAAGGTGCAGGATAACGTGATTGAGTGTGTGTTGTTCAAATTGATTTAATTCTTTGTATGAATCTCAAGCTTTTGTTCCTCGTCTTTCTCCCTCTCTTGTTCCCCCCAGCTGAACCTTATTCACAGAGATTGCTGTTACTTCCAGATAAACAGGTATTTTTGTTTGTTGCAATTATTGCCTGAGGATTGTTTCCAATGTGACTGGACTGTCAATGAGCTGACAGATGGGAAGGGGGAACATGTACTGGAGGATTGAGACCAGGAGACAGACTGGATGCCTGAGCTTCTATCTTCTCTGCCTTAGAAATGCATTTCACTACAGGGAGCTGGTTCCCTGCATGTTTACAGGACAGCAGCCATACATAGAACTGCACTATAGAATCAGTGTTATTAAACAAAACCTGAAGACATTTGGATGAAGTCTAGTTATCGCTGTATAATATTTTATAACAAAAAAGATATAGTATTGTTCATGATCAATTAATCATAATTAACTTGCAATGAAGTAATAAAGTTCATTAATCTTAATAATGACCAAATCTACAAATTCCTCAAATTATTACACAGTTACATATTTCAGAGGGACCAGTGTTTCAAAATCTGAGGTACAAATATCAAACATAAGGTTTGGTCAGAACTTTAAGTTCTATACTGTTTATTCTAGAAGATTACTTTAGCTCATAACAGGCTAGATTTTTAGGCTAGATGTTTTCACATCAAAAAAATTTGAGACAGACTGATTGAAATGTCTCCTTATTCTTCTGAATACATTTTTCATTGTAATACAGCATTTGGATAATATCTGACCAGCTATTTTTGTAAGATGCTTAGTTATGTCAGTACACCTTGTTGTTTATACATTATTTAATTATTTATTAAACTGTTAATTAAACTTTAACTGTTCTGTTAAATTGTACAGTATAAATTGTTACAAAATTAAGAACATTTTCCTTCACTGCTGCAGTGGAAACAATAGAATATCTGGTTTTCCCAGTATGAAAATTCCTCCATAGCCATTGACCGTCTACCATTACAATCTAATGATGTAATTCCATGACTATCAATATATAAGCTGAAAGTAAGATATATTTTATGTAAATAATTTTTGTATATACGTTGTTATAAAATCAATAAATTAGATATAAAATTATAAAATTAAATCAAACTATCTCCAAAAAAAACTAACAATAATGCTTTGCCAAATTATTTGACGTATTCTTGTTCAGCTGTAGCATTTTTCCACGTAGATGCTGCTCAGAAGTGTGTGTGCATGTTGTTTGCATTTTCATTCTGGTGTTCAGATATTCTCATAAAAAAAAATCCATCCTAAGGAACTAAATTTCAAAGTAAAAGCACCATCAGTGTAATGAGGCCCTTTCCTTAAAATATAAATGCACTGTAATTTTTTTCTAGTAAACATGCAGGGCGCATTTAAATCAAAATGTAATACCTACACAAAAACAGATTGTTGATGGATTTCTAGCTCAATTTTTGTATTATTTGTCAGATCTAGAATAATTGTACACAATTAGAAAGCTTTTGAATTTCCTCTTAAGCATTCGCTGAGCTTTGCTATCAATCAGTCTGCTTTGTATTCTGCACAACTAAAGGCACAAACTGAAAGCTTGAATAGTAATTTGCACATCACTATTACAACCTGTAATCTTAGGGGATGGGTACAATGTCTGTGGCCTGTGAACCAGCTAAAGAGCAGAGTGCCAATGTTTGTCTAAAACCGCAATGCATGAAGATTTATTAACATCCATTACAATCAAAGAATAGCATTCAGCACGCTGGTCATCAAAAATATTAAACTTTTTTTTTAAGAAATAGTGAAATGAGTGCAGTGTTGTTCAAAATCCTTCGTTTACGTCGGACAAAATTTCATACCCCATGATTTTATTATTGTTTGTTAAGAAGTTTTGGCCATGTTTAAGAAGGAAGGATGAGCGCATCTATAATAGAAACAGCCTTTTTGGTGATTTATTGCCAATCCAACCTTGCAACAACTTCAACTGCAGTAGGTACAGAATAGTAATGGATTGTGCAGGAGAAAAAAAATCTATCAGCGTATAATTAAAATTACTGACAGTTTCAGTATATATCACGGTACAGTCTATTTATGCGTGTATGTATTTTTTTTTCCCCAAATAAAACCATTTTAGATGCTTAAGTAAACCTTTTATGTAGATTAAGAATGGCATATTATTTTGGACAACAAGTTGGGAGGTCTTTAGCCTGGAGGATGCAGTGTCCATTATTTTCAAAAAGAATTTAAAATTTTGATTAATTGGACCACAGGGCACTTATCCACTTCCCCTCAGTCCATTTTAAATGAGCTTGGCCCAAAGAAGTTGGTGGCGTTTCTGCATCCTGTTTATATATGGCTTCTTCTTTGCATGATACAGCTTTAACTTGCATTTGTGGATTGCATGGCAAACTATGTTCATAGACAGTGATTTCTGGAAGTGTTCCTGAGCCCATGCAGTGATTTCCAGTACAGAATCATACCTGTTTTCAATGCAGCGCCGCCTGAGGGCCCAAAGATCACAAGCATCCAATATTGACCATCGGCCTTGTCCCTTACGTACAGGGATTTTTCCAGATTGTCTGAATCTTTTGACGGTACTATGTACTGTAGATTGTGAGATGTCCAAAGTCTTCGCAATTTTACATTGAGGAACATTTTTCTGAAATTTTTCTACAATTTTAAGTTTTTTGGAGATTCGTGAACCTCTGCCCATCTTTGCTTCTGAGAGACTCTGCCTCTCTAAAATGCTCTTTTTATACCCCGTCATGTGAGTTAGTTGCAAATTGCTCCTCCAGCTGTTTTATTATTAGTACCACTTACTTTTCAGGCCTTTTGTTGCCTCTGTCCAAAGTTTTTCTGAGATGCGTTGCTGCCATCAAGTTCTAAATGAGTTAATGTTTTTCATGAAATGGTAAAACGTCTCACTTTCAACATCTGATGTGTGTTCTATGTTCTATTGTGAATAAAATATTGGTCTGAGATTTGCAAATTCATTGCATTCTGTTTTTTATTTACATTTTACACAGCATCCCAACTTTTTGGAATTGGGGTTGTAAAATTACCTTTAGCCTGAGAAAAACTTAGATACACAGTTAGACCTTAAAACCACTGCTGTACATGTGAGGGTCTATTTACATTGTATCTGTACAGTACCTTTTATTCTGACAATGAAGCTAGTTTGGTCACAAGTGATCCAATGTCAACAATAAATAATTTAGCCCTTTTAAAACTTTACCGAAGTATAATACACCTGACTCAACAATTATGTTCGGCAAATGTAAGAAATAATTACATAAACTAAATAAAAGATCCATCGTCCATTTGTCTTCTGACTCACTCTTATGCTTACATGCGTCAGTAAACTCCGACCGCAATCATGTGTCTGTTATAAACAATATTGAAATCACAGCAGAAAGTAATTTCTCCTTATTTCATGCTAATACCACTTTGTCATTGGTGTGTACACATTTCAGGAAGCATTCATTTCTTTCCCTTTATACACTTTCACAACAAAGATTTCCTTTGAAGTATTAAAGAAAATACATTATGGCCAAATAGTCTTAAATAGACAAAAGCTTTCCTTTAGATTTCCTTATCAGCGAGCACCTATTTCGGGAAAAAGCCATACGAGTCAGATGAGAAAGTACAACATAATTATGAGAGTGAGAAAAGTGCTTCTTTAATTGCCAGTGAGGTTCTCAGTGTCTGGTGAAAATGGGGTTGCTGCTTTTTGCACGTTACGTTAAGTCTGTAATTACCTTTCTTCTTCTGAGAGAGAATGAGCTGGACTTATTCCCCAGCTTTTCCCTCACACTGCTGCCAAGCCGGCAGTAAATTGTTGTTTTGCTTTGACGTCAAAGTCATTTTCCACGTGCTATGTTTAGCCTCTCTCTGTCTCTGCTGGAGGTCATAAGGGAAGGCAGGCAGTAGCTCTCTCTCAGGTCACGCTGTAGAGGTCCCCTGCAGAGGGAGTCACCGGTAATGGATATATTACCAAATCAGTCCATTCCTACTGCAGAGATGGATCACTTACTCAATTCATATTAAGCAAGCATTCTGTAGGTGATGTAATTATTAGCGTTTGTTTGGGTGTAGTTCTTAGTAACTCAGAAATAAGGAACAAAATGAAAAAAACATTGCCTGACTTGTAAAGAGACAGTCTCGTGGGTATACAAAGAGCTAAAAAATGAGAAAGAAAAAAAATGCACTCTCTAGAGCATGTTATATACAGAAAGAATACACTATATGGAGAAAAGTATTGGGGCACACCTCTTAATCATTGAATTCAGGTGTTTCAATCAATCTCATTGTCACAGATGTATAAAATCAAGCACCTAGCCATGCAGTCAGCCTGTACAAACATTTGTGAAAGAATGGGTTGTTCTGAAGAGCTCACTGAATTCAAGTGTGGTACTGCAATAGGATGCCACCGTTGCAACAAGTCAGTTTGCAAAATGTCTTCCCTCCTAGATATTAATTTTGAAAAGTGGAAGCGTTTAGGAACCACAGAAACTCAGCCACTAAGTGCCAAGTGCTGAGGCGCATAGTGTATAAAAGTCAATAATGCTCTGCTGACTCAATAAATGCAGAATTCCAAACCTCATCTGGCAATATGTCAGCATAAAAACTGTGCGCTGGGAACTTCATGCCACTGGATTCCAAGGCTGAGCAGCTGCAAGAAATATCAGCAAGCACAATGCCAAGCGTCGGATGGAGTGGTGTAAAACACGCAGCCACTGGACTCTGAAGCAGTGGAAACAATCATTCATAGCAAGGACAAAAACATAACATGTGCTTCTTAAATGTATAAGTTTGTGCTTACAAGCATGAATTTATTCATTACAGCATTTTTTAAATAAATCATAACTTGAAATTCTTTATTTTCTGTTTTCTCTGATAACACCCTACAAAGAGCTAGAAATAAGACTAAAAATGTAAGATATATAGTACTAAATATATATGGAATAAAATCCAAACCAAGACAAATCTCTTCCCTAGCTAATAAATAAATAAAGCTGTCAACATTTCCACTACCTAAACTGGTTCAGCACCTTGAAGAAATTAAAACCCAGACTGTATCCACATTCAGTCAATGTGCACTCACATCCATGCAAATCAATGTGGTAAAATCTTTAAAATGTTTGAATTCTGAAGAAGAATGATGTTTCTAGGCCCATCGCTGACAACACTGGATGGAACTCTGGTGGTGTAACTGTAACATAAAATGGACAAATATAAAAGGTAGTATAAGACGTTCTATGTATGATGTCAACTCACCAATTACTGTATGGGCTGTGTATGAGCTTGAACTAAGAAGGAATGAGGTGCTCAATGAATATGCTAGCTTTCTGAGCATTATTGGTTAATCCACATTAGAACATTACTTATTCCCCCAAATCTGGATTAGTCGGGTTAAAACTTAAATTTGTAATTACCTTTCTGCTTCTATAAGAAAATTAACTGGAATGTCTTCCCAGCTTTTCCTCAGCCTGAGCTGGGAAGGCATTTCATTGTTCATTGTTTCATCACAGAAGTAACCTCTCTTACTTCTGCCAATGAAAGAAGTGAGAGAGGTCAAAAACTGCCTCTACCCTAACCCCCCAAAAGTTCCTGTAAATTCTGAAAATCTGCACTTCACTGAACTGTCTTTGCTGTGAACGAGGTGCTTTACAAATCATGGCAGTGCAGCCAATGGGAAGATTAGCTGTTTAGGAAGGAGCTAATTCTTTCTGTTCATTTCATCAAACAAATGTATTTGTGGTTGGGGCACGTACCATAAGGGCCAAGTTCGTGCACAGGCTCAGCTGGCTAATTATTACAGTGTAGCACACTTGAAGATTATACTAACAGGTTCATTCACCTTGATTATACTACTAGACAGTGTATAGTGCTCGGAATAAACATGGTTTTACTTTCACCAATTAATAAGCAATAAGCTCCAAAACTAGCTTGGAAAAATATTTATTCTGTTAAGATTTAGGGGCAAAGGAGGGATTTGATTGAGGTGCCTCAGATAAAGTAGTTTGCCCTGGGTCCAAAACTACTGACTGCACCTCTGCCAGGCATTTTATATTTAAATTATAGCAATGTTAATAGATGTGTTATTTGGTATTTGTTTTCTTAGCTAGCAATGTACTGTATAATAAAGACCATCATAAATGTGAGACCTGTAAAGCAGCTAGTTAGCTACTTTAACTATGAGTACTTAGTTAGCTAGTTAACCATGATAAATAATAAAGTGTGGTAGCTTTCAGTTTAATTACAGCTGATTTGGTCATGTTTGTTCAGCTTTAGGTACTGCTATACATTTTTATTATGGTACAATAAAAGGTCTGGTTGATGTTTTGAAGTGTGATTCTGTCTGAAAGCTGCCCTGTGCTGATCTGAGAGTGCACTACGTGGCCATACGAGTGAGTGATTCAAGTCATGGTGTGAGAAGGTGATGGTGTGAGGGTTGTGTTTAGAAATAGTGTGGTTATACTTCTGCATTGTTTTATGCAGTGTGACGTCTGTGTGCACATCTTGAACTACATCACAAACTACTACTCACAAAGTCATCAAGAAGAATTTCTTCCCATAGCAGATCTATAATGGAGACAGTATACAACATAATTCACAGAGTTTGATGTAATACTGCATTTTTATTAATATTATTCTATTCTGTTGATGGCCCTGTGCTGAACTACTTCTGATCAGTACTGCACACACTAAGAAAAGGCTATCATCATTTTCAGTAGATCTGACCCACATAACAGGAAGATGAGTGACGGCTGAACATATCAGGAGGGGATGACCAAAAATGAGGCTTGTCATCAGACGTTTCAGCTCCATGTTCTTTGCCATGACAGGCAATTGTGTCATGGGATCCACGCACACCTGATTCTGAGTATTAAACAAATTGCTTCTTCAAGCCAGACTGACAGAACTTTGAAAGAAGGATACAGAAACAAGAGCTGAGCACTAAAATCACTACTGTCTGTTCTCATCGGAATGAGCAATTGGGGTCTCATTACATCTTTGTCAAACTCATGATTCCATATTACTGGACCATTAGCCCAGTGGAAGACATCCAGGGAAGATGTGAGGAACCTGCGACTAAAATAATTCTGCACCCTTAGAAATAAAGCTGTCAAAAAGGGTTTATGTGCAGCAGCACCATAGAACCACTATATTTGGTTACCTAAAGAACCTTTCAGTCGATGAGTTTTAGGAAAGCTATTTTTCAAGATGTGCAAGTGTGAAGAAAGTTTTTGAAATTTAAAGTTGGTTCTATACCAAGAATAGACAGGCTTGCAATGGATGTAATATTTTCCCCTCAAATCCAAGCTAAGAATCATTTGGTAAGCTTTATTTTTTGAGGATATACACAAAGTCAATTATAAAGGATTGCTGCTGCTGTTTGCATTGTTATTGCATTGTTACAAAAATTAATGAAACATTTTCCTGCCAAAGCTCTTCTTGAGAACTACTTTGTTGCCTCAGAGATGACGAGCCTTACCAACTTGTATGAGCACTTAAAGGGAAGCTCTTCCACAGAAAAAGCTATTGTTCTGAATTGTTTTCAAGTAAATGCTTGTGTTATTAATATAAGATGTAAGACCACACTGATTGGGCTAACTTAAAGACAAGCACCGTTGGAGGTCTCAAAACCTCAAGTTTATAAATAAATAAATAAATAAATAAATAAATAAATGAAGTTGCCACTAAAATTCCCTGCGGCAACTACTCTGACTCTTAAATGGATTCCGTTCCCTGGTCCTGTTTTTTCGATTCTGAATAAACATAATATGAACACATTTGTGCTGTGACATTTAATCAACAGGGGACACTCTGCCTCATAAATTGGATTAGTAGTGTTGTATTGAAAGCAGCAGCACTGCGAGTGATTCCATTACCCTAAACCCTGGTAAACAGAAATGCATTTACTAAAGACGGAGTTAAATGTTTTGTATGACAATGTTGCCCGTCAAACAGTGGAAAGGAGGGACACATTCAGAAATAATCATACGGCAAAAGGAATGTAATATTCTGGATACGAGAGTTCTGGGGTTGTGCCGTAGTGGGAAATAGCAATTAAGTCTCCTTGTCAACGGCCACGCTTGCACACAATTGTCATTTTAGACACAATAAGTGTGTAATGAATAATCTATATTTAAGATGCTTCTTTCAGAAATAGCAGAGGTACAGAGCATCAGAGACCACTGCAGAGAAGGTGCATTTTATCAGCTTTTGCTGATGGTGTGGTAAACATAAAAACTGCGTTTAATGGAAATAATGGAGCAACCAACAGACGGCTGCTGATTACTGTAACTGGGATTGTGCTGTGCGTGTGTAAAAGAAACAGAGAGATAGATAGAAGGAAAGAGAAACAGAAACAGAGAGACAGGGAGAGAGATACAGAGAGAGAAAAAAAAAGGGGCGGAGGTGGGGGCTATTTCACCAGGGGACGAACATGGATCGCAGCTGCTGAGCTGCTGAAATTTCATCAGTTGAGAAAGGAGCAAATCCTATCAGACAAGTCAGTGAAGGGAACGGAGTCTGCCGCCAGAGCCAGTGAGGAGGGCAAAATGAAAAGCAATGAACAGAACTCGGGACACAGTGGCCCACTGGTTATCAAACACACATGTGAAGGACAATGATGGAGACAATGGTAAGGCCAGGCTTAATCAGCTCTTTGGATCGAAAAACGCTGGTATTATTAGATAAATGTGGTAATTAAGCTAAATCAACAGAAGCTATCAAGATTTTGTGCATACTTTAATTGCTGTCACTTTAATATCGACATTATTGCTTTAATCAGTGAATTGTGATAACATTTAACTGTAATTTCCTGACTTTAACCATTAAAAATATAGCAAGGATATTTTTTGTAAACTGAAATTATGTTTAGTTACAGTTAATAGAGGTAAGTCTACCAGTAACACTTGACCGAAATGCAGTGTTCATTAGGGCTATACGACACCTACATAAGCCTTTCATAACAAATGTATTTGGATTATTCTACCAAATTAGTTCAAACTGCAGTCCCAAAAAGAAAAACAATTAAGTATTCAGACCTCAGACACTGACTCAAGGCATTAATTGAGATAAGCAAAATATTTACAACAATCCCCAATTACAAAAGGTACTTTCTATGGAGAGGTGGCTGTTCCAAACCTTAACCCCTAGATTTCAAGTTACAGTGTATAATACATTTATAATAATGTATGTTTTTTTTCTTTTTTAAAATATATTTTATATTTCTTTGAAGTGAAGTTGAAAGATTTAGATTCATCATGAGTTAAAAAAAACTTGTCCCACGTTTTTATGTCACTACCAAAGCGCAGAGTTTTACTGCACAGGCGGAGCCTTATTTTAATCACACCCCTGCATTTAAGATCAGGAAGTGAGACTGCATCCCTGTGCCTTATGGCCACATGGCCAGCAGTTAGATCACATTTACTTCAAGTAACATGTCCTGAAGTCTGAAAATCAATGGATAACATGTTACTACCGAAACAGAATTTCTGTGGTTAAGTAAACTTTGTGTTTTGATGAAAAATATGATTTTATGTGTGCACAACTGTTCAAAGCTGTGTTTGCTAGTCATGTAATCGCTAGCGTTTTTGAGTTAAGCTCAAAATTGGCTAGAATTGTCACTAAAACAGTCACTACTGGAACATTATGATTGTATTGGTAGTGAGAATTTATTTTAATAAAATAAACACAATTAAGCTATAGAGTTTTTCTAAGCAAAATGATTTTAGTCTAACATCCAAGTCAATTAAAAGTCCAAAATGTGTTTTCAACTTTAAACCAAAATGTGTTTGACTTTAAACCAATTCAGTAGTATGATCCATGTAGGCTAATTCCAACAAGCCATCACAACACTTGGTAAGGTGAAATGGCATCAAAATTGACAAAAGCAGCCTTTATGACAGCTTATGTCATGTAGCCATACAAATTCTTCCCTTCAGTAAAATTCACCATATACAGCACAACGACAGCAATGAGACATAGGTCAGTCATGTATTTCTATTTAATGACGTACAATTTTCCTACTTTTCTTCAGCTGATAAGCGGGCATGCAAGAATTGAATTGCATTGATGAGCTTACAAAGAGAACATTACTGTGAGTCACAGCGAGTCACTGAAAAGGCTAATCTTGCCTTTAAATTAAAGGACAGTTAACAATATGTCAAAAGGTCCCTACCATCTACTCACTCCACGAATGGAAAACTCTCCACTAATCAGCCTGTGCTGCTTTAAGTCAGATGCACACTGTATGTTCCTGAGAATAATAGTGCCCAAATTGCGTTCCTGTTTTTAGACTGTAGTGGTAAAAAATAAAAGCCTAGAGAGGTTGTAATCTCTAAATGGTAGTCACATGATCAGTATGTGCCTTTTATGTTTTCATTGCTTTTGGAGGGGATTCATAATGAGGACTGTGGTCTGCTGTTGGATGTCTTATGAATACTTTACACTGTGGATGCTTGAATGTATGTAGTGCTGAGACTTTGTTTTCTGAGCCTTAAGCAGTTGCCAGCAAGACAACACACCTTTAGTTTCATTTATTTCAGGTTTCATTACATATTATATCAAAATAACTGGTTGCAAATGCATTACACCTTCACCTGCTGAGCACAAGGATAAAGAAAAGGCTGCTGCCCATGAATTCTCTCAGTTTGCCATTTTTAGCATTCTACTGCCATCTGTGGAGAGAAGAGAGTCTGTAGCGAAGGAGCGTTCTACAGCCTGTCCACCTTCCATACACATTCCACACCTTTTCCATATAATAACAGAAATACTGCACTTCTACACTCCTCTTTTATGACATTAGCAAAATGCTAATGTATTGCCCTTGATGTTCACCTCAATATTTCCATCCTTAAACTGTTGTACCACTATTGGTTTCGAGCTCATGTCACTGCAAAAAAATATAAATAAATAAATAAAATCTTTAAAGCTGTGTACCTGCTCCTCATCTGAATCAGCAGGGATGTGATAAGCAGCTACTTTATTGTTCTAATCCATTGCTACATATGGGGATGATTTAGTGTTCAGTGATTCAGTCAGTTAAACCTCATCTTTTCCTGAGATCTTTAAGATATATAAACAAAAGCTATATATTAAAAAATCTAAAATACACTCCATGGATCTTATACATGATGTATAGAAGAGATCTTCATTCATTTTTGAAGCAAGAATGTCATCACGTATACTGTACTTATCATTACACTGTTCATTACATTATAATGTAATGACAGTTTTATTCATTACATTATAATAACAGTACATTGGAGTGTCATTGCAAGCAGGGAGAGGAGAGAAATGATAGGAATAGAAGACTGACATCATGCAATCCTTGTATACATTCAATCATTAATCTTATTTCCTATTTGTTATTTGGTAACTGCTGTTATGAGATTTGTTATTGATGTGTATATACAGATTTTTTTTTAAGTCAACAGTTATGTGATGCAAGTCGAGTTGACGCTGATCACAGATGACGTCATGAATTAAAGCAGAGGAGAAGAGAACTTTTTGCAACAAGTGACTTTAAAAACCCGATTCCAAAAATCCATGACCAAGCCAAACTTGACAGGTCAATAAAGCGGGATGCGCCCTTTCCAACAAGCCCTGGATTACTTTGCTAGCCTTCAGGGAACTGGAGATGCGGACCCCATGGAATCTCACAAATTTGTACCCGATTTAGGCGCACCCTAAGTGGCCTTGTCAAGACATTCATCCACGGCAGAATTCCAGAGAGGCAGAGAAATTTAGAGAGCCACAACTCTGTGAAAATAAGAGTAAATGACTTCAAACTTTACAGGCGTTATGCCCCCACTCCAACAATGTATAACTCTGTACTGTAGTCTTCCTAAAACTGAAGACAATGACATTCAACCTTGTTTTTGAAGCACTGTAGAGTGGTGCGCAATGTTAGAACGAAGCCAAACTCTGTCAGTCCGTAAAGCATGACATGCCCTTTCCAACGAGCCCTGGATGGCATTGCTATGAAACCAGGGATGGCGAGACCAAGAACACCAGGCTTCTCACTTGTTTTCTCTGAGGTGTCCATGCTAATAGTGTCAATCACATGAACAGCGACTAGTCAACATTAAGCTTAAAGTATCATCGCTCACATGTCAACTAGTCTGTGCAACCTCTAATACTATATAAAGGGTGCGATGATACACAACGCATTGCTGTTTTTGCATCATGACGTGATACGTTTTACAACAGATTTAGAAAAAAATGCTAACATAACTTTCTCATTTATTTTTATTATTATTTTTTTTTGGTACATAAAGTGTGGCTAAAATGAGTACTTTTCTAAAGTGGCTCAATCAAACTGCAGAATCCACAGTCAAATAGAAGTGGACTTTACTTCTGAATAGAGGTGGACTTTAGGACAAGTTAGCTATTGGAAGCTAAACTCTTCCCTGGCAGGGTTACTCTTTCGGCATGTTCAGACTTGGTATGTGTGCAAATCCTTTTCTTTTTACTCCAGTAACTGAGACATTTGAATGAGCGATCACAAATAAGCTAACACACAAATGCCAAATACATGCATCTGTAGTAGTACAGGCTAAAGCCCAGCTGCTTACATGCTGCATGCTGCTATGATTGAATCTGTGACTGCAGCCCATTTGTTCAAATGCAACCTTTAAAAGGCTTTAAAACTTTTAAAAGCAATACTTTCAGCACCTTTAGCAGACTGTGCTCATGAGGGAACATGCATAAATCAATAAGCAGCAACTATAACAAAAAAAACAAAACACAAGAGCTCTCCTCGAGAGCCTCCACCATAACAAGAGTCCATGAGCTGTATGAACAGGAACGATAGCGAGAGGCTACAATCACAGAGGAGTTGAACTACTGACTGTATACGTGATATATATCATTTATACACTTGTAGGTAGGAACATGCAGCCACTGTTGCTTCCGCTGGACGTCAGTGATGAAATTCCTCCATGCAAAAGATTGGAGCCCCTGGTCAAGTGACAGTGAAAATAAGTTAACATCCTCTACAGAGAACACACTAATGCACATTTGTAATGCACGATTACTGTTTATTTGTCGTATTTAACATGTTGAGGGAGAAAAAAAACAAAACAAAACAAAAAGTGTCGTGTGCAAAAGTGGTCAGAATTTATTTATTTATTTATTTATTTATTTATTTATTTACCAACACAGAATAACTGCAGAAAATGGCATACTTGAGATTGTTCCTTGTAGAATATATAATTCCTAACTCTTTTTAGCCAACACTAAAATGTAACACAGTGTGATACAATGCATTTTGGTTCATGGACTACTTGATACCTAGTGAACACTACAAAACATATGATGAAAAAGCTTGAGTTCATACTGGCTTTGGTCACCTGAGAAAGCACTGTAGCTGGGATTCAGTTTCAAGTCTCACTCGTGCTGTGTGCCAACTGTGAATCTAAGACACTGCAGTTGGCCACATAAGCTTTGCGAGAGAAAGACAGCAGGGTTCCTCTCCCCTCCATCACTATGCAATGTGCTACTCAGTTAAGCAGAGCGGGTTATGCAGCACAGTAGAATGTTTGTGCTTCAAGTATGGTAAGGCACTCAATACTGCATGGCCAGTAGTTCTGTAAAAAGCTCTGTACACACTAGAGGAGACTTGCGCAAGCCTTTACGTGTGTCTGCTGTGGGAGAAAAACAAATTAAAAATGAATAACAATATACCTATAATTTAGCTTATGATCTTCTCTAAAGCATGTTTAACCTAAAAACAATCATGCACACTTTCATTTTGTTACCATGTAGTTGAAATATAAAGTGTATTATCAAATTTTCACCTCTCTGACACATCACATGGCAAATACACCACTGGGAGCAGAGCAGACTGTACACTTTATTTCTCCGTTGTCATTACGGAGGCTAACCCAGTCACCATGGGCCTCCTGAGGTGTGCGATCAATGTAAAAATAGTTGGAAGAGTGTGCAGTTGTAATGACTCCACAATCTTCCCTGTCATTTCCCTGGGGGAGGCTGCCTGTGCGCTGGGTTAGTCCTGTCATGCTCATGCCTGAGCCAAAATCATGTCTCATGAGTCCCCTCCCCTCCTGCTAACAATAACTGCTGCATCATTGAGTGGCAGGGTACCTAATGACTAGTGCTTTTCTTCGGCTCTGCTTTTTCACTGCACCAGGGCCAAATGGAAAATCTCTCTGCTTGTGAAGATAGAAAAATCAATAATCTATTCTATTCAATGGGCTCAAGTGTCACAGTAACTAGATAGGGCTGGATGAGAAGAACTTTTCAGTGGCAAGCCACAGAATAAAGTGTTTTCTTTCTCTTTCACTTTTGCTTGCATGAGGTAAAGAATCATATGTAGAATTACAATTTTTTTTTGTTTTTGTGAGTACTGAAGCCTTAAAAATAAAGTATCACATTAACAATCTTACCAGCCTTATGCTTAAGAAATTAATCCGAAAATTAAAGACTTGTTTCTCTTCTCTTGCTATCCTACCAAGTGGTGTCTGATCTGAAAATTAATCCCTGTGATTAAGCTAAAGCAGCAAGGTAATGGGTTTTGTTCCTTGAACTACAATCACAAGGCTGAGTCGCATATCCTATCCTTCCCATGAAGCTGGCAGACGGTATTGGCAACACAATGATTTTATACTTGGCTGATAGAAATTGGAAATCATCTTTTGAAATGGCGGTATCATCTGCTACCTTCTTCACAAGGCAGCTCACTATTGCAATGCGTGAGCTGGGTCTCTAACACTCACTTTCGCCCACACACATATACACACACACACACACACACACACACACAATACACACACAAGCAGACGTCTGCTCTCTTCAAAAGTTGTGCCATTTCTAGGTTTTCCTTCTCACACAGAGTCTTTCTAACAGGGTTCTTTAAGGAACCACAACTAAATACTCTGACTTGGAAAGAAAGGATGTTCCAGACTTAATGTTGTCTACATGCCACCTTTTTATCAGAACTTTCCAGTTAATGACTCAATAAAGCTTGTCATGGTTAAAGCAGAGACGGGCAGAGATAAGTACAGTGGGCCCCAAAAAAGTATGTAGAGACTTCAACCATTGCTAAACTTCTTTAGGTTATTTCATGAAACATTTAGGCTAATAAAATGACACTTGTTTCAGAGAAAAATACTTATAGCACATCAAAAGCACAACAGTTTAGCACAACACTGTTTAAAGTAGTACATGGCCATATTTTGTCATTTTAATATGTCCGAAGATTAAAAAAAAAAATGTTAACAGTATATACTCTACAAGAGCAGTTTTTATCCTCAATTTGTGTACCTTCAGAATCAATACATGTGTGTTTTTTGTCTCTTTTGTGAGTGATCGGCCTTATATCAACTTTATGACATTGTGTATACAACACTCCTCTACAGAATACTGAAGACCTTGCTTTCTGTTTCTTGTAGATATGTATGCACTACAACTCCTCAGGTTATTGATTATTCATTGTGGTTATGGAGAGCTGAAAGTTTGATGGACATAGCAGCAGTATAAGGCAGGAGGGCCTTGTCAGAAGCAAAACTCTGGGAAATCTCGCTTCCCTTAGTTATTGTTGCTGCATCCATCAAACTTTCAGTTCAGGCTACCTGGTAGCGTCCATAGTACCAACAAACTTTGTACCAACAGACCAACAGATGTTCTGTAGCACAAAAAATAAGAAGCACATTTTTTGGGTGGGGGCGATGGCCCCCAGTATCCCCCGATCACCGATGCTAGTCAGTGCAGCCGTCTGTTAACTGACGAACAGAACTGGCGGTTGGCGCTTTTCTCAGAGCGCGTTCAGTTGTCTTATTGATGCTGCGTTAGCGGCAGTTTGAAAAAGTGCAGTGGTGCTTCACAGGTCTCGGAGGAAGCCTGTGCTAGCTTTCGCCCACCTAGTGCTGGTAGTATCGTGTGATTGGGGGAGTCCTAACTGGTGGATGGAATTGGACACAAAAATTCGGGAAGAAAATTGGGGAAAAAATCAAAATAAATAAATAAACAAACTGACTATACAAGATATTCATTGCACACTGACAAAATATAAACGTTGGCCAAATTAAAGCCAAAACATAGGGTAATTGTAATGAAACAATAAACAGAATGATGTGTGTGAGCACAATAATAATAATCTTTAGATATCATATTTTTACAAAATGATTATTACAGTAACCTAGACAAAGTTTAGCTTACCTTAGAGTCAGCATAGGTCTGCCAGGTAACTGTTTTGAAACTAAACCATCCATGTAGTGTTCCATAGATTAATCCAAAGCTTTCCAGCTTCAGGAAAGAAATAAAAATATCACCACCCTCCAGGTGATCAGAGTAGTACATCTGGCCCCATATGTTCCTCAGTAACACCTTTCCACCATTTCTTCACCTAATAATTCTAACCAATTTACTGCCACTGCCATTCTCACTGCAGATTTGTTCTGAGGAGGTCTGAGTTTCCTTCACTTGACTGAGGATGTAGCATTTAGCGATGACTATGGCTATGACTACAATCATAATTTTACAGTCAATTCTGTCATCAAGCTATATAGTTTGTTAACAATAGCTATGCTTGCCAAGCAACAAAGATAACACTTTGACCATGGCTTAGCCAATCAAATGTTAGAACCGGAACCATTTTATAAAGAGAATGTTTATTTTCCACTTAAAATCAGGTCTTTTATCATTTACAAGTTTTGGGAATTTTTTTGCTCTGTTAGCATTGGTTGCTAATACACATTTGCTATATGTTCCTTGACCACACAGTCTTATGGTTCTCTTTCCTCTGCTTCTACCTGTCCACTGGAGCACAGACCATACAGTGCAATGCTGAGTTGACTGACAGATTCGATTTATTTGAACCCATCCCGGCGCAGCATGTGGGATAGTCAGGGCCTGGGCCTGTGGGTTCTAACCAGGCAGAAAGATAGAGAGACTCTGAGGGGCATCTTGGCTGAGCGCCACGCCGCAAGCAGCAAATGCAGCCCACGCTTCAGCTCCGACTCAGAGCGCGCTCTGCCAGCCTCTTTTAATGAACGCTGGATAAGGTGAGCCAGAGGGAGCAGGCGTCTGCGCCGGAGGAGAAAGTTATTGATATCCCAGATTCATAATGATGACACTCTTTCACCTTTGCCATCACTCTCAGCAAAGCAGCGGGTTGCAGCTGCATGGATAGAGTTGCTTCTCTGACCCCTTCACTTTTTCTTTTAGCTCCTGTGTAGAGGCATTTTACTGTGCAAGGAGCTAACGAGGATATAGTGATTAGCTGGGAAATGACAAGAATAGCTAGGAAACTGCACAAAACTGCAGTAAGGTACAACAGTGTCTATATGGATATGAATAAAACAAAATAATCATTCCCGTACTGCTAATATGAAATCCATTGCTTTGAAATGATGAATGGCCCTGAGTTGACTTCACTTCATTAAACATTCTAGCATATATATTAGCATGGTGGGCTGGCTCTAGCATTTGGTGGCCCTAAGCAGGATTTTTTTTTGGGGCCACAGGATTTTTTTTGGGGCCCACCATTTGCCTAGCCACTAGCTTACCAGCTACCTTTAACTCAGCTAATGATCTAACCCTGATTTTCTGTCTCACAACAGTGAATCATTCTTTACTAGGAAACATCACCATGGCAACTTATGTTGCACGCCTAATCTGCTCCAGGGCAATAAGCACTAACATAGTGATGGTGGCTACAGCATTGCTTATGACCATAAACGTTTTACTTTGCACATTTTTCCATACTATGATGTCTTTTTCCTCTTCTTCTTCGAAAAATATGCTGCTTAACAAACATCGCGCTTTCATGTGCACATGCACAAGAATTGATCAAAGCCGAGCATCCAAAGCTGAGTTAACAGAGGAAGTTGTTAAAGCGAGTTAACCGCTGCTGTATTTAGGTTTTGTGATGCTGAAACTAAGGAATAGGGCTGAATAATGAATCATTTTTATATAAACATTGTGATTTAAAGAAGCACTATACGATTCTGGAGAACTGTCGATATGTGAACTCAACAACCAAACAAACACACCCCTTCCTTCAGTGCTCCTTCAGAAGCTCCGCCCCCCAAATTCATGGACATGCATTGCTACAATTTCTGCTGCAAAACTAACCAGTTGCTATCACAAACATCTGCAAACAGGACAAAACAATACTGACCTATTATTTCTGTAAATCAGAAGGAGCAACCTCCTCATTCCCTTCCATGTATTTCAGCTCTCAATGAAGTTAAAGTCAGCTTCTTTTTCGCCAGCTTCTTGATAGAATTCTCCCATTCCACCTTAAAAGGTGCAACATTTAAGACTACATTCTGGTGCCTCAGCTTCTTATTCAAATTTTCGTGCTCCATTTTAAAAGGTGCAGCAGTTAAGACTGCAATCTGGTGCTTCAGCTTCTTGTTCGAATTTTCCCCTTCCACCTTAAAAAGGTGCAGCAGTTAAGACTACAATCCGGCACCTCAGCTTCTTGTTTGAATTTTCCTGTTCCGCCTTAAATTGTGCACGCATGCTGTGTGGGCGGACATTGTCTGGGTAGGGCAAAACAAAACGCGGGGAGGGCCAACCTTTTCGCAGGACAGGATTAACATGCATGCGCCGCCGGACCGGCTATGAAAACAAAAAAAAAAAAGAGGCTTGGATTTCAGCACACATAGGGGCATCGTGACTTCTCTGCTCAGAACACCATTACACCACTATGTCTTTACATAGAAAATAGTTGTTTGCTGCTATATTAATGTTTAAAATGTCACGTATATCACCCTTAAAAGGGTGCAATTTTTTGTGAGGAGCTGCCATTTAAAATATGCTTCATTGTTCAACAGCAATGTTTCGGAGGGAAATTCAATCTAATAACACAATGCTTGTGAAGCTTGAAGCCTCATGAAATAGATGTGCTTGACCTCTGGGCAAACTTAAGCCTGGAGCTTAATTCATAATAATCACATTTAAATCACAGTCGCAATATTGGCCAAAAAAAACTGCAATTCTACATTTTCACCAAATCATTCGGTCCGACTCAGGACCCCTGACTTTGTTGAATGTGCTTTTGTTAGACAGACCCCAGATTAACTACTGCTTGTTGTCCAACAAATAGCCAAAGCAATGTCAATGTTTGTATGCAAACATTATGATGGCATAACGTTCACATACAAAAAAAATCTTTACCTTTCCTCCTCATCTTCTCTTCTTCTGTTATGTTTTTTTTTTTGTACCAGATACATACATTCTTTTTAATCAGCCACTTTCCTTCCCTCACCCAAGCACCACAGATAACATAACGATTTGGTAATAACCCAAAAGTTGTTAGGGGGCCCCCTGGCAGGTGCAGGGCCCTGAGCAGCCACTTATGTTTCACTATTAGCATGTTTATAGCTATTTTTTCTTACACACACTCTAGCATGCTGTTGACAAACTCATGGCTCTCTCTCTCTATCCCTTGCAAATACTATTTCTGATAACTGTGTGTGCATGCAGTATTTTAAAAAATTAAGAATGTTAGCACATTAAGTCATTGTCACAGCATGCACCTACTTCAGTTCCAAGCATTATGTCGTACTGTTCAATCACAAAGCCATTTTCGTCCTATACTGGACTGAGTGAAATGACAATGAAACTTTTGACTAAGAATGCAGCAGAATAGCAGACAGGAACTGATGAATCAAGTGATTGGTCAATTACTCTACCCAGCTGGTGGCTGTGAATCTGCTGATTGCATCTTACGGCGTCTGGTGGAAAAAAAAAGCAGTGGCTGTCTAAACACCACAGAAGCAGGGCTGAAATATGCTGGCTTAAATTGCATGACACCTGTCAACACAATTAGTAAAGATTTTGGGCCTCTGATAATGTAATTGTAATTTAATGTAATTTAATGCAATTTCAGTCAGTCATTTAAGAAATAGGGAACCTCTAATATAAAGCAAATACAGCCAGAAGAGCAATGAGGTGCATTTTATGTTATATTCCTCCTCTAAAACCCATAACTCATGCAATTACTGCTAAATGTCATTGCTCGTAAGTATTTAATAATTTCTGAGCATATTATCTGTGTTAAATGAATGTCCTAATCACTTCTCTCGATTAACTACTGATCTGTATTTTCCAGCTAGACACATTAAACCATCAAAGCATGTGAGTTCAAAGTAAACCATTCTTTTGGTCACAAGAAAGAGATTGATTGAAATGCTCCTTTGTTGTCATGTTGAAAGAATCTCCTCCCAGGAGGCCACAGAATATTCCCCAGCTCCTAAAGCACAGCTATTTTCTTCCTTCACTAAGTGTTCAGTCTATAATACCCACAAAGGAAGTGATGGGGCCATGCTTGTGAGTCGTTACGACTCGTGTGCAATTTTCAACTCCAAATTTTCAGCACTCTCTGAGTGACTGAAATAGAAACATACAGAAGTAAACGTTCCACTTCTTTCATTAGACACCTTAGAGCTAATAAAAAAAAATTAAATATATTTATTTACACTCTATTAGTGGGTGGTATGGCCAAAAATATATATCATGGTGCAATTAAAATTGACAGTTTTGGTCTATCACAGTATAGATCTTTTTTTTCCAAAATAAAACCCATTCTTTAATAACCACAGTAATGATTTTTCTGATTTTTGTTTGTGCAAAGTAGTAAAAACAAAACTGAACAATACGTAGATAAACATGTCATACTGTTTTCTAACACTAACTCCGCAGGCCCACCCAAATGGTCCTAAACACTTTACCTCTGAATTTCTACAAGGCTGAAGATGGCTTTTTATTCAGCAGCTTTTTGTTTGAATTTTCTGCTGCATCTTAAATAGAGAAGCGGTTAAATTATGGCATCTGCACAAGCACCAGAATGTACATCATTTAAGGTGAAAGGAGAAATTTGAATAAGAAGCCAACTTCAGCTTTGTCGAATTTATCCAGTCATTTGTCTTATAGAAGTGTACCATATAATTTTTATGCGTACGACACTGCTGGAATTTAGAGAATAATAGAGTTGTTCATGGCTTGTACAAGTCCATGACTGTAGCACTGTCTGATGCAGCGGAGCATGTTAGGCAGCTTCTCAGGTGATAAGAGGAAACAAACAGTGCAGCAATTGCTCTGGTGTTGATATTAAACCAAGGCTAATCCCCCCAAAAAAATCTGTCCACTGCCTTGAAAATAAGGTACAAGTAAGAGTACTTGTGATCGTTACACCAGTGTGCCACAAACAAACAAATAAATAAATAAATAAATAAGGGGTGGGAATCTCTAGGCACCTCACGATTCGATTCGGCACACGATCTCTAGGCACGATTACGATTCAGAGGGCTGCGATGCAATTATAAAACGATTATCAATGTATCTTTTTTTCTATACATGATTTCTATTTTCTTACTGTCTGAGGACTTGGTACTTTTAAAGCTAAGTATTTGTAATGATCCTTAATGAATTTATGTCCAATATCTTTTATTAATGAAACAAATGGAAGTGATGTGGCAAGAGAACTAGAAGGCTCTCATTCACTGCTCTTGTTTGGAGACGCTGCTGCCACTCATCTGCGATAAAATGCGCTGTTACGGTGAAATAAGATCCAGTGGTGATGGATCTCCACGCAGCACGTTACAGCTGCCCCACCCGTTTTCTTTAGTGATTTTATAACTTCGGTTTTGGTCTCGTGGTAGAGAGTTGGTGGTCAGACAGGACGTGTGCAACACAGCGCGAAAGCGCTGTTTCTCAACGAATGAGAACTGGCGTGCAGACTGCAGGTCACCTAGCAACGAGGTTTCGCCTGGCTAGTAGTGAACGAAAAAGGAAAAGAGAAAGACAGAAGAACATTTGGAGACGAATGGACTTATTTGCATTTATAAGCAACGTAACCTAGTTGGTTTCCTGACACGTTAAATCTGCAACGAGAGACTGTCAAACACTAAAAAGTTGAGAAGATGAAGTCGCTTCTCGTTCGAATTTTCCCATTCCACCTAAAACGGTGCTGCATTTACCTTCGGTGCCTAAGGCAGAATTTAAGGTGGAACCGGAAAGTTCAGCAAGAAGCTGGCGAATGAGAAGCGACTTCAGCCTCGTAAAACAGCCGAAAGCTGAAAGACATTTTACAAGAAACTATTCAACTTTTGAGGACAAGTTTTCTGGCGGAGATGGAAGAAAAACAGCTATAGCTAAAGCTTAAAGCAGAGCAGAGTAAGTCTGCGTTTTCGTTTATATTGTTTAGTCTGTACTGGACATTACCACATACTGAGACATACTGGACATTAAATGTTGTGCCTCTCAAGGTGGTTTGATTTTTGTTGAAAGGACATGGCTCTTCTTATCATTTGTGTTGTGACTCCTGATCTAACCTGGCTTTTAACGCAGAGGGAGCCGGTCGGATTTCTCACTCAACCAGTAGTGTTTTTGTTATGTGCCGCCACAGACTGTCCGGGCGCTGCACTTCCACACTTCCAAGTTCCGGCTTTTGCGTTCTGTCAACATTACGTTATAAATTAAATATTTAGAAAATCGAGTTTTGACGTTGAATGAATCGATTCAGAATCGTTCACGTCCGCATCGCAATGCATCTAAGAATCTAAGTCGCTTCTTATTCTCCAGCTTCTTGTTCGAATTTTCCCGTTCCACCTTAAATTCTAACTGAGGCGCCGAATGTAAATGCGGCACCATTTAAGGTGGAACGGGAGAATTCGAAAGAGAAGCTGACTTCAGTTTTGCCACTTTTTAGTGTTTGACAGTTTCTCGTTGCAGATTTAACATACAAGGAAACCAACTGTGGTGCTTATAAATGCGAATAACGCATCGCTGCTATGTGACCTGCAGTCTGCACGCCGGTTCTCAGTCGTTGCGAAACAGGGCTTTCATGCAATGTTGCACACGACCCGTCTCAAAGATACTTTACTGACACAGCGATCCTCCCCGTCTCTACAACAAACCAAAACCAAAGTTATAAAATTACTAAAGAAAACAGGTAGAATAGCTGTAATGTGCTGCGTGGACATCCATTACCACTGGATCTTATTTCACCCTAACTGCGCATTTTATCGCAGATGAGTAGCAGCAGCTTCTCATGCTCCAAACAACAGCACTGAATGAGAGCCTTCTAGTTCACTTGCCACATCACTTCCATTTGTTTTATTAATAAAAGATATTGGAAGTAAATTCATTATGGATCGTTACAAATACTTTGCTTTAAAAGTACCAAGTCACTTTAAATAACAATAACACCGAGTTACTTAGTCACTTTAAAATGTATATTGTCTCTACATTCTGTATATATTGTGTATATTTTGTGTATATTTAATAAATTTTAGTTGGTTTTTCTTGTATTTTTATTTTTACTTATTTACTTTCTGTAGAGTGATTAGCTGAGCCTCACCACAAGCATTTTAGTGCATAAATGTCCTGACATGTTGTTCAAATGACAAATAAACTTGAAACTTGAGCTCACACAGTGAGAAAATATAAATGCTATATAGAAAAAAAGATACATCGAGATGCATCGATAATCGTTTTATAATCGCATCGCAGCCCTCTGAATCGTAATCGAATCGTGAGGTGCCTAGAGATTCCCACCTCTAATATATATAAAAGTTTATTTATTTCAGTAATTCAATTCAAAAAGTGAGACATACATAGATTCATTACACACAGAGTCATCTATTTCAAGGGTTTATTTCTCATAATGTTGATGATTATGGCCTACAGCAATGAAAACCCAAAAAAGTCAGTATCTCAGAAAATTAGAATATTATATAAGACCAATTTAAAAAATGATTTTTAATACGTAAATGTTGGCCTACTAAAAAGTATGTACAGTATATGCACTCAATACTTGGTTGGGGCACATTTTGCATGAATTACTGCATCAATGCGGTGTGGCATGGAGGCGATCAGCCTGTGGCACTGTTGAGGTGATAGCGGCCTTCAGCTCGTCTGCATTGTTGGGTCTGATGTCTCTCATCTTCCTCTTGACAATACCCCATAGATTCTCCATGGGGTTTAGGTCAGGTAAGTTTGCTGGCCAATCAAGCACAGGTTTTGGTACTTTTGGCAGTGTGGGCAGGTGCCAAGTCCTGCTGGAAAATGAATTCCGCATCTCCATAAAGCTTGTCAGCAGAAGGAGGCATGAAGTGCTCTAAAATGTCCTGGTGGACGGCTGCACGGACTTTGGACTTGATATAACACAGTGGACCAACACCAGCAGATGACATGGCTCCCCAAACCATCACTGATTGTGGAAACTTCACACTAGACCTCAAGCAGCTTGGATTGTGTGCCTCACCACTCTTCCTCCAGACTCTGGGACCCTGATTTCCAAATTAAATGCAAAATTTACATTCATCTAAAAACAGGACTTTGGACCACTGAGCAACAGTCCAGTCCTTTTTCTCCTTGGCCCAGGTAAGACGCTTCTGACGTTGTCTCTGGGTCATGAGTGGCTTGACACAAGGAATGTGACAGTTGTAGCCCATGTCCTGGATACGTCTGTGTGTGGTGGCTCTTGAAGCACTGACTCCAGCAGCAGTCCACTCCTTGTGAATCTCCCCCAAATTCTTGAATCGCCTTTTCTTGACAATCCTTTCAAGGCTGCGGTTATCCCTGTTGCTTTTTCTACCACACTTTTTCCTTCCACTCAACCTTCCATTTACATGCTTGCATACAGCACTCTGTGAACAGCAAGCTTCTTTAGCAATGACCTTCCAGCAGTCTTCCCCATGATTGTGTAGCCTGCTGAACCAGACTGAGGGACCATTTAAAGGCTTAGGAAACTTTTGCAGGTGTTTTGTGTTGATTAGCTGATTAGAGTGCAACACCATGAGTCTACAATATTGAACTTCACAATATTCTAGTTTTCTGAGATACTGACTTTTGGGTTTTTCATTGGCTGTAGGCCATATTCATCAACATTAAAAGAAATAAACGCTTGAAATAGATCACTATATATATACATATATATATATATATATAAATATATAAAATTGAAAAAAAAAATAAAAAAAAGAAAGAAAGAAATCAATCCAACCAATCAATCATCTAATCCAAAGCCTTGGTGTTTTGCCCAGGAAGCCTGACTCCCACCCTCACCCCTGTGTACACATTACAGAATTCAGCTGGTTAACAGCCTTAATAGGCTATATCACATTAACATTTAGCAGATGCTCTAATAAAGCTCTAATAAAATGGGCTTACTTAGATATTTTCCAAAGAAAAGAAAAACAGATTAGGTAAGTAAACAGAGCAGGCATTTAGTTTGGGGGGGGCAATGCATCTCTCTCCTCACTCTCTTATGTCCAAGCTGGGTAACTCTTATCCCAGCTCTCTTCCCTTACAGTAACAGCCTTTCAGTAGCCTAACTGCTATACTGCAACCTGAGCTTATCTACACACTTTATGGCTAAGTAAAGTAATGTATCACTTATAGAATACACTTCTGTGGCTGCAGCAACATGCTGGTACTTTTGTCACACATTGGGAGAGACTCACTTCCCACAACAAACCCGCTAAGTTAGACTGAGTCATATACACAGGTGCAGTTAAGCTGGTGTCCATGGCCGAATGAAGCACTGGAAAGAGGCGAACTGTGGAGCATTTAATTTAGCAATCGCTAAAATTAAAAAATTAACTGTTACTGAAAAATAATTAGCCCACATTAATTCATATAATTAGGTGCTTGTTTGTCTCCATAGACAGAGTGAAAACATGGATTCGGAATGAAAGCCAGAGCTCAGGGAGGGATAGATGAGGAAAGAGAAGAGAGGAGGCAAGGAGAGGAGAATGTTCGAGCAGGGGAAACAGGAGAGGACAGGGCAAAGGAAACAGAGAAAGATGAGACAAAAAAAATCCAAACATAAAGTCTGGAAGGACCCAGATTTGCCTAAACCTCTCTTTTGTCAAGAGTAATTTTGACAATGGATTCCAAAATAAAGTTAGAAGTCAAAAAGTTTAGTAACATTCCTTGTTCATTGTTAATGATCTCCTTTTTCACACTAATTAGTAGACTGTAGGTGACCCTGTTTAAATCAAGCTGAAATTTCATAATTAGTTTTTATGTGTGTCTGTGTGTCTGTGTGTGTGTGTGTGTGTGTGTGTGTGTGTGTGTGTGTGTGTATGTTTGTGTGTGTGTGGTGTATTTCTGTGCATCTGCTACTGAACATCTGCTAATATTTAAATGTAACCCAAAAGCAGATCTGTCAGTCAGCCTTATATCACAAACCCAAGGTACCAAGAAGAAACAGCCACAGGCTGCATAATGTCTTTCAGCTCCAATGGCAGCTTCGGCATCACAGAATCAGACTCCATCAGATGGAGCGGAACTGATGGGCATAAGTCTGATTTGTCTGTCACCAAAAACAAACAAACAAAAAATAGTAAATAAATAAACATCTCTGTGCCAAGCTCCATCATGGAACCATTGTTTTATTGAACAGCATGCCAAAGGTGATGAGTTCTGCAAAGTTTCATTTCAGCTCAAACTTGCAGTCCAGATGGTGCTTCTAGTAGTCACATTCTCACACTCCATGCCTTCAGTCTTGCCCAATTCACAGTTCTTTGGGGTATAATTGGCAGTGATTAATTGGATAGTTAGGAAGCCACGAACACAAACAATGTAAGGAAATGGCCGCTATATGAGGCATGCAAATTGCCCAGCGCTCTTATCTTGTGGGGTCATTGCTAAACATTGTTCAAAGTGGTCCAGGGTTGATTTCCTCTCATCAGAAACCTTATTAAAAGTCACCAGTGACTGAGAGATTCTGTCCATTAACCGTATTTCCACCCTCAGGATGTATGCAAAAGGAGCATGTTTAATAGTTTGCCTTCGGCTTTCCTTTATCATCTTTGGAAGTTCAATTAACAACCTAATCACCTGAAATTGAGGAAACAACCCTTTCATTTCAATAATGGTTGTAGGCTTGATTATCTTACTAATCCGTGATAAGGCTCAGCTGCTGTTCATCAATTTTTCTTCTCTGCAGCTGGATTTCCAATATGTTGTCTGATCAGTGCTGATTAACAGATGTTGTCACTAAACTGAGAATATGGAAATATTAGTTCTATTTAAAAGAGAATGTATACATGTATATGTATGGATGAGCTGGATGAACATGTGTAGAACAGCTCCATACATGGTAATGAAGCTCAGTATTCAATATTCTTTGCACTAAGAACACAGCCTTGGACTGTGACAGCAAATAACTGTTTAAAGCAGGAGCTATGGAACCATATGTCTCTGGTTGTTTCACTCCATCTCCTTGAAGCACTGGATCTTTTAGCTTATCCCTATACTATGTCCTACACACAGAGAGTCTGTTTACACCCTGCATGAACAAGTGTTTCCATTCCAGATCGTATCTGGATAAACTTTAAACAGTTGCAGTTTTCACTGAAATGCATCCCCAGGGTGAGCAGATGAGATCCAATTTCACTTTTTCTGCATAAAAACACTGCAAAACATACATAATTTCAGGTAAATTGCAAGGTGAAAACAGCTCATAAGTGAGTACACTGAGAATAAATATAAATGGAAAAAAATATTTAAAATAGGAAAGAACTCACATCTAAGTCTATGGATTATTAACAGATTATTAACCACACAACTTGATTGGCTGAAAAGCATTCTACCCATGTTTTTTTTTTTATGTCTGATAACATGCATAACTGATATCTTGCACAATAGACATGACAACTTTACTCAATTTTTGCAATTTGTGTGATGACATTAAATAAAAAAAAAGTGTCTGGTGTGTATCGTTTTAAAGCAAAACCAATTTTGAATATTTTGCATTTTCATGTTGTTTATATGCATCACACTTGGATATATCAAGCTGCTGCAACTACTTTTTTCATAAGATATTGCTAATGTTAAACCTTAGTACCCTATTTGCATGGTTGTCTTCTATGTTTCATAACACAGGAATGATCCAACATCTCTCTGGCTAGAGCAGTCACACTGAGACAAAGTATATGCGAGTAATCTGGGTTCAATAATTACCCAAAATCCAGTCTATACCTTGAAATTCTATCGCTGTTTTTAGGCTTCGTAACTCAGTAAGTTACAGATATGACACACATACACATATCACAACAATCAGCAAGACTTCTCCTCTGTTACGATCATGGGATCACAGAAGCGTAGCAAAGAATCAGCAAGTAATCCAAATTATGACCTAAATCCACTCATTATCCTGTTATTATATCTCTGTGTTTATTCCTTATAAACATAACATACTGTGGGTGTTTTGGTTCAGTATTTCTCTTTGTGTCTGAGTGCATGCAGCGAGTAAACAGAGCACTATGATTAATCAAAAACTTCAGAGAATGAAGGGAGCTTCTATTTACAGCTAAAAATAGATCATTAATCCCTATTTCCTAAGTTTTAAAAAAATGTTTTATTTTGTTGAATTATTTTGACTGATTGAAGTTGAAACTGCTGAAGAGCGAGGGAGATACATGGAGACACACAGCCTGTATCACATGCACAGCACATGCTGTTACGTGACAAATAACAAGTAGCAACATATGGTATGTGTGACTAACTCATGTAAATAATTTGTAAATGTAATTGCAACTGACCAAAATACAAAAACAACTGCACAAATTTCCCTTGGGTTATAAGAGTTCAAAATATAGATTTGATTTGATTTGCTTTCCTTTTTTCATTGCTTTACAAAATAGTTATATTAAAGCATTCGTGTTGAATAGCTGTAGAGTTTTTATTTTGAGATAACAATTTCTCTCATATTCTATCAGTGAAGTATACATCAGCCAGACACCCTGATTTCAAATCTCTATGGAGATTTGAGGAAGTGCTACTGAGGTAATAAACCATGATGAGACAAAACATTAGACACGTGAACAGCCATTGTGTTTGCTAAGCATCGCTCTAATTAATGTGTGGCCTCTTCATGCTAGAGTAAAGCACTGGTCTCCATGGACTTATTGAAAGGTCCTCCCTTCCTTAGTACAGCAGAATACATGCTGTGTCAATTTGAGGGGCATCACTGAATACACAATACTTCACCATAAACTACACCTTTTTTTGGCTGCCTAAGTAGTAAAGAGGCAATATTACTTCACAAACGTCACATGCTTGAAAATCTCCCCACAGGCTCTTGCAACAGTTTGAGAAAACCAGCAGAGTTCAGTTACTTCCTCAGGAAATGACAACATGGAAAGCGTAGTGTGTACACAATACGGCAAAGTCCTCAAGCGTCTGTCTGTCTGTCAGTCTGTCAGTCTAATCACTTTAATCCCTGCCTCACCGCACACCTGTGGAACTGATGTGGAAGTTCTCATTACAGAATCAAATGACACACATGGAGTGTCAAAACACTTCCCCTGACACTGATGGTGTAACAAACTGTACTGTGGAAAAGTCAAATACTACCTTTCATTTATTTAACTTCCAGGCAAAACAGTCATTAAGTTATTCTTTTTTCAACATCCATAAAAGGCAAAAACATAGATAGGATTCTGTGCAACATTCTGCATAACTAGGGGCCGAAAGCAGCACTTTTCAGGGGTATAAAGCAACAACGACAAGGTGTTGTTGTGTAGTAAACTGCGCCAACCGCAGAGAAGATGGTTGGAGAATATTTAATATCCTGAGGGGATCACATCCCTTTGCCAAACACCACAGAAGATTATGGATCCAGGCCATCAAAAGAGTGGATTGGGGTCCTAATGGTCCCAAAGGCAGCGAAAGTCTGTGTAGCCCCTACTCTGTGTCCGAGTGTAGTGGTTTTTTGACAGGGTGACTAACTATCAACACCTCTGAACTGTAGTTTTAATACCGGTAGCATTTTCTGAGACAGTGATTTAGATGAGGCAGAAGTCAGCTTCCTATTTGCCAGTTTCTTGTTCAAATTTTCCCTTTCCATCTTAAGCGGTGCCTAAGCGGACAGTGACCTGAGGTGCCAGAATATAACTGCTGCACCATTTAAGGTGAAACACCAAAATTCTAACAAGAAGCTGGAGAATAGGCAGCTGACTTTGGCTTTATGTGATTTAGGCTATCAAACTATCCTACCTACAGTTTTATGTAGGGCTCTCCTATAAATGTGCGCTACAGTAGGACATTTGAACACACAAATGTTCCAATGAACACCGGTACATTTCCCTTTGCTAACGTTAGCTAGGGAGGTAATAAGCAAGTCGACACTGTTCGAGTCATATCAATAATGGCTACACTACATTATATCGGTTTTGTTCAGTAGCCTAACTAACTGGCCAACTAAACTGTCTGCTTAGCAACACCAACGGTACCACCATGCCTCTGATATCGTCAAATAAGGAGAAGATACACAGGCTCAACAAACAACTAAACCAGGTAAGTGGGGCAAGATTCATGGGACGTGTCAGCAAGTCATAAAGGTTTTTGTGATTTGGACAGCTCCTATTAGCTAAACATTTAGTGAATAGCAAATTTAGAGGACCTGATGACTAACAGATACTGACAGTCAACTATTATTAGCTGATTTACAAAAATGGATTTCAAAAATCCATTTTATCCAAGATTGTTACAAATGCATATATAGCATTTTGTAGTTAAACTCTTCATATACTTAACAGAAAATTACCCAGATGTCTCAACAACAAAGTAAAACATTTTCAGAATTCAGTTTGTCAACCCATAGCTTCCATTCTTTTCAGGAGACTTGCTTTCAGTTTTTTTTAAAGAAATCCACAGGGATATATTTTTCCACACCTCCGAAAGTTCAGCCTTAGAAGTTGGTTGCATTTTCTGCATCTCACAATCCAAATAATCCCAAACACATCCAATGATGTTGAGGTCTTAATTCTAGGACGGTCATTCAATTGTTCTGAGAACGCCAGCAGCTTCTTTGTTTGATTCGCAAATTATCTTCTCTTGAGCCTATTCCCTTTGCTCAGTAACAGCTTCTTAACAGCCACACATTCTTTTTGACTCATAGCATTGAGTTGTCCTCTCACAGTGAAAGGATGGACAAACAACCGTGGATTTTTTCCAGATCAGCAGCAAAACTGGAGCTTGTGTTCTCCTCGCACTCTCTCAAAGATGAAAGCTTCAAGCACTGTTTATCTGTTGGTGACAGTGTTGGCGGTCTGTCTGGTCTGCATGGTTGTTAGGAGTCTTATTATCTCTACATATTTTAATCAATCATTTTTAACTCAAATTTTGGATATTCATGTTTGTTCATTTTTTTTGTACTTCCCCTTCCTTATGCAAGTATATTGTCCTACACCTACTCTCCTCCTGAAAATGTACATCTTGTACGTAATGGCTGTTTTGAGTGGAAATTAAGTGAATCATAAAGTAATGAAGGACTGTACTATCCACTTGGTATTTTTTCTGTTCTAATGCATATGACAATTGTAAAACTAAAAGGTGCCTAACTGGTTCTTGGCTTAAATGCATGGTTCTTTGAGAAACTATTGTGTATAGAACCTTTACACTAATACAGCTTTGTTATACAGGTCTTCAGTGTACACTGTATCTCTGATTCTGTGTTCACATCTCTCATGATCATTTGAATATGTATAATTAAAATGTAAATTAAAAAGCAATTATGTGCATAAGGTCAAAAACGCAACATGTTAAAAGAAATTGTGAATTCATGTCAATTCAGCACATTGATCCTACATTGATTTGGCCAGTGGGTAAATTCTTGGCAGGATTACAGTGCAAGCTTAATGACATGGCTCAGTTTATTTTAAGGCACATATCTGCCCTCAATCGGCACTAATAATCCTTTACACCCATCACTAAACAGAACAATCCATACCTAAAATTACTTGGTGTAGCCTCCCTTGAACCTTAAAATGTAATGAGGAACATCCAAAGCATTTCTGCAGTGTTTTAAGGCTTTTCCAGAAATATCACTGGATATTTTTAAGGTGATGAAACTGTAACGTTATAATTGGGTTGGAACATTACGACATGCAAGCAGTGTTTTTAAGTGTGACCCCAAGGCATCTGAGCAGATGCTTCATTAGTCCTCTTGTGCTTTGCCAAGACTCAAACAACAGAGGGGAGAAATGAAAAACAGAAAAAAAATGAACATCACATCAGTGTTTGTCTGTCTGTGTCATGCTGCATTTGTAATAAAACAGACTTTGAAGATTTGTTGAAGACTGTTTTTCATTCCAACAGTCAAAATATAAATTCCAATATGAAAATTTACTTTCATAATTATATAAAGTTTTCAAAAGTGCATTGGGACAAAGGGAAAAATCAAAAGCATAGACAGTGTTGATTGTTGTGGCATGCTTGTTTGTGTGTAGTCATGTCTTGGACAGAATGACATTTTTAAATTGGTGTGAGAAACTTGTTATTACAAATTATAAATAATTTCTCTGTAAATCTAGCAAATAAATTACATGCATATTTTCAAAGTCCATTTTTCCATCTTCCATCTACACAAACTTGGAGATTTATCTAGCATAGGTTGTGAGACACTTCAAAGTTCTTACACAAAAGCCATCCACTGGATGGCCATCTTGGCAACGCTACCGGGCAGTTATTTCCAGTTATTCAGGACCAGGCTCCTATTGTTTTGAATGAGGAGAGACCTAAAACCGTTTTGTTCCAAATAACACACAAAAAAACAAGTTTTTTCCTCTGGCAACTGCACTTGCACAGATCTCCACAACTGAATGGGGCTTGTCCCACTCATGGCTTTACCAGCAAGTTGTCTGGCAATTTTTTAACGAAGGGAAGAACTTTTCCCGTCAACAGACATCATGTTGAGCGTTACAAGCTTTCCCCTTCATTTCCAAACCAATAACCAGTCTCCTCCTTTACAATGTCTCTGAACGTAGGCAGAAAAAGTGGGCAGTGCATAAAGCAGTGGCACAGACAGAATTTCATTTTTGGGAGGGCCTGATCACAGCTTAGTGTGGCCAAGGAGCTTTATGTCCCAGAGACATTGCTATTGTCAGGTTAACAACCACCAACTAGCTAGCTATGGGAAAACATTTCACTTTCAAAACTACAACAATTGCTTTCCTCAGTTCTCAAATGTTTACAGGGTGATGTTAAAAGTATAGGTGATGCAACACAGTAGTAAACATGCCCCCATCCCAACTTTCTGAAACATGCTGCTGGCATCAAATTCAAAATGGGCATATATTTTTTGAAAAGAATTCTCAGTCTCAACATTTGATATGTTGTCTTTGTACTATTTTCAATTAAATATAGGGTTTCAAATTTTTTGCACATCATTATATTCTGTTTTTATTTACATTTTGCACAGCATCCCAAAGTCAGAGCTTCAGCAGACATCTGAATATGGCTTCATAATGAAAAAGCCCAGTTATCAGAGCTGAAATCTGAGCCCATAACATGCAACTAAATGATGAACTGCCAGTTGAACATCACTGTTTTCTCCTAAACGACTTTCTGTAAGTGGATTAAATATTGTATTCTCTTTAGAATTCTGTATTCTCTTTGGATTCTGCCCTTACTAGCAGGGGACTGGTAGCAGAAAGCCAACTGGCTAACAGGCTAACACAATAATAAAAGTTCAAACCTTTCAGTGAAGCGATACTTAAAAACTGACAAAGTAAAGAATGTTACTTGCGCGCCTGCTTGCCTGTGATGAGCTAAAACACATCTGTATTTAAACTACAGCTGACAAAAGTCCCATAAAGTGCAGAGCTAACCCCACTAGCTTGACACTAACATAGCTACCATGGTGAAAATACAAGGAACATTATCGAAGCGCTGGTTTAAGAAACAGATTTCTACATTAGACACTGCTGTGTAAAGGCATTGTTTTATGTTCTTCTGCCTGTAACTGACTCTCAGTGTAAACACAAATAAGTTTAAATGAAATAACTTTCTTAGCATGTATAATTGGTGTAGGCCATAAATAGGATAAATAAAGTGTTTCTCTCTCACAGGTTCAGGTTTCTGTTGACATAAGAATTAAGGTACAAACACTGGCACACAATTATTCGAGCACCCCAACAAGAAAGATTACTGATATTTTTATTTATTCCCACATTAACATGTTATGATGTTACAAGCATTTAACACACTGTCTGTTCATGCTTCGCCAGAAGTTCTGTCCATAAGTCAAAGCATCACAGGGTGGAGGAATAAGGTGGATTGCTTGGCAAGAAGTCTATGCTGGGAACTAGCACAACTTAGCTGGGTTTCGGCAATCTGCAGACGCAATCAAACAGGCTAATGCAGAGTTTAAATGTTCATGCCTCACTGCAGAACTGGTGTAAAAAAGTGACAGTATGGCAGAGCCATATAAACATTGCCATTGCTGCGGTTTTGATTAAAGGAGATCTTTGGCAGTCACATATTTAAGGTGACAATTAAGGCATGAAGAGGCAGAAACTTAGTGCCTTTGAGTATAATTGTGCATTCTAGTTTTGTTGAATTCCAGTTTTCTTTTTACAACTTGTCACCATCAAACCAAGTACAAATAATTGACCATGGTTGGACATGGTGGTGACATACCCTACTATTTCACTTGAGAAGTAGGTTGGTTCTCTAACTGTGTTAGAGCAATCATTAATCTTACCATTAAAATCAACAAACTATTGTATAGTCTGAATTCTTGCGGTGATGTTAGATAGTTATATTTTGGAATATTTCTAAAAGTTGTTGAACAGTGTTTGCCATTTATTTCTGATGGCTGCATGTCTCCAGGCTACCAAAGAAGATCCTGTTCAACTTCTCCAAATGTTCAACCCAAAGTTACAACTTTGCTCAACGCATTAAAAAACGATTTTTCTGTAATACAAGATTACATGTTTATGTGCTGGTATTAAATAGAGGGTCTTTATTTCTTGTGCTATGACAAGATGATTTTTCCTTCCTGCATCATTGCAGGGTTTGCTCTCTGAACTTCTTGTCCATGTGGAGCTCAGAAAATTCAGGATGATGCAGAGGGCATTCAGTCAAAGCAGTACAGATCACTAAATCCCCTGGCATAGCAGCAAGCTTCAGAGAGCACAGTTTTATTTTTGAGAAGACTATGATGAATGAGACAGGCTGTGAACAGGTTCAGGGGGGAATGTTATTAATGGGAGTTTAGACAACACAGGGAGGTGCAGGTACAGACTCAGCGGAATGTTTTGATGGTGGATGTAGTTCTCTTGTTCCTTCTCTCTTTCTGTCAAAGGCACAGTGTCAGCTGACTTCCAGGATTATTTTGTTGTTATGATTACGATTTTTGCTTGCAGTCACGACGGACAGGCCATTGGTCAGTAGAAAATCAAGCTCAACACTGATCCTTGCCTTTCACTGCTATGTCGATAGCTCAGTCATCACTAAGCACATCAATGTAATCTGTACTGGTTACCAGTTTTATGTAGACTTAGTTGTATGTAATAGCTTAATTGCATTTCTACAACAGTTTTGGAGTCACGTTTAATTACAGGCAAGCATTTTGCTGATCAGCTGATGAGCACGGCTTGTTAGCAACCTCAAAACTCAATATAACAGAACTGTAAATCAGGACCACCTCTGAACTTAACAACATTTGACTGATTAAAGGAATTTGGCCTCGCTGCTCTTTTGGTGAAGAGGGTAGCTTTTTAAGAGCTCTCTTAGTTTGAATTGAAACACAGAAAACAGAGGAAGAAACAGGAAGCAGATGCACTCAGGTCTAGCCATTGACTCCTGATTATTATTTAAGCTGCCCACAGGAACAAACTGATAGCCTTGAAAACATAACAAGCAGTCAACGTGAAAATAGGGTTTGGGGAAAGAAATGATCGTCTCTGGGCAGGTCCAGTTTTCAACAGCAGTGTGCAAATTCAATTATTTATTTGTGCATGTTTGCAGCCTGTGGGCTGGTTGCCCAATCTAAATGGTAATAGCAGTGCTTTTTCTAACAGAGGTTTAACAGCAGTGTTTCCCTGCCCTCGTGTACGCTGCTCCTCCACTGCTACAACTTCATTATCAAGCAGCCGGAACGGTTAGTTTAATGATCATGTTTAATCCTCCGCAGACCTAGTGAACATCACGTATGCAGCATAAGTGTACTAAGCAGTTTAATAGAAGCCATAACAGCTTAAACTTAACAGCTTTTACAACCCGTGGAGCTCCGTTCTACACGGCTGTGTCCGAAATGACACACAAGGAGTTTATTACAGGGAGTGGAAATATCAAAAGGTATTTTTACAGCTATCTAGCCCATCATTTTGACTAATTTTTACCTGATCTGGTGAGGTATAGCTGTTTGGTGTAGCCTTTAAGCTGTTTTAATTACAAGGGCAAGGAGTTCTATAGCTGAAAATGAAGAACAAAAGGTTTGCTCACCTATTTTGACTTATGAATTTATTTAAATGCCATCTGACATGTTTTTAAACCACCATGAAGCAATGTGTTCCCCAAAAGAGGGAAGAAAACAAAACAAAACAAAAAACCCCAGACGAAACCATTACATCCAGTACTAGGAAAAAACCTGAGCGTTAGCCTGCAATCTTCCCTACGCCGGAGTAAATTGCTTTCATCTTGGCTTGGCTCCCCTTTGTTGCAATGTGACAAGGCCACTGATTAAACCAGAGGGAGATCAATAACATGCCAGGCCCAACTCAAAACCAACGAGAGCAAATCAACACTGAGACTTCACTGAGCTGTGCAGAGAGAGACAGGAGGCGCAGAGCTGTCCCTCGGCCCACGTTCTCAGAGGTGTGGGGGTGGATCTGTTGATTTGGCACCTTCTGATGACCAGTCAGTTAACCGTAGCTAATGAGGTCTGACAAACAGAGAATGATTCTCATTGACAGGAGAAGTGCTAGGGGAGGGTGCCTGTATATGAGTACCGGTTAACACGAGTAGAACTGGGTCAGTGGGAAGGGAAAACATGTGCTACACAAACCAACTTCATGAAAAATATGACAAGCACTTGGCCAGTCAAGCTGGAAGTTAAGAAGCTGGCAGTACATTTTCATCCTGTTTTTCTTAAAGCCGTGCTCTTGCTGTGACAGCACAGTGAGTAGAATTAGCTGTTCATCATTCTAAAGTTAACTCTGCCTAACTTTGAAAGGCCCATATTATGTTTTTTTTTAAATAATAGGGTTTGATATAGTATATAAACAGTGTTAATGTTTCAAAACATAACATTCATTCACCAGTCCATTAAGTCTACAGAAACTGAGCTGCATAAATAACCCTATTTGTCACAAAAAAACATACACTTGCATATATCTGCATATGGAGCCTGTATCAAGCTGCCCACCTCATTTGTGTTGAAGTTATAAGGAGTGTTACAGCCTGGGCTGGTTTTTAAATGAGGCACAATAGCAAAAAGGCAGCAAAATTAGAATAGATGTTATTTACATATATCAAATTCTGACAATGGTTACCAAAAAAAATATTTACTTTTATTGGTACATAAACCCACACCAACATCATAAGTGGAAAAAAAACAACAGCCCCTACAAAATATGTGGTAGAATTTGTGTCTCGAACTTAAATGTGCTTTACACAACGGACAGCTCCCATGAATAAGGTAAGAGCTGACATCCCTTCTTAAGTCTTGTTTTATAGTGTGCCAAGATCCCCATGCAAGTCTATCATTTAACATGACAACCCCTGAGTGCAGGACAATTGCCTCAGGGGAATGCATGATTTGTTGTTGTGGTTATTGTCATTTCCATCATCAAGGGTCAATTCCTCCAAAGTGATGTTTCTCTTTTCAGAAAAGGGAGCTCTGAATAAAAGTACTCACCCAAATGAATTTATTTTTACCATTTCAAGTTTCATCAGACAAGCAAGATTATATCTGTGAGAACAATGAAAAAGATTTTATGATGAACTTGAGGTCATGGTTGGCTAATACTTTTTTCGCAAGGGGCAGAGTTTAGGGTTACTAAGAAAGGACTTCTGGTAATACCACACGAATAGCAAGACTGACTTTTTCATGTAAGAAAAAAAAACATTTTTTTGGTGTGAGATTCAGGCATTGGAGTAGAGCAGACAAAATGATAAATAGCTTCTCCTAATCGCACAATGACACAGTACACCAACACTGCAGGAAGTGCTTAGCCAAGCTGAAGCAGCAGCTTTGTGTATGTTTACTACTAACACCATGTTCATCATCATTGGGCAAGACAGCATGTAACGTCTGGCTGACTAGCACACCCTGGAGTGATGGAATGAGGTGGAGATCTCTGCTGACAGCAACTGTTGGGCTCAGTAAAGGCTTTGCCCAAGCGACTACTGTTGTACTGACCCTTTCAGAAAAATGGCTGTCTTCCAAATAACCCAAAAACTAGCCACTCTTGCACACTGCCCACTCTTTCTCACTTGTTTGTTTACTCTCGAGCTCCAGATGCTTAGCACACTGAGTGTGAAAGTCACAATCAAACTTTAAACAGAGTTGCAGGGAGCAGCTTGCTGCTTGTCATGTCTCCAGCTTATCTGAGGTGATTTAAGTGTGTTTGGCATGGAAGTTATTTTGGAATTGGCCCTGACACTGGAGAGTAAAGTAGACAAAGATGTGTTCTGATAAAAGCACTGAATCTTGCCCTCATCTACTTTTGGCCCATTTAGCAATTACTTACAACTGATGAAAAAGCTCTAAGGCCACATCGCAGAGTGAGAGGAAGGAAAAGAAAGGCAGACACAGAAGCAGAGGGTAAAATACATTTAAGTTGTTTTCTGCAACTGAACCAGCCTCAGCAAAATACCTTACACAAAAGAGTCCCCTCTCCCCAAACACACAAACACACACTAATTTAACTGCATCCCTCAACTATGCGTCTGTATCTTCATGAGGTCTAGGTCCTAAATGGGTCTGCAGTATACTGATGAAGTTTGACCCTAAAGCTGATGAGTTTCCATCGACTGTCCCATTGACAACCCTTGATAAATATGAAAACTAAAAAATGACAGCACTACAACTTTCACAATATGCTTAATTATTAACATTAAATTCTCTCACTGTGTAGAGTTCATAACGGCTGACTAAGGTGGTTTTGGTAGATGAAATGTTGCCTCTTAGTTTTAGTATGTTTTAAATAGATTATCCTATTTTCAGCTGTAGCTGGACTGAAATTTTGAAGTGTTCCACTGTTCTAGACATACATGGTACAGCCCAATAACCAACATGACTTGTTTTTGGCATGGCATTTGTTTTTGGTCTGCTAATGTAAAGAACACAAGTAAATAGACAACGAATGACTTGACAGCCTTGGTAGATTAAAACAAACATAATATTACATTTGGTTTTAAAAGAACTGCTGCTGACAACTGGTTGGGATGCTTTTTGGGACACACGTGTACAATTGTTGCATTTTAAGGTTTTCCCCCTGGTGGGTTCTTCAGTTTTACCTTAAATTTGGACTAGTCTTATACATGTTTGTGTACTGTACTCAGTGTATTGCATTGTAATGTGCTTACATGGACTGTCTGTGTAAAAAAACACTCTTGTGAATGAGGTTTTGACCTCAGGGGTGTCCATCCACCCTGTTCATATCTATTCACCAGTCTGCATTTGTTTATGCTCTGAATATAAACATTAAACTGATAATATATAGTCTGTATCCACCCTGTAAATAGGCTAGACTCTGTGCACCTACACCACCAATGCGACAGACAACAGCCCTGGACCAGTGACAGTGAACTCATCATAAAGCTTTTATGCTACATGTTTGAACCTGATGTCAATGCATCAAAACATGCTTCAAGAAGACAACGCCTCCCACATTTAAGATCCTGTTTCATTCTTATACTCCTTCCCTCTCTGCACTAGTGCCTGCTTGTTGACAACCAAAGTAACATCCGCAGTCTCGGCAGACAAGGAATGCTCATTAGCTAAAATGTGGATCACATAAGTGTGCGCGAAGCATAATGCTGTGGGTGTCGAGTGTCGCAGGGTGCCAACCATATTGGTACAGCAAAGGATACACTAATGATGTCTGCTTTTAGAATAATGTGACCTTGAAATGACTCATATTTCCTGAGGTGTTTTGGAGCATGTTTCTCCAACATGACAGTTCACACGAATGAGTGGCGGTATACAGTGGTAAATTCAGGATTTTTACAATGTACGTCAAGCTTGTTTTTTTCAAAGGGTTTTCATCGAAATCTTGAAAAAGCATTGATGCCTTCTTGTATTATTTTTAGTATCCATAAATGTAGATGATCTGCAGTCCCGATTCAGATGCCCTCCATGTACAGCCTTTGTTCAGGTCTTCCATACAACCTCAAAAGTAAACTTTCACCCAGTTCAAGACAAGATGATGAGCAGTGATAACAGAACCTGAGCAGGATTGGAGTGAAATGAGGCATTCAGGTGTGCCGCACAATCTCGCCGTCGCCCATCCTGACTGACAAGCAGTTTAACTCTATTGTGGCTCAAGCCTGGCAGCTCCACAGTGCCATCTACAGGTTCCATGAGGAAGTACACTGCCATGGCTCATCAAGCCGTGCTGCGTCTCGGGGAACGCGTGCACGCGTATTCTGCAGGTGCTCTGGCGAGCAGCAGGATCAGAAAGTGCTCGGATCCTGACTGCAATGTCACTTTGATTGCTGATTCTCTGCTCCCCCTTTTTCTTAATCTCCCACTGCTCAACACAGTGAAAATGTGATGCAATCAAGCGCATGCTGTGAGGAACTTCAGTCACCTCAGGGCCAGCCAAGCACTGGAACAAGAGCAGCACACAAAAGAGAGAAATGTGAATTTAAGACAAATGACATTTTAGTAAGTGCTCTGCTTTTTGTTGGAACCGGCTGATCTTTTTTGTGCTTCTTGCTGTAAACAGCATTGAATGTTTATCACTTCAGGCCCTCTCACAGTCTGAAGTCAAAAGTCATCATTTATTGCACTGTGTTGGCTTTTCGTGGGTGTGTGTATGAGTGTTTGTGTGTGAGGGAGTTCTTTGTTCTCTTTGCCTGAGCAGAAATCTGAAGAAATTTATCAAAGTGAGGCTAAAATACAAGGTTTTATCATTTAACTCATGATATTAATTTCAGTCTTTTGGTCAAATGTGCTACAGATTTTAAACAGATGAGCAAAAAACCTAATTTGATTGTGAATAGAAGTAAAATGATTCCAGGAATTAAAAAAGGTACTTTATTAATATAAGCAGAATTATAAAATGTTAGATATTCATCTAATCTTAGATGTCTTCACTGATGTACTTAATATACTGTACTGTCAGAGACCACCCGTCAGGTCATTTAATTTCTGGTCAAAGCGGTCATTATGTACAAGTTCATTTTACAAGAGACATTTCTGAGATTAGATCTAAGATAATTCACTCACTTAAGGAAGAGGAAAATAAGTGAAAAACAGGAGATTCCAAAATCATTAAAAGGTGACCTGGCAGACCACCAAGAGTCACAGTCAGATAAGCAGTAGGTCTCATCTTATCAAGCACCATTCTTGCTTCAGATTTGAAAATCTTTCCATCCTTCCACTGTCCAATGCTATGAGTCTGAAAGGATGTGTAGCTGTTAAGAAGCTGATGAAAGGAAAAAAAAAGAAAATTTACAAATCAAAGAAGCTGCTGGAATTCTTAAAACAATGGATCGACTACCCCATCGTCTAGACCTCAACGCGATTATGTGTTTGATTACCTGGATCATGAGAAGCAGAAAGTGCAACCAACTTCTAAGACTGAAGTTTTTAAAGGAGGAGACACATAAAATGCTAAAAAAAATATATATATTTATTTGTTTAGGCTTCTTTGTAATTTTCTTTTAAACAAATGTTTTTTGCTTGTTTCCTAATGCTCAAATACTAAAACACTGAATTTAAGGGCCATTTTGACTGGAAATTAAATAAATGAAGGATGGTCTCTGACTTTTGTACTGTACTATAGTTGTCAGACATTAATAGGTTAATATGGATTAATGGTTAATATGCAGAAAAAATAAATTTGTTAATTACTGCAGGAGGAGTAGTTCTCCTGCAGAGGTTAAGTTGTACGTTGTAGATGCTGAACAAAAGTGCATTTCATCCTGTCATTCTGTCTGCTGGCGGAGCAGGCTAGTATATTATCTAGACTCTTCACGTAACACTGTCTGCTAAATGGGTGGATAATTAAAGTGTTCACATCCTACCCATGTATCGCTTTATGTCTTTCAGAGACAATAATGATCAAACGTCACGGTACAGCCTGAAGAAGTGTTCTTGTGCACTTTATCTTTATATCACTTGGCATGTACAGTGTCACTCGATTCATGAGCACTAATGTCACAGGCATTTTCCCTCCTAACCCTGACTTAATGTGTCAAACAGGGGTGCAAAACAAGCTTGACACGTTGGTTTAAACAGAAGGACTCCTGACCCTTCAATGACCTCATTAAAAGTGTGTGCACGCACGCACGTGTGTGTGTGTGTGTGCGAGAGAGAAAGAGAGAGAGAGAGAGAGAGAGAGAGAGAGAGAGAGAGAGAGAGAGAGAGAGAGAGAGAGATGGAGAAACTAGGGCTAGCATTGGTTCCAGATTTATTTGTAATTATGGTTTGGAGTTCTGTAACACTAAAGGTTCATTCCTGCTGTGCCTGTGGCATTTGAGAGAGAGATTTGTTTCCTTTTCCATGAAATGAGTTTAGTCTCGCATGAGCAACGTTGACAAAAAAATGCCAGCTAATTACTTCACCGGAGGAATCCACCTTTATTGAGCACACAGCAGACCACTGGACTTTCTACAAGTGAAAAATGACTGAGTTTAAAACATTAACTTAGTGTTAGAGTTTGTAATGGCATAACTTGTTGAAAGGAAGCACTATATAACTATATTTCACAGAAGGGGTGGGCGATATGACAGAAATACAATTTCATGATGCTTGAAGACATTTTCCCAATATACAATACATATCATATTTTATTTTTCTAAGGTTTACTAAGTTGGAACAGACAAAAAATAATGAGTAGCAGGCCTAGCGTCAAGTGAGGACATGGGCAGGGTTAGCCTGCTCTGAGAAAATTAAGGCCCCCCTTTTCTTCACCATACTTTCAAAGATTCAGATTTATGCATTTGGCATATGCTCTTATCCAGGATGACGTAATGGTGTTACAGAGGTAAGTAAATGTAATGTTAGAAGCCCAAGGACTCTTTCTGGTGTAGCAGGCAAACTCTAGTCCCATTACGCTACACCAATTACAAGTCCTTGTCCTCCAATCACTGCTTAGCAACTGTTGCTACCTGCTATTGGCTCAGTCAAGTTGCTAGCTCTTCAGCAGCACACCAGCATTTTCAATGGATATACTTTTAATTTAAAGCTCCAGAAATGGTCAAAATGTTTATGGGGGACCTGCAAAAGTGAGACCTGATAGCCAGACAGAGTAAAGTGTGTTTCCTACACATTTCCAAAGCCAAAAACAAATAACGAATTGTGTTAAAATGATTTGTTGTGCTTCGTCAGTGATCTGATCATTTGTTGCTTACAAATTATCTTTTACTAGAATAGCTTGATACGCTCTGCAAAAATGATGCACGAAGTCATCAAAGGCAAATGGTCCATTAGCATTTTTCATGGCCATCACTGGCAACATGCTTTCACCTTTTTTCCATCCAACAAAATTATCCTGACATCTGGGTTGACCGGTACTGCCACATTACAAAAATATTATCACAAATTTTGAGTAGATTCTGTTCTCACCTAAGAACAAATCCAAAATAACATTGGTGAATCTCAGAATCTTCGTGAAAGCTGCGTAAAAGGGTTTTAAGAAATTGCTGCTTAATGATTTTTATTCAACACTTCACATACTGCGCTTAACTTGATCCAAATAAACTAAACTATTTATGTTTTCTTCGTAACAAAACATGCAGGTCAGTAGGGGTGCGGGAAAAAATTGATTCTTAGATGCATCGCGATGCAGACGTGGACGATTCTGAATTGATTCACAAATGTAATGCTGACGGAACGCAAAGGGCAGAACTTGGAAGTGAAGCGCCCGGACAGTCTGTGGCGGCACATAACAAAAACACAACTGGATGACCGGCTCCCTCTGCGTTAAAAGCCAGGTTAGGTCAGGAGTCACAACACAAATGTTCAGAAGAGCCATTTTGTCCTTTCAACAAAAATCAAACCACCTTGGGAGGCACAACATTTAATGTCCAGTATGTCTCAGGGTGTGTTAATGTCCTAGTATAGGCTAAACAATATAGTCTATAACCGAAGTTATAAAATCACTAAAGAAAACGGGTAGGGCAGCTGTAATGTGCTGCGTGGTCATCCATTACCACTGGATCTTATTTCACCGTAACAGCGCATTTTATCACAGATGAGTGGCAGAAATAATACTTACAAATACTTACAAATACTTAGCTTTAAAAGTACCAAGTCCTCAGACAGTAAGAAAATAGAAATCATGTATAGAAAAAAAAGATGTATCGAGATGCATCGATAATCGTTTTATAATCGCATCGCAGCCCTCTGAATCGTAATCGAATCGAATCGTGAAGTGCCTAAAGATTCCCACCCCTACAGGTCAGTGTCCTTTAACAATATGCATAATATGCTCAGAAAAGCATATTGGGGTATTTTGTGATGTAATTTATGATATGATAAAATGCTGTCAAATTGCCCACCCCACATTTCACAGCTGGCACCTTTAAGTTTCGTGAAAAAGAAACTGTGTCTATGGGCAGTCTTGACTCCTTCAGATTGAAATGGCCCTCATTTATAGAAGCATGTGTCACTTTCATAACAAAACCTTGTCTCTGATAAGGTAAAAATGTCCTTAACTTTTAATGGGATTTTATACCAAGTGACTGTTTCTATTGGTCTATTTGTCATGAAATGTTCACACAATGTAAAGGGCAGCTGGTGTTTATCAAATGGTATGAAAATCGACAGCAACTGGCATTACAAATTTAAGTCCTTCTGAAGAGTGTGATTATACGTGTTTGGGTATGCATTTTTATTCATCTACATCCTTATGACTAGACGACTGTCAGAATCTGAGACGTCATTAATTTGACATTGTCATCACTGGTGGCGATGTTCGTATCATTGCCTTACGATAGTGAGTATTATATGAGGCAAATCTCTCCGATTCTTCCTTCCAGTGTCAGACGATATTCTGTGTGCAAAGAACACTATGGTACTGGACAAGTGGGGTTGACTTTTCTTCTCTCTCAGCCATGTAATCTAATCACATCTCCAACCTTGTTAGAGGGCAGCAGAGAGACAGCATTAACCAGCCATCGCCCTGAATTAAGGCTGTTATTTGTCACGTGGCATGGACAGCCCCCAATCAATGGCTTTGATGAGAAAACAAAAGGTGACATGCGCAATCTTGGCTCCTCCACGCTCGTGGTTGTGCAAGTGGAGTCGAGAAGCTTGAGGAGAGCCGGGTCAATACCGTGCTGAGGGCTTGTTTGTGTGTTGGCATGCGGAGTGAGCCTGGATGAATAATGAATGGTGCAGAGGGATGGCTGGAGGTCATTTCTCACCTCTGGCTTCAGCAGGAGCTGCGGCTTGTGCCGAAAGCGGAGCTTCTTCAACTCCACGTGCGCTCTCTTTCCGCAGGCTCGGCCTGAGTGATCAAGGCTGAGGGGCTGATAGGATTGCCGCAAAGGTGCTGCTTCCATGTCAAGCTGTCAGCATTCTGGTGAGACAGCTCTGGTAGGGACTGTGTTGGCCCCTAATATCCTTATAACCCTTTCTTTCCACAGCACGTCTTATATGCAGTCATGCAAAATGTGAGGGTCCTGCTATTGGCTCAGTCAAGTCGCTAGCTCTTCAGCAGCACACCAGCATTTTCAATGGATATACTTTTAATTTAAAGCTCCAGAAATGGTCAAAATGTTTATGGGGGACCTGCAAAAGTGAGACCTGATAGCCAGACAGAGTAAAGTGTGTTTCCTACACATTTCCAAAGCCAAAAACAAATAACGAATTGTGTTAAAATGATTTGTTGTGCTTCGTCAGTGATCTGATCATTTGTTGCTTACAAATTATCTTTTACTAGAATAGCTTGATACGCTCTGCAAAAATGATGCACGAAGTCATCAAAGGCAAATGGTCCATTAACATTTTTCGTGGCCATCATTGGCAACATGCTTTCACCTTTTTTCCATCCAACAAAATTATCCTGACATCTGGGCTGACCGGTACTGCCACATTACAAAAATATTATCACAAATTTTGAGTAGATTCTGTTCTCACCTAAGAACAAATCCAAAATAACATTGGTGAATCTCAGAATCTTCGTGAAAGCTGCGTAAAAGGGTTTTAAGAAATTGCTGCTTAATGATTTTTATTCAACACTTCAGATACTACACTTAACTTGATCCAAATAAACTAAACTATTTATGTTTTCTTCGTAACAAAACATGCAGGTCGGTAGGGGTGCGGGAAAAAATTGATTCTTAGATGCATCGTGATGCAGACGTGGACGATTCTGAATTGATTCACAAACGTCAAAAATCGATTTTCTAAATATTTAATTTATAACGTAATGTTGACGGAACGCAAAGGGCAGAACTTGGAAGTGCGCAAGTGCAGCACCCTGGACAGTCTGTGGCGGCACATAACAAAAACACAACTGGATGAGAGAGAAATCCGACCGTACCATAGTGTTCTTTCTTTCCACAGCACGTCTTATATGCAGTCATGCAAAATGTGAGGGTGCTGCTCTTGCATTACAGTCTAGTAAATAACACAGCTTAACTTTGCGTAATCACAAGAATTTCTCAACTCCTCAGAGTAAAAGTTCCATCGGTGCAGGAGGCTCAACAAAGCGCAGTGCTTGAAAAACAGTAAAAGTCCAAGACGAGAAAGAGTTGCGGGTGCGGAGAGACCTTGTACACATCGTTCTCTTGCAATGCACCCCTCATAAATATAGCATCAATAGTAACCCTGGATGCAGCGCAGGTGGAGAGAATAAAGGTTTCCCCACCTCAGCGCTCTGTCAAGGCTGTCTCAGATCAATAGGATGTCATGCAGACATGCAATAGAGTGACAGGAGGCACACAGGGCCAATTCCACGTAGAGCAATGCTCCTCTCCACTCTGACTCATCTTTCTTTACTGATGTAAACCTCCTCATAGCCACTCATCTCAACTCACACACAGTGCTTGAGATGGAAGACACCAGTAGTATCACTTTACAACCTTGGTCAAAGAATCTTCATTTAAAAAAAAAAATTGAAAAAAATACAGTACTGCAAATTCACCCATTCATTTATCTAATTTCCAGTCATTAAGAACAAGCTATTCAATTCTTAAAAGATATTTCGGAGGAGATAAATATAGGTATAAGATAATTCATTTGCATTAGGAAGGGGAAAGTCTTAAGTGAAAAAACACAAGTTTCCAAAAGTGGAGACGATTATTAAAAGATTAGAAAAATGAGACTACTAACAACTGTACAAGAGCTTGTACTTAAAGCTTTTCATTTTTGAGAGACAGAAGAAAATCTAGCTCCACTGTTGCTTCAGATCTGAAAATATCTACAGGTGTTTCTGTCCATACTTCCACTGTGAGAAGACAACTCAATGCTATGGGTCTGAACAGACACGTAGCTGTGAAGCTGCTACTGAGAAAAAGAAAGACAAAAAAGGAACATTCGTGAAATAAACAAAGTATGTGTTCTCAGAACAAAGGACTGGGCTCCCAGAGCCCAGACTTCAACATCACTGAATGTGTCTGGCATTACTTGGATTGTGAGAAGCAGAAAATTTAACCAACCTCTAAGAACGTTGGATGTATGGAAAAATGTCCCTGTGGATTTCTTGGAAAAAAAGAAAAAGCAAGTCTTACAAAAAGAATGGCAGCTGTAATAAAGCAAAGTGGTAGACACAACATATAGTGAAAATTCTGATTTTGTATTTAATTGTTGGGGCTTCTGTGTAATTTTCTGTTGAATATATATTTTCTGCTTTTTTATATATGACTGTTTTGATCGGAAAGTAAACTATTGCTGGTCTCTGACTTCTGCACAGTACTGTACGTCCTTCTTTATACCGCTCAATAACTGAGCAGAAAGACTGGAGGATTCCCTCAGTTGAACTTTTCCTCACACTCTCACAAATCTGATATAAAATGAGAAAACGGCTGAATACGAGTAGAGTTTTGTGTGTGTTCCTGTTAAATAAAAAAAAATCCTCCAAATTCCCAACTGCCCTGTGAGGTGGCTCCAATCACGAAGTGTGTGCAGGCAGCTGAAGTGTTCCTGGGAGTCGTATTATGACAATGCACAGGTGGGCCCATCAATCCTCAGCCTGTTTACACGCCTGCCAGATGTTGAAGCCCATGACCAAGAGGACTGTGCTACAAGCCTGCAGATGTTCCTTGCCGACTTCACAAACCCAAACCGTGCTCCCTGGGGCCAAATTATGCTGCCTGTGCTTTTTTGTTTGCTTGTTTGTTTTGCTCTTTAAGAGCCAGTGGTGGACATTAATGTTGGTAATGATCTTATTACAGTGGAAATTTTAGTAGATAATTTGCATCAAAATGTTGCCTGACTATTATAGTGAAATAGGTCTGAACGCTGCTGTTGCTTTGGACTTCTCTGTAGGATAATGCTGCATATGGAGTTGGGAAACATTGATTAATCAAAAATGTGTTTCATTTCAGAATCTGCTGTTTTGTTAGGTCCACAACTCATCTTCAGACTTCACTTTTATCCCTCTGTTCTATCAGTGTATTCATAAAACTTTCTCCTCTGATTGATTATTAATAGCCCCACACTGGCTAATAGCGAATGTTTCAAAGAACAGTTTAAGCTATCACTTCTTTTAAGCTGACCTAACATGTAACCCAAGATGCTATATCACATGAATTTCCAGAACTGAAGAACTGCACTGGGAAGTAGTGGTTTTGGTGTGATTTTGCAGGGGATTGCCAAAGCAGACTGAGATACTCTGAACTGCTTGACCAGAAATGTAATTGTAAGAAAAATAAAGCTAACTTTACTTATTTCTTTTAGAGACATGCTGACAAAAGCTACTTTAAGCAGGACTATTTACAAATGCAATTTTTTTAAAACTGTGGAGAGGCGAGAAAGAGATCAAGGCTCAGAAAGATGTGGTCTTAGAGGAACCCACCATGAGAGTATGAAAGCAAAGACCATGTAATATGATTTTTATACAACAGTTAGCTTCATTGGTTGCTCGTAGTGGTGAGCACTTTAATTTAATTACAGAAGCCCTCAGCGTGGCCAAGCGGCGCCCACACGGTGTGGCACAGCGTGCCAGCCGGGCACATCCTGTCTGAGGCGACAGGAACATCAGACACGGCAGATGGCTCATGAATCATGTAGGTGCACACACAGTGACAATGGAGGCTCTTCCTTTTGAGAGGGAGAGGGAGAGGGGAATAATTCAGTGTAGTAAACTGTTAGTTTCCTCTCACAGAGTAATGTTATTCCAGTTTTCCATTATTCACAACTGTCTATTCCGGTAGGATGTTTGACAGATAAGAGGTATACTGTGAAAGCATTAGGGCAGACTGGGCATGCTCCAAATTGATACCAGCACAGCAATGATCATGCTGTAGTGAAATATGTCTTAATGTTTACGCACTGTCAACACATCATATCTGTGGGCCAGCTCACTTTAATAGCCCTGACAGTCCATTCACAGCAAGCGATCTTTTGTAGCTTTAGTATTAGAATCAGATCAAATCTTTTTTTTCGTGTCCACAATGATCTGTAACATCACTGATGTAAGGATATGAGTGAAATCTTTGTGTCCTAATTTCAGCCGCAGAGACTGTTAAAAAGAACAGTAAATTATTTGTGTCTCAATACCATTTTTTACTTCATAAACTCATTCTAGCTGATCAGTGAAGTTTGCTTCTTAAGTTTTGTGTGATCACATATTTACTTAACACACATGTTTTTTGCAGACTTCATATGCAAAATTTATGTGATTTTTCTGTATGGGCGAAACCAAAAACAGACCAAAGGATGTTACATAGCTAAAAACAGAGGGATCCATCTCAAAGCCTGAATTTTGTCCATCCTTCTGTCCATCATTATAGATATAGGTCATACAGTGTCAGAACCATAACACACATGAGCAAGTCTAAATTGAGATTACTAAACAACTCATTGTGGTTTGAGGCAAGCGCTTGTGCAATGCTAAAGCAATTAGTAGCTAGCTACATTAACCTCATAGTCCCAGTGCGAAATTAAAGAAGTAAACTTCGGACACCCAGTGCCTTGGCTGATCGACTCTATTAGGTTAAGAGAATAATTTTATAGATTTCATTTTTGTCCACACCATTGCTTTAAGGTTGCCTTATGAAAGATGAATTGAAAAATTATATATGTTTAGGTACCTTCTCAAGTTCCTACTGCGCTGGGCTCAAAGATTCTTCTGACTTTATTTTTTACCTGTTCAGTTTCTGGGACAATGTTACAGTGCCCCCAAGCGTGGCTGCTACACACCACTGACTTTTAGAAACCCCATTAACGTGATTGCTTTAATTAGGATCCATATCTGACTTGGTGTTACAGGAGTTGGTTTCCTTTAAAATTGGATTTTCCTGGCAGAATCCTTAATAAACTTTTCAGGCTTAGCCGTAGATGGTGCAGATACCCTTCGATGGCTTCATGCTTGTGACGTTATATTAATTATAGGCATATGAGGAGCCAGAGCAGGGCCAGACTGGGCAGGCTGGATGAGTGCACACTAAGCTGATGAGATGCAGAAAGAGAATTTATTGTGTAGTTAACTGTAATCACTTGTGGGATAGAAAGGCTTCTAGTTTGGCCACAGATAGCGTGCATTCTTCATCAACATGAGCTTGGTTGTTCTAGTGAGCCACACACACACAACAAGATGTAGATGCTGGACAAGCCTTTGGATTCCAGTATTGATTCCACACCAGTCTGTGTTCATGTGCCGAACAAGCCAGCGCTACAGCTCTCCAACTGGTTACTGGGCATCGAATGAGAGAAGCCCAGTCCACTCAGTAATTGAAATGCACTGCAACATATGGGGAGAGTTCCATGCGAGGGAACAAATCCAAGAAGTTATTGTCACAGATAATATAAATCTTCTGCTGGAAGGCTAAACATAGGGCTGGCTGTTACATATGAAGTGCTGGTTGAGACTGTTTGGGAAATTTTAGTCCTTCATCTAGGAGGTTTTCACACTGTAACACTTGAACAGCCCTGTCCTCTTACGGTCAATATCTATATGGCTACAATTCTGTCCTCAGTGAAAATTACAAGAGCACTTCATGAGCACTTTGCAAAGAAGGGAAGTGAAAACAAAAGATGAATAATGCTGATGCTGGCACTTCCTAGCTGTATTTAGTGTTTTTGAAAAATACTGTCTTGTGAAACCGTTGACTCTGGCCTTTTTGTGTGGGAGGGATGCTGGGAAGATGATATTGTTCCATGTTCATCTACAGTTCTCTACATATCCATCTGCTGCTCTATTGTCCTGGTATTGTAGTTTTTTTGTAAAATAACATAACCGTGTGTTGACTTTCATAGTTTCGTGATCATTAACAAAACAACCACAACATTGCTCTAACATCAAGGTCAAACCAAGCTTTTAACATTGCTCCACTTGGGATCACGTAGCCCAAAATAAGCACACCAACAATGTCCCCATATGGCTAATCATTCTAAATGATGAATGAGCTGGGAAATATTATGCTCCATTAGAGACAGGGAGAAATACAGCCACAAATATGTAAATATACTGCTAAAGTAATCCCCTGGGCTTAAACCCAGGCATAGCAATTGGTTTGATATAACAAATTCATGATCATTTTGTACCCTATGATTACTTATAGGCACTATTATCAACTTTAACAGTGACATTCTTTGAGATAGGCCAGTACTTCCTTTTTCAAAGGGTGTTTGAAACAGAATATTCTACTAAATACATTTTTTGCTTTTTGATACCATTTAAAGCGACATTCTGGAAAGGCACAGCCTACTGGTCTGAAAAAAATGTAGCATATTTGACAACTCATTTCTCAGAGAACCCCCCCCCGGAACTGTCTTGTATGTTGTGTGACAGTTGGCCAATAAATAAAGTTGATGCAGGGATTTTATCGACCTGACTCTCAGAAATAATAATAATAATAATAATAATAATAATAATAATAAAAAACCCAACACAAGCCAGATACTCACTGAAAATGTTGCTTTTAATTTACTTACTTTAAATGTGTACATAAGTTCCACCTGTCTAAAACACAGTTCTGGCCATACTAAGTAAAAAGAACAGTGATTGTGCTGCTGTAATATATTTTCATGTCGAACCAATGTACACATTTGAATCAAGTAAATTCAAAGCAACTTTTTTTTTCAGTGCAAGCTCACCCAAAGTCTAAAGAAATTACATAAAAAATAAAGCAGACAAAAGAACCCCCAGAACGTTCAAACATAAGACAAACGCTTAGTGATTGGTTACCTTTATTTGACTTAAAATGTGTCTAAAGCCTGCCTTTCATCAGTTTGATATTGTTTTAGCTGTGCCACAGCTCAACTGAAAACGGATGGCAGAATGAAAATGGATGAAGAGAAAATCACAGCATTTGTTCAGCTTGGAACACATCCCTTACAACCAGTCTTTGTGATTCCCATTTAGCCGAATCAAACCACAGGTCTGAAAAGAGCGCTTCCATTCGCAGTGCTGCTGCCACAAGACAAAAGAAATCAAAACTTAGACCCTCTTCAGTGTGCAGTAATTGTGGATATTTCATAATGGCGGGCCGCAATTGTCGCTCCTATGATTGAGTCCCCCTTAAATAACTGGTTCTAAGGTGTACTTTCCAGCAATCAAAGTCTGCTTGTGCTGTTTGGCTTCATCATTTTCCCGCAAAGCTCCTGTTTTGCATTTTCATGTAATATTGGGCTTGTAATTAACGAGTCTTTAGTACTGCACCATCTGTTAACTACATGCCATCTGCAGGAGAGTGCTTCCTAATATTTTTAAGACAAACATGTCGGGGTAGCTTTTTGCCTTTTTTTTTGATAAACTGTCATTGTTTCACTAAATGCAGCCTGTACGCTGTGTGTGTAAGAATTTGTAGGGATATGGTGAATGAGGAAGGTTTAATTCTAAGCATATATGATCATGTCTCTCTTTTGTCTTGTGGTGGATTGCTTTCGTTTCTCGTCACACACCTGCACTGAGGATGTCGTGTAAGTGCAGCTTTAATTTAGTGGTTCACTGAGCTCGACTGAAATAGGTTTTTGAAGTCCTGCATCCGAAATGAATGACATAGCAACCATCTTTTAATTCAACCTCTCATTTCTGTCACATTTCAGGCATTAGAAACTAGGGACCCGGCAAACGTTAACCGAGGTTAAAAACAGTGATAGATTCACTTGCTTTTGTTACTAGGCAATTTGTTTATTTATTTAAGTTTTTAGGATGCTTACAAAGTTTTTGGCCTCACTCACCATTTGCTAAAGTCTACTCATATTAAAATGACACATCATGCGATTATTTATGCTAAGTATTAGTCTTAGGGATATGCAATGCTAGGAATGTGTCAAATCATTCTTACCTTGAAAACAAATTAGTATGCAAATTAGTATTATAAAAAAAAGTATTATATACCTACGGTAAATATAATACTACATAGCTGAACATAATACTATATAACTATATAGTAACAATAAAAGTTAAATTACTATAATTATATTCTTACTAGACATGTTGCATCATCAATCTTTCCGCCAGCAGAGCTATTTACAATCATAAGCAGCTACCTTGTTAACTTCATTTACATTAGCTTAATACAAAACCTCAGCAGTGGAAACACAGGTATCAATACATGCACGTGATCAACATAAAGCCTTGTACTGATTATGAAACATTTCATTTAATACAGTATACTTTTTAATACAATTTATTCTTATCCAACAAGCTTTCCCCCCTTTTCAATAGGAGTAAATAAATGAGAGAGTCAATGAGAGATAAGACACATGTTAAACACCTCTTTGCACTCACACTTTGGCTTTGATGATAAATAAATGAAGTTCTAACGTCAGGCTTCCTTAGTTTTACAACAGATCAGCGTAGCATCCAGTAGACATATACAGGTGTCACACATATGACACATGACTGCACAACAGATCCTGAGGTTTTACTCTAGGGTCAATGAAGTAGTTAACTACACATTCTAAGTTAGACAAGAAATCTGCTAAGACCTACTAAACCAGCTAGCTAGCTATCCTTTACAGCTACATCTATCACATAGATGTTTGGAGTAGTCATTACTAGGGTGACAATTAACACGACACTCTAAAATGTATATTGTCTCTATATTTTGTGTATATCTTGTGTATATTTTGTGTATATTTAATATATTTCATTTGTTTTTCTTGTATACTTATTTACTCTCTGTAGAGTGATTACCTGAGCCTCACCACAAGCATTTCAATGCATAAATGTCCTGACATGTTGTGCAAATGACAAATAAACTTGAAACTTGAACTCAAAACCATGCCCCCCCCCCACCACCACCACACACACCCCCCCTTGAACTCCCAAGATGTTTGTAAAGTTTTCATGGTACATGATGTCGCAATATATATTTTTTTTTTCTCAAATCCAACAAATTGAAAGAGACAAAGTAGATCCCCAATTTAACGTGTGGAGCCAATGAGCAAATATGTTTAAGCAGTTACTCATGCAGCATCATAAACGAGCTAAACACGAACACAGAGACTGCTGACTACTCACTTCTGTTATTGATGACCTAACAGATGCCAGTCAGCCAGCATTGCTGTATATGTACAGGAAAAAGGAACAACGCCATCCATCCCACCTACAGAATACGGCAAATTGTGTCTTTTTGGACTTTCAACTGCAACTGAGATAACCGTGCTCCGCTCAAATGTTTTCATAACTACTGTTAGCTAGAAATGTTCAAACCATTACAGCCGTTCAATTTCAGCAATCAGATGTCCATCATCTGTCCGCAAAAACTTCAGCTGCACAAAAACCTACAGGGTCCTAATTATCTACCTGTGATCTTTAACTTGCATACAAATAAAAGCCATTAGAAACTATTAACACACTTTGTTAACACATTTTGCCAAAAACTGAGTTTTCTATAATTTCTCATTAGGTGGACTGAGGTTTTTTTTCCCTTTCTGTAATGCTGGTGTAACCTCATAGCACTACTTGCGAAAGAACATGGACCCTGGGTACAATTTGTGGCAATAAGACATAGCCCTCTTATCCATTTGCATTACTTTGGAGCCCCAGTTGCAGTTTTATTTATACAGAACACTGTACTGTAGTATGACTCAAATTCACCCGATGAAATCTTATTTTTATAACGCCAGTTTGAAACAAGTAGGCAGGTGTTAGGCAAACAGGTGGAGCCAGGTGGGGAGAGAGGCAGAAGGAAGTGCTGCTGCTGAAATGACTAAACTCCCTCTGCCCTCAAATTAAAGGACATATGGATCAAAGCACGGCACCTCTCACTGTTCACAGCACATCCTCCCCTGCCATATGACATCTGCCTTAGACAAACAGATACCAGCTCTGGCTCAGACCCCTGCCGCCCAGCAATTCCCACCAAGTCTGATTGACTGTCATCCTCCTCTGTTACTCTTCCCTTCACCTGCTTCACTCCTCCCAAGGACTATCACCATCACATCAGCTCCACCCTGCCCATCAGGCCTGCATGGGGTGTCTTTTTACTGGTCTCGCTGTTTGTTTATGTTTCATCGTAACACTGTCCCGTTGCTTTTGAATAGAGTCATGTGCCAAATAAAAGAGAGCGCGCGTTTTATCACTGTCAGGCCATCCAGTTCATCACAGCATGGTATGGCCCAGTCAAAGCCTATGTGTGTTGCATGCGTCTTTGTTCAGCCAATCAATAATCTCGATATGGGGCACCTGGCACCAGCTGTCCACATCTCATTAGCGGAGGAGTAAGCCCACTCTCTGCGGCACCATTAAACACACCCCTGATCAGGGAGTGACAAACGAGGAGGAGAGAGTGAAAGTCAAAGCCTCTGCATGCCATCTATGAACTCATGATCCTTCAAGGCCAGTGAGGATAAAGAGACAAGAGTAATTAAAACAACTAAACACTTTCTAGATGAAATGGCTTTAACAGACTTAAGTTGAGTTAAAGGTAGCTAAATATGCCAGAGTACATAACCAGATGCTTACACTATATAAGGGGTTGCAGCATCCCAGAGTAAAGCTTATCTATGCCCTAGAAAGGAAGTGTATCTGACTCTCTTTTTATTCTGTTATGATGTCTTACAACTCACTCTGCTTGGTTACATTAAAGCTGTTCAAGGCTACAAACAGACTTTTGTAGACTCACCAAGTACGTGTATTTATACTTACTCCTGCAAAGGTATTCACATCAATGTATTAATTATTAACTTTATTTAGACTCTGAATACTTTGATGGAAAACCCACATTTACAATGCAGATGAGCAAAAAAAACAATTAATAAAACAAATAAGAGCAAGAAGATTATTAAAAGATATGTAAAAAATACTTCAGTGCTACAAAGTAATTAGTGAATCACATAAATACAACTAAAATTACCAATAAAAAAAAAAATCAACTAAAACTGTTAAACAGAATAAAAAAATTACTTGAAATCATACATTTTAAAAAGGTCAAGCACAATTTATTTTATCTTGTAACATATTACAGTTCACTGGCACCAAATTCCTAAAACCTTGCTCTTGAAGTTCAGTACAAGCTCAAGGCACACACTTAAAAATAACAGTTTAGTTGCAACCTGTACCTAACATGTACTTGACGTGTCCACCCTTGGCCATCACAGCTTCCATTCTTTTCAAGAGACTTGCTTTCATTTTTTCAACAAAACCAGCAGGGATATTTGTCCATACATCCAAAGTTCAGTCTAAAAAGTTGGTTGCATTTTCAGCTTCCCTTCTATCCAAATAATACCAAACACATTCAGTGATGTTGAGGTCTGGAGTCCAGTGCTCTTTTTTTTCCATTTTCTATTCGCAGTAATGGCCTCTTGACAGCTACACCTTTTACACATGTTGAGTTGTCCTCTCACAGTGGAAGGATAGACAAACACCTGTGGATTTGTTCAGATCTGAAGCAACAGTGGAGCTTGACTTTCTCCTCTCTCTCAAAGATTTTAGTTTTAAGTACCATTTATTTGATGAGGACAGTTTTGGTGGTCTACCACGTCTTGCACAGTTGTTAGGAGTCCCTTTTTCACAACATCGCTTAATCATTTTTTGATCTCCACTTTTGGAAAGTGTTTATTCTATTTATTCTATTTTCCTTTGCCGTTCCCCTTCTCTTTTATCCTCTTTCCCTAAAATATGTAATCATCTCAAAATACTTCCTAAAAATGAATAACTTTTCCTTAAAGGCAGTTTTGACTGAAAATTACATAAATGAAGGGTGGTTCCTGACTTTTGCACAGTACTGTATATCAAGTCAGGTCACAGATGGAGAGGGCTAACTATATAAGATAACACCTCTCCAGCTACCTTGAAATAACCAAAACTGATTACACCACCTGTATCACTCTTACCAACGTTCTAGCTCAACTGTAACCGTAATATGTGTGTGTGAGAAAGTGCATCTATGTACAAAAACAGGTACATGCAGACCCTGTCGTGCACTGATTGAAATTGCTGGGAAATGATCACCTCTTAAATCAAAAGATGGCTTTCATTCTAATAACACTCAGAAATGCCATCTGCCACAAATTCTGTCTGCTCATTGCAGTGCTTGCATGGTTACAATGGAGCTGAAGTACTGAATCTAAGAGGCCAAGTACAAAAAATAAAGATTATACAAATAGTTTTCACTCTTTTGTTATTTTCATTTTGACATAACAGGAGGGGTAGCGAAGTTGCTTAAGGGGTGTCAGCACTGTCACTGATATACTGCGACTTGTATACTGCAGGAGAGCCCATTAATGATTTCTGGTGTCTGTCTCTCCCTGTGTTGTTGTCATGCATGTTGAAACCCTTAATGAGAGCTCATTTGGGGCTACTGCAGCGCTACATGTCTTCAGAATCCACTTTTGAGCTCGCTGCTATGACTCTGTGTCTGTTGGAAGTTACTTTCTTCCTTTGAGTTTGGAGCCCATAAAGGAGACGAGACCTGATTAATTAGTCCCCAGACACGAGCTGATGCTCGGGGGGACGCTGGTTTGGTGCCACACAGATGCACCAACTCTCCTCATTCAAATGAGTCCTCACAGGAAACTGCATCTTGAGTCTCACCAAAACAAACTGCCATTCAGGCCGTGTGGGTGTATTAATTTGGGGATATTGTGAGCAATGTTTGACAAAAGGTTTTCTCGCTAATTAGAGCTGAACTTAAAGAAGCTGTCACATTGTCACTGTTAATTATGACACAGCTCTGTCACCACTGTGCTGTACTCGCTCTCTCTCTCTCCCTCTCTTTCTCTCACCTTGTCTCAATTTCCTGAGATAGTGATAGATGTGTTCCACGGTCTCCCTCAATGGCTTTGTTTGGATAGGCAGTCAAATCAGATTTTTTTTTTTTCCATGCATCTGACTGCTTTGTTCCTTGAAGCATAAACAGCAAACAGTCGCATCTAGGTGGATCTTTAACCTTCCTATATGCATCATATTCATGTACAACTTAAGAATCTTAGAAAATACTGTCGCTATCGGAACAAACCTCCGTTTCTGGGTTTGTTTTGTCTTTTTCTTATTCATTTACATTTGAATCGCCAGCTGCCCTTTAGATCATCCTATAATTTTAGGATGAATGGACCTCCCTACTAAAAAACCCAGCATATATCAGGATAGCTGGCTCCTAGTGATGAAACAGTTACCGGTTTTATGGTAACCCACGGTAAAATTCCAGATGGTTAGTATATCTGTTTCAAATTTTAATTAGCATTAAAACCGGGGTCGATCACTGTGCTTTGAAAAAAACCACTTTAAATACCGTGCAGCATCAACCAAAGTTAGTAAAAGTCTCCCAGACGAGGGCACGCAGGCGCAACATGGGTTTGTTTTGTGTCAGTGTAAACATGGCAGAAGCCTATAACAGTGCTCTGGAGATTTTTCAGCCAAGTGGAGTCTGAAGTAGCCATATTTCAGTTTTTATAAGAGTGCAGAAGGAAGCCTGATGGATCTTGGTCACCTTGTCTGCAGAACATGCAGAAAGAAAATCGCTGCAATTTTCCCTAATTTATAGCAAATGTGTTGTGACTTCCTTGCACTTCCTTGTCGAAATGTACCACCGTAGCGCATATTTATAGGTAGCTATGTACATAAAACTCCAGGTAGGATATTTTGATACCTTAAGTCACCTCAATCAAAAAAGCTTACCAGCATTAAAGGTGTTGTAGCAGTTACTATAAAGCCTGAGGTGCCAGAAAGTAACTGCAGCATCATTTAACATGTAACAGAAATTCAAACAAGAAGCTGACAAACAGAAGCCGACTTCAGCCTCATATTAAAACTACAGATAGGATAGTTTGATAATCTAAATGTCCTTATCAGAAAATGTTACCAGCGTTTAAAGAATAAGTAGGATATTTTGAAAACCTAAATCAGCTTGTCGGGGTCAGGGGTAGTAGTAATATTAAGTCTGTACTGATTTAAACATTAATACAGCAATAATACTGATAACTGTGATAATTTTGCTCACTATAATCATGATATTAAATTTTCATACTGTTTTATCTCTACTGGCTACCAGCAAAACCAGCATGCTGTCATGTTTAGGAAAGAAAAACTTGTATCTCCATTTTTTTTTTATCATTGTTCATTTTTTCACCTGCATGTAAAACACCAGTTGGCCTTTATATTGTGTCAAAATTCCATGATGTATGGACCAATGGAAATAGTCGGAAATAACCCAAGAATAAGATCTTGTTCCATTAACTTCAATTCAAAGATAATGATGTTTCTCTTTCTTCTGTAAAGTTACCCTTTTGAAGATTTGTGTCCGGACAGCAACAACGGAAGCCATTATGCTGATCACAACCGAAACCAGCATATGTTGTGTTTTGGATGCTGGTATGCTGGTCAACCAGCAAGACCATGCTGTGTGACCAGCTAAACCAGCACCAGTCCAGAATAAAGCAGCTTAGATCAGCATGGAATTCATGCTAGTCTAAGCCGTTTTTTTTTTTTTCCCCCAGCAGAGCAATAGAAACATGATAATGACATAATGAGAGATAAGGCACAAGTTTTTATCAGTTTTTATCATAACATGTGAATTACTCAAACTGGCCTGCAAATGATGACTTCCCAGTTTAAGATACAATGCTTCTGAGCTGGACTATGTTGTTATTGCTAATTGAAACTAGTATGGGACTTGCTACCATGCTCATATTAGCATGCTTACAAAAAAGAAAAAAAAATCCTGCTACATGCATACAAAAAAAAAAAAATGTCATAGGTTTGAATTGTATTTTTCAAAATTCTGTAAAGCTGTTCCACACACACAATAGTTGCTGTAAAAAGAATGATTTGTGGGCAGAGCATGGACAGATCAGTTGCGGCCTACAGAAGGCAGAACAAAGACACATACCATTCTACAGATGTTGACAACAGGGTTCCCTGTGTTAGCTGTTCATCAGGCAGCCTCTAAAGGAGTGTCCAATGTGCCACTGGGATTCAAGTTCAAGTACCAACCATGCATAATGACATCATGGATATCCAAGAACACAGCTTGAAAGAATCATTGAGATTTAATGTTTTCTAGAGTCATTTCATAAATAATGCCAGAATAAAGCAGGAAGATCACTGCAGTTGAAGGATTTGCCATGACAAGCTTTATAGCTGCGAAGACATGTACCATTAGGATACTCTGCTTAAATATAACTTTAATGACAAAATCATTTCTATGTAACGAATACAGAGGAGCGTTAGTAGTTTCATGAAATGAAGCGCTTGCATTTTGTATGTAACAGTATTGGACCATACCTTATGATATGAGTGGCTATACATAGAAAAATGACATTCAACAACTATGTTAATAAACAGGTTGATGGTTAATATGCCAGAGGACATATCAAAGAATCAAAGAAAATAAAGCTGTTTACTTGATTAATGTAGAGTTTGGGGGCAGAGGGGCACTTTAAAAGAGCTGCACTCAGTAATTCAATCTGCACAGTAAACACTCGTAATTGGATTGCACACTTGCGTTTTGATGTGTTCTTTTCTCAAAGGATCCTGTATTGCGGTATTAGAACTAATTGATTATGATGGAGATTTACAGAGTTGAATCAAATTAGCCCTAAAACAAACCGAGATGAGCAAGCTAATGACTCCCTTGAGGTCAGGGATTGCTGTAATTGATAGTGTTTTCCATATAACAGTTATAAAGGTTGGCATTAGTTTCTTATGAAAGGAAACTACCACAAGGGGCAGTGATTTGTAAATTTCTGCGCATTTCATTAATCATCCTACAGTGCGTAAGAACAGCCTATCAGTCTGTAAATTACAACTCATTCCAGTAACTCTGAATATGGTGGGCTGAACTGTAATTTTCTTAAAGGGCAGACATGATCCTAACTGCATGACTTTGACTGTGAACATGAGCAGTGCAATCTGAGCACACGAAGCAATGCAAAACTGGCGAGCAATCTGTCAAAACACCTAATCATGCTAATATAAAGCAGATGGAAAAGGATTTCTGTAAGCTTCACAATTTGTTAATAATGATTTTTTAATCCTGTTTTTTAAAATGATTTTAATTGGTAGCTTCTGGGTTTTCATACAGCATTAACTGTTCATAATTTTAATCAAGCACAAGTAAATGTTCAAGGATAGTGACATGCCTTTTAAATTGTGTTTACTGGGATTGGGCTATTTGGTTTTCCATTTTTGCCCAATTGCTACAGTTTGTGTGGGTTTTAGAGAGTATCACAGATGTAATGAGTACTGAGACGCTTTTCCAGGATGTAATTTGTAAAGTAATCCTGTTACCATTTGAGAAGTAATAAATAATTTGCAATGGACCTTTTTTTGAATAACTGCTCCTCAAATGATAAGCATCTATTTGTTTCTCAAAACACACACAAACTTATAATATCTAGTCTGGTCTACTTTTTTTCCAATCTTGTAACTACAAGCTTAAACCTAATACTAGACTAAAGACTGGCTGTGTAGGAAAGATTAGAGTTAAATTAAATCTACAACTTTGTTGTATTTCAATAATCAGTTCTTACTCTCTGCACAGAGAACACTTATGCCCACCAGACAGGGTTCTGCTTCTATTTATTCACCTAGAACTCCTAAATCCTCCTTTTCTCTAATCTTGAACCACCAGACTGAGATTGGCGCAGATTCCTGCCTAAACATAGTGCCAACTTTTGGCTTTTCTAAACAGTGTTCCACACTAGCAGCCAGTTACAAATTAGGCCCCATAGCAGTCTCCGAAGAACTTTCACCTTGTGTTGTAGAATCAATATGCCATGGCTGACTTCTCATGTCCACTGAATCCCAGCTGAGACCTCACAGAAAACGTACTCTGCTCCACCACGTATATGCCTCGGGTGTTGTTAACATGACAAATGTAGAAATCTACAAAGGGAAAACTGATCATTTTACCTTCCTTTTTTAATAAAAGTTTTCTATTTTTTAGCCATAAGGTTGATTATTCTTGTCTATTCCTCCAGGCTGTTCTTATAGGCTGAGTGAAGCTGGCCCTTTTATATCTGGCAGCTCTCTTCACTAGCAAGTCTGAGCACATTAAAAGGTGAATGGCTCAGCTTGGCTGGCCTGCGCATCCTCAGCTTCACATCACCTTCAATTTGAATTCCATTAGTTGCCATGCCACTTTTCAAAAAATGGAAGGCCCTATTAATTACCAAAGTATGGGCCGAGGGGAAAGGTGCGTGTGCAATTACAGAATTAAATCAAGTCACCGTTTAGCTTGTCAGTGCTGACAGAAATAATTTTAGTGAATTATTAAACACCTCCACAGCAATACAGTGAAATGTCCCATTGCCAGCATGAGAACCAGTCTTGTCCTCCTAATCAAATAAAACCATTAACTGCATTTCAACAGGCTTTGGACAGACTATTGGAGAGACATTCTTCCAAAGCATGTGATGTACAAACATGGTTTGTTTACGCTACTAGAAATTGGATTCTGTAGTAAGAGAACTTAATGCCATATGGCTGCATATTCCTCAGAATTAGATAATTAAAATCAGGATGAGGAGGTATAGATAAACTCACAGGAGGAGAACACAAAATCTTAAGGAAACATTACCTGATATTCCATCATAAAGCAGTGAAAGAGAGACAAACTCTGTGTGGTGATTAAGATATGCTTGCTTAAGAGCAGTGGTTAATTTTGTAATACTTCCCTGAAGTTGACTTATTTTAAAGCTTACCACCCAAACCATCCAAAATGTAATAACTAAGCAATAAGACAAAAACGCCTGTTTTATACTGAACCTGCAAGGACCTGTTTTGCCCAAGTATAGTTTAATACAAGTATTTATTCTTACAAAATGTAAAATATTAATTGATTTGGGGATCAATATAGAATATTTAACAGCCTTTTGTAAACAGATTTATCCTAACGCAACAACTTATGCTACAGCATAAAGAACATACAATAACCATAACAAATACTTCACATGTCCACAGGTTGTGTTGACAAGTCGTGTTTCAGCATGTTTGCAGTTCACAGCCTTACTTGTTGCTATTCACTTCTTTTGTAAGAAAACTTGGCTTCTTGCATAGATTTCAGATCTGAAGCACCATTATGAACCTCAACTCTATAGAAGTTATTTAGCACACATTATGCTGAGGCTGAACTGGCTGCCCACATATCGATTAGATTCTCACTTTCTCTTTTAGACTTAATAGCCAAAGTGATGTGCTCAGACTATGGGTGGTGGTCTACTGATTTATGTGAAATTTTTCCTTTTGTGCACACGCAATGGAGATATCAGCACGTGAGAAACAAGCTTGTCAGATTAGGGAAAAAAAGCTGCATCAGTCAGTCAAATGCAAATGTTTGCACACCTCTGGTCAAATTACCTATTTTGTTCATTTTTTAAGTAAAAATGTGTTAACACATCCTCTACCGGGAACAAATTTAAACATGGCCTTTTTATCTACACATTTTTTTGTATTTGCTGAGCTTAAAACCTCACTGTGTAAGATTTTTTTTGTGAAAATTAAAGGAAAAAGCATTCCTCCATCAGGAGAAGAAAAAATACTAAAATATACACTGATCAGGCATAACATTATGACTACCTCCTTGTCCATTTTATCAGCTCCACTTACTATATAGGTGCACTTTGTAGTTCTACAATTACAGACTGTAGTCCATCTGTTTCTCTGCATACTTTGTTAGCCCCCTTTTACCCTGTTCTTCAGTGGTTAGGACCCCCTTGGACCCTCACAGAACAGGTACTATTTGGGTGGTGGATCATTCTCAGCACTGCAGTAACACTGATGTGGTGGTGGTGTGTTAGTGTGTTGCGCTGGTCTGAGTGGATCAGACACAGCAGTGCTGCTAATTTCACCAGGGGAGTGGGTGAGTGGGTGAGAGGCTGTTTAAATTTCAAATAAAGTAAAAATAAGCAGTGAGTAAGCATGTTAATATCACTATCAGCGCAACACATCACAGTAAATAAAAATCAAAACTTAAACTGCTGTTGTGTCTAAAGATTTTAATATTAGAAATGTACTATATGGATATCAGAGAATTGTTATAGTTAGACAGTTGTGAATATAAAGATTACCATATATAGAAGTTGACTCCTACTGTATGTATATTTCTGTCTGCTGCCAGCAGTTTTGACACTTGGATCTGTAGCACATTTCAGATCAACAGATTAAACAGTACGGAACAGTATCAGTTTGCATATAAAGTATTTCATCAGTAGTTGAAATATGTGGTTTTCGTGTAATTTTGTGTAACCCCCTGTTTTCTAGGGATTATACACATTAGTATGGAGAAAAAGCGTTTTCTTTTCTGCCTCAAGCAAGGGAAAAGCTAAATTTGCCTATTACAGCCATCCACCGCATTGTAGCTGGCCACTGCCTTGTCCAGTCCTGGCAGTGTGCTGCCTCATTAAACACACTTGATTCAATTTATCAGCTAATTAGCAAGGCCTGTGAATTGAATTCAGAGTGCTCAAAGATATCTGAAGTGATCTCATCTAGGAAATTTTGGGCTATGTGTGGGTAGGAACAAACAGAGTGTGACATTTCTAAATCAATTCAATGCCTTGTGAAGGTGGAACTCAAAGTAGGGGGGGGAGAAGGTGTGCTCGTCAACATTGGTTATGTTTACATGCAAAGATTTTCACCAATCTGATTGAATTAATTCAGATTATAGATTAAGACTGGGGTGTTTATATGCACACTCTACTCAACAATCTGATAAATCTCTGTTTACATGCACACTACAAGTAATCAGATCCAAAATTATATGCATGCGTAGAGTAGCAGTTAGTGTAAATGTTACCATGACAGAGCATCCCATGAGTCCAGTCAGAGTAAGATAAGCAGCAGTGTGTTACCCGAGTTTTCAGTTTGCGCGTTTGTGTTTTACATTGCTGTAAAATTACAGCAGACTCAGGAAAATGAACTTTTCATTTATTAAAGAATGGGTGAGAGGAAGACGTCATGTCCTGCAACATTCTAAGACCACCCATCCATCCCGCAATTTTCAAGTCTTTGAAGCATAAACTTAGTCTCCTCTGCAGTCCAGTTTCTTGCTCCTGCCGTATTAAACGTTATAAACTTCCTTTATGACGCAAATGCACACTCACAGAATGTACTTAAATTTTCTGATTGATAATGTAATCAGATAAAGGGGTTTACATGGCTATTATTCTTCTATTTAACAGATTATTTACAGGATTACCACCCCCCATTTAATCAGACAGAAATTGTATACGGAATTCGGACAAGTGAGGTGTATACTTGGACATTCTATTACAATTAAGCTATTAGTTGGATTATTAATGGATTATCAGGCTGCATGTAAACATGGCTAGTATCAGCCAGCCAGCCAGCCTGACGTTAACCAGTGGATGTAATGCAAGTTATCACAGCTAAAAAGCCCCCCCCCAAAAAAAACTCTAAGTCATGGCTTTCGCACCAGCATTACAGGCAGCAAAAATAAGAATTAAGAGAAAAATAGTTCCATAGCTAGCAATAGCATTTTACTAGCCAGCTTGTTTTATCATTTTTACTTATTCTGGGTGTTAAAAGAGCCTAGACTAAAGAAACCTGGTGGTGGGTTTTAGAGGGGGTGTATCCTTGTTTGCAGTGAATTCCAGGCACAGTCCTGCACCAAAAGTTAAACAAGTTGTCCCCATATGCGTGTTATTGTTGCAAGATCACATCTGGCCTCACAAAACTTATCTCTGCAGAGCTGTGGATTGGAAGCAACCCAGTTTCGAACCAGAACTATATCTATAGAAATTCTATGCATGTTAGAAACATAAAAAATTTACCATAAATATATCACACTTGCAGACGCTGCTCATAGCTCATCACTATGCTGTCAAACATTTTGCTTCAATGAGGGCTTTTTTCACCGTCCCTATTCTGTGAATTCATGGGACTCAGAGACACAGAAATGACCTCTATTGGCAGATATTCCAGTAACTTTGGACACTGAATAGCAGGGAGTCTACAAGGGCATTCACAAACCATTTCTACCTGTCTACAGTAGCAATTGTTCTGTCAGTATTCACTTCAGCAGTGTTTCATCTGTCAAACTAACCCAGTGAAAAAAAAGTGTAAAAGTGTTCCAAACTTCATCCACTAAACACCCACAGCGAACTGTAGGTAGTCAGTTATCCCTGTATCTGCATAGTGTGGAGACTGCATGGAGCACAATAGGTTTTGCTGCTGGTTTGATTAATTAAAGCAGGTCTTTTCCTCTCCTCTCCGTGTATGGACCTCACGTCACTTCTGACTTTCATCTCCACCTGAAAGGGCCTTTCAGAGCTGTAACCGGGGGATAAAAACGGTTACACTGAGCGGTTCATAAATCAATCTCGCTGAAAAGGGAGCTGACTTTAAACACCTCTCACTAGCACAAATGGAACAGTAAGTGACAGAACAAAGTGAGGCAATTAACTATGTTTTCTTAAAAGAGGGAATATGGAAAGGCACGGCCATTCATCATTTGTCGAAACGAGTGCTGTATGGCAGAGCGCTGCAGGAGGGAAGGACGAAATATCAACAAGCACACTGCAGTGGGAAACACCGGAGGTGTTAAGTGGCTTTTCTAGGAGGTTATTTGATCTTATAGTTAATGGAAGAGTGAGTGCATAGTCTTGTCTTGTCTAATAAAGTAAACACAGCTGAACAGTTCCATTCTTTTAATGCACATTTTAGCTTTGTTTGCCTGTTCTTTGCTGATTGGACAATTCTTAAAGATGCCTAGTTCTTGAGTTCTTGAGAGGAAATATCAGTTAAGATTTTTTTTGTTTTGTTTTGTTTTGTTTTGTTTTCCAGTTTAGGATTAAATCTCGTTATCTACACTATTTTACTTGATATTTCTCATTGGATCAAAAATCATTTATGGTTGGTGCTCATCTTCAAAACATGAAAAACGTATACCGATGATAAAATTGTAATAATGAAATACTATTTGGCATTTTACTAACATATGCGCTGTGATCTTAATTGCTTACAGGTTAAATCTTCAACTGCTGAACTATCAGCAAGCCCTGATTTGTGCTTAAATAGATCAGTTTTTGGTTCATGATATTCCAAACAACTAACTAAGCATTAGCACAGAAGTTAAATGTCCCTCACTATTTGTCTTCTAGAAAAACAACTTCAACTGGCATTCTCTGCTGAACAACACTCTGCTTTCATGTAACTATAATGCAACATTTAATACCATATGAAGCCCTCAAGGCCAATGGCAAAACAATGTCATATGTACTGCCATGTAACGTGAAGGCTTTCGTGTTTTACATCTTTTGTGGTCAGTATCTTTAAAGAACATCTGCACCATAATTAAACAAATTGCAGTGTGATTATATACAAATATGTCCAAAGTTTGTAGACACCTGCTCATCCATTTTTTCTTCTGAAATGAAGGGTATTAAAGGGAGGTTTGCAGCAGTAACAGCTTCTACTCTTCTGTGAAGGCTTTATGCTAGATTTTAGAACACTGCCGTAAGGATTTGATTGTATTCAGCCACAAAAGCATTAGTAAGCTCAGGTACTGATGTTGGATGATTAGTTCTGGATGTCAAATCAAATCCTTACGGCAGTGTTCTAAAATCTAACGTAAGGATTTGATTGTATTCAGCCACAAAAGCATTAGTAAGCTCAGGTACTGATGTTGGATGATTCTGGATGTCAAGCACAATTCCAAGTCATCCCAAAGATATCTGATGGAGCGCCATCACTCCAGAGAATGCAGATTCACAGCTCCCCAGCCCAGTGCTGGTGGGCTGTATACCCCTCCAGCTGATGCTTGGCATTGGGCATGGTGACTCTGGGCTCATGAGCGGCTGCTCAAGAGTGCCCATTCTATTGGAAAAGACTTTTCCTGAATATTACAGAAAACTGTGAGTGCGTGCAACAGAACATCTGTGTCAGCAATGGCTGCAACTTAAAGTAGCTGAATTCACTAATTAGACAGGGTGTCTGCATATGTCTGAATGCAGTGTTAGCAGGCAGGTCTGGATCATCAAATTATAGGCCTTTGTGCAAAAAAGTCTAATGAGCCCTCTACCTATTCCAACTCAGCTGGATAGTCTGGGGTTTGTGGTATACAAATGTAAAATCAGGTTATGTAAGTTGTAGAAGCAAACTTCTTGAATTTGATACCTGTATGATACCTGTAAGTATGATAAACTAATGCGAACTAAAGTTATTTCATTTATTTGTTTTCATCCACAATAAACATGAATGTTGTCTTGCCCTGACGAAATTAAGACAATAGCATACTGCCAAACAATCCACTTTTCAAACGCACTATGGCCTGATATGAGGTTTTAGCAAATTGTTAACAACAGTGCAGCCATCAGTCAGCACAATCCAATACACTACAGTGGTAGGAAAAAAAAACTACAACAGCAGCAGCAAAAGCAAAAACAACAACAACAACAACAACAACAACAACAACAACAACAGCAGAAGCAGCAACAACAACAACAGCAACAACAGCAGCAGCAGCAGCATAAATGTACAAATTAACAATAACACAAGTTAACATAAACCCAGAAACCACTGCAACACTTATTGAAGCACCTGTCTGCTCTTGACAAGCACAACATTTACCCCAATGAAGACTACATGGCCTAAATTAAAGTCAAAAAGCTGAGAAGAGGAAAACAGCACCAGCAAACGTAAAAACACGGACCATCTGACGTCAGCAGGCCACGTTAAAGCACACAGCCACGGCGGACAGGAAATGTTTACAAACCACTTATTTCTTACCTTTGATGCCTTTTCTTTAGCAGAGACAGCTCGCAGATCATTGCCAACAACAACGCAGCACAGTTTCTTTAACTCGGCCTGACATTTTTATTCGTTCTTGGCTTCGGAAGTGAAGTGTTCATCCTCTGTCGGGGTACCAGATCTCACTTTCACAGACCCCCCAGACACATCATCCTCTGAATATCTGGAGCTTCAAACTCAAAGTTTCAAAGTCCACTGAACGCGGTCTCCCTAAAACCTGCACGTTTGAGGCGGACAGTTAAACAGTTGCTAAGCGGTGACTGGAGGAGAAATTAATCGGACAATCAGGAAGGAGCGTAGAATTATGATCGGCCTTATCACAACGGCAGGTTTGAAACACCATCATTTTCCGCTGTGCGGCTAGAAAGTTCCCGCCGCGAGTCGAGGAAGCTGTTTAAATTGTATATTAATTGCTAACAAGTGCCCCCTAGTGGCTGGGAACATGAAGCTCATTGTATGGTCCGGGCGTGTGAGCAGGTCTGTCATTGGCCAGACTCTGAGCGATTTAACAGGGCGCAGCAGTGATAACACCAGACCCTCAGCTTAGCCACGAGAGGACCGTTTGAGAGAAGCTCTCCATTCACGTTCATTCATTTCGAGCTGATGTCAGTGAAAAGATGAAGGCACACCTGAACCGTTTTGATCACCTCATGGCTCGGTCCTCCTCTGCAGAGACTGGACTGTCTGTCATTTGATCCACAGGCTTGACCGTCACTTATAGCTTCAAAATAAATGTTTATTAATATTTGAAGTAGAAGCCCCTCAATAACGCAAAGAATGGAGTGGGTCAGTGCATAATAATAATAATAATAATAATAATAATAATAATAATAATAAAATAGTCTTACAATAAGTTGCATTATTTCAAATTACTATTTATTTGTTTGCTTGTTTGTTTTGTAATGATCAGTTTACATGTTTACTTGTTCTGTCATTCTCTTGTTCTCATCTTTAATTCTACAGTATATTTTACACAAGCAACTAATGGATTTACTTTATATACACTGTCAATGGATAATATTGTCTTTATTACAGAGTGACAGTATGAAGTTCTTAAATATGAGAATAATATTATTTTTAATAATTTCAATATATTGCACTGTCCATTATACTGGACATTTGGAAATTAGCCACATAAAACATGCAAGATTTTGAACACTGAAAATTAGTTAACATATTTATTATGATCAGTTAACAGACCCGAACGAAAAACCAAACATTCCTGAACTGAACGGTTTCTGATTGCATTTGAATGACCTTGTGTAGTGTTTCTTTTGGACAGCAGTGGCTTGTCTGTGATGACCCCTCCTGAACTCCACTCTTAGAGACTCATGAACATGTCGTGTTTCCAGCTCCTTAGCTGGGATCCTAGTAACTCTAATCTGAGATGTTAACCGAAATTTGTCTTTTTATGCATCAAAAATTTGTCTGAACTGATGGGCACTTCACTCTAATCTTTTCAGTCTGCCATTATCTGAGAGGTTAACATATTGCATATTATGGATATGGTAGTGTAAATTATTATATGTGCTTTGTGTTAAAAATCTCTTTCATTATGAATCTATCATTATGAATGAAGATTATTTAGTAGTCCAGGTAGTCCTTAGTGCAGGTGGTTCCGAGAGTTCAGAAACTTTTTCATGCAACTTTACATACAATAAGCTCAGAAAAGTTCAGTGCTTGCTAGCTATGAACATGTTTTATAACAAAACAATGGGCCTCATTCATCAATATCGTCCTAAGTTTTTTCTTAAATGTGTTCTTGACACAGGTTCTAAGAAAAAGTCGACGTGTTCTTAAACTGCGTAATTGTTCACACTTTTGTGCTTTTGAGTGTGTGTAGATTCTGTTCTTACCTAAGAACAAATCCTAAATAAGAAAACACTGGAGAATGTCAGAATCTTTGTAAAAACTGTGTAAGTGGGTTTAAAGAAGAAAGTTCTAAGAACAGCTGGTGAATGAGGCCCATTGTTAGTGCAGCACAGAAGTGGCTCTGCAACTTCCACAGCAACAAGATCATCATATTTTAGGAAATGGCTTTTTAAATACAGTTGGAAATGTTATAGAAAGTGGTAGTGTGTGATTTGACTGGATATTTATGAAGTTTGTACTTCATTTGTATGCAAGTGGAAAAAAAATGGCTTGTGTTTTGGTTAGTGTGGACTTAAACACTGGTTAAAATGGAAGCACACCTTTGATCAGACAGACGACTAAAACACTAATAACAAACATTATTATTTTTAGGAGTAATTTTAGGGAGAAGTATTTGAGTACTTGTTCGGAAATATCAGCAAGTATTCAAAGCCTGTAAAAGGCTGTTCAGGCTTAACTATACAAAAAATTTGTAAAATTTCTGTGTGTCTCCGGATGTGCAGCGAGTATAGACCTTGAAACAACAGTGCTAGAAAAGGCTTCTAACCCTGCATTCTCTCTAATATAATTCCATCACTTTTCGCAATGTGTGCAAAAGAAGATTCATTCTGATATCACAGCCCTTGATGATGTGTATTTCTCAGGAACTCATACCACAATGACGATACAGTGTGATTAACTGTGTACCCTAACATCCACCCTGTGTACTTTGTTTTCTCACCGCACTCTATAGCTTGTTTACATCTCTTCAGGTCCTCCTTCCTTGCAAGTCATGGAGGACTGGCGTGGCTAATAAGACTGTAGTTTTCCCTCTGTCCCCTGCCCCACCAACACCCCCCTATGCATGTCCTCCCTCTCACACCCAGTATCCCCCAGCATACAGCCCTGCCAGTGCCACTGACCTGTGGTAAGAGGGAAATCAATAGTCAATTCCATTTTGCAGGCTGCCTGTGACAGGTACTAGATAGGAGTGGATTGGATGCTTGTAAGGAGCAGGAGCGTGAGTCTAAGCTTGTCTGCCCCCACACCACCCCCACACCCCCAGACACACACACACTCAGTCCTCCTATACTGCACTGCTCTCTCAGAGACGACTATAAAGTGCACAGAGCAACTGTGCTATTTCCTACTATAGCTTTTATTCGCAGATATGAATTAGATGCTTCATAGCAGCTCTGCTGCCAATTGACCTTACTGTGGTCCACTGGTTGGACAAGCTTTACAGAACATTGCCAAAAGTCCTATTCAATCATACATTGATCAGCCATAACATTAAAGCCACATGCTTGTTTTTAATTTGTGTTGTGCTGGTAGGAGTGGATCAGACACAGCAGTGCTGCTGGAGTTTTTAAACACTATGTCCACTTACTGTCCACTCTATTAGACATGCCTAATTTGTTGGTCCACCTTGTAGATGTAAAGTCAGAGACGCTTATCTGTTGCTGCACAGTTTGTGTTGGTCATCCTCTAGTCTTTTATTGGTTGTCACAGGACACTGTTGGCTGGGTATTTTTGGTTGCTGGATTATTCTCAGTTCAGCAGAGACACTGAAGTATTTAAAAACTCTAGCAGCGCTGCTGTGTCTGATCCACTCGCACCAGCGCAACACACACTAACATGCCACAACCATGTCAGTGTCACTGCAGTTCTGAGAATGATCCACCACCCAAATAATACCTGCTCTGTGGTGGTCCTGTGGGGGGTCCTGACCATTGAAGAACACAGTAAAAAGCAGGGTAAAAACAAATACAGAGGAACAGATGGACTACAATCTAATTGTAGAATTAAAAGTGCACCTATATGGTAAGTGGAACTGATAAAATGTACAATGAGTGTAGAAAAAAGGAAGTGAATTTAATGTTATGGCTGATCTGTGTAATTCAAAATGGAATTAGAAGCAAGAAAAACTCTACCTCTCTGCCTAATCAGGACAATGTAAACAACCCCATGGCGGCAAGAGACAGGCTTCTTTTTCAATTTTAAGTTTTTATTTCCAGGCAGAAATCAGACTTTGAATTTCAGTTAATCTCAGTAGTACACTCTAAACTGAGAGACAGATCCGATTACAAAGTTGGAGCAGTATGTGAAATAAAAACAAAAAGCAATGATTTATACCTTTACTTTGACCTGTTGTTGAAAAAAAAATCAGTACAAAGACAAGATATCTAATGATCTTATCAACTTCTTTTTTTTTTGTAAACATTCATTCATTCTGAAACTGATGCCTGCAACACGTTCCAAAAAATAGAATGTATTGCAGAGGCAATTTGAGGTTGGGAATGTTGTGAAATATTTAAAAAACATCTTAAACAGTGATGCAATCATGCTTGGAAATAAAAGAAGCATCTAGGAAAGGCAATTTCTTTTGTTCTAATGATAACATTCATGTAAATGGTGTATTTATGCCAGATTTTGCACTAAAAATGAACTGAAAAATGTTTTATAAAATCAGTGCACACACATTAGCAGTGATTAAGAAATAAAAGAAAGAGATTTCAATAATCTGATGACAATAATGATCTCTCTGGAGAATGTTTATACAGTGAAATAAACACTTTGATTCTAATATCATCCAAAAGGTAGATTTCTAAAAAATATGCAAATATATGCATATTAAAGTACACAATGTCTCATTTGCATATCTAAATATTATTTTTTGCACAACTCCCAATGCAAACAGTACATGTAAGAATGTCAGTAAATAAATGGCATTCATTGTGATGTCTATTGTGTAAAAAAAAAATACTGTGTTCACCCATAGTGTCTCAGCTTAAATCTGGTGAGCAGGGGCTCATAAAGAGGATCCAGGCCCTAGTATGCATAACAAACATCAGAAAACGATAAATATGGTGAAATCTGGTTGGTAAAGTTGGTTTTAAAGTTAGAAGTACAAACTTATTATTGGTTTACTTTAGCACATTCTGACTGGGCTATTGTTAACTGGCTATTACAGACAACTGTTTTTACTGAGTCTAGTCCAGAATAATGTGTCAGTTTGTGTCACATAATGACTAATAATAAGTCAGCTGGGGGGGGATATGAGCCAGTTTTCAGTTTGCATCACATCATCTAATGTTTATTATTGAAAAAAGTGTTTTTTGCAAAAGCAAAATGCAAAGCAAGTCATTACTCCTCATCAAAAAAGAAAAAAACACAAACAATCTAATTTTTAACTTTCACTGTGTCGCTATGTCGACAAAGCCACCTCACTCAAAAATATAAAAAACAATGCTATGCTAGATTTGTGATTTCTTTTTGTGGCTTATACATGTTTTAGTAAGTATGAAGTATATTAAAGTGTACATTTACATTTGTTCCTATGCAAAACAATATTTTTACTGGGCAAAAACCATGTATTTATTTCTGGTTTGCTAAGACTGATTTCTGTTTGCTTCCCTCTGATACAGAATCCGTGGATTGATGAAATCAACCTTCTTTTTAGGGTCATAGGACAAATTTTGTTTATGGTTTCCTAGATACGTGCTGTTGCTCAACACATACACTGACTCAAAACACTCCACTCTTCTCCGTACGTGATTAGCTGCAGAAGTTCATAAAGTATGTAATGTCTCACGCCAAGCAATCTATCCATTATTGCCAATTAGCACAGAAATGAAGGAAAATGTGTCAGCTTCACTCTAATTAGATAATGTGTTTTTATTAGCATGGAGCATCTTTTTCCTCTCTCTTCATAACACTGGAATTTAGTCCTATTGTCTATTCTGCTTCTTGATTAGCTGTTGTGGTTTACTACTTCTGATAGGCAGTTGGTAACTGAGTGGGTGAGTTTATAATAAGTAAGATACCTTGACACTGACAATTATTTTATAATTTGCTGAACTAATAAACATAATTTAACAAATGGTCTGCCATGCGTAATGAGGTGGAGGCACAGGTTACACTTATATTTAAGATTCAATTTCACACACCCAAGATTCGTGTTCATCCACCCACATCTGCTTTACTGCTGTGAGATCACAGAACTTACAACATTTCCTGTTTTTGTTGCGTAGCTGTGCTGATTTCTTCTTTTCTTCTCGGAAGAAGGGGCCTGATGTTGAAGGACTTTGAAGGTTAAAAACAAAGTAACCTTGTAAAAGATTGTATTGCAAAAAGGGGGGATGATTAATGGAATAGACTCCAGTCTGCTTGCATGTTTCTGGTCTATTGGTGAGGACATGGCATGCAGTGAACAGATCTGTTTTTGGCTAGGAGCAAATCTTAAACAGAAATGCCCAGACAATGCTGCTGACTACACTGAAATTAGGGGGTGGAACTAGACCATATATATTGAGTTGCTGTTTGTTCACCTGTATGTTATAAATACACTCAGAGTCCTCAATATTGTTAGGTAGACTGACTATGTAGGTACACAATTGCTAACTGTAGCTCATCACACTCGGCACTGCATTGACACTATGGCTGTGGCATGTGTATGCTCTGCTAATATGAGCAGCTGTGATTTTTAAACACTGTGTACACTCACTGGCCACTTAAATAGACATAAATATCTTTATGGTGCATCTTGTAGGTGCATTTAGAGACCATGGGGCAGATTGAGATGAGGCGCTAATTACTGACAGTCTGTCGACACATTGCGCCTGTGGGGGTGGCTAATTTAGTAGGTTAGCTGCTAAGAACTTTCAAGCAAATAAGCACAGGTGCAACTTCATAATTAACATATGACCAGCACAATATAAATGTTCATTAGTGTAGTGTGTAATGTAAAGTATAGATGTGTGTGGTTTGGGACACAGCCAAACCATTCTTATCCACTGATTCTGTTTCAGATTGTATTATCTGAATGGTTTATTTTCTCAGCATTGTGACTTCAAAATAATGTCTAATAACCTGGTGGGCTGAGCTAAACGCTTTGTGGTGTAAGTCGACTTTACTCAGAAAATGTCAGGAAACAGACTTAATATTTTCAAGTACAGTTCTTCATTAGTTTTAAGTTGGTAAAGCTTAATAGAACCCTGTATGTGAAACTCATGTTTTGACAATAAATCTGACTATGGCTAAACACCAAAATGTCAAATAATAAAACTTAAAGATTCATGTTATGTTAAGTGGACAGTAAACAGAAAGTTATCATTACAAATCTAAGCGTTTACCTTACTTGGCAAAGATCAGGAAACCAGTTTCCTTAAAAATTTCAAGTAAGCTTAGCTAAAATTTTTAAGTTGAAACAAACAGAGACAATAGTTTGAAGGGAAAAGACTGGTTATTTATTTGTAACATAAGACAAGTTTTCTTTGAGGTTCAAGTTTGTTTACAGGCATGTTGGCAAACTTGCTTCTCAAAGTGCTGTGTAAGAACTAGTGTAAAAACTTAAATCTTATCCATATGGAACAATGTGTTCATTCAGTTGGAAGTAATCCAAATTCAGGGTATAAATCAGCTCAGAAAGTAGCCACATCTTATTTGGAGAATTTTCAAGGGTGTTTAACACTGTAGCTGTTGCTGAAGCTTCCTGGTGCAGAGAGTGAGGAGAAGCCACAGTGCCTTCAGGCATCACTGTCAGTGTCCCAGTCATGATGCGGAATACATCCAGAGTTATCACAGTCCTAACAACAGCATGTAAAGAAGCCAACAGTTCTAGTTTTAGCTCATCTGAAAGCACACTCAAACCACTCACTTGTCGAGGCCTCTTCCTCAACTCTAGTGCCACTTTAACCCAGAGTGGCTGAAACAATGCACTGCTGTGATTGATGTTAATGTGGTGTCCAAATTCCCCAGTTTTCAGACTATACTTTTGTGCTGTGAAGATTTTTGAGCGCACTTTCAAACGTACTCCTCTCTGTGTTACAACCTTTTTTCGTTTGTGCTACTGATTTTTTTAGCCTGCTAGCCCAAGTGTCACCGCCTAAGTTAGCACACATTTATACATATACATATTTTAACCATCAAGCTGCAACGTATATTGAGATGATTTCTCTATTGCTTCTTCCTGCTCTGGTCTTTTGTCCTTCCCACTCACTCAAAGTGCATTAATAGTCAAATAGCTCTGCCCATGGTTCTTATTATTTAGATAAACCTGCTCTTAATACACTTTGAAAAGAGTAAAATATATTCACAGAATTAGAAAATAGCAGTTTAAAGCACTGTTCAACAAGAAGCAATCAGTTTAGATTTTTTTATTTTCTTCATCAAATTAATGATGATATAACATGTTGGGCATTCACAATTTTTGTTAGATTTTTTTAGCTGGAAATAAATTCATTTGTGCTATAAACACTTTATTTTCTCTGTCTCTTAGCAACAGCAATGACAGCCATGTTAAATAGTGTGTTAAATAATGTACAGAACTATAACATTATCCTCCTACATGCATATGCATTTATAGGAAACTCCTATAGGAATAGCAAATTTCTATAAAGGCATATGCAAAGTGAAAAAGAGCAGCGACCGCCTCTCTGATGTTCTTACAGGCACTAAAGAGTCCTTGGCCCTTTTTAGTAATTCGCGACAGCCACTTGTTAATGCCAACACAATGTGTCCTTTCCTTTGCTTTCTTTTTGGATTCTCTTGTGAGCACCCTCCAGCATCTGATCAACTCAGGTGAGGTCACTGAGTGGGAGTTCTCTTTAAGTAGAAATTCTCTGTTGATACTTCACATTAGACCTCAGAGAATGTCTCGTCATTTTGTAGCTCACTGGTAGCATCCGTATAAGCCCTTAGTCTGATCCATTTTTGTCTGTGGGCAAAATTTATGATGTCACCCCATCATGTTTTTTGGTTCCAAAGCCTACACATTTTGTCCCACATTAATATCATTGGCATTTGTCATTGTGTCATTTGTTTTACAAGGTAGTCTGAACAGTAATATTTCTACATATATGCAACATGTAAGCCAATGTTAGCCACTCCTGTACATTTAATTCGCATCATAAGACCAGAATACATCACACAAAACAACTTTCTTAAGTGTGGTAGTCAACTAACTACCACAGTGCTAACTGCAGTACACTACAATCTAAAAAGCTGGTAGTGTCATCGCAGTGTTGATTAGTACTAGATTGTAGCATATTACTTGTAGTTGTAATAGCGTATATTTACAGTGGTAGCCTTATTTTCAGGTAACTTAATGACATCAGATCAGAAAGAGCTTATTATTATTATTATTATTATTATTATTATTATTATTATTGAATCATTGATTAAATGCAACGTGTGTGTGATATATGTTCCCGATCATATGTTTTGTGGTTCAAAAAGGTAGTTTGTGAAAACTGAATATCAATCTGCAAGTTTTCAGCTTTGTTGATCATATTCTTTACATATCAAAAAAATGCAACAGCAGCTCTGAGAAGTCATGTAATTAATGTGGAAGATCAGATTAAAAGGCAGAAATAGTCTTGGTTTTGCATTGGTCCTAAAGGGTTAAAAGAAGTATGTCAGTGTATTCACTTTTACAAACTTCTCCTAGTGGCAGCTCAATATTATTTGTAGTTATAATCCAGTGTCTGGTTTGTCTAAGTTAGTGCCTCATCATGTAAAATTAAGTCTGCTTGTGATGGATAAATCTATTCTACAAGAAATAATTTATATCTATTCCAATGTTATTTGGTGTTTTAACTGGCAAAAACACTCTTATTACCCCAATAAATAGTTTTAAACATTTTACTTAGATGCCTAAGGCCTTTACACAGTATTTTTATGTAGCAATATTCATATTTTGATCCCTTAAATCAAAGGATCAGAGAACTTCGAGACCTTCAGGGGAAGATGCCCAAACACATTGGCCTTGGAACATTTTTGTTTACCCAAATGCTGTTCATTTTTTTCCCATGTCTGTCTATCTATCTATCTATCTATCTATCTATCTATCTATCTATCTATCTATCTATCTGTCTAAAAGATTTGTTTGATTTTGCGCCTAGGAACCAATCACATACCAATTGAAAGAGGGGGTCATAGAATTTCTGACTGTCACTGGAAGATGATCTGCGAGGAGATGGCGACCCCTGAGCAGAAAGCGTTTTGCGTTCTCCACTTCAATAAGAGTGAATCCATCATAACTGTGCAACTTGATTTTCATCGGCAGTGAACCTCCAACAGCTTAGAGCGTTCGTCGTTGGTTCCACAACACTGGATGAGCTCCGAAACCGCATTGAAAAAGCCGTGAGTACAGTGACACCCAACATGCTCAATCGAGTATGAGATGAATTTGACTATCGCGTTGATGTCTGTACAGCTGGAGGAGGTTCATATTGAGCACTTGCAAAATTACATAATAAACTTTATGCTCACTTAAACCATTCACGATTTACTGCATTGTTCTGTAATGACTTACAAGTGAAATAAATCATTTTGAAATCGGATGAATCTTTTTTAATCACGCTGTATCACCCAGTATATATATATATATATATATATATATACATACATACATAAGATATCAGTGAATAAAAACACATACTGGCCCTTACGACTTACTTCTAAGAAATCCTGTGATGTTGAACTTGGATATTGTTTAATGTTACATGACTCCAGTCCTGTCATCAAGAATAAAGTCCAAACATAGAACTTGGTGTAGCAAATAATGTACTCCTTTTTTAAAATAAACACTCCAGGCTATATTCTACTTTTGAATGTATCTTTCATTATCAGTTTGTCTTGTTTTCAGTCTTTATTATGAAAGCTAAGTCAATCTCTGGCTTGCTTCTTCTTTTTTTTTCTTTCTTTTACAAATCATGTGATCCCGGTAGATAAATGCAGAACCACAGAGCTGCCCTGGCCTAACGCAGAGAGTGGCTTCACAAGTGTAATCAGATTAGTCTGATCTTGTCTTGGTGCCGTCAAAGACAATGAAAACGCTCTCAGGCCGCGGTGCTTTATGTGGTGAGTGCTGTTCTGTGATTACGCTTCTTTATCGTTTTTTATCTGTCATTCAGTTTTCCAGTCGTAAACAGATCTTTACGCTGCATTTAAATAATGAGAAAGATGGTGTGTGTATGTATCAGATGTGCCTTATGAGACTTTTAGCTTTACAGATGGTTTGTTTAATTGTATTTTTCATTAGTTGGTTATTTTTTTAACCCATCACATATTTTGAGACTTTGAAAAAGTTCATATGATAAACTCTTCTGTATATCCTCCAAACAGTCTTTATCTAAGCCTCTTGATGTTTTTTAGGCCAAAATGTGAAGTTTGGATACCTTAAATATTATTTTATTCTGATATTGTGTAACATTATTCCACTTTTTCTTATTTTAAACATGTTTTAAAACCAAAAATTTCAAGTTTTAATTCTGAGATCTAAAATCTAGCGTACATACTGCCCTTTCTTTTTAAAATGAGGATGTGAAAGGGATTTATTTTTCAAACCCAGTTCTTCTTCTTCTTCTTTGTCTTCAATTATTGAGCAACAGCACAGTTTTAGATGGTACCATGGAGGAGGTCTGGCAATTATTTTTTGTTGGGGGGGCAGTGAAACAAAAAAAGGGTGAACAAGAGAACAAGAGAATGAGAGAGAAAGAGATAGAGATGGACTGTTTCCTGTAAGATAATTTCTTAATCAAGTACAGAATGTTCTAAGGCCATTGTTTTACTGGACAGAAGAGTTACATACCATCAGGGAAAAATGAAAATGACTCATGTGGACAACAAGTAAGCAAAAGAGAGATGTGTTAAGGATGTACTCCATGGCCATTTATAGAAGAGCTGTTCTTTCTCTTACTAGTATTACTTGCTATTTTAATGAATCCATTTCATGGAAGCAAACAAAGCAATTTGTGGCAGCAGAGATTCTTAAAGGCCTACTACTATATGTAAGTCATTTGTTATGTTCTGCCATATTTGCATTAATATGATAACTTTTTGGTTAATAAATGCATGGAGGCAAATCGAGAGAGAGAGAGAGAGAGAGAGAGAGTGAACACACATAAGCAATACTGAGGTCCTTTAATGGAAAATGAGAAATTGGCAGTCTCATTTGTGTTCACAAGCACATTAAATCATGGTGCTGGAGCAACATGCCAGGCGGTCACAAAAGAAATCACTACAAATATAATAACTGCACTCTCCCCAGCAGGCTGCAAAGCACATTTAGGAGCCACAGGCAATTAGCCCCTGCAATAGGGAGAAACGCTGAAAGGCGAATGCCGAGAAGTGAAGGCCTTTATGTGAGCCACTGATAAGAAAAGAATAGAGTATAACTTCAATACTGCCATCTTACTAACATTCACACACACACACACACACACACACACACACACACACACACACACACACACACAGAGAGAGAGAAAGAGAGGTTCTTTATTTACCACAGGGGCTGATTGTGTTGGAATGTTTCTACTACTCGGAAAAATAAACTGACGCTTTTAAATTTGGCTGAATTAATATTTTTCTACACTGATCAGGTGCAGCTGACTTTAGACACAGAGTTCTTATGTGTTACTCTGTCCAACCTCTGTCCACTGTCTTGGTACTTTGTCATCATTTTACCAAAAATAATTACACAGCACTTTAGAGTTTGTATGCCACACATATTCAGTTAGTATCTAGAACCTGTTGGGAATTCTGTATAATTTTGTTAAACTGTCTTGGAACCTCCCATCAGATTATTCAAAAAGGTAGCACTTTGCAGTTTGACCATGAATATATGACATTCTGCTTCTTTCTTTTTTATTACTTTTCAGTCATGTCTGGACTTCAGGCTTTTTATTTTACTTTTCTATTAAAAAGTTGTAAAAAGGCTTGAAATTCTGAACTGGTATGAATATGCCTCTTTCCCCTGGGTAATGGACCTTCAAGACTAAGCTTTAAGGTACAATCGGACCTTTTTAATTGCATAGCGTGTTCGATATTTTGGCTCTTTTCTAGATTGTTCCATTTATATTCTCATATAAGCAGGTTCAGTTTTGCACTTTTCTGTAAGACTGTGAGAATGTGACACCTCTCAGGGTGTCGGGAAATCACACATAAAGCGTAGAAGATACAATGTAGATTATTGTAGAAAATTAATGGGTGGGGTGATTAGTTCACTCTGTGTGCAAGGCTAAAGCACTGATGGTGAAAGTAAAAAAGACCGTGTGAGATTAGAGGGTCGCAAAGCAGGTTGTGCAACAGACTGATTTCCTGCTCTTTTTGGCCCCTGTGGTTCAGGATGGAGCTAACGGTACACCGCAAAACAGCCAAAGAGAGCGAAACACACAGAGGAGAACCGAGAGGAATGTCCACTCCTGGCAGCAGCTCGTCAGTATAACGTTTTTGAGCTTTTACCTTTCTCTTTTCAGAAAGCTTACACTGTACACCAGGCATGGAGGAATAGGAATCCTACATAGATGTTTTGTTCCGGCCCTGAAAGGACTGCTGCTCCTTACGCTGTGTACGCCCTTTTTTCATTGTTTATTTTGTTCTTTTTTGCAACAATGAACATTTGTGGGTATATGAAATTGTGTTGATCTGACTTATTGTGTTGATTTGGCTCAGTTTTGTTCACATCTTAATGCACTGAATATACATTGAGTGTGTGATAACTGACATAACAAAAGCAAATTTTGTCTCTTTTCTAGACTGTGACATCATGGCCCATGGCTGGATCTCAGTACGTGTGGTGGTGTGGTCAATTATGTGTTCATTCACAGCAAGTAAGAGCATAAAATTTTCCTCTTGATAACTTTTTACTTCTAATTACATCGTTCATTTTATGTAGGTGAGACCAAGAAGTGATATTCACTGATATCCCCTCTTGGATTTGTAGGATAACCACAAATAGCAAAGTACCACTTTGAAGTCACTTTTAGAAAGAGAATGCAAATGAACTATTTTAACAGCATCATTCTGAAAAACAAAGGTGGCAACTAAAGGGTTCTTTGGAGTAATGACCACTTTTATAAGTCACTTTTGGTTTCCCTGAAGAACTTTTCCATGGATGTTTTAGAGAACCACTTTTGTAAACGATATGTGATATGAGTAACTTTTTAAAGTTTAAAAAACCTCCTCGCAATGTGAAAGTTCTATACCAATTATCAATTTGTTCCTAGAACCATACATTCAAGCCAGGCACAATTAAAGAACCTCTGATTTTAAAGAGTGTAGTCTGACTTGAGCAGGTCATTGAGCATTCAACAAAACATCCATGGGTGTAATTGTCGGTCATCCAGCTGGTACGACTAAAGACACATTTACGGCAATGCTGTGACACTTTTCACCATGTGTGTTGAAATAGCCTAGCTGTCGAGAAGATCAACTGCAATGCTGTGTTTCGTAAGGCTTAGGTGGGGAGGGTAGCTTACTCTCTTGTTATAGCATGGAGTCTGCTTTCATATCCCTGTCTTCATTCTCTTTCGTATCTCTTCTTCTCTAAAGATGTCAGATCATCACCATGTGCTGAGGTCCACGCTCCATCTGCAGTGGTACCGATTGGCTCCCCAGTCACAGCTTCCTGTTACATCAAAGAAGACTGTCCACTAACAAAAGGCCAAGATTTTCATGTGGAGTGGCCTTACCAAGCTAATTTAAACTATAGTGATGTAGCTAATCAGAATGAAAGCATTAAAGAAATCATCATACACAAGTTCACAGACAGGATAGCGATGCTGCATTGTGCCATCTGCAGACATGAAGACTGCAATGTCGTAGCTGGTGTGGAAATCAAGGCAGCAAGTAAGGATTTTTCCTGTGGTTTTAAATGAGTTTGATCAGTGCCTGATCACACATTATAAACTAACTAACTAATCTGACCTAACAGTCATTAATGAGCAGACAGTTATCTTTATATCTTTAATATATGTTATTTAGGAGAAACTGAATTACCTTCTGTTCATATTGGCATTGTATCATTCATATTTTCTCCACTTTTAGCATTTTGCAATTCTAAAGTGAAGATTTTATTTGCATACAAAAAAGTTTAGATTTTCTTCCATTCTTGTGTTCATATAATCATTGTTGTATTACAACCTTGTAGCTCTGTAACTTTCTAGGGCACAGAAGAAATGCTATTAACTTTAATGCACACTGATTACATGTAACAACAATGTAATGACAACAACGATAATAACACGAAAAGCAATTTTGGTCCATTTCTGTTGGTCAACTCATAATTATTTTTTTTTGTAAAGGGCACTGGGCATTTTCAAATAGTGCAAAAGAATAAAAACAAAGAAAATAAAGCTACAAGGTTTTGATATGATAGTGACAATAGGAAGCGACATGTACAAGTATACATTTTACATGAAGGAGTTGCAGTGCATTCATTCCTTTAAATTGTGGCATAGCAGTTTAAGCTGTTTTTCTCTATGCTCATTTATACTGTACAATGGAGTTTTGTGAAAATATGCCTCATTCCAGTTCACAATTTTTGTTATCTATAAAGGTCCTCCTCCAGCCCCGCAGAACCTGACTTGCCTGTTAAATTTAACTGCACCATGCTCACTGTTGTGCACATGGAACCCTGGTCAAGAAACATCAAGCATTCCTACAAACTATACTCTCCACACAGAATTTGGGTATTTATAACAATTGTAATACTCAGTAAATTTTTTCCTTAGTATGAAAACAGTTCTACATTACAACAAACTTTATCATAATATGAAGACATCAATCAAAATTGTACTATTCTAAGGAATGTTTTTATTTTCATTTATTTATTTTTATTTTTTAAGAACACAGAGGTTTGACTACGTTCTGGCACCTAGGAAGCATTTCTACAGGGTCCCACGCAATGGCTTTGCCTTGTTTTATACGGTGCATGTTCATGTAGAAGCAGTGAATGCCCTGGGCCGAGCCACCTCTGAGCACTGGGAGATGGACCCTATGGAAACAGGTTAGAAAAGCACTTCTATCAACTACTCTAGGAAAACTACAGACACTCTGTTTGTGAACATATTCAGGACCTCTTGTTCATGTCATTTGTTTCCTTTACAGTTAAGTTGGATGCTCCAGAAATTCAGAATGTTTGGACAGGGAAGTACGGATGCCTACGACACATGTGGAGTCTCTCAGAACCACAGAGGTGGATTGTGAAGCGTATGTTTATGGAGATCAGACTTACAACTATGGATGGCAAGGTTTCGGACAGAAAGCAGGTTACTTTTCTGCTTATTTCCACTATATTTGTCAGAAATATTACTGGAGAATTCCTTCAACTTTTACAAACAATTCATTTTTGCTAATAGCAAAATTGAAGTATTCTTTGAAATCAATGGGGAAGCTTCCCTTGAGAATTAACTGTACCATAGCCATTCCTCCTCAAATCATTGTCTCATTATGTTAGTCTAGAACTTAAAGGCAAAAGTTTGGATGCCCTTGGTCAAATGACATGTTGCTTTTCTAAGTGGAAATAAGTACAACACATCCTCTACAGAGAACTTATTTAACGCATTTTCACTTAGAAAAACGACAAAATGTGGAAACTTTTGCATACAGCTGTATCTCCAGTAGTTTATAAACACCTGCTCCATGTTTTCTTCTGAAATCAAGAGAATTAATATTCAGCCTGTCCCCTTCTACTTGGATGAGAAAGCTTTACACTAGATGTTGGAACATTGCTGTGAGGAATTGATTGAATCAGCCATTAGTGATTTCAGGCACTGATGTTAGATGATTAGCTCTGGATCACAAGTAAAACTCCAAATCACCTTAAAGTAGATGAATTCACTAATTAGAAGGGGTGTTTACAAACGTTTGGACATTTGTCTACTTAGCAGCTTGTAAGAGCTCATCCCAGAACACTCAAATGAAAGGAGATGAAAGATTGATAATATTTGCAAAATATCCAAAAGCATCTTAATCTTTGCCCCATAATTTAAATCTTTATTTTTTTTTTGTTTACACTTTATTTCAGCTTATCTACAGTGTAAAAGGAATCTAGCTGGTGAAAATCAGCTGATTACAAAAGCTTAGGGTTATGGCTAAGTTTAATTTAGTAATAAGTTGAGTTTAGGCTTATGAAAATATTTTTATTTGTTTTTTGTTTATTTGTTTGCTTATATATGTGTTTATAATAGGATAATAAGTACTAATCTGATTATTTCCCATAGGTTACGTTTAGTAAAAATGGTAAATCTGGCAAACCAGTTGACGTGTGTGATCTGCTTCATGGAATGAACTACCAGTCTGAGATGAGGGTGAGGTATCTCAGCAGCCCATGGAGTGAGTGGAGTCATCCCACTGTGGCTACTACCCTCATTAAAGGTACTCCCAATTTTTCTGTGTCTGCTGTAGCTTCACTCATCACATCATCCTGTCAGCTGAAAGTAGTAAGTGCTGAAGTAAAAGGCTAGGGAGTGAACATTAGATGAGTTGTGTGGAGGTTCTAGTCACAGAAATGTTTGGACTCAGCCAGACAGTTGACTAGAGTGTAAAGCCTGAAACACTCCTGCAGTGGAACTACCTTCTGTGCAGCAAGTGGTGCTTAAAGCTGGGAATTATACTGATCAATCACATCCCCCTGGCAGTTGGTTGTAATTTAAAGTCAAAGCCATTCCCATCAATGTGACATAGCAGTACCAGTGCTTGACATATAGAGTAGCCAGTGGAATCTACTCCAGAACTCTCATGGAAAGAATAAGAAAACTCTGAGAAATGCAGCTGTGAGCTGTCTGCTGACGATGAGCATAGCCCTGGTCTCCTCTGAAGCCAATTTATTTATCCTTTCATTTTAGTCCTTAAGGTGTTTGAACTCAAAATATAGATATTTTTGCTCAAAATATAGATATTTTTGCTTTGCAACTGCTTGCTGTAGGAACATACCAATAGGTCTCTTTCAATTCACTACAAATCAATGAATATAAGTCACATCTTCCTTCCAGAGATTGCCAATATGACTTGTGTATTCATAAACCTTGCTCTTGCTGTGGCCTTATCAAATTCAAATGTATTTCTCTAACTATAATTTATTTAGAGTGCAGTGTAAGAGGTGATGAGAACGGTCTATGCTACAGTGTCTCTAAAAGCTGCACTTAATCACCAGCACTGCTTGATAAATGCTAAAAGCCTTGATGTAGTGATGTGTGCTGGATCGACCGGTCTCTTTTCAGCTCCCGCTGGCCATCTGGTCACATGGTTGAAGCTGCTGGGGCAGTCCGCAAACAGGCGTCACCGAGCTGAACTGTTTTGGAAGGTGAGAAGCCAACAATTACAACACCTCACAGAGCTGTGTTTCTAAAGGTTTGGACTGGTTAACCACTTAAACCCTAAGGGCTTCTGTGTGGGCCACACATCAATTCACTCACTCTCATTCCATATCATGGAAAAACAAATTTCCCTCATGTTTTTGTAATAAAAGACTTTGATGCACTATGTAAACTTTCAAAACGTATCATTCACTACCCAGTCCATACAGTCCATATAACTAAGCTGTTGCTGTGATGTTGTGAAAAGCAACATATTTACATCTATGCACCTATTCTAGCCTAGCAGTTTAGCCCTGCCAATCTATGCTGAAGTTATACGTAGTGTTATAGCATGGACTGCTTTTTGAAAGAGACGTAATGCAGGCCCGCCAATCAGGACAGAGCTCATCTATGCAGATCCGTCTCCAAGGCATAGGAACGAAAGGGATAAAGGGATAAAGATTCTAATGGATAAAGAGAGGTTAGGAAATGGTCAAGCCAAATGATTAATGACTGTTTTTGGTACATAAAACCACATACATGTCATAAGTCATATGTGGATTTTAGGATGAAAAGATAAAATACTAGATATGTAGGATATAGGCTCTTTAAGAATAATAACCTAATAATAAGCCTGGAGTTTAAAGGCCGAGTGAAGATGTTTTTCTCTTCTAAACTAATTGAGTTTTTAGCAACGCCAGGAATTATGACTCACGGTGATGGTGGGATATTGATGCCATGACTGTGCTATGTAATATACGGTTTACTCTCTGATGTGCATAATCAAATAGACAACCTCACACAGTTTAACCAACCTCCATAATGTAACTAACAGTCACTGTTTGGCAATGCTCTGTCAGATGTTCACTGACGTGTTACACTCTTTCCCTCTCAGCCATCTTTGCAGTTCCGTGCCAACAGCATGAATGTGTCTTACATCGTCTCACTCGTGAGACCACTCAGCCAGAGGAATACTGTGTGTAACACATCCCAGCAACACTGCTCTTTCCAGATCCCTGTAGATGTCAGAAAGATCCACCTGACAGCTGTGAACACAGCAGGAAAATCCAACCCCACTGAGGTGGCAGTGTACAAACGTACAGGTAGCTATAGTGCATTTAGATATATTGCTTTTTGTCCTTCTGTCATTTCTACTAGTCATGTAATTCCTATAAATAAACAAGTAATTACAGCCTAAATAGACAAGTACAGACTGATTTTATTTTAAATTAACCTCTCTTTGTGTTTCCTTGCAGAACGGGGCCCTGTGCCTTATCTGAGAGTTTATCCAGAATCTGAAGAGTCTGTGCTGACAGAATGGTCAAGCCCAGTGGCCTCAGCTGTTAGCTTTTACATATTAGAGTGGAAAGCACTGCATGAGGCTAGTACCATCTCCTTTGAAATTGTGGACAAAAATCAATCCAGCTTGGTAGTAGCAGGTACAGTGCAAATTCAAAAGAAAATGCCCATCTACAGTTTTATTTTGATCACACTTTTTTACATTTTTAACTTGCTAAAATGCTTGCTAAAATCTTTCTATCTTCAATTTTTAGGTCTGGAGCCTTACCAGCCATATAATATTTCAATATATCCAAAGTATAACAATGGCATTGGCCAGCCCTGTACAGTTATGGCATACACAAGACAGAAAGGTTAGTTTTGGCTGAGAAATGTGGCTGAGGCAGTACAGAACTGTTGATGTGAAAATGTACAGTAGAATGGATAATGATACAACACTTCCCTCTAGTGGATCTCGTGGTGTAGTTTTGCCATAAATTGATGTCAATAGTGCAGCGGCTTATACTGTTATAATAATAATAATAATAATAATAATAATAATGACAATACCTCAATAAAAAGCTATAATGCTGGTTCTCCATGATTCCAGCCCCCTCTAAATCTCCAGAGCCACAGTTTGGAGAGATCAGACCTTCATATGTCGAGCTTTACTGGGACGAAATCCCACTGCAGCAGAGGAATGGAATCATTACTAGCTATCGGGTTTTCTACTGGGATGACAAGAACAGTGTAGGAGGTAAACAAAAATAATATTGTCTTTGTCTTCTTATACCTGTTGTACTCTTTCACTAACAGCAGTGCTTATCATAAAGTTATAGACCTTGAGGGGACGGAGCAACGTGTGATTCTGAAGGATCTTCAACCTTCTTCCATTTACAACATCATCCTCATGACTAGCACAACTGGTGGGAGCATCAATGGGACAACTGTCACTGTGAAGACTCCTTCTATTGGTAACTGATGATTTCTGAATATTTTCATCATGATTAGTTTCCTTACCAATGTGTCATACTGTTCAATGACTTATAAATCAAAAATATATTTTTTTTAGATGCCTTTGAAATAGTTCTGATTGTTATCCCAGCCTGTGTTGGGCTGACACTTCTGTTCCTTGGAGTGTTTACCTGTTTCAGCAATAATCGGTGGTAAGCTCCTCAAATGTCTACTGATAGATTTGCTCAATGCTTTAAGATCTAGAGTACAATGTTGTTTTTTAATGTTACAGCTTGAAGAAGTGCTTGTGGCCAATGATTCCTGACCCGGCTAACAGCAGTATTAAAAAGTGGACAATGGCCAACTCACAGCAGGTATGTCATGGTTCTGGACTTTACCCCGACAGTCCCAGCCATCAGAAAGATTTATTCAAATCCACTACCAGCACACCTTAATGAACCACTGATTACCCAAACAGGGCATTGGATTTCTTAATGATAACGACAAAGTAATGCTGGGCTGCTGGCAGGGGAGGTTGGAAATGGTTAAGGGAACACATTGACATATGTAAAATCATTATTTACTTTATTCATAGAATTCATATTTATTCTAATATTAGTGCTTTTCTGAGCAAATGAGGTAAATATCTCAGATAAATAGCTTTTTAATTCATTTTTTTTCACGTGCGTAAACCATTCCACACTTTTTACTGTATGTGACTGCATATGGATGTTTCCTAGTAATGAGGTCATGGAAGTAAGGATGACCTTTAATTTTTGCTTTTATTTTAGTTTGTCTTGCCTGCTGTGAAAATGAACCAGTGTAGGGGTGTCCAGTCTTATCCACAAAAAGGGTCAGTGAGGCTACATGTTCTCTTTTCAGCACAGCAGGTGCACATGTGATCAGTCGTTTGAAGACTGAGAGCAACTGATTTAAGCAGTAGAATCAAGTGAGCTCCTGCTTGTTAGGAAGGGAGAGCTGCAGCCCTTTGTGTATAAGACTGGACACCCTGTAATAGTGTAATCATTTGACAAATTACATTAGATCTGTATACTTGCAACCATAACATTTCTGTATAGACTCTTTAAAAAGATGTTTTTAAGGGTTCTTTAATAAAGGGAATCATTCTATTTAGAACCATGAATGCTATATAGAACTATTTCATGCTTAAATGGTTCTTTGCTTGGTAAAATGGTTCTTCAGATTAATGGAGAATGTGTTGTATCTGGTTAACTGCTTACATATAGCACCAGAAAGGGCTCTGCTATTGTTAAGATGTCAAGCTGGTAACAATAGAAGAATCCTTTTTGCTGCTATATAGAACCATTTTCAAAAAAGGTTCTATATAGAACCATATACAACACATTCTCCATTAATCTAAAGAACCACTTCACCATGCAAAGAAGCATTTATGCATTTAATTGTTCTATATAGCACTCCTGGTTCTAAGCAAAACCATTCCCTTTACTAAAGGACCCTTGAAAATTCATCTTTTGTATGAGTTCCACTTTCAAAACCACTTTCAGGTGGTTTAGACCCACTCAGGGTTTTTTTCATTAACTGAGTTGTTGAAGGTGGGCTTTCCACATACAAAAAATACTAATGCTACATTGTGATTAATACTATCTTTATTTTAAGAAAGTGTTAATCATTTTACATCCGCTGTTATTCTTTTCAAAAACTTGTTATATCCCAAAGTGGTACAAACATGTACACAGCATTATAGAATAAACTCTTCTATAAAATCTATAAGATAATTAATTATTTGCCACATTGTTCTCTACAGGACATCCCCTCATTTAAAGAGGTCAAGGACCCTGTCCTGGTATATCTCTCTCACTTCAGTCTTCTGAGCTTGTCTGAGAAAGAGCTGTGGAAGGGAAGTCCCTCAACATCTGAGTACCTCCACTGTGGCAAATGGTCATACGATGGTAAAAGTGTTAATGACGACCACTCTGACTCTTCCCGTGATTCAGGAATCTATAACTCAGGGTCTCAGAGTGAGTCTGTGCCTTACGCCACCGTTGTGTTTGCCAATTCATATCGCACCCAGCCCGCAGCACCACCAGCCTACCTGCGCTCTGAATCCACACAACCCCTCCTGAGCGAAGAGGAACCTTGCAGTCCTCGCCCATACGAGAAAATGTCAACTCAAGCAGAACTCTCTGAAGCAGACCATTTTTCCACATTTCAGGAGGATTTAGGGAACAAAGAAGAAAGGGTTTCACTTTGGGAAGATTTCCCTATGCTCAAATCTTTGGAAGTCAAGAGCATTAATGATCAGGCCTGAATTCACAAGGGCTGCATTCACATTGTACTGGCATAATAGAATGCATAGCTGTGACTCTAGCTGTGTGCTGGTTTTGGAATTAGCAGTGGACCATTTTGCAATATATAAAGACTTTATTGGGAAATGTAGTATACACATATGAATGTTCCTAAATGAATGCAACGAGTTTATCAGCAGCAATCTGTGACTAACAGCCCCATATTGTACTGTTCAAAAGTCAGAAATAACCTTTCATTCATTTAATTTTCAGTCAAAACAGGAAGGTATTCATTTTTCAGGACAAGGGGAAAAAATCATAAAACCAATATAAAAAATGATTAAAATGAAAAAGTCTCAACAACTAAATATAGTACGATTTTTATTATTTAATGTTTCTACACTTTGTCTTTATTACAGCTTCCATTCTTTTGGACAGAATTGCTTTCAGTTTTCTAAGGAAATCTGCAGGGATATTTTCCCACACCTCTGAAGAAGTTCAGTTTTAGAAGTTGATTGTATTTTCTGCTTCTCGAATAATCCCAAACACATTCAGGGATGTTGAGTCAGGACTCTGATGTGGTCAATCTATTGTTCAGAGAACACCATTAGCTTCTTTAGATGATTTGCAAAATATTCTTTTTTTAATCTATTTCCTTTTCTCAGTAGATTTTGGATTTTTTCAGATCTGAAGCAAGAGTGGAGCTTCTCTTCTCTCTCAAAGATGAAAGCTTTAAGTACTGTTTATCTGATGGGGACAGTTTTGGTTGTCTGCCACACTCACACAGTTGTTAGGAGTCCATTTTTTTCTATTTCTCTAATTTCTCTTTTGATCATTTATTGAATTCTAGTTTTGAAAACTCGGTTAGGGTTAGGGTTAGCGTTTTTTTCCTTTGACTTCCCCTCTCCTTATGTAAGTGATATTATACCTATTCTCAGAAATATCTCCTGAAAAATAAATAACTTGCTGTTTTGGTTGGAAATTAAATAAATGAAGGGTGATCTCTGTCTTTTGCACAGTACTATAATTTGTTGATAATAACATGGCAGGATGTCTAAGGTAATTAATCACACTTACTATATTTTTCAAATAGTAATGAGTAAAGTGCTAAGTATTTTTGATTGGACAGAAAGCTGAGACTGCAGCTGTAGACTAGCTCTCTGGTTGAAGTGTTCTCATAGTCACTGATGTTAGTACAGGCTGAGTTGCCTAGAATAGCTTCATGTTTAGATTAGAATATTAGGACATTCACTACTTATGCTAGCAAGAGGAAATAACAGTTCACACTGAAATGCTTAAAATAACTTTTGGTTTGTCAGATTCAAATATTCGCCTTTTTTTTTACCTCACTTTCTCCAGTTGAAATCCCTCCAAAGGACATGCAGTTCTCTGATTGCATTAACATCCCTCAGTGATTGCCACTAGTTTCCTTTCTAATGTTCATTACAAGGGAGCAAGCTGTAGCTGTCCAGGTCCTATGGTAATGAATACATTCAGTATATTCATTGACCTACAGAATAGAATGTAATGCTCCAACAATCAAACTCATTTTGAGTGAAGCTAGTCTGCCCTCCATGACAAGCTGTGCACTGAAGCCATAATTTAACTTAGCTGGTGTTAATCAACCCACATGACTGAGAGACGCAATGTAGTTCTATATTCTAGCTCTTACTGCCAGATTGTAATAATAATTAAATAATTTTATATTATTTCTAGGGATGCACTGATATAGGAATTGTGAGCTGATGCCGATCCTATATTTTTCTTCGAACGTCCTATTTTTTTCCTGAACAAATTTGTCGATGCATAAACATTCATAAACGTAGAATACATAAATATTCCAATGTAGACATTTGGACTAAATCTATTTGGATTAGCATTAAGAGAAATGTAACATACACAACAAAGTGTAGGTTAGAAATGCAATCAAACTAATAAAATGTAGATAATTCTGTAGAAGCCCAGCATCTCCTAATCATTCTGCACTTCAGCACTACAATAAATAAGTCCTCAAATCTCGATTTGGAATATCGGTCAAATCCAAACATCTGTTCAAGGCTGGTAATGTTTTGAGGAATTATCTGCTGATGCTGATACGATTCCAATATTATCACGCACCCCTAATTATTCCTGTTTATTATTTTTGGGGCATTTTGCTTGTTAATGTTAATACATTTTAAATTGACTTTTACCCATGCTTTACAAGTAGATTTAAGTGACTTATATTTGAGCCTGCAGTGGCATAACTAGGATCTTGTGTGCCCCAGTGCAAAAAATGAATGGGCCCAATCATATGAAAATTACTTTTGATATAAAACAACCATATAATTTGCTGGTTTACTTGCTATTGTTATGTCTCAACCAACACCCACCAGCTCTATAGTTAACTAAAATGTGTATATTACAAGTGAAGAATCTGTTACGACATGAATAGATATGAACAGACATCATACTAGATAAACAGATGTCAGTTCTGTCTGTGTAGCTAACTGGTGAGGTATTTTCATTAAGAAACTGGATCTCTCTGTAAGTCATGAGTGTACAGTTGTGTCAGTATCTATATGAGGAGCCCCATAAAGAGTTTAAGGGGCCAAGTCTCTGCAGGATGCCCCTTAGGCCCCAGTGCAGTCACCATCCTCCAATAGTTATGCCACTGCGGGCCTGAGTTTTTGTGGATGACATTGTATGTGTTGTTTCATTTGTGTGTTGTTTGTTTTGTTTTTGTATGAATGATTTTGTCCTAATTAGAGAATCACAGAGCTTCACTGACTGTATGTATGTATTTATGTCTGCTGATGGATCTGTTTCTACTTTTAATACTGCATTCTACAAATACAAGAACACTGTCTCTATAATTCTTCTACGCTCTAAAACATAATGTGTTAAACAACAACACACTTGTGTTACATGTTTGTATACTTTTTGTGTCATATTGTTCTCTGATTTAACACATTCTTTGTTAAAAATAACACATATGTTATCCATTACTAGGCACAGAAATATTTCATCACATTTTGTGTAAAACGTAACATAAAATGTGTTGTCTGCAACTGAACCCACTGATGTGTCTAGTTAGAGACAGGTGTTGTTTTTTAACACATCTGTTTTAAGAGTGTATGTGTTAATAAAGGTTAAGAGAAATAAAATCATAACATTTTAGAGATTGCACCAGATTGAGTTTGTACTTACTCCCTTACATAGTGCATTTTGCCCTAAAGTTACTTTATAGCAGCGGTGTCCAAAGTCTGGCCCCAGGGCCAAATGTGGACCACGGGTAGATTTTAACTGACCCATGGCTTCTGTTTAAGATAGTGTTATCTTAAAATAGAGTATATGGTAGTTTTTCCTTTCATCTGATGGTGGCTGCAGCACTGTAAAACTACAGTGTAAGGAACTGCACTGTGGTAACAAAGGTAGCAAGTTTAAGAGCCCTTTTTTCTCTGACTAGACCTGCAACTTCATTTACTGAATGACATTTAGACAAATCTACTGCCTTAAAAGCCAAATAGCACAGACTTAACACTGAGAACTGGCCATTTTGGCAAGATTGAAATTTGTGTACTTTTTCATTGTGTCATAGCGAATACATGTATCTTAAATATCAAAAGACTAAAATCAACTCGTCATCAATAGATATGAACCAAATAATGGACATTACAATAAATATTCAGGAGTGAAACTAAAGCAACTGCAGCTACCAGAGCCTCAGAGCACCAATGTCTTATCAGAGCAGATTCAGTAGTTCAGTAAATATTAACCCTTTAAGGCCAAACAAAAACTTGGCAATTCATGCTGTTTACTCTGCTCTTCTCATTTAATAAAGTGATTTCTGAATGCAGTTGCTGCATTTATTTGATACGTAAAGAACATTATCTAACGAAACTAAAAACTGTATAGATTTTTTGATATTTTTTGAAAACTTAATATTTTAAATCATTTGTGAATGTCAGCTCTCAGGTACTTTGACATGGTATGATCTGGCCCTCTTTAAAAAAAAGTTTGGCCACCCCTGCTTTATAGTGCAAAGCCCCTCTGAATCATGGATCTAATCAGCCAGAAGTGAAGCAAAGACACAAAGCTGTGATATGTGTGAAGGACAGGTTAGGACATAAATCAGTATATTCTGATGGGTTTTCATCAAGATGCTTCTAGAAAAACAATTTATGCTCCAGGAATAGTTATTCGTCCTGGTTTAGCCTATGGATTCATTGCAGTGCAGTGTTTGTCTTAGCCTACATCAATAAGCTGAAAAATAAACCGTAAGTTGCTAGCAAATTCACGTAATGACTTGAAATAGGAAGCTAACAAAAGTGACTTTTTTATCACTGTGTACTAGTATCAGACAGACGTAAAGTGTTGATCAATATTTCAAACCAGTATTTGATGACAGATTTACTGTACTGTGAAAGAGCAGAATGCTTGCATCAGTGCAGCTTTTCATTGTTTTTGCTGGTTTCTGGCAGGCTGGTGAAGCTCCAGAAAGAACCACACTGGAATGGAGGTGAGATTTTGCTTGATTGAGCACATGTTGGTGAGGGTTAATGAGGCAGCCAATCATCTGACAGAATTAGCACTAAAATGAGGAACGGTGGTGAATTCACATTGGGTAAAAAAGACTAAATCTATAAGGAAAGCAACACTCCAGAAATATCAGCAATTGAAAGTAATGCCTACATATTGTTCAGAAGTCAGTACAGGAGGAGATACTGTACTTAGGTGTACAGAAAAGGGAGGAAAGCCAGGAGTGGGATGTGGGATGTGCTCGCACTATAATGCCAGACACTTTTGAACGCATGCTAACAGAGTGTAGATGAAACAGGGCTGAAGGTGAGGAACTGACTATAGAGTTATGGCATTGGTTCCTCAGGTCATAGGCTACTCTGCAATGACCTGAACACTCCTTATTTCAAATAAAACTGAGCAAAAAAGCTAAAAAGACATCTCATGTGTTAGTTGAAATTATTAAATAACTGAGTAACATAGATCACATCCCTGTATGATGTCTGTACTGGTCATAGTTTTTATTATTATTGATGTTAAATTCATTATATATTTTTTATAATTTTTAAAATATTACAATTATTTACCTTTTTATTTTATTTATCTAAATTTTAATTTCATTTTACTCTGATATTTATGTGTGGATTTATGTATTGTCCTTTCATTTGAACAGGTTCAGTATAAATCTGCCTTACAGTATAAATAGCATTCATGCATTACCACTCCAGTGCAGTAGGTGGAGTTAGCGGTCCTCTCACAAATTTGCAAGTCGCTAAATAAAGAAGAAGCCGTGCGAGATGGCTGCCTCCGGGTACTGAGGAGTAAACGATTTGCATCGCTAGTTATTTTCTGCCAGTGTGAGAGAATCGGCCACAGAGAGGACTACTGCAGAGAAAAAAATGCTTTTGAAAAACACCCTGAAATCAGCAGCAGCGGTTTTACGAACATGGACTGCTTTTTCGGGCTCGCCGTACGGGAGTGTCACAGCAGGACGGCCGCACACTCACCTCCTCACCCGGAGTCACTCAGTCAGGAGTAGGAACAGCCTCTCAGTTACATGTTCAGATCAGCCACACTGACATTAGACCACTTAACTTCTCTAACACAGCACTCAGTTTTGTGGCAAATAGTTAGCAGCGGTGCTTTCTAGTCGTACCAGTGCTGACCTAGGAGTGTTTTTCTGTTTTGCCTTGCTGTCTTATGCGTTTAGTCAGAGCTGGCTTGCATGTTAGCTTACCGCTGTGGTCAACCAAATTTAGTGCGTATATTTAGCCACACTGGTCCAGTGTGTCAGTGTTTAGGAGGAAAGGGCAGTAAAGTGGGAACATCGCCACCTGATGTTTGCGTTCACAGTAGGTTGAAGGCGATGCACATTAAGGCTTGGACAACATAACGTGCACGGTCACCACCATGTTGAGCTATATTTGATATTATGTTATTGTTCAAAATGATTAATTGACAGTAAAAGAGGGAAATACAGTTTTTACAAGATTTCCTCAAAACGGACTACAAAAGTGTCGCGTGGATGATGTCACTGATGCGCATCCGCCTGCATTGAGCCATGGGTTTTGAAGTTCAATTTGACTTCAATCTTTACAGATATATTGCTCAGTAAAATGTTCTTCTGTTATGTCGTATTTGTAGCTGTCGTACCTGTATGGTCGAAAAATGACTATTACACAAAAGTTCCAGCTTTAAGTGATGAAAAATGTCCCTGTGGAGAAATAAATGGTGATTCAAAACGCAACCAGCAGATGGTGTAGGTCTGCACTTCCTCTCCCCATAGCTTTGGGTGCACATTATCACCCTTTGTCTGTAAGAACAGTGGTTCTCAAACCGGTCCATATTTTCTACACATTTTGCTACACATTGTGAGATGGTTTGGAACGATAATGTGGACTGTCTGAGGGTCCCTGGGTTTGAAACCGCTGCGTTAAAATACACTATGATTAATTTCTGACATGATTGTGGCTAAAGAGAAAAAAAAATGCACAGTGGCTTACAAAAATGTTTTCATTGTGTGGGTTTGCTGCATATCAATTTGCTGCATAAAACCAACCACTTACGAGAAGCCATAGCTGAGTTCATATCTGTTTTAGGTGATATTGGTGATTCATTACAGTTTTGCTTTCGCTTGTGTTTCTGTATCCTGATCTGGAGCATACACATCCAGCATACACAGATCATTCTCAGGAAGTTTGGTTCAATTGCTAATCAGGTGTGTCAGAGCAGGGAAAACACTAAACTGTGCAGGGAAGAGGAACTCTGACTGCCCTGAACAATGTAGATTAGTATTCACTTATGTAGTCGTGTAAAGCAGTGAACATATAAGATTTGTAGCTCAGAGAGATATTCCTCAGTGAAGATTGGTTAGAAGTTTGGTAGGTCAGAAGTTTAGTTGCCAGACGGAGGGAGTGTGTGAACACTTAAAGCGGGGGTGTGGAAAGGATGTGGGCTACCAAGTCATTTCCACCAACCCCCCTTTTGATGATCTGTTTTTCCTCAGTATCATTTCTCAGATGGTTGTGTCAGCTTTGGTTTTACTAAAGATAATTTCAGATTTTCAGCTTACTTTGCTTTAGTGTTGGCCTACTTTACTTGACATTTCATTGCACATCAGTCAATGTCTTTTTTTAAACACAGCCCTCATGTGAAAAAATTTAATTACATCACCAGATTTTGTTCACTTGTAAAGTCTGATGCATGGTATTCAAGCTATTTGGTGGTTTATTTTAGGTCATGAAAACTTCACAAGCCAATCAGTGAGACAGTATGCCCAAGCAGTACGAAAAAAGCAAGGTAAGCAAAAGGGCATGAGCTTGACTGGGTTTATGATATACCATATCACATATTGTTAGTGAATATATATTTTTTAATGAAGGGGGGCCTTTTCTTACTGTTTTTTATTCTTCTCAAAATAGAGTTTCGGAGTCAACTACAAGACTTGTCACCATCGATGCTGAAACCTGAATATGCTTCTGTTCCCCTTGCTCACACGTACGTCTATGTAATTCTCCAGATAAGGGTGGGCAATATGATGATATTTTAGCATTACTGTGATAAACTATGTCACAATACACTTTTCTTAGCATATTGTTGATACCGTCTGTATTAAAGGAGAACAGACTAACTACATTACAAAGTGAGCATAATTAGGCCTGTTTATTTGCAGTGCACTTAAAAAAAAAAAATCATTGTAGTTGTGAGTTTATTACTACTATTATTATAGTAGGTTTATATGTGGCAATACAGGTTCTATTTTGTCTCTTCCAATTTGTTAAATCTTGGAAAAACGAAATACCATGATGCATAGTGTGTATTGTCAAAATGTCTAGAAGTGTTGAGATTTTTTGCTGTATCGCTCAACTCTATCTCCAGATTAGTTTTGTATTTAGAATTCATTTTGCTGTGCACCCTACAGTTGTGAAGTATAAGATAAACATCAGTACACCCCAATGATTAGGCTAGGGCTGAACAGGCACATCCTTAAATTTAGTGTTAAAAAAGGGAAACACAATGTGCTGAAGCATTGTGTTAAAACAAGGAAACCCTGTTTTGTGGCTGGCCTAGACTGCAGTTAGACACAATATGAAGTAGGTAAAATATGTATTTTGTCCCAGTTATTTATCTCTGAAGCTTATGTTGCCATGTGATGTAAAAAATATCAGCAACTTTCAGTTCAGTAGGATGATGAGGCATTAAAAATTATCAGCAGCTTTCAGTTCAGTAGGATGATGAGGCATTAAAAATTATCAGCAGCTTTCAGTTCAGTAGGAAGGTGAGGCAGTTATGGTAGGACTACTGAAAAGTTTGATAATGTCAGTCAAGCTCAGCCAGAGCACTTAAACTAGTGAGGGTTTCCTCTAGTGGCTTAAAAGAAGAAATCAGATGTTTTGGAGTGTCCAAATTAGATTCCTTACATTAATCCCATTCATTATATGTGGCTAGACCTCCAGAACTGTTGACCATTGTTGTTTGCCACTAGCAGACTTTATACAACATTGTAAGGAGGAATGGGCAAATATTGCTCTTTCTCAGTATGCTTAAGTTAATAGATATTTCTGCAAAACAGCTGCCTGTAATGGCTCCTGAGATGGTTGAAGAAGGCTTGGATATGGCAGAATGAATGAATGAATTGTAAAGTTTTCAGTGTCAATTCCTGTGGGAATCTGAAGGAACACAATTAAACAAAACTTATATGCATCATCTTAGGCTATAAGTCCACCACATTTGAAAAGGGGATATGAGTTCAATGTGTTTTGCAAATCTGAAATGTTTCACTTCAATGTCTAAATGAAATCCTATTGTGTCACATGTTTGCAGGGTTGACGATGTGGTCAAGAAGCTTCTCTCACTGGAACTCGCAAGCCATGTATGACTCTTTCATTTGAACAGCATGTTCTTTTGTCTTTCTCAGAATGCATTTACATCTGTTACTCTGTTAAATGAAGGATAGCTCTGGGCTGACTGTGGCTTAGACTATGTGCTCCTTTAGCATTGGTTTTTGAGCAACTGGTTCTAATCGCAAAGTCCTTTGAATAAAAAAGTCTTCACATTTATTGTCGCATATAATTGAACAATACCAATATCTATGCCCAGAGTGAAAAACTCCACCTGAAGAGGAAACAGCTGGTTGCAAAGGTCCAGAGGGATGAAAATGACCACAGCTCACCAGAGGTTAAGAGTAGGTTCCTGTTTTTTGCCCTTTGAGATAAGAATTGCGTTAACCACAATCACAGAATGTGACTCTTTCTTGCTTTTGTTTAATGGATCTTTTCTAACTTGCTTTATAGTTGCCATTTTGACAGCACAAATTCGCAACTTTCAGGAGCACTTGCATAAGCACCCCAAGGTATGCGTCAGAGGATAAGCGTGATCTTTCTTGTGTATTTGTGTGTTTTGCAGTCATTAAAGGTGTTATAGCAGTCTTCACAGTCCATCCCCCTCTCACCCTCAAAGAGGCACAGGATTTCCTGTGTGCTCTGATCAGAGAGTAAATATATTTCACCACATAGATATGAAGGTATATGCCAAGTCATATTAAGACAAATATATATATAAAGAAAAAATGAATTCATACAGTAGATTATATAAAGAAGGCTGAACATGAATGGTAGATGATTCTGCAACCATATTGTTAATAATACTACATACTACATTAAATGCTACATTAATATGAATAATTATCATGCCTTGGCTCACTTGTATAATTTTGCATATTGCCTTAGGACAAAGCTAACAAAAGGTGGATGCTGATGAGCATTGACCAAAGGAATAAAATGCTAAAAGTCCTGAGAAGAACCCACTATGATGCATTTGAGAAGGTCTGTCAAGAACTTGGCATCTCATATACGTTCCCTCCGGAGTACTACAGACGGGCTACCCGACGCTGGTTGGCTAAGAAGGCCCTATGCATCAAGGTAGCACATAAAACTGGCCTTTTTTCCTTTAAGTCATGAGTGGGGGCTTTTAAGAGTTACAAATGCTGTGAAGGTTTGATATATTTATACTTCAATTCCAAAAAAGTTTGGACAGTATTTGGATTGTAAATAAAGAATAGAAAGTAGTGATTTGTAAATTCAGTTTGATCTTTTTTAAATTAAAACAGTATAACGACCAGATATGGAAGGTTTTTGCATTATCAGCTTTGTTGTTTTTTGTAAATATAAGTTCATTCTGAAATTCATGCCTGCAACATATGTCAAAAAAGTTGTTAAAAGGGCAGTTTAAGACTGTGAATTATGAAGGTTCAAAAGATGATGAAATCATGCAAGGAGCATCTAGCAAAAGCATAGTCCTTCATAATCTCATTAAAAGATGAGGGAATCCAGAGTAGTCTTTGTGTGTAAAGGGCAAGGCTAAAAACCACAGCTGAATGCTCATAACCTTTGACCCTCCAGACAACAGTGCCCTAAAAACCGGCATGCTTCTGTGTTTGATATCACCACATGGACTCAGTGGGTTGTCAGTAAACACTGTTGATCACTGCATTCACAAATGCTAGTTAAGACTGTAGTGTGCATACTGGGAGCCATACATCAACAACACCTAGAAGTGCCACTGACTGCTCTGTTAATCTGAAATGGACTGCTGCACGGTGGAAATGTGTACTGTGGTCTGACAAGTCTACCTTAGTTTATGGAAAAGAGGAAAGGACCATCCACATTGTTACCAGCGTAAAGTTTAAAAGCCATCATCTGTCATGCTATGGGGGTGTACACGTGCCTTTGGCATGGGTAACTTTTTACCCAAGCACATTTGTGAAGGCACCATTAATCCTGAAAGATATAAACACTTTTTGGAGCAACATATGCTGCCTTTCAGACAATGTATTCTTCATGGGTGTCCATGCTTGTTTCAGTGTTTCAACAGCAAGCCGCATGCTGCATTTGTTACAACAGCGTAGTGGTTGCGGTCTAGTGTGGGTGCTGGACTGGCCTGCTTGCAGTGTAGCCCTGAAGATGTGTAGTGCCTGAGTGCAAAATATGACAACGAAGCTCCCAATGGTTGCAAAAAAATTCTGCTTTTAAAACTGGATCAGTTTGTGTCTTCAGTCCCAAATGATTTAAGGAAAGATGATGTAGCACAGTGGTAAACATACTCCTGTCCCAACTTTTTTCGGAATGTGTTGCATGCATCAAAGTTGCAATGAGTGTTTTCCAAAAATTTCATAAGTTTTGAAAGTTCATGAGGTAAAACATCAAAGATGTTTTTGACTGTTTTCAGTTTAGTACAAGTCAAGGAGATTTTACGAATCACCACTTTCTGATTTTATTAGCATTTCATTGACTGGCCCAGCATTTTTGGAAGGCTCATAGTTAGCACTTAGCAAAAATATTTATAGGACACTCTAGTGAGCTATTACTCGTCACGTTTGCCATTTATGTAATTCATGTTTTTTTTTCAATTATTCATACTTCTCTACTTTTTGTATTTCATCAGACATTGAAAACAATAACTCACAGCAGCGTACTTTAGTGCTTTATATTAGTTGTGTATGTTGGTATTTTAGTTGTCTTCATCAATGCCTTTGTGTCTGTCTATCTTAGGTCTTCAAAGAGGTCCAGAAGCAGAAAGCAGAGCAGAGAAATAAAATCAAACAGTCGCTGTCTCAGGAGAAGACTGAGACCTCAAGCACTAGCCCTCCAGATGACCAAGGGACTGCAGTATAATAACACATACAGGCTAATCATATAAAGTAACTGCAGCTAAATACATAGAGGTAGAATTGGTTACCTTTATCACTCTACAAAACCTGATGTTTGTTCATTATTTGAAGATCCTGTGTCAAAACATTTTCATCTATCCATCAAAATGAGTCCATGTTGTCCATCTGTCAACATTACTAAATAAATGGTTTGTGCTCTGTTCAACCTTTTCTCAAAGAGAACTTTATTACATCACAGACTTTTTTCTTTTTCTAATGCAATCGCTTTTACACATTGAACTGACAGCGAATGAAGATTTGAGGCAAAGATAAGAGGCAAATGTAGCCTGATGCATTTTGTGGTTGTGGTTAGAAGATATAGCTTGTCTGTGCTCAGTTCCGTCAAGTCTGTTTTATTACTTGTGCGTGATGGTCATACAAATATGAGGCCAAAGTGCTAAAACATTAACTAAAGTCAGTGTACTTAGTATTTTAATTATTCACACAGTCACATGTCCTACTGCATGGAGCAATTCTGGCCTTATTGCATTGAGCAATACTTGTGATCAAATGTGTCTTGGGGTTGTGGGGTGCGTCGGAAACATTGCAGGCGTGTTGCACTGTGCGGTAGTGTGTCACAACTTCCTTTTGTGCGAAGCATCCAGATCAAGAGGATCAGAAGAGCAGACAAGGTAAGCGATTTCAGTTGGCTTACATTTGATGTCATTTCTTTATTTAAAACATTGTCGTGTATCATCTTTAGTTCACATTTAACTTTGGTCAGAGCATCCTTCTCAATCGGCAGTTGCCATATTTTGTAGGAGAAGGTTGCAAGTCAGCTTAATCAGAAATTCATTGTGTTCATTGTTTCATGTAAACCAGACCCAAACCAGTGAGAATGACGCATTCACATGGTTCTAGAAAATGACATATTGTGTATTTATTATGTTTATGAAGATGGTGGATTATTATTATTATTATTGTTATTATTATTATTGTATCCACATATTATATTTGAAGGATCTTGTATGCCATTTTTTTAGGTGTGTAGTTGATAATGTACTTTTTTTGGGTCTTTGAACTCTTGAGCTCACTGCAGTAGTTTAACACCTTGTTACACTGTAGTTTAAAAACTGCGTGCGACATGTAAAACAGAAAACTCAGCTGCTCTTTTACCTTTGAGAAATATGTAATTTTAGGCAAAAAAAATAATATGACCTATTAAAGTCTATTTAAGCATCTCAAATGTGAGAAGATATAAAATAGTTATGTCTTTTTACCTGCTTTTCAATTACATTCTAGTTATTTCTACTGTAATTGAAGGATTTGTGAAATCTTCTTCCATCACATGATAAACTGTGGAAATGATGGTTATTCTATCTTTTATTTTATTTTTTTGATATTTGAATATTTTAGGCCCTTGTAGACAACCCCAAGTTGATTGTCATGTCAAACCCAGTGACTCATCAGCCAGCAGCAGGCTCATATGGAACCAACGTGCAGACGGGAGAGTGGAGCACAGGCCTCTGCTCCTGCTGCAGTGATCTGCTCGTCTGTGAGTAATGAAAAGACTCCCTAAACCAGTAAAACAGTCTACGTGCCCAAATCTTCAGCCTATCATTTTCCTCACTGAGTAGATATTAAAAGAGAATTTCAACATTTATCTGCATAATTCAATCGCTGAGATGTGAACAGTTATTCAGAGTGCTTTGATGTAAAATGGTCCATTATAGAAAAGCTTACTGACTTGAATTTCTTTACAATGTTATATATCGGAAGCAGGGGTCGCAATGTAGCCATTTTATTGATTGTTTAAAATGACCAGTGAATTTACGTGAGTGTTTATGTGTAATGTTTACAATGGTAAAATAGTGCTACATCTTGGGGAAAAACAAAGTTTACTTTGCGTACTACTTTGCCTTACAATGCCCTGTATGTGTCACTCCACTATTCATATATTTTTTAAAAAAATTAAAACTTTTAAACCAAAGGTTCTCTGGCATCAGGCAGAGTATTGGTAGCTTTAAGGGGCATTAAAGACTTTGGACATCTGGTTCCTATCACCATCACTATGAACAATTCTGACTTTATAAGTTTCTTTACAATGGAGCACCACTCTGAATGACTTTGTTTAGATGTTAACAATAAAATTATGCAGAGCTTTAGATAAAATTCTCCTTTGTGTTGCAAACTTTTTTTTAGCCTATGTTTTGATTTGGTAGTTAAAATGAGAGTTAAAGATCAGCTCGTCCTTGTTTAAGCTGTCTAACATGCATTGCCAAAAGGCAAATTCACAACATCTCCTAACATTATTATGACTGTCTATTCATGGCAGTGTCATCGGTGAGCTTATACACACTCTATTTGCACCTTCTGTACCATACAGGTGGTCTTGGTTTTCTCTGTCCAATTGCGCTGGGATGCTACACAGCTAGCAAGTACGGAGAAAATGCATGTCTGGCGTGTGTTCCTGGAGGCATGGCTGCTATGAGGACGCACATGAGACTGACCTATGGCATTCAAGTGAGTTACCCTATAACATGACATGATGTTCTATCTGGAGATTATGAAGGATCATAAATGAGTAATAAATTAAATTTGTTTTTAACTTGTCACTATTGTGGTACCAGCTTATTCTCAAGTTGGTAGGTTTGACTGAATCATTCATCTTTCTTACAGGGTACAATATGCAACGATGCCCTGATGACCTGTTGCTGTGGAATATTTGAGACTTGTCGAATGGCCAGAGAAATTCGTATTAGGAATGGAGAGACATAATCATGTGTTACTACTGTAACCTTACTTTGTAGCAAAGTATCACAGTCACTTTCTCATTTTTATAAACAGTCAACTTGTGTGCATTTATAAGATTAAATAAAAATGCAGAGAATAAAATTGCTGAAATTAATAATTAACTTTATATAAAACACAAGCAGTAAAACATAATAAATAATAATTACACATTGAAATGTTTGAAGAGTTTCATTCCAAAATGTATATTCATTTGTAACAATTTTGGACATAAAGAGGTTTGAAAAGAACAACAGCTCACATATAATGCACTTTATCAGAAAACATTTTTTCTCTAATAGAGGTGTTTATTTGCGCAAAGCTCTCTCCCAACAATGTATATCATGGGGGGAAAAAAGAAAATTAGGTTGGGAAATTGAGATTTAAAACAGGTTTAAACTAGTCGAAGTAAGTTAGACTGTTTGGAAAGATCTTCCTGCAATCGCAGTCTTAAGTGAAATGGTGACTAACTCTCTTCCTGAAAGCTTACACTATTGCATTAGATTTCAGCTGAACTTGAATTGAACATGAAAATAGTGCACCAGGAAGGTGGTGACCGCTGTCATCAAGGATGAGTTATTACATAAATGTTTTATTTATAATTCATTAATAACATTGGACTATGATGCTTGTACAATAGGCCTAGATTACATTTGTGTAATTTTCATTATCTTGAGTTAGGCCAGGCATAAATTTCAAGTATGAGAAGAGAAGATCAGAATCTTATTTCAAAGTTAACCGTGCCAATGACAATGATCTATACTTTGTTTTTCTTGACTCCACTGAGCAAATTCTGGATCACCTTCACATGAAGTAAATTATTTATTTTACCCATTTTGGCATTTGTACCCTATGTATTAATACATCTTATACAGCAAAGTAATGACCTAATTACAGTGTTTTGCCAGATTCTAGTAGACCAGTCGATTTCATGGAAGGTTCCTGAGGCCATTTTGGTGTAATCTTAAAGCATATTGCTTTGTAAACTGCAGGGATTTGACACTTGGAGTGGACTGAATCACCAGTCTCAGCAGCCAGACAGAAATCATTTCATGTTGTACAAACCCACTTCCTAAAAAAGCTGGAACTCTCCGGTTACACAGCCACGCTGCTGTAATACATGCAGAATGTTTCTTGGTGTTGCCATGTCATGGACTTCCCTGAATTAGAGGGCATCTAAAAGGCAGCATATGTTGCTCCAAAATGTGTATATATCTTTCAGCATTAGTGGTGCTTGAACTGCAGGTTATACATTAATACACTTCCATACTACAACAGACCTTGCACTTTGAACTTTACACTGGTAACAATCTGGGTGGTACTTCTTTGGCAAAAAGAAAATAATGTCCATTAATTCAACAAAATTTCAAATGTTTTAAAAAGGCTGACTCGCTAGACGACAACACGTTTCCACTTTGCATCAGTCCATTTCAGACGAGCTCAAGCCCAGAGAAATTGGTGGTGTTTCAGGATATTGTTGGCTTCCACTGTGCATGGTACAGTCATAGCTTGCACTTGTGGATGCACTGACAAACAGTGTTTATTGTCAGCAGTTTGTCAAAGTATTCCTGAGCCCATATGGTGATATCCATCACAGAAGCATGCTGGTTGTTAATGCAGTGCTGTCTGTGGGATTGAAAGTCATGGGCATTCAGTTGTGGTTTCTGGCCATGCTTTTTACACACAAAGATTTCTATGGGCTCCCTTAATGTTTTGAAAATATACATAGTAGAGAGTGAAATACCTAAAACCCTTTCAAATTCTTATTGAGAAATGTTTTTAAACTGTTGCTACTTGCTGGTAATTTTTTGTGATGTGGCAAGCCTTGACATATCCTTACTCATAAAGGACTCTGCATTCCTGAATGTTCCTTTTAGACCCAAGTGTGATTACATCACCTCTTAAAATGTATTCTAAACCTGCTGTCCTATTTAAATACTGGTTTGAGTGGATTTACAAATCACTGGTTTCAATTTTTGCATTTTATCTACTGTACCAACTTTTTTGGAATTGGGTTTGGATCATTTCATTCTGTATCTTGCATTTTGAGCAGCAAAACTGTCAGGATTTTAAGTTTTACACATATCCAGACTAAGATACATTTCATAATGAAACTGATAGCCTACTCGTATATATCACCACAGTCCAGTCCACAATCCACAATCACGAAAGCAGCTATAAAACAAAATGTAAGGATGGCATCGATACTGAAGTATTGAGACCTTAGATCTTGAGAAGTGATCCTCAAATGGAGAGGCTGATGTTTTCTACATATCTATAGCATCATGTGCTGCCACCACAATGTGACAGTCACCAGCCAAAAAATGTTAAAAACACAAGAATGCTGGTCACCAGCAAGATCATGCTGGTCTGTGCTGTTTGTTTCCTTCTTCATCAGGAACAGTTCATTTCATAACATCGCTTGATCTTTAGCCAGATACATAATCTTTGCTTTAGCTTCTATCTCTGCCCGAGCTCCTTCTGCGCATGAGCGCAGCGTTCCTCAGTATGGCTCGTTCTGATTGGTCGTTGTTCGTCGTGACCTGGCAACCGAGTGAGAGCTTACCGACGCTTGTCTGTTCTCCCTCGGCTTATTCTATTAGCGATAAATCCTCAAACTGCGGAGTCAAACTGCAATATCTGGAAGTGCTTGTTGCTTTCATTAAACTACAGGGAAGATGTCGACGAGAACACTACCTCTTCTGTTCATCAATCTCGGCGGAGAAATGCTCTACATCCTGGATCAGCGCCTGCGAGCCCAGAATATCCCGAGCGATAAAGCGAAGAAAGGTGAGCTAAGTAACATCATAACACCATAACACGAGCGGCCAGACACGGCCAGCTATGTGTAACCTTAACTTAGTTATCAATGCGTAACATATAGCTAGACAAATTGAGTACAACATACATTTCTTGTTGACTTGGCGGGTGTTCTATGAGTAGTTTTAAAGCGTTGTTTCTTTCCATTTATTTTGTTTATATATAGACGTCCAACGGTAACTTACGCAGCAGCAGCTAACGATAACCTGTAGTTAACGTTAAAGGGGAACTCCACCGATTTTTGCAGACAATTCTGCATAATTAAATGGTTTAGCTGGGAACAAAGTCAGTTAGAGTGATTTGGTGTGAAAGGCTCCCTTCTAGAGAAACTGGCCAAGTCAGAATTGTTCACGGTGATGGTGATATGAACCACACGTCCACCTCTAAAATCTCCCTCACAGAAAGTTATTAGCTACATGAAATGGTTATGAATACGCTGCCTGATGTCCGGGACATTGCTTATGATATAATAAAATGCAATGCAATATACTAAAATGTATTTTAATCCAGCTATTTAAATCCGTTCATGGCGGAGGAGTACATGCAGGGCCTTGTAAGGCAAAGTAGTCCCCAAAGAATTATTATTATTTTTAGATTTATTACTATTTTACTATTGACACCATTACATATAAAAGCTCAGAAGACACGGGTAGGTTCAGAGGTGGTTTTGGATAGTAAACAAAATGGCTACATTTGCGTTGTAGACATTGTGACCCTTGGTTCCTATCACCACCACTGTAAAGAAATCAGAGCCTCTAAGTTAAACCATTTCACGCCATCCGCTCTGAATGACTCTGTTCATCTCAAGAAATGAATTGGTGAAAAATTTTGAAAAATTGGAATTCCTCTTTCATGTGCTGTAATTTTTAAACATGATTTTTCTACATAAACAAGGCTGCAATTAAATGACAAACTCTAGAAATATGAACTCACCTGTTTGAAGACACAAACGTGAAATTGCAGTGACAGATATGAAGTAGGTTGGAAGCCAGCTGGCCCCCTTTTTCACCTTTATCATAGCTGTTAGTTTGTCTGTCTTCAATATGTCCTTTTGCAATCTTTGTAGCCACTGTAGCAGGATGGATAGAGGAGGACAGAAAAAGAGGTATTGTTACTCTGCCTGCTTTGCTATTGCCTATAGTGCAAGGTAGCATGCGTGCGTCTGCCAGAGGCAAAGCTGAGCGAGCAGTCACTTGCTGGGTAGATTCGGGGTTCTTTTGTTGTGGCAAAATACTATTTTGTGTCATGATTGAAAACATTTATGAGATCAGATGAGCAATAGCCTTTTTTTTACTGACCTAGTGAATTAATTCAGAGAGGCAAAATCTCTCTCTGTTTGATACTATGTACTTGTGCAACCTGCCTTTGCTACATTTAGAGCACTACTGTATAATTATCTCTGAGACAGTGCAGCTTAAAATGTACTTTTTTGGCCATGTAGTTTCTAGATTGCATTTTGCTTGCTTGGGTGCCAGTGTTATACCCAGAAACTGGTTATAGATTGTGTTTCTGTGTTCTGTGTTGGGACAGTCATGAATGACATCATTACCACTATGTTCAACAAGAAATTCCTGGAGGAGCTGTTCAAGCCTCAAGAACTGTACTCCAAGAAGGCTTTGCGGACGGTCTTTGATCGACTTGCACATGCCTCAATTATGAGGCTTAATCAAGCGAGTATGGACAAGGTAATAAAAGTGCAACATTTTCATCTTCCATAACAGCAACTTTTTCTTTCAGTGAATTTCAGCAGTTTGCTCAGAGCAGACGAATTCAGAGTGTGTTCCTGCCCCAATTGAAAGACTTTTCTTGGCTATTTGAGAGAAATATGGCTACATTATTAGACATCTTCATCATAAATTATTGACTACTACTCACATTGGTATTTGGCTGCCCTTTGAAGTCGCTGCTTCATTACTGTTATTTCTTGTTCTTAGAATCTGTTGATTCTTTTCATCATATTAAGACTGTATCTGTACAGACTAGAGATGGCATGACACCACTTCCTCTTTTCTGATACTGATATTAAAACCTTGAGTATTGGCCAGTACCAATCAAAAAACTGTTATGTGTAAAATATGCTATTTTCCATTTTAGTACTTCGCTTAAGATGAACATTAAATGTTGGCTATAATGCTCAAACACTCTGCTACTCCACAGGAAGAAATACACAGCTAACAACTTAACTTCACACAATTTCAGCTTGTGCTCTTTCAGGCTAGAATTATATGCGATCCAACGTTTTCTGCTGATATCGGCCCCATACTGATATCCATCGATACTGATCTGCCATGTCTAGTACAGACAGTGTTGCAAAGCTTGCTACACTACATACACTGTCTAGCTTTTGGCCTTTTAGATGACTGCAGTTGGCTTAGCTTATCATTCAGTACTCAATTAACAAAACAAATCATTTACGCTTAAAGAACTCAATAGGGCTTCATTTCTTAGCTAACTGTCAGTCTGACATTTAAAATCTCACATTTGTATGATGCGTATTGTCACACATTGCATTGTGGTGTAATGTGTCACAGTGTGTTTTCTTAAGTGTAAAGACCACAGCTGAGCTTCAGTGTAATTCTCATTGCTAATTCAGAGCTAGTTTCCTACATATAAGTTATTTACATTGTAATCTGTCTGTATATTTATTATATATTTGTAACATTTTCATGAACTTGTCAAATTACAGATTGTGGAGAATGTACATCAGTAGCTAGAAGGGCATATGCCAGTTCCTGCGGCAGTAACATTTCTGTCAGTGGTGTTACTTAGCTGGGAGAGAGAAATTAATGCAGATGAAGGGCAGGAAGTGAGTCTGAACTATGTGAACATCTATGCAAGGTGTAACGCAGTAGTGAGACAGTGGTGATGTTCAGAAAAGCGCAAAGGGAAACAAAATCTCAGAGTTGTCATCATTGTCTTATGCTTAAAATGGGGTATTGTGTTATGAAAGTAAGTACTTTTACACTTCTGTACACTTCCCCAATTTTAAAGCAGAGCCACTTACTGTGGCCTGCACATTGGCCGGTGTGTACAATGGAATAACCACAACTGGGTTTATGTTCCTAATTATGTTCTGGTTCATTTTCTAGCGACACAGAGTTGAATGATGGGCCTAAATGCTGGCTAAATTCCTCTAAACTGTCTTGATCATAAGAAACCACACAGTATTGTTGTGCATCTGTTTCTTTGCCAATGATGGGAGCTACTGTAAGCCAGGAAACACCCACTGAGGTGGACATCTGCTAGCCATGTGATCAGTCATTGAGGCACTTCTGCAATTTAAAATAAGAATGAACTAGAATGAACAGATAGCTAAATAACTAGAGCTAAAGAAAGAAAAGAAAATATACAACAGTACAATTCTGATTTTCTTTGTAATATTTAATTAACTGTCTCTTCTGTTCCTCTCTACAAAAGGAAATACAGTATATATGTGAAAGTATACAGATACCCTTTTTAATGACTGAATTCTGCTACTTTAAGTGCACACACAGCTTGTATCTTCATAAAGAATGGGATGCTTTTGAAGCCTAAGCTCACCATGCCGTATACATGGGCTAGAGGAGTATAAAGCCACCCAGCATGAGGTGGGATAAGTATGATGTTTATGACCAAGAATGTATCATCCAACATCAGTACTTGACATCACTAATGCTCTTCTGGCTGAATACAGTCAAATCCTCACAGCAATGTTCCAACATCTAGTGTAAAGCTTTCTCAGAAGAGTAGAGACTGCAGTAAAAGGGGGGACAAATTCACTACTAATACTGCTGATTTCAGAAGAAACATTAGATGAGCAGGTATCTACAAACGTTTGAACACATTGTGTAATTATGTACATTGCCATCTGCGGTGTTCTCTGTTTGATCAATAGTGTTACATGCTTCTTCAATGTTTTCCTTCAAAAAAGCAATAGATTATAGTGATTTATTCCTAAACACATCTTACCATTTATGTACAACTTTTGGTGGGGAACAGTTGGTGAAATTAACTCTAATGCAAGGCCAAGGGAAATTTGCAGTTTATATGACTCACTTCGCTTGGCATAAATGTTTGAAAATAAATTTTTTGTGGCTATATGCACGTTTGGCTGAGCCAGCTACTATCATTTAATTTTCTTACAGCAAAATTACATCACTGTGCTACTATTACTGCCTATGCATTGTGGGCGTAGTTATAATGAATTGAAAAAAGAATGTGTTTTTATTATGCATTTTGATGGCTGTACAAACCTACTATTCATTGTATTACATTAGTGCAATCTAATCTAAAACAAACAGTACTGATAATTTGCACTTTGCAATTATTTTTTCATCTTGTATCAGACAATTCTTGAGATGAAAAAGGTTATTTTTTTCCCTGCCGGCAGCCCTGTTTCCTAAACTCATTACAGTCAGCAACACCACACCTGATACCTGCTGTCAGACTGTTGGTAATACAAGGCATGTCCACTCTAGTACTGGAGAACAGGACAGGTGCAGATTGCTAATGAATAGCTTGAAGGTTCTTACTTTAAAGAACAAATATAATTAACTAAAATAATTTCTGAGACTTTATACTAATCATGTATTTTAAATTTAATGAACTTTATAGTTGGAAATTTGTCTTGAATTAATATTCAGCTCTGTGAACTTAATGGAACCCCTCTGTTTTAGGATAATTAATGTGTTACAGACTAACAAGCAATCAGAATAAATAGTGTTCAACTATATTGAGCAAGAATAACTGACAAACAACATCATTAGAGCATGATTTGTCATAGCGACAGTCATTACTTTTGCGTCTACACTTGGCCCATTGAGAAATTGCTTCTCTTTTTCTTGACTGTTCTGATTGGTGCAGGGGGCAAGAACAGAACTTTGTTTTGTAGAAGAGGAACATCACTGCTTGCGTGCATTTGATTTATAGAAGGCTTGAAATATTCACTTTGGGGGAAAAAGGAATCAGTTCAAACTGAATAAGTATCTCGTCAGTATAATAAATCTTGTTGGTCTCAGAGTGAACTACTCATGTCAGCATTAAGCCTTACTGTGATATGCTTAAATATTCTGAACTGACTCATACTTGTTTCTCTCTGGTTTTATGTGATATGGCATACCTGTTTATTGAAAGTACTCAATAATTATTTGCTCAGTGGCTCCCTCTGGTGTATGGTCATATCTGTGAAGCTCTTTTAAAGGTAGCTCTGTTGTTAACGTATTTGCTTTGTGTTTTCCCCTGCCCAGCTTTATGACTTGATGACCATGGCGTTCAAGTATCAGGTTCTTTTATGCCCTCGACCTAAAGATATTCTCCTTGTGACTTTCAACCATATGGATGCAATCAAGGACTTTGTAAGGGATACCCCCAGTATTCTCAGCCAAGTGGATGAGACATACAGACAACTCATAGAGGTAGAGCAGCTTTCAGTTATCATTGTGTTGCTGTGGTATCAAAACCTTTTTTCAGGTTTTATTTTTTCACATTTTACATATTATTTTTTCACTTTCATGATGAATGGACCAATACAAATGGTCCAAAATTACTTACAAAACAGTGTTTTCACACCAACATACATTAAAGGGCACATATCATGAAAAACTTGAATTTCCCTCACTTTTTTGAAAGAACAAAATTTGAAGTAATATGTAAACATTGTTAGAATTTCAAATTGTACCTCCATTATCCAGTCCATATAACCCATATATGGAAATTACAGCACATTTTGAATTCATTGTTTTTGTGATGTCATAAGTACCAACTCATTTATATATATATATCTACCTATTCAGCCTTCAACAGTTTAGCTCTGCCAATTCACGCTGAGGCTCTCAGGCAGGAGTGTCCAATCGTAGAAGCAAAGGGCTGGTGTGGCTGCAGGCTTTCACTCCAAACAAGCTGAAGTACCCCTGATTCTACCTGTTTAATCAGTTGGTTTTAGTCTTCAAACATTTCATCAGGTGACCTTCTGCTTTGTTGAAGTGAAAACCTGCAGCCACACTGGCCCTCTGCGGATAAGATTGGACACCCCTGCTCTAGGGTGTGTTTTCGCTCTGAGTGCTTTTTGAATGAGGCACAATACAGGACAGCCTTTGGTATATATTGTACAAAATGTACAATGTGGGAAAAATTTTCCTTCTCCTTTAAAGTTTATTTTTGACAATAAAGGTTTTGTTTACAACAGTGAAAACTGAATCTTTACTATTATGGCTCTGCTGAACTGAGTTTTGGGCCACAAAAATGTATCTTTAAATGCCATACGTACCTGAAACATTACACCAGGCCAGACATGGTCAGTGTATATCATGTCCTTTTATATGTTCCTTTCAGATATATACTCCTTTGTCTGGTGGAGAATTTCAACTAATTAGACAAACATTGCTAATCTTCTTTCAAGATATGCACATACGAGTAAGTCCATCTAACATCCCCATTAAACATACATGCAGAATTCAAATGCCTTTTCAATTATGCTCAAATAATGAACGTTATTAGTTATCGGTTCTAACATGTGCAAGCGTTTGTGCTTAAAGGAATGTCTTATAATTACACACAATTTGAACATTACAATTTCTCATAGGTGTCCATATTTCTGAAAGACAAAGTGCAAAACTCAAATGGACGCTTTGTACTCCCTACATCAGGACCTGTTCCATATGGGACACACACTCCAGGACTTATCCGGTATTTTACGGATTCTGTTGTGTATTCAAGTTTTTTTGTAAGTAGGACAGCAGGTAGGCTGCTGCTCAAACAGTCACTGGCGAAATCATGACAAACATGCATTTACTCTGATTGCTCTATTAATCTGAGCTACAGTTACATTGGACAGGAAGATTTTTAGAAATGATTCCGTTAGCCAAGAACTGCTGGACATACTGCCTAGTAATTTGTAAATTTAACCAGGTGCACTTGTAGACTGTCCTGGTTTGTAAAAGGATTGAGTATTACTAACACTGCCAGCAGTCAGACTTAACAGATTTAACCACCTTTCTTTGAAAATAAACATTTTATTTTCTCTTCAGTTGTTCACGATTGAGTGGTGGTAAAATGACATTGCTGAAACAGCCACAAAGATCTAATCTCATGCTAAATTTCAGTCAAACTTAAATTTCAAACCAATAGCAATATGGTAGGTGATTCTGATATGACTGTAACGTGGTAACTGCTGATACCTATATTTTGCTCATGTCACTGTGCCTCCTTCTGTAGCTGTTAAGCATTTAATATTGTTTCTTATCTGTGCCCTGTAGAATGTTTAGCTGTAATGGTGAGGAGATGAAAAGGACACAGTTCCGCGATGGTGGAAACTACACCGCTGCCCTTCGCGAGGGTTCTTTTGAGTTATTTGGTGACAGAGTCATTAAACTGGGCACAAATATGTGAGTGTTACTCTATTTATATGATTGCATGTTCTGACATGTTAACCCATAATAACACTGTAGTTGCATGCCATCCAAAGTTTTTTTTTTTTGCAGGAATAAGGTATCTGTAATTGATCTGTAAATAATAGTTTCTATGCAAGATTGATCCTGCAGTCTTGCAGTGGAGTAAAAGCTCTAAATTTGTCCCAACAGGTATAGCGTGAGCCGGCCAGTGGAGACTCACATGTCTGGAACCTCCAAAAATTCTTCACAGCATACCAAGGTAAGGTAAGAGAGTAAATGTTTTGGATGAAAAATAGGCCTAATGTTTTAAACTGTATATTTATAATGAGACTTCATTGTAAATCATCTAAATATCTGAGTACTTGTCTCACAAGACAGATGTCTGGCAGAAGGTCAGGCACCTTTTGTCACTTAGCATAGCCAAGAACTGACTGCTTTGGCAGGAAGGGGCTGTTTGGCTGATGTGCCTAGAGAACAATCACAGACCTTTCTTTTTAAGGTTTTGATAGGATGGTACAAGAAAAGCAGACCAACGGGGAAAGAGGTGGTGCATCTGCTGACAATGTGCAGCTATACAGCCAATCAGAATGAGGCTGATAAAAACAAAAACCTAACAGTTGTGACAAGTACATTGTATTGGGGGGTTGGGAATTGGGGGGTTCCATGTATGCTAAGGCTGAGACTATTTAAGCTACTTTTGTTTGCTTATTTTTTTAACTCATATGTATGCATTTATTGTACCTTAAACCTGTGTTTATGAAGGTGAACACTATACCAAACCCCTTGGCAAAGGAAGAGCTGAATCTGCTTGCTAAACTGATGGGTGGTTTGGAGGTGCAAAAACCAAGCAATACTGACTCTGGTTTCCGTGTCAACCTCTTTGCTACCGATGAGGAGGAAGAGTAAGTTTTTTTTTTATTTTAATAACTTCTTCAAGTCTTTACACCAGCACAATTTGTGCAACCTGGTAAAAACATGTACTCAAACTGATTCAACACTGTAGGTTTTATCTCACTGAAATAGCAGTGATTCTTTGGTTCACTGGAAAGGTCATTTTCACCCACAGGGAAGCTTTGATTTCGAGACCTGAGGAGCTCTCTTATGAAGTTATTAATATCCAAGCAACCAAGGTAAGGTCAGAGCCTGTCTACCCACACCATATTGTCACATTCGTATATACAGTTCTGTTTCCACTAATTGCATGACTTTAAAAAAAAGCCTAAGAGAACTGAGTAATCCCTGATTACAAATGTTCAGACAGATCCACCTAATAGGTCTTTGACTCCCTCTGAAGGATTTACAGTAGGTCACTTAAGATAACAAGATGACTATTGCATTTTCTCACTACGTCATTGGCCTTCTGCCCTGCCTTTCAGGACAAACAAGCCAATGCAGAGTTGGCAAAGATCATGGGAGAGTTCACAGAAGCTGGAGAGCCTTCCCCAAGCTCCAGTAGCAAAGGTGATGACCTGTTGGCGATGATGGACGGCCTGTGACTTGGAGTAAATATTCATTTGAGTGCTGTTAAGCAGGCTTGGTCTGGCTTGATGTTCTGCAGTGTCTCACTTAGTGAGCTGAGAGACCTACCACGTGACACAACAGCAACAACCAGAAGCTAATGTGTGTTTGTGCCGGTAGAGTCAATCATAGTCAGACACTGTCCATCTTGTTTTGAGCCTCCCACTGTCTTGGATTCTTTCATTCTGAGCAGTTACAGTGCAATCCTGTTCTATAGTTTTATGTCAGATCTAACTGTCTGTACTCAAGCCACTTTACAAAACTTTCCATTGTTCAGCAACAAATGCCATTAAATGTCAGGTTCGACACTGCCTACATGAAACTGGTAAGGGTTGCTCAAGCAGTAATGTAAGAAGGAAATGTAAGAACAAAGTTAAAATGGACACTTTCAACACTAGACATGATACAGCAAGTAACAATTGCTTCATCATATGTAACATTGACCATCACTTGCTGTGGTTAGCCTATTAAAGGAATACGCCAGTGTTTTTCAACCGAATCTCTATCGCCACATCAGTATCATACGATCGGTTACCGTGGACAATTATTTTGATGTGTTTCCCTGAAATTAGTAAAGAAAACAGTTGAATTGAAGCACACACCCAGCATCAGGTGTAACTGCCCTGTTGCTTCTGTCATCGAAGTGTATTTGGAGTCAACAGATTATTTTCTTTTACTAAGCACAGGGAAATGTAAAATTATTATCTGTGGTAAGTGACTGCATGCTGCAGAAAACAATAGGTTGGAAAACACACACTTCTTTAACTAAAAATTATAAAATGACTAGGGAAAAACACTGTCTTGGGATGTAAAGTAAGTAGCTTGTTTGCTATTTTACCTGCCCAAAGTAACGGAAATATTGGCATCACTTTCACTTCATTCTGTCTTTCTGTAGCTATGTCTAATTTGTATTTCTACACACTCCTTGTTGGGAGTATTAATACATTTGTACACTACATTTATTAGGTAGTTGGGCACTTTTAACATCAGGTCTCACTGAACATTGAGGGTTCACCTTGATCAAATTATACTGTCACTGCAATATGGTGATAGATTGTACCCTGCAGGTTGTCTTTGCTTTTATTAGCTTAAGCTAGTGGAATAGGGGGTGTAATGGTCAAGCTTAGTAATCCATTGCCACAGTATATCAGTGTGCATCACAGCAAAATGGTTGGAGTTGACTTACAAATGCTAGCAAAGCTCCAGAAGATCAATGAGGCACAGTTAATGAGGTTAGCTGTAGTGCAGGTCTATATGGTTTCATAAGATTCATGTTCTCACAAAACCAGAGAACGTATGGAGTAAAAGTGTACATTTTTGCACATGGTTGCTCATTCATAAATGTGTATCGTGCTTTCTTTTTGGTAATAGTTGGTTGGATTTGTATGTTTATGATTCCAGCTAAGATTCCACAATCCCTGTGTTTTTTTACGGCGTTAATGCTTTGCACACACCTGTCCAATTTAGACTGGATCACAGATTGGGTTTCTATTTCTTTAATTTTTTCCCCCTGCAGTGTCTCAGATGTATCTATGAAAGTCCATTCCTGCTGTGTAGAAGAGAAAAATCCTCATTTTTTTTTTTCTCCTTCTTCTCTGTTTCTGGCAGCAGTAAGTCAGAACTTTGACATAGTATCAAAGAATAATGACATAATATGTCAATATAATAACAGATTTTCGCAAATGTTTGATTTAGTATAGCAAAATAATGACTTATTTTCTCTAAATTTCTGAATTAATTTTTTTAATTGAATGTTATTATTTTGACTTTATTTTGTCATTATTTTGAAACACGGTAATCATTATTGTTTTGACATGGTATTTCAAAATATTGAAATAAGTCAAAAATGTTGACATGCTACTTACAGAAACAGAGGAAAGTAGGCTTTTTTTTGTACTCTACCTAGTTGGAATGGGCTTCCATATACATCAGAAGACAACCCATGAACACAGAATTCACAGAAGTGCAGCAGAGCATGTGAACAGAGCAGGGTATGTGAGAATGCTATTGTGACAACACATATTTAGAAAAGGGAAACTGAAAGCTGCTTAAGAGCCTGGCAGAAACCTAAGTGCACTTGTCCTGATTGTTTAAAACAGATCATTTCACGTTTTGTTTTGTCTGCCGTTTGTATGAAGGGTTTACCCTCTTTAAGAAATTCCTACCGTCCAGAAGAGTTGTTGGGGTCTTAGACTGTACAGTTGGTGAGATGTGCAGGGAGTGATTAAGAAACTCTTACAAACATACCTTACAAATGGCAATGCAGTATACTCGGTGGAACACAATGTGTACATTTTTTCAGACATATAAGTTAATTTATTGAAGACTGTAGTATTGCATAATAAGGATTTGGTTGTATTTTTCTGTTGTCTTTTGTTGCTATATCACAATACATTGAAATATGAAATTAAATAGTTTCACTGCAAATAAAAAGATGGAACCAAAATGATGTGTGTACTTTGTACCAAACAAAGATGCTGTTTAGGTTGTGCTTAACACTAGATGGAGCTACTGCATTAAAACGCTTTAAAGGCAGCCTTACAATGGAATGGTAATTCCACCAAATTCACTTATTACAGTTGCGACAGCATACACATTTTTTTATGTTTGTTCATGTATGAACAGTGGGACTGAGGAATTACAGTATGTTAATGGTAGTATGTATGCAATTTCACATATAGAGCAAAATTAAAATCCTTGTTTTTAAAAAGCTCTTACAACAGCTCAGTATTTCTTGATTATATTCAGTTCCACATTCAGACAAAGCACTGAGACTGCCTTTTAGTGGTGGATGATTTGGGCCTGAACACTGATGCTGAAAAGACTCTCTGTTCTGATAGCGTCTGAGCTCAGAGACATCTTTGAAGCATCTAAGGAAACAATTGAATCATTCTGCTTTAGAGAACCTGCTGATCTGCATTATATCACTGGAATAGATCACAGCTGATTCAGGACTTGCATAACAGGACTAACCTTAACGACTTGTCAGTATAATTATTTGGGACAACAAGTGATGACTGTGTTCATATGCGCAAGTGCCTCAGCTATGCTGATTGAACTTCACATCTGTCTCTTAATAAAAGAGACTCTGCTCAAGCATGAATTAGAGATGTTGCAGTACTTCTTTATATTGTCCAAAACTGGTACCAAAACCAAAGCCAGTGAACTTTAAAATAAGCTATTTGTAATTGCACTTCATACAAAGGAGATGTCCACCAATTTTTCAAAATTTCTGTGTAATTCTTAAACTGAGACCTAAAAGAAGACATGCACAGTGTTTTAATATGAAATGGTTAATTGTAGAGAAACTTGCTGGCTTGTATTTCTATACAATGATGATGCCATTTTAGCTGTTTTATTTATTATCCAAAATGACCAGTGAACCTACATGTGTATTTTTATGTGAGTTTTAAAAATACACACGTAAGTTTATGTGAGTTTTATACATAATGTTGATAATGGTAAGACAGTCTTAAAAAATAATAATAAAGGTTTTCTTTGGGTGCTATTTTGCTTAACACTGAACTGCATGTACTCCTCCACCGTGAAAGGATATTAAAAAAAAGTACATTTTAGGCAAAACTTTATCTCAAAATTATCATAAAACAATGTCCCAGACATCAGGCAGCATATCCGTAACCATTTCATGTAATAGTTCACTTCACATCAAACCACTCTAAATGACTTTACATCCTAAAGATTTAATTATGTGGAATTTTGAAAAGTTGGTGGAATATACCTTTAAGATGGTCAGCTAATAGAACAATTCTCAAATGGTTCAGACAAACACTCTGTTAACCTACAAGATGAAATACATTGCAAAACCACAGCTTTTTAAAAAAGTTTAGTTCATCTATTTCTCACACACAAATACATTAATAATTTATTGCTTTTAAATAAATTAAGTAAATAAAGGAATTGGAACAGACTTGTTTGGAGAGGTCTCTTTTAGTGCTTGCACACATTTTAAAATTATTTTATTCAGTTTGTATTTTAAGTGAGGTGATTCCACAGAGGACAGTATTTGTAATTATAGCATTCTGAGCAGCAAACTCCACTTAAAGTGCTTAGTGGTTTGGGTTGATGATTGGATTATGGCAAGGATTATGGATTATGGCGATCTTTCATTTCTTCTTCATAATCTTGTCATTTCATGGTTTGAGTAACAGACAACACAATCTGCTGTTGTTGCAGTGCACAAAAATCATTGGCTAACCACTCAGGCTAGTCATCATGCCCTACTGCCCACCGTCTCTCATTCACCCACGCTCCTCAGACAGTTGGGCTTTTGATGACTTTTTCTAATAAGCAATTCTGAAAACCCATCTATTCATTTATATAGCTGTGGGAGAGGTATCCTGCTCCTACACATCAATGAATGAATCTGTCTTGCATTCATTCCCCAGTGGGAAAGTGCTCTAACTCATCACTGACTGTTTGTACAGAACCTGTGTCATGATGGTTTTGGCTGGTCAGAGTCCAGATTTAAAACCTACAGAAAATATTTGGTCTCACATTAAATACAAACTAGCTTGGCAATGTTTTTCAACTGTTTGAAGCCACCAATGCTGACTCTTCTTTCTGTAAAAGGCTGTCAGCAAGTTTACCTAAACAAGTTTAAGAAATCAAATAGAAAATCTATCCCATTCTAAGTAACTTTATCTGTTTGTTTAATGATTTGTTGTTAATGCCACTAAAAGCGCGTCATATGTGTCATATGTGGCAAATTTATTTTAGTCCTCGGTGTAGAACAGCAAGTATCAGAACAACCTTTTTTACCTGACATCTATTGTGCAATCTATCGAACTTTAAAAGAGTAACTGTGTTAAATGTGTATAGGGGGAGATATGGAGTTTTCATTGTTTACACAGCTAACCCCGCTGTGTAGAAGCTGAACTTTAGCCTGATTAGCTTGAGAGCTTCTCCAGCTTCTCCAGTCTCCAGTTTGTTTATACTTCAAAATGGTGCTATATATCGGCCACCAAGAGGGAGATTAGGTATGAATTTTGTGACAAATTTATACACCTCAGTGATTGAAAAACACTTAAAGAAAAGTTACTTTTATGGTAGAAAAACTGAATCTGGAGCAACATCTGTCCAAACTTCATGGATGAGTTGCTATAGGAATATGAGAAGGCCAAAAGCCTGTTCTACTTGAACCTGTTTAACTACATCAAATATCCATGTTGCATTTTATCCCCACGTTACTTTGTGCTCCACTGTCCCCTACCTTGCATCTACATTTACAGCTCTACTTATCATATAGGTGCACTTTGTAGTTCTATAATTGCAGACTGTAGTCCATCTGCTTCTCTGCATACTTGTTAGCCCCCTTTTACCCTGTTCTTCAAAGGTCAGGACCACCACAGAGCAGGTGTTAGTTGGGTGATCATTCTCAGAACTGCAGAGACACTGATGTGGTGGTGGCGTGTTAATGTGTGTGTTTACTTGGTACAAGTGGATCAGACACAGCAGTGCTGCTGGAGTTTTTGAACACTGTGTCCACTCACTGTCCACTCTATTAGACACTCCTCATTGTTGGTCCACCTTGTTGATGTAAAGTCAGAGATGAGCAGAGATGAAACTGTGCATCTGTTGCTGCACAGTTTGTGTTGATCATCCTCTAGTCCTCCATCAGTGGTCAGTTTCTGTGTCTGATCTTCTCTGTGTAGGACACACACACATTAACATACCACTACCATGTCAATGTCACTGCAGTGCTGAGAATGACCCATCACCCACAAAACACCTAGATGGACTACAGCCTGTAATTGTAGAAATACAAAGTGCACCTATATGGCAAATAGACCTGTTAAAATGCACAGAGACAATGTTTTTGTTGTTAAAAGGACCATATGTAACTTCAGTGTTTATGAGTCCTCACCATGACATGAGTGATGAAGTGATGATGCTGCTTCTGCAGTTCTGTGTTTTTGTTACCCTCAGTTATGCAGTATTCCCATTCAGCTCCTCTGCGTCCACTTTCAATTGAGTACAGACCAACAATTCAAATCACCATGGTGACTGTAACTAGGTGACATGGGGGCAGCCTGCAATGGCGTCAAAGAGAAATGAGAACAGTCCGGGCACGTTTCAGACCCCCACACCACGGCTTCCAGTCACGCACTCTCATAATAGCCATGGGAAAAAAAAGCTGTCAAAACATGCTGAGGCAATAGGCGGTAGAGCTAGACATACTTACCATCAGCCCTGAGTGCTTCTCTTTGCAGTGTTGTAATGTTTTCTGTTCAGTATCATTAGAAACACTGGTCTTCAAACTGTGATTCCATTTATCATTCTTTTAATGTGACGTTTACCATCTTTAACAAGAAAAAAAAAGTGTATTTGCTTTGCTTGAAGTTTGCAAATAATGAAATCCATGCATAGTCAGAATGTATGCAACAATATAAAGTGTTCCTCTTATGCATTCTTCTTATACATTTTCTCTCCCCTTACATCACCCATGGGTCGCCCACTCTCAAAGTATGATTCAGTCAGTTTCCACCCTGAAAACTGTGGGTTGGCCAAACATAAGCCACAGGCTGATAAAAATGTTTCATGTGGCTGAAGGCAAAAGCTGTGCTGAGTCAAGACAGGAAAGCAGAAAGAGTTATGACCCTTTAAAAAGAATACCTTGTATTTGACAAGCTTCTCCTCACTAGCCCACTGCTCTGAACTGGGACTTGCGTGGGTGGGTTTCAGAGGTGGGACACTAAAATAGGAGGTCTCAAGGGTGTTGTGCATTAAAGAAGTGTTGCAGTAATGCTTGACTCAGTGGAGTAGGCCTGTTTAATTATAGAAGTGTAATTGTAGTGAAACACAATATTATACAGCACCGATAATTGTGCTGCAATTAAGATGAAATCATTCCTTGTGTATCCTGCACTAATGCTTACTGATATGGAACCACTTATCATTATCTGTTATCAGTTTGTGTCTTTAGTCCATTTATGCATTAATGAAAATATTCTTTCTAGATTTCTATGTCTTTTTATTTTTTGTTATTAATGAAATTATTTTAAACCATTCTTCGTGATATAGGCCTTGTCAGAAGAAAAACAGCACAAATAACATTTTTTATAACTGTATTATTAATAAATATATTGTATGCCAAATGGGCATGTGAAAAGGCTCTCGGGAGGCGCTGCACTCACGATAGGAGAGACTTTAATGTTCGTTGTATAGGTTGCTGGATCTTCTTTAGCATGTGTTTACATGTTGGTTGTGCTATTTTGTGCTGGGCTATGAGGTAGTTAGGTGGATTAAGGGTCCACCATGAAGGACAGCTGTATGGTTAGAGGTGACCTGTCTGCCCGGCATGTAAGCTAGTGCTGAGCAGTGGTTCTCTTTTGCTGCCTGTTCAATAAAAGAGCATTCTCAATTAAAGTGCAACACAACTTCTTCTTTGCTGGTACTACAATATGTGTTCAGTTAATAAATGTGTTATAAATAGTCTATAATATAAAGATGCCGCTGAACTAATTAAATGTATATATGATAGAAGGTGGGCATTACTTCTTTGCTAATATGGGCCTTGTGGGTAGGAAATTTATAATATCTATTCAGATTAAATTACTCACTGTGTATCCTGGACTACTGCTTATAAGGCACCACTTTCCATTACATGCCATCAGTTCTGGCCTTTAGTCCAGTTATATTATTTTGGAACTTATTCTAACCTATTCTAACTCACGTAAACCCTTTTTCATTTTGAAAAATCAAACATATTACTATTATGCTTAATAAATGCATTTGTTTACCAACATGTTTTTGAGATTTTGTACATAAATGAACAAATTGTTTCTGTTTTTGGGAAAAGTTGGAGAGTTCTCTCATTTCCAATGAAAGACAAAAGGCCTGAACACGAGTTAGACAGAGGCGGGCCTTGGTGTTTTATTGGCTGAGCCGCCACAGAAAGACGGACCTTCGCTTTCACTGGCTTTCCCGTTCGTGGGGGGCGGGTATTCGTGTCTGATTGGCTGCGTCGGACTGCCATTCACCGTTCGTGCGTCATTTCCGTTGTCAGGTGGTGCTGCTATGGAAAGATGTGATCAGTCCGACGGGACGAGGCTCTTCTGCGCGGCGACGCTTTGCTTTTCCAACACCCAAACAAACTCGCCTTTTCACCCACACACCGCTTCGTGGCGGGGGAATAGCCGTTTATGCGCCACTCCTGAGAAGAAAGCTGGGCAGAGATGTCGGCGGTTTTGTAGACGGCAGAGGAGGATTCCCCCCCGGCGGTTTTAGCTCGAGGTGAGTGAGTTATTAAATGGCCCGTCAGTCCACCGAGAGAGAGGCGGCCAGCTGAACGAGCTAACGATAACGACAAACCCAGCCGTAACTAGATACACATACAGCTACCGCCTCCATAAGCTTCACTTTGCATGGGGAACTTCGTGCCTTGATAATGTTAGTCGTGGTGAACACTGTTATCAGCTCTATCGACCAACACAAGTTTAGCTCAAAAAACTGTCAGCTGAAAACGCTGTGGCTAGTTAGCTAACTAACTAGCCTAGTGCTCAAAACACACCAGCGCAGTTTGTTTTGGAGTCCCAGCTTCGTTTATTTCACTGACCTGTCACATTTTACACCCAACAATAAGCAAACATTTAGGGCGCTTAATCGTATAACGTTAGCCGAGCGAGGCTTTTTCCTGTGATCAAACTTAGGACTAGCCTAAGCGGTGGCCCAGTCTTCCTGTGACTGTGACTGATAACCCAACGTTAACGCTTTCCTTACCGCTAACATTAAGTAACAATGAGTAACATTAGCTAAGTGCCTGAGTGAGTTAGCTGGAGGAGATAGCTAACCTAGATAGGTTAACTTAGTCAGCAGAAGCTGTCACCCCAATAGCGTTAGCGATGCTTTGTGCAGGGGGACGGTGGGTTTTAACGTTAGATACACTTGTCACTGTACACCTAGTGGTGATTTAGCGACCATGTCTGTCAATGCTTAGTCAGGAAATCTTTAAAGCTTTTACAAATTATTAGCGTTCGTGTATTAGTACGTTAACGTGCCTTGCCGCGATTGCCCACATTGCTACAACGTGTGCATCTGAATTTAGCTCCCTCGGTACTGAGACGGGTATTATGTTCCAAAGCCATTGGGCTCAGATAAATTACATCATTTCACCACAGCAGCAAACTTACGTCATGATAAAAGCAAACCTAAGAAAAGAAAGAACAATCTAAAATTATTTCATGTATTTCATTGTCCGTCCGTACAACCGTTCCCTTGTCCCGTTTTGGCCCACTGAGCGCACAGCTGGAAGCCTTGGGAGGCGGAACACATTGTACCTGAATTTTAGGTCTTATGAATGAACGTTGATAACAGCAATTTAGCGCTTCCCAGACATATGTAAGGAAAATATCCGACCCAGGAGCAAATGCTAAACTCTGCACAAAGTCACATCAAAGTGGATTGAAAGAAATATTGAATCCTAGCTTTGAATATAAGGTATGGACTGCAAGAAATGATGCAGCCTGTGTCCTGCTTTCAACGAGAGCCTTTCATTTTTCTTTGTACTTCATGTAAATTCCTGGTCACATTTAGGAGTGACCTACCTTGCTAGATAAATGCATGGGCATGGTGTCGTTGTGCAAAGCTATCAAGAAAAAAAAATCTGTTAATACATCTCAAAGGGTGATGACCATGTGATCATGTCTGTCACTGATGTCTGTCGCATTGTCAACAGTCTGGAGCTTGAGGAGAAAAAGAATCCCTGTCGAAAGTGAGAATTTATGTACAATCGCAGCCAAATGAACTCCTACTCCCTCCAGACAAGCTGTGTTCAGCTGCAGAATAGCATCAAATGATTTTTTTTATGCTTATTCTTGTGATTTCAGAGGTACAAAACATGAATCCTGACAATACCCAATGCCTTGAATGCCCCAGTTACCTTGTTATGCTATATCTGAATGTTAACTGGTCTAAATTTGAAATGTGGGATGGTGTTACATTGCTATTTTTTGCCTGCCTCTCTGGTGTTTATTTTTAGAATACCTCAGAAGGTGGGCATATTTCATAGGATAACTGCTCTTATTGTGATTTTGCTTGTTTAGACCAATCTAGAAATGACTGGAGATTTTTTTTATTTTTACTGGCCAAAGCTCTGCAAATGGACTCTCACTTCCCACATTATAGGACTATTTCTTGCTGACTGTTATGCTTGTTCTGGTATCAAGATATTTCTTGTTTCTGACAAATCATAAGGCAAGTGAGAACCTGGGAGCTTCTCTGTGAATCACACTGTGTTAGTGTTGGGCATGTACTTCCTTCTTACAGGAACCAGAGTGTTTCATCAAATTAGAGGAACCAATTTCCTGGCAAAATAAACAAGCAACGTTCCCCTGCTAAAACTGGCTCTAGGTGTTTACACTGCAGTTAAGCAAGTCCTAAGATACCAGTTTGAATGCTGGTTTTATTTTCTATTTATTTATTTTAAGCATTACTGTAATGTTAAATGCTTGAGGGTTTTCTGGGTTTTTGTTTGTGAATATTACAAAACATCTGTCTTGTGCCATGCAGATTTGCAGATAAACTTACAAGATTAAGAGCAGAAGGATTAAAAATGAGGGAGAAAAGGATGAATTAAAACAGCAGAGTTCACCATGGAGCCATGGTCTATTTTTGTAGACTTGATCTTCCTTTGGTGTGCATGTGCGTGTGTGTGTATGGAGGCCCATCTGTTGTGCATGCAGACTCTGTGCAGTCTGCACATTTGCTGATTTTGAATGGACTGATGCCCACTGTGTCCATGCATAGCTTATGCATGTGTTCCCATTTGTGTTGGTGAGATCACATCAGGAGAATTCACACCAGCAACCGTCCCCTATTGATGCAAATGGACCTGTGATGCCCTGCCATTCATTCAGGGCTAGTGCTGTTGGCAAATCTTCTGATTGCTGTAAAGAGGTGGGGAGGGGTTATCTCTTACTGACACCAACCCCCATCCCCCACATAAATGTCTTTCCTCCCTCCCTGTGACTCACTCTTTGCTGCCAGTCTACTGGAAGCCATCAGTAGTGGTGGACTGGATGTTTTCTTTCAAGATTTGGAATGTGATGAGCCAGTTTGTCAGAGATCTAGTTGCTGCAGTGTTGTGAAGGTGCTTATAGAGTGTGTTTAGAAGTTCATTTCATTATTTATCCACCCAATGCATGTATTTTATTTATTTATTTTTTGATGTAAAGTTGCTACTCTTCAGACACTTGCAAAATCTATCCCCTTTTGGCATTTGATTGTATCTGCTTTTGGTGTTCCTTTACAGATCTACAGAATGTCTAAGCGCTGTGCTTCTGAGAGAGGGGCAGGGGAGTCATCCGGCAGGGCCAGCAAGCTCCTTTGTCCTGGGATATCTGGCAACAATGCTAAGAGAGCTGGCCCCTTTGTTTTAGGTAGGAAACCTGAGAATATTGGGTGCAAAATCTGATTGTCTGATCTGTGTTTAATGGTGCACAAAAATTATATTCTATTACTCAGCTAAGAATGTTTCATGATCTTTACAACTTAAGTTACTCAATGCTGACTTTAGCAAGGTGATACTTTGCACTTGAATTGACTTTACCTTGTACTCAGAGCTGTTAGAAATAGCTCTGTGTTAATGGAGAGCACTGTAATAAGTGTGTTTACATTTGGAGGGAAATTGCATCCTAGGGCGCAAACTGTACCTTTTGGTCCAACAACAGCTGTTCACTTCCTCCATCTTCCTCTGTTCACCAGGGCCCCGACTGGGGAACTCTCCCGTGCAGAGCATAGTGCAGTGTTTGGCCAGGAGAGATGGAACAGATGATTTCTACCAGCTAAAAGTAAGTTAGCCTACCTTTTTTCTATCTTAAAAAAAATCTAAATTGGCATGTGATCTTTCCAGGGCACAGAGATAAAACAAAAGCCCCAGTGTCTCTTACTCATTGCGAACCTTTGACCTTCCTTAACAGGCCTCTTCCATATTGTTCATTTACGACCTTATACAAGAGATTTGCCTAATCTGGAGACATCTGACCACTGCGAGCAATTCACTTACTTTATGAGGGGCTATTGGATAATGAGTCTAAGAAACTTTTGTTTGAGCAAGAATTTAATTTAGAGATGCCAACCAAGGATTTGAAAATTGTACCCCCTTTCTGCTGTAGAGAGCTCAATGTGTGTCAGTTCTTTGTCCCAGCTGTATCTGTCTGTGCTGAATGAAGGGTGGGCGTATCTGCCTTCTTCTCACTAGAAGCTTTTATCAGGTCATCTGTGTTGTCTCAAGATCAAGAATTGGCCTACTTTGTCACCCCTGGAAAGATAAGGAAGCTGAGATGCTCAAGATGTTTTAACGCATAATCTGTTGGGGTCATGCCCTCTGAGCTGTAGTCTCTTCCTTAGATTCTGACCCTAGAGGAGCGAGTGGACGCAGCCGGGGAGACGCAAGAGGAGAGGCAAGGCAAGATGCTGCTGCACACCGAGTACTCGTTGCTGTCTCTGCTCCATAACCAGGATGGAGTGGTGCACCATCATGGCCTCTTTCAGGTAGAAGCAAAGCAAATGTAACAAAAACATACATTTTAAAGGGCTTACTAGGAAAATATACTTGGACTTGCTCCACATTCTGAGGTGATAATCTCTTGGATTTACCTGCCTCATCATGAGCTGTCTTTTTGTATTTTTTCCCTACAGTTTCCTTTTTGCAACTGTTGGGATTAGATTTAGCACATTCTGCAAAGTCTTCTTTGACAACTCCTGTGTAATTTTTTTTTTTTAGTGTAAACATTTCTACAAGAACATTTTGCTGCACAGCTCAAAGTGACTCATCAGTTAGTTTAGTTTATGTTTGAGCCAGGCATTCTTCTCCCACTCTCTCATCTGCCTCACTGCCATTGCCGCTCCTCCTCCTCTCTCAGCAGAGCAGAGCAGGGATTCACAATTGCATGGCTGAACTGCGGGCACCATTCATTCAAGCATGCACTATTGATTGGGTTATTATAGCTCCTCTCCAGAGGGGGCTGTAAACTATGGATCACTTCTGTAAGCCTGCAGAGGCACAATCGTCTCTCAGCCCATCCACATGCTAACCATGCTAGCAGCCAGAGTCTAGCCATATTTGAACCCTAGAGAGACTGTATCTTTCATGCTGTTATGAATATTCCATAGTCCCAGGAAGAATTAGTAGTGTCTCATTATTTAGATGGTTTGTACCTATCTGTGCCTCTGTACCAGTGCTTTCCCTAATAACCCCTCTCTGGTTCTCAGGATCGCTCCTATGAGATTGTGGAGGACATGGAAGCCAATAAGGTGAGGAAGATGAAGAAACGGATCTGTCTGGTGCTGGATTGCCTATGCGCTCATGACTTTAGTGACAAAACAGTTGACCTCATCAACTTGCAACACTACGTCATCAAGGAGAAGAGGCTGAGTGAGCGCGAGGCCATTGTCATCTTCTACGACGTAGTGCGAGTGGTGGAGGCACTACATAAGGTGAGCAGTGGTTTATAGATGCCCATAACAAAGTATGGATGACCTTAAATGGACCTTGAATGAATGAGTGAATGAATGAATGAATGAATGAACAGTTTTGGGTAGAATTGGTCATATGTGTTATCTGTTAAATCACAAAAAATTTAAAGATAAAGTGCACATCTCCAGACACTTTTTAAAATGTTGCTTCTCTCTCTACAGAAGAACATTGTGCACCGAGACTTGAAGCTTGGAAACATGGTGCTTAACAAAAGGTAGGACCTCACCCCACTGATTTCTTTTCCTCTTTTACCTGCTGTGCTAGAGGAGCTGAAGGCTGCTGTCTGACATTCATTTGGCCTTCAGGCAGCACCAAGGCAGGTGCTTATTCACCAAGAAAAGCCTGGCCTTGTTGACCCGCCCCAAGCGCTGGAGAATAAGCATATGATTCAGCCCTGTGGTTGGAGTTTGGGAAGCAGGAGAGGGAGCCTCTTCCAGTGAAAATAAGTCAGTGCGGAACGTGCCCTTGCTTTGTTCTCTGGAAGGGGGAGAGAGTTGGGGGGGGGTGATTGCACATGGAGGCAGGGGTATTTCAGGTCAGTGAGTGCAGTGATTTGGATAGTTACTGCAGAATTCCAAACTCTGTGTGTGTTGTGTATGTAAGACAACCCTTTTTTTTTTTAACTCTGACAGTTTTATTTTTTCACTTGCAGTTTTATTTACTAAATTCCTCTTTACTAGATTAATTATATATGGCAGTTTGAGTTGAAAGTTCAGTGAACCGTTTGATTTTTATGCAACACTGGTTGCTGGGAAAGGCTTAAATTAATGTGCTGTACACTGAATAATGAAAAATCCTGAGTTGTAGCTGCTCACATTTGCAAGCATGTGTTGCTTGTGTCTGGGTTGGAACCACATGAGGCTCACACTAATACTCAATCAGTCTAATCTTGGAACTCACCCTGCCGCACCATGTGAGCTTGACAGCATGCTCACATGGTGGAGCTGAATGAGTTTCGACTGTCTCCCAGCAACCCCAACTTACCTCAGCTTGCTGAACAATTAGAGTTGACTGCAAGCCTTTCATGGCTTGAGCATTTGGACTATCCATACACATAGGGCACGTTTTAGAGGCTTTGCTGTTGATGTGGTGTGTCTTTGTGTGGAGTAAACTGTGTAATGTATAGATGTAAAATGCAGCACGGTTCTTGCAGAATTCTTGGCTAGTTTTGGCCCATGTATGCAATAACACATTTGCGATTGGTGGCTTTTCAGCAAAGGCTGAAATAATCACTTAGAAGCAGCACATGAAAATTAGTAAATATATGGGTAATGTTTAATTCTAATACATACACACAGAAGCTTACATGTAGTCTCCTATAGTGATGAGAAGGAGGGCTCTGGTCTGACTGGCTCATTGGAGCAGGAGAGTAGAACACTCTGTCCCAGCTGGAGACAATACAGCGCGCTGCCAAAGGATCCATAGCTCAGAGCTGAGTCACACACGCACACACGTCACCCTGGCAGGGCTCTCCCTCTGCAGTTTTTCCACATACCTCTCTTGCCCTTTCGTCTTTTCAACCTGTTCCTTCTGCTGATTCCAGAAAGTGTGCTTACTGAGCGCTAGGAAAGGAGCTAAGGATGTAACAACTTTGGGTTCATTTGGATAAATCTCTGGCTCTTGATGATGACTGTACATGCAGGCAGCTTTATAACAGATTCTTTCAGATGATGTAATTCCCTGATTGTCTACAATATTCAGATTAAAGAACATTTCACCGAGGAGTGATTGAGATCTTGGTAATGCGGTGTGTGAACGAACTAAAAGAAATGGCTGTGTTTGAATATTTTGGATAGGGTAAGCTGGTCTGAGTCGAGTAGAGGTTGGTGTGCTTAACAAAAGGATCCGTTGGTGCTAAGTTGTTATGCTACTTTGTAGCAAATTAGTTTTGCTAATAAATCATGACATAAAATTAGTCCTGAGACTTTTCGAAAAATCAGACGAAATTAGATTGGTGGTTCAATAGTTAAGTGGTTATTTGAGCATAAATATCCAGCTGAACTGATGTTTGAGAGTCCTGTATAGTGTAAACCAGGGGTCTTGAGTCTTATCTGCAAAGGGTCTGTGAGGCTGCAGGTTTGCATCCTGCCAGGAGGAGCACAACTTGTGTAAGCCATCAGTTGTTTGAAGACTGAGACCAACTGATTAAACATGGGGAGTCAAATGTACTTAAACAGCCCTTAATGGGTAAGACTGATGAAGCAAGTTCAAATTAGATGGGGTTCCTGAGGAAGTTTCAGCTTCCCAAACCTAACAAATGGTTTCTCTGTTAAAGCAAATTTGGATATTCAGGCTATGGTTAATCTCTTTGCACATGCACAAGACAGCATGATATTTATGACCAGCAACCAATCGACATGAAGAAAATAAAGCATTTACAGCGGTAAGACAGCAGTGCTGTCACAACTGCTCCTGTATTAATACTTAGTGGAGTAATAACTGCTTTATATTCTTATTACATGTGTAGGATGATTTGCTTCCTCTGCTAAATACCTGATATTCTTCATATGATTTATACAATTAAATGGCAAGAAGAAAAAAAAAGTGACTGGAGGGGTTAGAAATCACAAAGTTAAGCTGTGCAGCAAGTTGCCATGGTGATGTAGCCTGGTAAAATGTGATTCACTGTGGTGAATCCAGAGCTACATTGAATAAATCCAGAACTACATTGAATAAAGCTTAAAGTTGGCTAAAATCCTGCTTTGTGAGGCAGGTCACTGGTGTAGATCATCAGCTTCTTGCTTTTTGTGTTTGTCATAGAGCTGACCTTATTGTTTTCACACTCGCCCAAAATCTCACGTTTCTATGATGGTGTTGCACAGCTGATGCTGTGTTTGAGGAGCACTCTAATCAAATATATGCTTTGTCAAATAAAAAAAAATGATAAATACAGCTGTAGCTCCAGAGTTTGCTTGGACTGGTCAGTTCAACACCTAAACAAAAGGTTAACAAGTGCTGAGTGGGGTCAGTATTGTGAGAAGCACAGCTCCCTGATGTACTGAAGATTCACTCACACCTTTCAAACAGCTGCCTCCGCCCATTCGCACCTTTCACGTCCTGCCGAGTACACACACTTTCCCTGTCACTGGGGTTCCTTAGTGCCACTACAACAAAAGCACCACAGTAGTCCAAAGTGTGTCTGCATCTGTGCATTCATCGCTCACTGGAACTTCAGGTAGCAAAGCAAAGAGCAAGAGAGGTCTTCTTATGCAAGTGCCTGTGTGTTTTGATACTTCTCAAGACAAAATGGCCTGATTTTGTAGGAAAACAGAGCTATCCTACAATGCCAGGACCAGCAAAATGGTCCTTTCTACAGAAGCTGTTTCACTTTTTAAAACTGAAACTTCATTCTTTTTGGTTACTGAGGTTCAGGTTAGGTTTGGGGTTAGTCTTAGAAAATACTTTGTCCGTATACAATACTGTGTAAAAGTTGCCCTTCATTTATTTTATTTCCAGTCAGAACCACCATTAAGTACAAATGATGATTTTTCAAAAATCTAAATCGTCAAAAGTCAGATATTTAACAGAAAATTACATAGAAGCCTGTACAACTAAATATTTCATCAGTTTTTTTCAGTAGTTCCACCCTTTTATCACAGCTTCCATTCTCGCCTTTCACTTTTTCAAAAAAAAAAAAAAATCTGCAAATACAAAATCAGAAGTCAAAGTCCAGTTTTAGAAGTTGGTTGCATTTTCTGCTTCTCATGATCCATGAAGTAATGCCAAATACAAGAGTGGAGCTTGATTTTCTTCTTTCTTGCAAAGATGAAGCTTTAAGTACTGTTTGTTGATGTTGACAGGTTTGGTGGTCTACCAGGCGTTGCACAGTTATTAGGACTCCATATCTTTTAATAATTCTTTGAACTCCAGTTTTGAAAACTTTAGTTTTCCCCACCTCTTTTTCCTTTGACAATGACCTTAGTTAACAAGTGGACCTCCTTAGAAATCTCTCCTGAAAACAAGATTAACTTGTACTTAATGGCTGTTTTAACTGGGAATTGAATAGATGAGTATGTGTGAGTGTGCCATGTATGACCCACATCCTGACGTTGTGTAAAAAAAAAAACCTGTGGGTGTGTGAGTGACAAAGAGAGAGAAGTCGTCTTGTAATAAATGCACACATTCCTCATCTTCCCAGAGTGACAGTGAAGTGCTTCTGTTCTCTATTGCTTTAAACCTAGTTCCTGTTTTGGTGAGTGTTGCTTAAACGGAGGAACTCCATTTATTGAAATGTTGCATGAAAGTCCTGTGTTGCTGTCAAATGAAGGCAGCTGTGTCAGGATTTCAGCCCTAAGACTTCCCCCTTACATTTAAATTTTTTAGCTTTTCCCAGTAGTGGGGATATTTTTAGCTGCAGGGAGAGGCAAGAATTCTTCCGGTTTCCCTCGTGTGTACGGGAAGTGGAGATGAAGTGCTGTGAGTTAGCATCCTGAGGGACACTTGTGAGGAGAGCAAGTTTTATCAGCTTGGGAGCTGCAGCTAAAGCTGGGTAACTTAAGCCAGACGTTAAGCCTTTCCAAGAGGAGACATTTGTAATGGATGTTCCTCCCTTTGCGCTTAAGTTATCTGGCTAACTGAGATCCTGCTTTGGGAAACAGCTCTTAGCAGTGGGGTCTAAACACATGTGGCTCTGTTGTATTGAAATCCAAAGAGAACAGACTGGCACCACACACGCACACTTCCGTTTACACTCTATAAACAGCCAGTTTGCATTTAAATTGATAGGAAACTCTCCCAGGAAAGCAGAGGACTTGTGGAACAGCCCTAATTGTAACCTTGCATGCTTGTGAGTCACTGTCAGAGTGTGAAAGTGAGAGAGATTTGGAGAAGCAGTGGAAAAGAGGATGTGACTGAGAGAATGGTTTCATGAGTAAAGCTTCGGTGATGAGCCACTACAGCTGTGTTTTTGGCAAAGCTGTGCCCATTGGATGTCTCTTCCATAGCAACACTGTCTGCTGAGGAGTTTGCTCCATGCACATTGGCTTTTATGAGCAACGGTTATTGTGCCTCGCAATGTAAAATAGCTCTGATCACTCCTCTTTACTGTGAAAGGTTAGTCATCCGTGTGCTTGCGCTAAGCCACAGGTTGACTCACTTGTTTGTCAAAGTACAGCCTCTGTGTGTACTGTCATGTTTAGTTCTGTTCTCAGTAAAGGCAGGGCATTGCAATTTCTACTGCACTCCATGGCTCTCTGCCACCCACAACAGTTGTGATGACACAGATGAAAATATCAGACATGTTCATGCACATACCAACAGAGCTCATCTAACAACAGTGGGGAAGTTTCAGGAAGTCGTTGGGTGCATGCAGCCCCCCCCCTCACACTCTGTCCTCTGCTTTTTAACTTGTAAATAGAGTTTTAGAAAATGCTTTAGACTCACAGCATCCAGCCAAACACAAAGATTTTGAATGGAAGTTACTAAAATATTGGAGTTGGAGATGGCAGGAGGTAGGAGAGTGAGCCAGCAACCAGAGGTTTGCGGGTCAAATCCCAAGACTGACTGGCTGTTCCCGATAGCCCCAGGCAGCGCTGTTTTTTTAGCAACGCTGTGCTGCTCCAAAACTGGGCATACTTCATCAGCAAAATGACAAAGTATAGGAACAATGAAGTATAACATGACAACCCAGCTAGGCTTTAGTCTACTCCATCCAAAATAGAAAACTTTTGGTGCTAGCATATTTTTCATCTGGTTGTTGAGCGTGTTCGCAAAGCTGTGCATTTCTATGTTGCAGGACTCATCGGATCACGATCACCAACTTCTGCCTGGGTAAACATTTGGTGAGTGAAGAAGATCTACTGAAGGACCAGAGAGGCAGCCCAGCCTATATCAGCCCCGACGTCCTGAGCGGTGAGATGTTATGGATGCATTGTGTGTTTGTGTGTGAAAGAGAGAGAGAGAGAGAGAGAGAGCACATGAACGAGCGAGAGAGAGAGGCTATGACTCACCTTCCATGTCACCACTGTAATCAAAACTCATAAACTCAACCACCCACGCTGCACTGATCACGACAGCAGACAGTCAAACGGCAGGAATGACTGAGGGTTAGGTCTACTAAGGTAGATTATTACCTGTGTAGTGTGCCACAGGTCTTCTGTATGTCTAATTGAATAAATTCTGAATGTACTGTGATTGGTAATAAGACGTCTTGCTGACAGTAACATTTCTGCCCCTGTGCTTCCATTCTGTGACTAAATAGAATCAGGCCTGCTTTTGAATTAACGTGGTTTTAGCTTGTGTTTTACATGGAATTTTGCACAAACACCACCTCCTTAGATCTCTGTTAATCATGATGGCAGTCATGGTTCTGCTTTTCCAGGTAGATTTAGAGGCCAGTTATTTTTTTTGGTATATGTGGTTGGTGAGGACTGGTTGAGTATTTGTTTGTTCTCCTCCGTTCTCATAAAAACAAAGGGAACTCGGACGTAGATCAGCGAAACGTGACAATAGAACAATGAAGCACTGCCTGAATGAGTCATCAGCATGAGTCACACCAAGGGAAACTACTCCTCCTTCCTTCCCTCTCTTTCTCTCTCTGTCTTTCACTCCTTCTTTTCTTCTCTTTTCTGTCTGTGTCTTTTTATTCTTCTTTCTTTCTTCTATGTTTCTTGTCTTCCCATTCTTCTTTTCTTTCTATTTTGGTTTCTGCTTTTAATATTCATGGAGCAGAGAAGTGCAGATGCCTTGTGCATATGCAATTCAGGCAGACACAGTGAAGCTTCAGCACAGTCACATATCTGCTGTACAGGACATGTAGAAGGTGTCAGTTCTGGAGCTGTCATTATCAGTGACTCATGAGCTTTTCTGTGAGCTTGTTTTAATTAGCTATTTATGGCCATGAGCAGAAATTCACAGAGCGTTAAGGTTATTTGTCTGCTGGGAAGATATTTTATAACCTGAGTTTCCACAAACAGAACATTATTGCCTTACTTCTTCATTTGAATGACTGTGATGTTGAGCAGTGTTTGATATATTGGACACTAATATGAGAGTTGGAAGTTTTGGTGAAAGGTTGGACTGCACTGCAGTAGTTAAAAATATAGCTCTCAGTATTTTCAGTTTTTGATAATAAATGAAGAGATATGAAGATATGATACATTACTTAGAAAATCTCCAAAACATGTCTGTCTACTGAGGGTGTTTAAACTTCTGTATATAATTATATCTTAATATTTATGCATTCTTTCTGAAATAGCTTAAGAGTGATTCCTCCCCCCCGAAGTGTTATCCACTGTACTATACAACAGCTTTAATTGTTGCATTATCGTTTGATGTTTCAATTATGTGGATGAGACTCATACTTGTGAGACAGGGAGGGATCACATGAATGCCAGGGTGCTAAGGAACTGTCATTGTCATTCCTTCTCACCACAGACGTGTTGAGTGAGCAGTGTAATATAGTTTCTCCAAGACACGGTTCTACTTTTTATTGCAGAAGAGCATCAGACAGTGTGTGTATTGTGTACACTGAATGTGCATAATGAGGAGTATTAAGATCCCTCTGTGATATTTATTATGTTGTCTAATGTTGTCTCGCCAAAAAAATTTGCAAAAAAATGTAAATATTCGATACGACGCTCAGCCCTATGCTAAGATTTATCTTCATTTCTTATCCTCATTGTAAGGTTTTGGTCAGTGAGAATATTACCCACTGGGGATAATATTTGAAGGCACTGGGTTTGTAGGTTCACTGGCTTACAGAGTTTATTGCTTTGTTGCAGGTCGGCCATACCGTGGAAAGCCCAGTGATATGTGGGCTCTTGGTGTGGTACTGTTCACCATGCTCTATGGCCAGTTCCCCTTCTACGACAGCATACCTCAAGAGCTTTTCCGCAAGATCAAAGCTGCAGAGTACTCTATCCCAGAGTGAGTGATGCACACGTTTCTGCTTGTGTTACCTTTCTCTCATAAATCAACTTTAAGAGATAAAAAAAAAATGTCTGTATTTGTGTTGGAAGCAGCAAAGGCATACTGTGTTCATGCAGTGTTTTCTGTCATTTTAATTAAGCATTTTGGTGGGCATGATCATGTTTATTCTGGTGTTCTGATGTTCTGTGTGTACACTCACGTGCAGGGATGGGCGGGTGTCTGAGAACACAGTGTGTTTGATCCGTAAGCTGTTAGTGCTGGATCCCCAGCAAAGGCTGACTGCAGCAGAGGTTCTGGAGTCTCTCAGTGGAATCATCGCCTCCTGGTGAGTCCCAGCTCAGTGCTTCCTACCTGCACTTTGCTGAACTGAAGTTTTGTTCCTTCAGTATTACCTCACTGGGTTGCATAACTTCAGTGGGATTTAGAGCAATAGCAGTTCCCCCTCCCAGAATACAACTCAGGAAGTTCAGTATTCAGTAACCTGTTGAAAGTTTGTCTGTATGACCTCATGAACAGTGATTCATAGATATATGGTCATCAGTCTCTGACCTCTGTTTCATAGGCAATCTGTCTCATCAGTGAGCGGCCCCCTGCAGGTGGTGCCAGACATAGACGACCAGCTCAACCAGCCAGAGCATCTGCAGGAGGTCAGTACTTGTTTTTTCTTAAACATTAGAATATTACAAAATTAAAGTTCTGCTCAGAGCATGAATCACTGTTGCTTTTGTATCGGATTCTTGTAAATGTGGATATTTTACTGATCAGCTGATTGTGAAGCATAGTTGTACACTCTTTGAAATCACAGTTCAAAGTCATCCATAATATGAGACCAATCTTGTTGCAGATATGGTGGTTCTTGTTCTTCCTGTTCTTGTTCTTGTTCTTCTTGTTTTTCTTCTTCTTAATAATCAGCAGAAAGTATTAAAACAGGGGTGCTCAGTCTTGGTCCTGGAGATCTGCTGCCCTGATGGTTTAGTTCCAACCCTAATCTAACACACCTGATCCAGATCATATAGGCCTTTAGGAGCATTTGCCTAATAGGTACTCTCCTGGGTGGTAGATCTCCAGGACCAGGATTGGGCACCCCTGTTTTAGAAGTTTGAAGATTAAAAATAAACAAATAAATAAGACAAAAAAAAAGAGTTTTGACAAGTAAAAGAAAGAATAACTATTTAGGATTCTACACTGTTTTCTGGTCGCTATTCAAATTAAGCACATTTGTGACACTGATCATATCAAGGCCTTTGAATAAAAGTTTATTGATTTTATTTATGTATTTGACATACTCATCCGAGCAAAGCATGCCAGCTCAAGATTCAACTTTTGTTAATAATATTATGCGTAATGATATATACATTTTTTTTTAATAGAAAATTAGAAAAGATTGCCGAATGCTGTAGGAAACTGAAACTGTCTGGAATGAAAAACATAGGTGTAGATGATTCCGTAATAATTGAGGAACCAGTAGATTATCAAATGTTGTTAACAGAAAATAAATATCCAAAATGCCTCATAATTGAAAAGCAGTGATACAATCTTAAAGCAGATAACCTGCAAAGAATTTGTTGATAATTGATAGTTACACTATTATCGAATATTTAATCATTTCATGACTTGAGATATTTACTAAAGCAACCAAAAAAAAAAAACTTTTATTGTTTAGTGTACAACACTTCAAACACTATTTAAAGCATATTACAACTGCTTCCTAATGCCATGGTGAACAGTAGATTTACCTGTGAAAATGTAGTAATGTTTTCTTTGTGTGTGTAGCTGTATGAGTGAATTCAGCTCTCTCTCTCACTGCGCTTTTCAGGTGAAGGTGACGGAGGAGTCGTCGCAGTACGAGTTTGAAAACTACATGCGCCAGCAGCTGCTGCTGGCCGAGGAGAAGAACACTATCCACGAGGCCAAGAGCTTCCTGAGCAAGAGGCCCTTTGGCAATGTACCGCCAGTGAGGCGCCTGGGCCACGACGCTCAGCCCGTCAGCCCGCTGGACGCAGCCATACTGGCCCAGCGCTTCCTCAGGAAGTAGCACCATGGCAACGCCTGCGGCCAGGAGCAGGTCACTGTGAGCGGGATGCCCCATGGAACCGGCTTCGTGTGTGGCTGTGTGTGTTTGTGTGTTTTTGAGAGTGTTTGGGTGGGAAGACAGTGCGTCAAGCATATAATTTTTTTTAATTATTTTATTATTATTTTTTTTTAAAATCCCTTTGGTTCCTTTGACTGGCCGAGGAACCGGACTCTGGCTTGAGCAGCACACAGAAACTGTGGGGCTTAGACCCCTAACATATGCCCGCTCCCTCTCACTCTGACGGACATTATCAGCAATACCGGAACTGAATCATGTAGCAAATGGGCACACACAGACACACACATACATACATCTCTCATTCTCCTTTTCTACTCTCTCAGCACTTTCCATGGGAACATCTCAGATCACCGGACCTCCATCTCTCCTTCTGCCCGTCTCTCCCTTTTCCCCTTAAATCAGACCCATCCGCGTTGGTCCCATCTGCATCCACGACTGCCAATCTACCTCTTACGGTCTCTCTGTTTCTGTCTGTCAGTCCGTTCAGAACTATGCTCTCGGATTTATTTTTTTTATTATTATTATTATTTTTTTTTTTTTGAAAACAAGTATCCAAATATGGGGGTAGTGCCACAAGCACAGGCTTAAGAGCATTATTATTTTGGTGTGGAACTCTTTTGGCGTGTCAAAACCAGCGATTAGTTTTGCCTCACAATCTGAATAAGCTTTTTTTTTCTCCACTTAGAAAAAGTAGCATTTTACATAATGTTCTGTTTTTTTTTCATTGAAGATTAATTTGCTCAGTCTTGCCAGCTGTAACCTCAGTTATGAAATCGTGCTATAACGCAAGGTCTCTGTATTCCTTCCTCCCTTGATTGGGCATTCACAGGCAGCTAGTGTTGTACAGCTCAAAGTCTAGATGCCAAGAATGGGATGGAAAGAGTCACTTAAGTCACCTCTTTACATCCTGCAGCCCAGTGAGGTACGATATGCTCTCCATGAATTTTATTTTATTTTTTTTGGTAATTTGCATCTAATCCCACATGGACATTTCTTTTATACACATTTTCCCCCAACCATCAAATAATACATGCCTTCTGGTGCTGTTCTTAGTATAACAGGTTATGGTGCTGGTAGTGCAGCATGCTGAGGGTTTGGGTCATTTGGGTCAGCGCTGTGAGGAGATCGGGGAGCTGAAGGTGAGCTGAGGCCATCAGGAAGCAGGAAGGCTTAGGCTGCAGTCACGCAGAAGTGTAAGCTTCATTAAGCCCTGTAAGCGCCTCCCTTAAGCTCTCTGCCGCTCCCGTAGTGACCAAGGCCAGCCTCACAGGCTGCTGTGGCTTTGAAGAGCCGTCACCTCTTTGAAGTGCATCTCCTGCAACAAGTTCACGGTTCTATTGTGTTTATTAAGCAGAGAGATCATGGCTGCCCTTCAGGCCAGGGTACTGGGGAACGACTACTAAGAACTAAACGTAGGATGCAAACCCGAAGTAGTCAGCATTGGCTAGGAATGTATAACCAACCCTAATCCTCGCCTTCCATTCTTTTAATGCCATTTTCTTTATGTATCATGCATAAAAAAATGAGCATAATCCTCTTAATACAGTGGTCTCCTCAGTGTGTATTTTCTCCATCACTGTTGATGAGAATGTTGCAGGATATAAGTATTTACAATCTTGTTTGGACTGTTTTCCAATCCCATTAAGCTACTTTTACAAATCATAGCCACTGAATATCTTGCCTTAGATTGAGAGATTGTCATTTCAGCAGTGAGCAGTGAAAATGTATCCTTGATGCTCCAGTATATCTTAGTAAACAGGTGGTGAACGTGACTTAGTTTGTGAGGTCCTGGCTGGTTCCACTAATATGTTTTAAGGAAAAACAAATCCAGTACTGTACTGGTCTCTGAGCTTCTCACCACAGTTCTAATTATGTTATTTCTGTTCTTAGCTTTTCAAGGCTGAAGCAGTTCTACAGGCAGCATGAATGAATCTGCTTGGCTTTTCTTGTTTTATTCCTTTCCATGGGTGTTCATTTTTATTTATTCGCTATGTATAAATGAACTTGCTTTCATCTGTTATTTTGAACTCCCCCTGTCCTCTTAAGGTGTGAAGTATCATGAGATCATCGCATAATCTGACTCTAAAGCGTTGCTGTGATCTTTCTTTTTTCCCCAGTAATCCCCAGTAAAGGTTTTTATTTCCCTTTTCTTTCTTTTCTTTTAAAATCTTGAGTAATTGTTGCCACAATCCTGATGGTTTATTAAGCTAATAACGAGACTGACTTTGCATAGCTCTATTTTTACGCAAACTAAATTATAGCACACATTAGAATGACATTTAGAAACGATGTAGAGTTTATCCTGCAAGTTTGATACAACACCGCACTCTGGCCAGTGTGTAAATACCATCTTGATGGCGAGTTGTGTCCGTAGTACCAAAAAAAAAAAAAAAAACAGTAGGCTGCCATTCTGCAGAGTTACACCAATGCTTTAACACGAGATGAGTACTTGTCAAAGTGAGTTTGCCTGCCACCATTGAAAGCATTAGTCTACTCCCACCTCAATGTGAATATTTTAGGGTATAAAGCAGTATTGTAGATGGCATGCATGCCAGAGAGAGAGAGAGAGAGAGAGAAAGAGAGAGAGAGGGAGTTTGTGTGCGAGAATTATCTGCGGGGCAAATGTAAGCACCAGATCCCTCTTCTCTCAAATTAAAAAAACATGAGCGCCCCATCATCCATTAGCAGCAGGGCAAAGTAGTGATCCCTCAGCGCCATCTTCTCATCGTAAATCTGTAGGTTTACAATGTAACTGTCGATGGTGTGCTTGTATAGTTGGTACCCTAATCTAGAGGAGCTACGTTTAGGTCATTATTGCTGTTAAATGAATGCCCGCCCTATTTAAGTGTCTGAACAGAATCGCTCCCCGCCTAGACAGTTTTCTGTAGCGCCCTTGGCATCAGATGGCCAAGCTGTACTTGCAGCATGAGAAGTGTTTGTTGTTGAGCTATGTTGTTTATACATTTAAAAGAAACTAATGCATGACTCAGACTTGCGAGATGTGCCACAAGATCTCTGCAATTAGCATACCAGATCGTTTGGATGGTAGTGGGTGTTTTCAAAAGTGAAATTCATATTCCAATTGCAAATACACTAAAAAAGAGAAGACTCATCTCAGCAGTGATAAATTGGGAGGATTCGTTTTGAGGTTTCAGAGCAGTTTTTGTTTGGAAGATTTGATTTTTCTCGTCCTGTCGTATAAGCATTTGCATATTTTACTAACTGGAAACTTAAATTGGTGTAGAATGAGATGATGGTAAAATTAGTTCAAAGCCTAAAAGTTTGGTGTTGTAAGCTGCTTGGATGGATAGATATTAAAGAAGAAACTGGGAAAATGTACAGAGATAAAAACAAATTTGTATAAAAGACATATTTTTGTACTTCATAAAATCTCTACATGCATGTCAGCAATAAACTTTGATATGGAAAATCCTGGTTTATGTCTTTATTTACTTGGGTTTGCACATTGGTATTCATGCACATTTACTCAGTAATTCCCATTGCTTTCATTCTCCAAAGAGCTGGAGAGGAGCTTTTCTTAAAAGACAACAGTAGCCATGACAACATTCAAAGGAGTAAAACTATCTGTTATTTTTCTCTCTCTCTCTCTTTCTCTCTCTCGCTCAAATGTTTCTGATTTCTACATAAGTATTTGAGAGAGAGCTATACTAGGTTCAAACTAGGTTACCTGGCTGAGAATTTTTCAGCGCTGGTCAGTGTCCATGCTGTTGAATGACCAATGAACATTAAAACCATGCAGTGCTAAACTAATTGAGAGCTGAAGTGTTCATAACATAATGATGGCAGAGCTTATTTTACTGGTCTTCATCTAACAAGGAATTTCTCACTTTGTGTTGCTAATTTATTCTCTATGTAAGCAGTATATTGCTTGGGTCAGTAGTGAGGGAAGGGGAAGTATCACACGCTTGTGTGCAGTGGATTTTAAAGTGAATACTGCCCTCTAGTGGAGTAATAATGACAGTGCCTTCATCAGTATAGGCACAATAATGACAATGTTATTACATTGGTTTAAACAATCAATCAATAAATAATACGAAAACACAATACAATGCAGTAGTAGCACTTATAGTTGACTGGGGCAGAAAATTTACTAAATTCCACTGGCAGTGGAAGTTGTCTGTGGAGATTGCAAGGCTATATGCTTAATTTTATCCACCTGTTAGCAATGGATGTGGCTGAAACTCCCAAACTCAATATTTCAGAGGGGTGTCCACATTCTTTTGGCCATTTATTGTATTTAGGACTTTGGGAACTCCCAGTATTATACTGCATGCATTATATTTTACATGCAATGGTATTTACAGTTATAAGATATGAATAAAAGTGAAAAATAATGATGTACTTATTAAAAATAAGAAAAAAAGAAAAAAGAGCTAATGAGAAGAGTTAATGCTTATGAGTCAAAGGAAAAGTCTTATGTTTTTCCTCAAACCTATAATTTTCTAAAAAAACAAAGTTTTCAAAATGTAAAAATAAATGTATAATTTGTGTTTGTGGGGACGAGGAATTCCGTACCCACTGAGACAGCGTGAGGCCAACTATACTCTCATGGACTTCCGGACACGGATGAGTGGAGATCAAACTTGTTAGCTGGTATTCTGACTGCAATAGATTCACCTGTGTTTCTGAGAGGAGGAAAGCTGAAAATGATGAAGTACAGAAACGCACAACATTCAGACAGATCCAGGCAAGACTTGGTTTCTTGCCTTATCAAAACTGGGATTGGGAACGACTGCCTTAACCCCTTAAAATTCCCAATGTTTTATTACACACTTCTATAACCTAAGAATAGCTCCATTAGTTTGCACTGAAGTCCCTGTACTTACTGAATAATAAGCCTTACTATGAAATAAACCTGGATTGTTGAGGGATTAAACACATCTAAGCAACAGCTGATTAAGATCACATACATTACATGCACACAAGGCACCCATATGTGCTGTAATGGCAAAACTGAGGTCCGCAAACAAATTCCTCCACATTGTTTGTGACTGAAATATTTGGTCCTTTGTTCTTATCCCCAGCATGTTCAGAGAGTTTATGGCATTTTCAAACACTAAAACACATTTCTAAAAAAATAAATCAATTTTGCTCAATGCTGGTGACCAAATCAAGTTCAATGTAACAAATAAGAACCACAAAATGCTGAAGTGCATTTTTTTTATATAAGGAGCGCCTACACAGTAAAATGTGGGCTTATGCTTGAATAAAGTACTTCAGTAGGCTGCTTGAAATATTAAAAGCACTTTGTGTTACATTCTTTCTGGCTAATTTCTGTTCACTGAAGGAAATAAAGGGTAATGCTTTACACTAAGCTTCCCTTAACTAAAACTGCTTACTGCTTTGATTAACATTTGCGATTCGTGAATTTCAGCAGTAAGACACCATAAGTACTGTTACTTATGTTAAGTGATTAATTGGTTTATTGATTGATGTTTGTTGAATGTTAACTTAATAATGAGCACCTGTAACTAATGTTTCTTCCATTAATTAAATCCACAATGATCAACGTGTAATACCACAATTGATATGTACTTTGCGGTTAATTCAAAGAAGTCATAAATGTGGCTAAATTGCTCATTTCCAAATTTCTATAGTCTTTTTTATGTGATAACATTTATGAATTTGGTAGTAGTTGGTAAGTAATTGTAAAGTTAAGTATATGATCTGTTTTACAAAGGGTAACATCAGTGCTCAATCTATATTACATATCATCAATATTACTACACCATTTAACATAATTCAACACAGCAGCTGTCCTGTGTGAAAATTTAAGGATGAATGGACCAATAGAAATGTTTCAAAATCTCCTCGAATGAAACCTCTTTACATCAACTTACATTACAATTTAAAAACATTTGCCGTCTCCTGTAAAGCTATCCTGTAAGGGAGTTTTCTTTCTTTTTTCTTCTTCTTTTTTTGGACAGCAATAATATACAAATGGCAGTGATTAAACACTTGCTGGATGTGAAGATTCACTTTACAGTAATCAACACCAATACATTAATTCTGAAATACTGCTTCATAACAAGGTGTGATAACAATATGTTGATAATCCACTGAAGACATGCCATTGTATGTAAATTTTAGAACCCAGAATTAATTTGAGGAACAGTTCATGTTAACTAATGCAGACATTCAATGATTTGGCTAATATTTAAACAAATCAATTACTTTGTTAACAAATCACTTTGCTAACATTACCTGTGGTGTATAATGTTGGTGTGCATATTGTCGTAAAGAATGCTAGATAAGGGATCCAGTATGTAAAAACATACCAAATGAAACTATAATACAGCCCTTGCAATGAAAAACAGCATAGGTGACATTATTTGTTAAAAAAAATTAAATGAGTATGGTATGGCACTGTTTAATGCCCTGTATTTAAATTAATACATATAATAATTTGACTTTTTAATGTAAAAGGTTGTACAAAAAAGTGTGAAATGGTTAATAAATTGCTGCTATCATAACAAAACCTTGTATTGTAGTTTTTGACATAATTTGAAAATGCCTACAGCCCTTAACAGATTTGTAGATTTCATGATGAGTGGACCAAAAAGAAATGGCCCAAAGGTCTGGTTACATAAACTTGCATTAAATGTAAAGTATGCTTTTCCTTCTCCTGTAAAGTTCTCATTTTGGAGATATGAGGTTTTGTTCTGACAGCAGTGATGTGGTTTTTCATTTGATTATTGCCACTAAAAGCAATCTGCTGAAATTTTCTTCAAACTGAACTAGTAACTGTACAAAATGGATCATACTTTCATTTTATTCCTGAGTTTCAGTTCAGCCCTCACCTGCTTTAGGCCATTTGGTCATACTGACGTTGGAAGTAGATATTAAGCATTTTGAAAGGCTGCTGTGGTTGTTATTGTCTTCTTTGTTTTCCATTTCCTGTGCTTGAGATGTGAGACCGGATCTGAGAGAAACAAAATAAAGACTCAGTAGTTTCGGGATGAATGTATGAGGCTCATGGCAGCGTGTGAAAGACCAGAATGAAATGCTCAGCCTGTGCAAGATGGCTTTATACACTGTAGATTTCCAGTGACATACAGCTGTAAATTGAAACAGTCCGAAGACATAAACAGTCAGAAGATGAAAACACTGTATTTTTCCAGTGACATACAGCTGTAAATGGAAACAGTCAGAAGATGAGATGGAGATCAAAGAATATTACATTCAAATGAGCTCTCTATAAGCTCTTAAGAAAACTGCACTGTATCTAAAGCATGTATAATGTGTTAGTTTCCACCACAGCCTGTTTAGAGTTAATGTTCTGATGTTGCTCCACTCCTGGAGGTTGATGTTGCTCCATTCCTGGAGGTCCCAAACTAATTTCATGCTTCAGAATTATACAAGCCCATTGCCCAAACCACTACCCCTCACTGTTGCCTCCACATTAAAGACACAGACCAGTAATCTGTTAGTGATCTGATACACTGTTGTTAAATCGGAGACATTTGTAATGAAGTGCTTTGTTGTGGGTGGGTGATCTGTTGTTAGCTGCCCAGATGGGACTTTCCAGTCCCCTGGCACAAAGCTTGGTTGGATTGTGGTTGATGGAGTCTACTAAAGATGGGCAGGAGAGTTAAGAGTTTTATGAAAAGATATACAATACTGTGCAAAAGTCTAAGGCTTCTGAGCAAAAATGGTGTAAAGCCATTTACCTGGTGGGTAGCAATTATTTGTTTAAAAAACACTAAACACTAAGCACAGTACTGTATGAGAACTGTATGTATATATCAGGTCTGTGTATCTGTAACTGTTATCTGTCAGTATTATTTACATATGGTCTCTGAAAACTTCAGTAGTCTTAAAGGGAAATCCCACCGATTTTTCAAAATTTCTGCATAATTCAAGAGAAAGAGAAACTTACCAACTTGGATTTTTCTTTTTCAATGGTGGTGACAGGAAACAGGGATCACAATGTCTACAATGCAACTTTTTGCCATTTTATTTTTATCATTGAAAACCAGAAGTTAACCTACATCTTCCAAGTTTATTTATTTATAATGTTTATGATGGTAAAATGATGGTGAATCTGAAAAAATGTTTCTTTGGAAATATTTTGCATTAGAACACCATAAGTGTACCCATTCTATCATGAATGTGTTTTAAAAGCATGTTCTAGGGCAAAAACTTTACTTCAAAACTATTGTAAAGCAATGTATCAGGCTTCATGCAGCAGATTCGTAACCATTTTGTGTAGTAGCTTTCTGTGATGTAACCTTTAGAGACGTCTGGTTCCTATCACCAACATTGTGAATAATTCTGACTCGGTAAGTTTCTCTAGAACTCTAGAATCAGTAGCAAGTTGAAGCAGCACACATCTGATATTTTCCTCATCTTTTCAGAGCTGTGTGAACTCAAACATCTAATTTTCTCAAATCAGATCTAAGACATTTTTTTTTAAATCTGTAATAAGAATGATCAGATCAAATCAATTTTTTTTTCACCTCACATGCACATCTTACACCATCTTCATCCAGTGTTAGTGCCACTAATAGCTGCAGAAGCAGTACATCTGATCAGTTTTCAACTCTCAACCTTTCAGTCTCTCTCTAATCATGAACAGTTGAGAGTTGAATGTAATCTTTGCAATGAAGCCTGGTGCTGCTAGTTCTTCCATTTGTTGCTGTTCATGACATAATTGGATCATTCAAGGAACATTACTGATTAGACTGTACACATGCACTAAAGACAGATATGGGTCCTTTAAAACATCAACTATCAGCCACATACAAACCATCAAGGCAAATCATTGTCCTTTGGCCCAGTCCTTGTCATGCGGCATTAAGCTTCTGATTTGTCAAGTTGGAAAAAGTTATCCAGAGCAATTACTAAGGTGAGAAAGAATGTGAGGGGATGAAAAGCCAGCCTTGACAGAATGGCCTCTAGTATTATTATGAATCACCTTTCCCCTCTGATTATCTGAAACACATTTAGCACTGATAGGTTTCAGCTGCTGTGACTCCGCCTCCTGGATGCCAGAGTATCAAACATTCCTGCATGTTCCACAGGAGAACTGATCCAGGATCATCTTCTGTTCTGCATTTACCTTTAACCATCACATTAGGAACCGTAAAACCAATCTTGAAACAGTTACAAAGATTAACCTCCACCTCTGCTACACTAAGTAATGAAACAGAGATGTTAGCCTATTTGGACGTGCTGTGCACTCTATTTTTTAACTGAAGCAAATATCTAATTTTTGGCAGGATGCAGGGATGCCAGAGTGTCTGATCTCTAAATACTGCTCACTCCCTCGCCTATCCTGTCAGGCAGTGTTTGCATTCTTTTATTTACATGACTGTTATGTTAACTGGGGTGTTTATGTACAGTACACCAAGTTCAATTACATAATTCATGTCATCCATGTGTTTTATGGTTTATTTTATCAACCAGTCACCTTTTTTCAAAAACAGATTGTTATTTTTGGTCTCACTCCAGTTTCAGCCACTCATGCAGACTGCCTCCAGCCCGAGAAATATTTTCCAGTTTAAACGTGGACACTTGCCTCCGAGTAATTGTGAATGATGTCTGGTTGAACTGACACACTCGTCAAGGCTTTAACTGAAGACTATTTCTCTCATGTGCTCCTCCAGAAAAGATTCTCTTTGTTGTCCTTTTTATTTCCAGCATCCCATTCTGTGCATTATCCTCCATTCAACCCTGAGACCTCACTGATTCTATTATCCAGAGGCCCAGATCAAGACTTGGTCAATTAAAGCCTCGTGCTTTGATGGAGTCCATGCTGAGTTGTCCTCTGTGTCTCTGCCTGTGAGGCTTTTCTTTTATTGACCTTCTATGTGTAAAATATGACTGTGCTCTGCTCTCCGCAGAGCTCTATGTGCTGATTTATCTCTCCTTCTGCTGGGCAGCTGGAGCCGAACCATCAGACCTAGAGTTACACCATACCATGTGTGTGTGTGTGTGTGTGTGTGTGTGTGTCTGTGTGTGTTTAAGTGGGTATACCTATGGACAAAGCTTAATTCCAAAAATGTAGATACAGTATATGAAATACTAATAAAAACAGAAAGCACTGTTAGCACAACATTTGAGTTTTACCTTATAAACTTATAACATGATGTGGCATATGTTTTCAATGAGAAACAGTTCTGGACTGCAGGCAGTCCAGTCTAATCCCCTAACTCTATGATTATGCTACCATGCTGTTGTAACACATGCAGAATGTTTCTTGGTATTGTCATGTTGAAATAAGCAGGACTTCCCTGAGAAAGACATCATCTAGAAGGCAGCATGTGTTGCTCCAAAATATATTTATATTGTAGTCTTCTGCTATTGGCTGGCGCTGGCACCAAGAGACTCTGGAGGTGTGGCTATGCAGATGACCACACACAAAGGCTCATGGTATGGCGCGCCCTGCTGAAGGGACTGTTGATGTTGTCTGTGTTGCTGTCTGTTAATTTAAGTTATGTGTACATGTTTTTTGCATTATTTGGTGTTGGAGAGTGGGCTAATGTATGAGTTTTGTGTGTAAGGGGGGGGTCACTGTCAGAGTAAAACTGATCATGAAGCAGTCATTAAGATCATGACTACCTCTGTGTTTCTTCTTCTGCCAACACTACAATATCTTTCAGCCTTAAAGGTGATGTGTAAGTTACTCATCCCATTTATGTGGTTTATAATGTCCATTGTTTCCATAAATAATCTGAAAGGTTGACTCATCAGACCACAATACACGTTTCCACTGTGTCAGTCCACCTCAGATGGGCTTGCGTACAGAGACGTCAGAGGCTTTTCTGGACATTGCTGACATATCACTTCCCCTGTGCATAGTACAGTCTTAACTGGCATGTGTTGATGCAGCGATGAATGGTGCTCTAAGCCCATGTGGTGATATTCATCACAGTAGCATGCCACTTTTTAATTCAGTGCTGTTTGAGGGATCAAAAGTCATGCGCCTTTATTTGTGGTTTTTGTCTTTGCCCTTCATGCACAGAGATTTCTCTGGATTTCCTGAATCTTTTGATCATATTGTGCACCATAGAGGGTGAAATACCTAAAGTCCTTGCAATTGCTGATGCAATTTTTGGTAAGCCTTTCCTGGGTGCTCCTTTTATATCCAAGCATGGATCACTTGGTTAACGTTTTTTTAACATTTCACTGCGTTCCTAGTCTTATTTTGCCTCTGTCACAACTTTTTGGGAATGAGTGTATATTTTCAAAACACAATAAAGTTATAATTTAAAATATTACATATTTTGTCTTTGTAATACAGGGAGGTTCACTCGAAAGAGGCTCAGAATATTCTGTAATAACTCTCGCTAGGATGAAGCAATCTGAACAAAACAACATGCAATGTGCTCCTCAATATATGGAACTTTAAACAAGCTGGATCTCCCTGTGTCCGAGCGATGAGGTTGGCGCCGGACAGTCGTCGCGATGTTTAACCTCCGTTTGCAACTTCCAGGTGCATACCCCCACACAAGTTGATCATGATAAAAATAAATAAATAAATAAATAAATAAATAAAAGAAAAAAACATTCAGTTAAAGAACATTTTCTCCCCAGACCTCCGAGGTATTTGGCTGATTTTGAATATCATGCATACTTAAATCCAAACTCACAGTAGTCCTCACTGGGGTAATTTAATGATAAGATATTGCCAGTGTTCCTGCATTAGAATGAGCTTCTACAGTCTCCGCCTGAAGCACTTTAGCGTGCCTGTGCACTATCAACACTTTCCACCTGACCCCACTCTTACTGTGCCAACACTCTGCCCTGTCACTGCTGCAGAGCAGTTACTGAGAGCTGGATCATCTGCAGTTTGTATTTAACCAATTGTATTTAGACAGTTAACCAAAAGCACTGGCTGTCTATCTCCTGAATATTTTCCTTCAGACATGTGGAGCTCTGCACTGCAGGTATAAAAGCCTACATCCTCTGGGCTTTAGATTTTCTTTGGCTCATGCAGTGTCTCTGTGTATTTGCGAAAGCTAATACGGAGCAGGAGAGGAGCCTTCCTAAAACTGGCTGCTAAATGTGAACATCTGGTGTGGGGGAACAGAGTGACCCTTTCAATAAGAACCGTGGTCTCCACTGTCAGCACTAAGGGGTGGCAGAGCTGTGAGGGGTCAGCATGTGTGTGAGATTGGAAAGCAAGTATGTCTGCACGTGTGTTCATTTTCAAACAAACATCTTTAGAAATCAGACACAATTGCAATTGCATTTAAATCTGAAGTCCATATTTGTAATTGAATAATGATTACTGTTACTCAATGAGCTTTCTCATGTCCTTAAAATTGTATTCATTTGAATTTGAAATGGAAAAACGGAGCTTTACAATCAGAAAATTTACAACGTACACCACATGAAAACACTGAAAAGCAGCTGTATCTCCCATTTAGTATTTCTCATAGATTGGCCACAAAAAGCTAGTAATTAATGAAACGTAGCAGTGCCAGGTAGCATGATCTCAGCTGCTTAACACAGCTATCTGAGCCCAGGGCCCAATAAAATATTGTGATTCAGACTGGGTGTGGGCCAATTTTTTATAATTTTCTAATAGTAATTTTTAATAGTAGGTTGCTTTTATTTAAAAAAAATATGATTACATAAATTTCACACACTCTTACATTTTTTCTCCTCTGTGCTGTCTGTCTCTCTCTGGTCTATGTGTAGAACAATGACTCTCTAACAGTTCTGCTAACTGTTTACCATGAAGGAAAAGGGAAAAAAGCTAAAAAAAAATGTTTTTTTATGTTAGTATGTGTTAGAATTTTGTATCCGATGTTGGCTTCAAATTTAGTAGTAGGAGGCCTAGACAGATCAGGACTTAAAATCATGGTATGGGTCATAATTGGTCTGCATGTGACACTAGCTATTTCTGTTTTCCTTCATCTTCTGCTTTCTTTTTAACATTTTTGGCTGCGCCACTGCTTTCATCTGTTACTGTGAATACCAACAAATGACATTAAAAACATGTACCATTCACTCTGTCACTGTTATAGTCCAACTTCATATGCTTATTGTACAATTAACTAGTTATTGAACAAAACTCACGACAGCTTCATGCTAAAAACTATTTTAGCTGTCTTTTTAGCTAGCTCCATTAATTCACAAAAGAATGAAACTAGATTCAGATTGATTAAGTCTGACAAGCATAAAGCAATGAAGTTATTAAAACCACAACAATTCATTTGACTTTTATTCAGAACTTTTATTATGCTTATACATATAGACTCTCTCCTTCACTCATTCTCTCACACAGAAACTCACTATAATCCTGAAGGTTACATGGCAGCCAAAATCAGAGAACCTCAGCAGTACTGGGATCAGAATGCGCGCGTGTGTGTGTGTGTAGTGATTACGACTGTAACAGCTGTGCTTCTTTATGCAGGCAGCAGTGTGAAGAGAGAGCCAGAGGAAACACAGCACTCGGCTTCCACAGAAAGCTCTGTGGGGGAAAACGGCAGGAAATGCTCAGAACTGCGTCTCCACTCAGATCAGTCCTCTCACTAGTGGGAGTCTAAACAAAGTAACACTTTGGCAAAGTGAGAAAATGGCATTCTTTCCAAATGGAGCATGGACAGTGACTTTCAAACGGAATGCAATAATGTTGTAACCATTCACCCACACCTACATCGTCTATATGCAGTTGTCCTCAGCAGTCATCGGTAGTTTTTGAATGTCCGGCAAAGGTCCAATTCTGAGACCTTAACCTTAAGCTTTTTTAGACTCTGATTTTTATGTTGTTGCTATCAGATGAAAACCTTGTAACTTAATTTATATCAGTATTTACTTTATTATCACTTTTTTGAACATAATTTGAGAACACAGATGACCTTGTGTGACCATTTCATGACAAATTAACCAATATAAAAAGTAAAAAAAAATCTTGGAAAAAAATATTTTAACATTAACATTAAGTAAAATAAGAAAAGTTTTTCTTCTCCTGAGAAGTTACTATCTCTGAGAAAAATTACCTTTTTTGTTCTTATAGCAACAATATTTTCCATTGATTTCTGTGAATGCCTTTTCATTTTTTTGAACAAACACAAAGTCATCATAGCAGGAATCCTCAGTGGCTTCTATTTCTTCAGAGTAGGCCTGATGCTTCCTGAAATAAAACAAAATCCATGTCGGTCATTTTAATTTCTTTTTATTTTATATAATAATCAACGTTTTCTATTTAAACTCTGAACATAGTATTGTAGTAATTCTCTTAATTTATAGTTGAAATTTGTTTGGAAACAAAAGCATTCAAGTTTGAAATGGCAAACAGAAAACTGTACAGTCAGCTTAGTGAGCTTTCCCATTGCTTAGGATTTCAAGAGATAAACTAAAGACCTAATATGTCAGATCAACTACTAACATAACTAGAAACTGACAGAGGAATCAACAAATCATGCTTTAATTTACAATGAGTGGGACCAGTTTTATGACAAAAAAACATCACTCTAGGTCTTCTGGAAGTCCTAGAGACACCACTGAGTGTGATTACAAGTGGTAGGCTGACTAATGCTTCTCAGTCAGATGTTAGAAATGGAAAACAGCGGCAGTAGCTCTATACAAGAACTCTTTACTGAAAGAGACACTGTAAACTGTTGCAAGGTAAAATGTATGTTAATATGTCATTTATTAGCTTCAAATAAAAAAATGAAATGTGCTTTGCAAGCTTTAAATGCCTGTGATTAATCTAGAAAGGCTAAAAAAACCTTTATGTTACTTACTGCAGACATCAGTGGCTGCAGTTGGTAATCGGTTAGGAGAATTTTGAGCCGGTAGCATCTTGGGCCTGTTACTAATATATACACGCACACATTTGAGCACAGGAATGCTCAGACAAACTATAAATGTTAACCTCACATCCAAGTGTATATCAGTTGTAATTGAGGGGTAAACTCCCACCTCACCTCAAGTAGTACAATCCTGGTTTGCTGATTGTAACTGAGTAACTTATTTCCTTCTCCACCTTAAATGATTTAGCAGTTACATTCAGACTGCCTGAACAGTTGCTTGCCTGTAACTGCTGCACTATTTGGGGGGTGGTGGGGGATGTGGCTGGTGGAAATTAGGTAACTCTGGCCTCAAGGGATTAGCATATCAAATTCAATGTGACAACATGGTACTGGTTAATGTAACAAGCCGTGCTCTACAGAGTTCAATCCTTTTCACAATTTTAATAAATGAATCATGTGAACATAGACAGCAGAACTGCAAACAAGGTAGCACCAAGAAGACAAGAATGAAAAATCTATTTAAAGAGAATGAGGAGGATGTATCCGAGCAGATGGGCAGTGAGAAATGTTGATAGGACCTTACTTAACTTAGCTAGCATTCAAAGGCCACGATAAATATGATAAATAAGAGATAAATTATGATAAATAAGAGATAATAGTAAGAAGTAAAGAAGAATGTGCAGATTTTAGAAAAATGTATTTTGCATGAAGGCAATGCTGTGTGTTTGTGTGTGTGTTTGTGTGTGTGTGCGTGTGTTTGTGTGTGTGTGTGTGTGTGTGTGTGTGTTTAGCAGGAGCAATACAAAAATACAGTTAGACCATAAGGTGGCTGCAGGTGCTGGATCATATCAAATACCACTAGAATCTTATAGGGGCACTAACAGAAAACATCAGAAAGAGATCACTATTTTCAGTTTTGACATTTGGGGCCGAAAACTAAACTCAAAGTATCTGACTTTTGTATTTCATATAAGTAGAAAAAACATTTACTGTATATAGTGTATGGCCACCAAGCCAACTGTATATGTGAACTGTAAACATTACTGTAAAACTGCTTAGAATTGCAGAACATCTGTTTCTGTAGCTCTCTTTGTACCAATTTCTCTCTCTCTCTCTCTCTCTCTCTTTCTCTTTCTCCCCCAAGTGATGAAAGTTCCTACTGTTCAAACAGGCTTTGGTCTGGGCAGTTGGAGCACGTCTCACTGTACATGCAGTAAACAGAGTCTTTAATGAAAGAGCCAAATGTTAAAGTGTCTCTTAATCTCTAAAAGCTCATCAGTTTGGGACTCAAAGTACAGGATAAGTGATATGAACTGTGTGTGTGTGTGTGTGTGTGGATGGGTGTGTATGTGCTTGTTTTCACACACTTTCAGGACACAAAAAAACAAAAATACAGGGGTAAGCTGCCTTGTAAAAAAGAACATAATTGGTTTAGGCTTAGGCTTAGCAAAATCTTATTAAGTATATTAATAAGTATATTAATCTTATTAATATATATGTGTGTGTGTGTGTGTGTGTGGTGTGTGTGTGTGTGTATAACTTCCACCAGTTGTGTAAGTAATATCTTACAGACCCCAGTGCAAAAAAAAAAAGGTGGGTCCCCAAGAGAAAATGTCTTTAAACTAATAAAAATGGAATTTGCTTGTTTATCTGCTATTGTTTGGTCTCAAACAAGTTGATGATCTCCAGGCATGCCACACCACCCACTAGCATCTAACATTAACCAAGATGTTTATGATAGACTACCTGTTTGGATCACAGTAATTATAAGTTGAATTCCGCTGTCTGACATGCTACTGGCTAAATAAGGTTACATGGATTTCTGAGAACACTTGCTGTGAAACATTTTGCTAAAATTCAAATTTTGATTGACTATAACTGTAATAATTTTGATCATATGAGGTTTTAGAGATAATCATTACAATGGATGAGATACAGATCCCTCCAGTAGTTACACTGTTCAATACTATAAACAGTCATATGCAAAAGTTTGGATACATCTGGTCAAATTACATGTTTTGTTAAATATATATATATGCCATTTTAAAAATTTGACATTTTGGTGAAAATTTTAGAGAGCGATTTCTAATTTGCTGAATTGCTGAATTTAACATGTTGGATGAAAAAACCTATTACATAAACATATTAAATATTACACATAAACATAAAAACATATTAAATGTGCCATAACTTTTGTCCAGGCTACATTTTAAGTTTTATTTTTTCCCAATATGTTAAATTCAGTAAAGAAACAGTAACTGTGCATTAAAATGTGCAGGAGTGTGTTCTCTGTAGAGGATGTGTTCACAATCATCACTTGGAAAATTAACAAAACATGTCATTTGCCCAGCAGCGCCCAAACTTTTGCATGAAATACCATGTAACTATGTTTAACCGCGCGTCCTGACATTGTATAAAAACAAATCTGTGTCTGTGCATGAGCACGCGCTTGTGTGTCTACGCAACTTAATCTACTTTATCAAAAATCCCCCAAGAGTTTCTGAGGAAAGCGTTCCGTAAGCAGTAGATGATGGATATTTCTCTCAATCAAACAAGGCGTTGCTGTTTGCACTGTTTGTTGTCTTTTAGACCCTGTGACTGTGAAGGTGACTCTCAGTTTCCTGGAATCTAGAGAAAGAGAGAAAGAGAGAGAGAGAGAGAGACCGAGTGAGGAATAACAGCTTGCGAAGTTTTGTGGCAAAAGCTGCTATTTTTACTGATCCCTCTCTGCTGCTGTTTTTTTCCTTACAGAGAGAAAAGCACTGCTATGCGCTCATTATGGTCTCCTTTGGGTTCTGCTAAATGGTGACGGGCCTTGTGTGGGTTTGGCTGGATGTGGCAGCATGATGGACAGCGTCACTGGGTGTAATTGTCCCTGTCCCAGCTTCACCACAATGAAACCTGGGTGGAGTGCTGGTGGCCTTGTTTGTTGCCTCTTTTGTTGCTGTGTTTTGGATGGAGGTGCCACCATATCCTTAGCAAGCCACCAAAGAGATGCATGTAGATGGGCTCAGATCTAAATGGGCCTCTGTGTGCATTCCAGTGGCTTGGCACATGGAGCTGTATCTGTTAAGTTGGCTCTGTGGGTCAGACTTGCAGGGCATGGGGTTAAAACAGGCTCACTTTTAAATGGAGAAAGCCATAGGAAAACAACACCCTGCTTCACTTTTCTCATCAGATTCAGTGCAGTGACTGGTCTCCTTATTCCAAATCATGAATGCATATGGCTGTTTTAGTGTGTTGTCAGTGTGAGTCCCTTCATAGCTCTCAGTAAAGGTTAAAGTTATGTTATATTGAGAATTGATCAATTAATCTCCCCCTTCTAATAGGGAGTGAGGGTGAAGGGTGAAATTGGTATGGTTCATTAGTTCAGTATTACATGGATTTAAGATTTAAAGAGGACCTTATTATGCAGATAAGCACATTATTGTTGGCCCTTTGCCATTGGTTAAGTCCATTTTGTTTAAATTAATTTGTTCATAACAATATAACAATATTCAATATTATGTTTAGATCAAATAAACAGTAGAAGAGGCTATAACAATTTTTGTATGTTCCCATGTTTCTGTCATGTTGGTATTATTAGCATTTCACATAATGTCTGTTTGTGCTTTGCCTGAAGTTCTGCACATATTTTGTGCAAGGCATCATGAGTCATAATAATGATGTAGATTGACCATAAAGCACCAGACAAAGGGAAACACACAAAGGGGGACAAACTGCTAAATAAATAAATAAGTAAATAAATAGGAGAAACAATACGTGATTTACTGTTAATGGGTGAAAGTATGTAATTCATTGTCCTCTTCCACTTACTGTACTCAACAGGGCTGTGAGAACTCTTTTGCTCTTTGCAGCCTCATCATTACAATTCAGCTGCATTTAATTGCAGGAAATAACATCGATCAGAATATTTTGTTCATCCTTTGCCAGATAATGCGTGCATCCAGTTCAACGACATCTCGTTCTTTTGGGGCACTAAATAATCACTCAACAATTCAGACAAATTAGACAAAACAGAGTCCAACTGCTGTGATGATGTGTCGGTAACCATAACAAGAGAATAAGTCTGTCCCTGTTTAACCTGAGAACACCAGAGTGGCCTGTCATAAAGGCCGTCCCTCTGGGGCCATCTTAATCACAATCTGGCCTGACTCATTGACAACATGCCATTGAGATGATGCTAGGGGCCCAGAGGCACCACAGTGCTCCAAAGTGCAGTAAATACTGGGTGGATACAGTTATTCACATGGACCTAACACGTCTTTTCTCTGCACACTATTTTACCATATTATAACTAATGTTGAGGTAGTGTCTCAAAAAAGTAATCCATTACAAGGTAGTAATTAATGGAATTAGATCAGTTATTACTTCCTGGAAAAAGTAATATCATCACTCATTACTTCTACATTGCTCTGTAAAACCTGCTTGTACTAGCTGTACAAGGAAAAGTCCAGCTGTACTTTTCGTTAAGATTTTCAGACACAAATAGTCAATAACAATAAGTATAATTCAAAAGACATGTCAGTATCCCTGCTTTTTAACAAAACACAGTCAGTTATGCTAATTAAAACGAATGGCTGACACTGTTCTAGCCAATAAAACAGCTCTAAAACAGCTGCCTTGAAATAACATCTTAAAGAGTCTGGCCCATTTTTGGGGGTTCTGTATTCTTCAGTACAGGGGTCATCGTCCATCAGTTTCATATTAACGTGATTAGATGCTTCTGCGCTGCTGCACTGTTCACATTCACAATCAGAGTTATGTGGTCAACTGATTCAGAAGCATGCACAACACAAATTTGCATTTTGTATATATTATGTTCCTATCTTTGTGCAAATTTATATATATATGTATATGTTGTCGGAAGAAAACCTCATATCTCCGAAACAATAAATTTACAGGAAAAGACAAAACCTACTTTACTTTTAATTTAAGTCAATGGAACCAGACTTTTTTCATTTTGTGGCATTTCTTTTGGTCAGTCCTTCATGAAATGTACACACAATGTAAAGAGCAACAAGCATTTTCAAATTATGTCAAAAACTGAAAAATGACAAATATGCATATATATATATATATATATATATATATATATATATATATATATATATATATATATATATATATATATATATATATATATATTCACATGCTGCCCCACCCCATCCCTCACCGCCCGCAGTGACTTAAAATAATTGCATCAGATCCAGCCAATCAGGGACTTCTGAAGAGGTTAATTAGCTGGAGCAATTGGGGCAGACTGTGAAACTGCACTATGAAGGAAGGTATATCACCCAGACCAGGGATGGTGACCACTGCTGTAATGTGTTACTTTGTAGCGTGTTAACCCCAACATTGATCATAACCCTTTCCTTTATGTGTATACATCAAACTTTATTAGACAGAGTAAATCTGTCACTTAAGAAAATTAAGTTGGCAGTCTATTTGTGTTAATACATAAATGCATCTCTCCATTCCAGCATTTGTATTCTTTGAAATCACCCTGACTGGGCAAAGGGCCAGCCAGGCACATTTGCCCAGAGGAATAAGACCTCAGAGTTTGACCGAGGTTAACTATAGAACAAAGGTGTGCTTTCTTTCTGCATATGACACTGAAATCGGTGATATTTTTGTCAAATTCACCACTAAGACTGAAATGAAACGGGATATGACCGATGACACTGAATTAATGGTGATATTCTGAATGCGTTAAAAAGGCAATGTGCTTTTGTGTGTGTGTGTGTGTGTGTGTGTGTGTGTGTTTAAGACTATAAGTGTGTGAGTGTGTATTTTTAAGTCAGGAGTATTCTAATGTTTACAAAGGGATGTGGCCGAATCTGAAAAAAAACAACCTTTTCCCAATTTCCTGAGTTATTGCATATATTTGAAATATGCAGAGAGTGTTTCTGGAAGTGTCACAGACTGTTCAAATTAAGAGGTCTGAAATAACAACAGTAAAGGATCTGCTTGAAATCCATAATATTAGCTTGATACCATCTCTTCCTGCCTTAATTAAATTCAGCTACCAAAAACTGAGTATTCTTGGATAGCTTAAAGCTCAGAGTTGTTCTTTTGCAATGTTATATTTGGACGAGAGCTCTGCGGAGTGGAAGCTGAAACAATCAGTATGAAATATGAAGATTTGAATTATGGATAACCTGGAGTGGATGCACAAACTATTTTTCAGCACATGAAGTAGAAATAGCAGGAGAAGAACTTAGCATAACATTCCTCTGGGGGGAAATGGAAACACTCTTCCTCAAAAAGCAGGGCCCCCTGCTGATGGCCAGAACAATAATAATTTAACTGTTCCATCTGTTGAAATGCTTTTGTGCCTTGGCGCATGCCTTGAACTGTATTTTTCTGCTTGGGCTTTGGTGCTGTAGAAGAGGTGAGGGGTGTAAAATACGCTTTAAATGCAGAAAGAACGGATTCTGTTCTGTAATAAACACCACATTTAGAGGTTTCTCCTTCTTACCTGACTACACAGACACATTATATGCTGGACCACTGAGACCAGCTTAGCAGCGAAGCATTTGAACCAGTCGAGTGAGCCCAGAAAAGCCACAAACCCTGACAGAACCACCTGCAGATGCAAGAAGCTCTGCTTACACATTCTTTTAGTCTCAGAGAGAAGGCTTTACATGGAGATATGGAGACTGAAACCAACCATCAACAACACAACTACTTCAATATACAAGGAAATGGAGCCATACTGAAATAAAAAAGAGTGCAGATGAAGTTCTGTTTGGGTACAAAACACAGAATCAGTGTATATGTTCCTAAAAACCCACCAGATAATGAAGGAATCTCTCTCTCTATGTTATGTGCATGTGCATTTAAGTGCATGTATTTAAGGTGAGTCATTATTTATAAATATATGTTCATATCTTTACTTGTAAACTCCACATTTCTGCAGTATCAGCTTAGCTCCGTTGGTTTTTGGGTGATGTTTTTCTTTTCATGGTTGGAGCCATGCCAGAGTCAATAAAGTTTTGGCAGGTGGGAGGAAGCTTTCCCTTTATTTCCCCTGTGACAAAGTGTCAGCTGTGTTTACACTTCCTCTCTTAAAGCAGCCACACACCCATCACACCCAGCCATCTTTTTGATACTTGAACCATTTCTAATCCTCCAGTTTTTTGTTTCTCATGTAGGAGAGTTTTCAAGTTACCTATGTAATTATGCATGTTCCTGAGTTACTATATACTAGCTCTGTTGATCCCAGAACTGTGTTTAGATTAAAAAAAAAAAAAAGTTTAGTCAAAAACGTTCAAGTTCAGGCATCTTTTCACGCCTGGAAAGTCTGAAGGCTTTGTGACGATCCTTCACTACATTAAATTTCCTCATGTGGAGCAAGAGCAGTGAAACGTGTGCATATCCCGATTGTGGAGAGAACACGGCAGCTCTGGATTGATCTGGGCCAGTGAGTTTGAGGATCAGTGAAGCATGAGGGATGCTGTCTGGCTTCCAGCTGGCTGAGTGATCCTTTTTGCCTTGCTACCAGTCTTACTGCTAGGAGAAGTGCTCTAAAAGTGCTCAGCATTTTACATCTGTTTGACCCTTACACCTACCTTAAAATAAAACTTTCTAAAACATTCTTGTTTCAAACATACAGTTCTAGGAAATCCAAATGAGTTTAGAATTTTAACATTATGTGGAGCTTATTTAAATGTTAAAAAGGTTTCTTACACTTACATATCTCATTCCTTTAAGGAACCATCTATTGAAAGGTTCTTTATGAAACCTTTTTGGACCGTTAAGTGTAAAACAACGAATATATTTTTACTGTTACTGGTTCATCACTGCTGGGAGTTTATCACAGCTTGTTAACATTTTTCCCACCTCAGCTAAGTTTCTATATATGGTAGCTGTAAATGAATTAGATTTTTTCTCCCAGTTTTCTCCTCACTTTAGCCATGGCCAATTCCACCTGGTAGACCACCAGTACATACAGAATGTGAAGGAAAAATAAAAGTTTCTAAAAGGTTCTTGACCTAGATGTATGGTTCTAAGAAAAAAAAATGGTATAGAATCTTTACATTATGTAGAAGTTCCCCTGAAGTTCCCTTAAACTTTTATGATACACTTCTTAAACCCTTTAAATAGCCAGGTCCCACGGGTGGGCCCAAAGTTTTATTACACACTTCTATAACCTAAGAATAGCTCAATCAGTTTGCATTGAAATCCCTGTAGTTACTGAATAATAAGCTGGAGCATGTAATAAGCCTGGGGTTTTAAACACATCTCATCCCACTATCACATAAGGCTACTTGATGGGACTGTGAAGGATATCACGTGCTTCCTCACACATGATACAAGAAGCCAGCCACCTGCCACAAACTGCCGCTAATGTAGCATCACTGGACAGCTTGATACATAAAATCAAAGCATCAACAAACCACAGATCTATCAGAATTTAGCTGCTTCACTGATGGAGCTGCCCAGCTGTGGTTTTGGACACTGATTTATTAGCATGTATAACAGGTTATATCCTCACATTTAACATCAATAGTCTAAATAACAAAGTAACAATAGCATTAAATCCACCCTGGTGTTGATTGCACTACTCAGTGCAAATGGTGTAAAAAAAAGAAAACAAAAGAAAAAAAGGTTTTCATGTTAGAGTGACAATATGCATATTGAAATGTCCTGCAGTGACACCTGGATAAATAAGCCAATTAAAAAAGAGTCATTACCATACTTAGGCTGATGTTGACATAGACCTGTAGAATATTGTGTCACTGATGTGTAACAGCTGATAAGAGTGTGAATGGAACCATCCACAGGACTCATGAGACGGCTGAGAAACACCACACTCCTGCATTTTTCTCTGCACACAAGCAACAGCTGCACAGCAAGAATGTGGCATGTAAGGAGAGACCGTTCCTATGGCTCCCTCCATCCCTCCATGGAGTGAAAGAGGCTGCATGGACTAGCGTGACTGATCAAATTCCGCTGGCTCGTTTGTTCATGCGAACTTATTGCTTGTGCGTTTTGGTTGCAGTCCATTGAGTTTAATGAGCCGTCCACAGTCCTCCGGTGGCCGAAGCTGAGTGCTGAACCTTCTCATCCCACCAATTTGTCAGCGTGCCAAAAATCCCAATGACTGTTCTTGGCCCATGCTTGAAGCTTGTGAAATCCAGGATGTCTGTGTAAACAGCTATTTGAGGAGATGATACTTTTCTAATGCACAGGTAGTGAACAGCAAGGTCTCATTCAGATGATTCCTCTTTCCTCTGTGCATGAGCATACAAGCATAGAACAAACGAACTTGTGGAAAATGTTAATGTAGAAGAATTGGAAGAAAAGGAGTTCCCCTCTACAACCACCAGGTTCAAGTGCATATACAATGTGAAGGAAAAATAAAGTTTTTAATATATATATATATATATATATATATATATATATATATATATATATATATATATATTAGGGGTGCGGGAAAAACTCGATTCTTAGATGCATCGCGATGCGGACGTGGACGATTCTGAATCGATTCACAAATGTCAAAAATCGATTTTCTAAATATGTAATTTATAACGTAATGTTGACGGAACGCAAAAGGCGGAACTTGGAAGTGGGTAAAGTGCGGCGCCCGGGCAGTCTGTGACGGTACATAACAAAAACACAACTGGATGAGTGAGAAATCCGACCGGCTCCCTCTGCATTAAAAGCCAGGTTAGGTCAGGAGTCACAACACAAATGTTACGAAGAGACATTTTGCCTTTCAACAAAGTCAAACCACCTCGGGAGCCAAAATTTAATGTCCAGTATGTGTTAATGTCGTAATATGGGCTAAAAATATAAACGAGAGCACAGATTTACTCTGCTCTGCTTTAAGCTTTAGCTATAGCCGCTTTCCTCCCATCTCCGCCAGAAAACCTTTCTTCAAAACTAGAAGAGTTTCATGTAAAATGTCTCAGCATCCGGCTGTTTTACGAGGCTGAAGTCGCTTCTCATTCGCCAGCTTCTCGTTCTCATTTTCCCGTTTCACCTTAAATTCTGCCTTAGGCGCCGAATGTAACTGCTGCACCATTTAAGGTGGAACGGGAAAATTCGAAAGAGAAGCGAGCTCATTTACGCAACTTTTTTTTAACTCTCGTTGCAGATTTAACCAACCGCGCTGCTTATAAATGCGAATAAGTCCTCCAAATGTTCGTCTTAATCTCTGTTTTTTCGTTCGTTACTGGCGAGGCCAGACCTCGGTGCTGTGTGACCTGCTGTCTGCTGTCTGTTCTCGGTCGTTGAGAACCAGGGCTTTCGCGCTATGCTGCACACTTTGGAGCCGAGATTCAGCGTCCAGTCTCGAAAATACCTAAGTTATAAGATCACTAAAGAAAATGGGAAGGGTGGCTGTAACCTGCTGCGTGGACACCCATTACCACTGGATCTTATTTCAGGGTAACAGTGCATTTGATCGCAGATGAGTGGCAGCTCATGAATGAGAGCCTTCTAGTTCACTTGCCACATCACTTCCATTTGATTTATTAATAAAATATATTTTAGATATTTAAAGCAAAGTATTTGTAATGATCCATAATGCATTTACATTATGGATCATTACAAATACTTTGCTTTAAAACTACCAAGTCCTCAGACAGTAGGAAGTCACTCAGACCAGCGCAACACACACTAACACACCACCACAACATCAGTGTTACTGCAGTGCTGAGAATGGTCCACCACCCAAATAGTGTCTGCTGTGTGGGAGTCCATGGGGGTCCTGACCACTTTTATTTTGATGATATGAAGCTGAAACTTTACAAAGGTTCTTCATACTCGTACATATCATTCATGTCAATGTCTTTTAATAGAACCATCCACTGAAAGAATCTTTAGAGAACTAAAAGTAATTCTTTAATGGCATCACTCCAACAAAGAATGATTTTTTTGGCACTTTAATATTTAACCCCTTAAAATCCCAGGCTTACTACATACTAAGGCTTATTATTCAGTAACTACAGGGACTTTCATGCAAACTAGTCGAGCTATTCTTAAGTTACAGAAGTGTGCAATAAAAACTTTGGGCTCGCCAGTGGGCCCTGGCCATTTAAGGGATTAAAAGTATGTGCTTCTGTTACCCAGCAATGAGCAAAACAAAGGGCAAACATGTTAGCAACATGTTTTTTTGACAACAAAAAAATTATGATGTGTTTGAGATCTCTCGGCTTTGATATAAACCACCTTAGGCAGCAAAAGTAGATCACAAGCACACAGATGTATTTTTTATAGTGCTGTACTTTTGCATTTCACCCTGACAAGAACAAGAATGGCTGAGACTGGCTTCAGAATGCAGTTCCTTTCCAACAACACAAAATACTGTACGTCCCTAATGTATACAAACCAGCCCAGCAGTGAGGTTTTGGTGTGTGAAGAAACATTTCTGTAGAATGCTGCACCTTTAAAGTAACATTTTACTACTAGTGAAATTATAAGCTCTGTTGTTTTGTCATGTTGCTCGTTCATGAAAAGCCACTTTATTGAGACTTCTGAAGCACAAAATCACTCATGTTCCCAATAGTTTATGCAAATGTATTACTGGAGTACAATATAGTCTCTACACAGTGACATGTTTCCAAGCATTACCAATGCTTTGGTGAATGTCAGTGTATTTATCCTAGCTATTTTTACAGAAACACATACCTTTGCCTTTCCATGATGAAGACAGTGCACACGTCCTCCTCCCACACTCAAACACGTCAACGCCTCTCCATAAAAGTCTCCAAAAGCGCATTAGCTCTGGATAATTCTTAAACCCTGCAACAGTTGCAGCACCGGTGAACGTGTTAGCACATGCTTGGAACCATAGTCTGGATGGAGGGGAGCTTATGAGTAAGCACTCATGGTGGTGTAGACATAAGTGTGGCGGTGTCTTTACATGCAAGTTCGAGAGGGAGGCAAGTTGAGGACAGATGGTTTGGGGCATTATGCTTTCTCTGGTGTACTGCCAGCCAATAGCACAAAAAAGAGAAACTACCCATTCTGAGGATTCTACTCCCTTAGAATGATAATCATATGATAGAGTTTTATCTATAGCAACAGTAATTGCTGAATCCCTACAATTAACTCAATTGCACAGTTCTGCATGGTTAATTCATTCAAGGTTTAATGCCAACTTGCAACACCTCTCTCTTTAAAAAACATGAAATAAAAACCCCCACAAATCTTACCCAGTAGCCCTCTGTGAAGAATGACTTGATCTGGTGAACTTCACCACACATCTTGGCTCGGCTGATTGCTGTTGCAGCTTCATTGCTTCATCTGTTGCTGCAATAAAGTTCATAAGAAAGGGAAACTAATAACTTGGATGTCCTACTCTTTTTAATGGCTTTGTTGTTCAATGCTTTTTTTACAATGCGGAATGCTTTAATGGCAATTCTAAGCATGTTGCAAGTTCAACAACTTGAAATGGCTGGCTAGCATGTAGTTGGGATAGCACATGTGTAGTGACCCTGATGAAAAAAAAACAGCACAGACCAGCCTAAATTCCATGCTAGTCTAAGCTGGTTTATGCTGGTTTTGTGCTGATCTGGTGCTGGTTTAGCCGGTCAGCCAACTTGGTCATGCTGGTTGAGCAGTATACGAGCATCCAAAACAAAACGTATACTGGTTTTGAGAGTGATCAGTTGCGCTGGTCTCTGTTGATTTCTCTAGCATTGAAGTTTGCTAGTTGACACACTACGTAATCAAATTGTCATCATATCTAGCAGAGGTTTCAGTATGTTACAGAACACATTTAGAAACCTAGTAAATCAGTAGGATTATGCTAGCTAGCTAGCTTGCATAGTTGGTATGCAAAGTACAGAAGCAACCATTGTTTTGCTTCTTTCATTTAAAAACTGCACTATCTGCATGAAGCACTTCTGTTCAGCCCTTCAAACTGAAATCTTTTCAATAATGGAAAGCTTGTTAATTGAGGTCATGTTGGTCCTGACAGGTTTTTTTAAGGGGTTTACTTTCATACAGTGCAGTGACTTCAGCAAACAGCAAGACTAACATTTTTTACTAAAGACACAAGAGACTTCTGTCTCCTTGGACTCGCATAAAGTGGCATGTGAACATCTCTTGTCTCGTGTCAGAACATAATGTACAAATGCTGTTCAGCTTTAACCTTTTGTTCAGGGACCAGTTACTGTTTCAGCTAGTCTCCTGACTTCGCATTATGAATGAGCCTTGAGCAGAGACATTGCTTTAAGTTTTAATTAAGGAGAGAGACCCAAGGATCATTAACCTCAACATTATCGACTGGTCCGGGAGTAACATCTGGAGGGGTAGGGTATGGTTCCAGCAGTGTGTTTGTTTTAATGAAGTCTGAGTCAGCAGGGAGGGGGCAAGGCCGGCAGTGCCTCTGACAGCGTGATGAGCGAGGGCAGTGCAACAGCCTGACACAGAGGTGTTCCAGGTGCTCACAGCTGTGTGTGTCTGAGTATGTGTGTGTGTACGTGTGCACTGCTTTATGTCTCAACTTGTTCGGCCCCCAAGGGGGAAGGGCAGGTCTAACCTAGTGCAATGATGCAGTAAAGCTGCTCTCTTTGCTGCTATCTCTCTCTCTGTCATGAGCAGGCTTGTGTCCCTGTTATTACTTTAATCATAGACCTTACAGCCGCTGCTCTCACCACTTGCCTCATATACAAGACAGATAAAATTGCACAGCAGCCCATCCTATAATGCACCATATATGACAAGACCTAATAATAATACTCTACGTTGTGGAGTGTCAGAAGCAGCACTTAAATCCAAAAGTAGCAGTAGTTCTTATCACTGATTATTCTCTAATGGTTCAGTGCTTTCACTAGCGCAGAGAATCCTAAAGGAGTCAGTCTGTCAACAGAAAGGTTTCTAAAAGTGACAAATGGCTAAAAATAACATTTTAAAGATGTTTCCATTATAGGCTTAGAAACATGTAGCTGCCCCACAGTGTACACCACTTTGTTATACATGTCTGCACACCCTTTCTATATCAAAGGCTGCTTTTTTTGTTCAGCTTTATGACAGTCTCTTTAAGAACACAGTGGTGAACCGTGACTGTTAGAGCTGGGCCTTCAGATCAGCCATACATGTGAAAACTCAAAGAAAAAGAATCAGAATAAAAACATCTCTATAATGAAGCAAACTTCTACTAGAAATGGAATTTCTAGTAGAATTTCAGCACTAAACTGGTGCACATTACATTTTTTTGGCCATTCTAGGTTAAACACAGGCATTTGAAGGCATTAAAGCTTGTAACTGATATTAACATATGGTGGTATTAAGATGGTATTAATTAAGTACTGCAAGGGGGCTACACACCTACATACCTACGAGATTTTTATTCACCTTCGCATTTGTGTAAACGTTGTTTCTTGTATGTGTAAAACCCACTCACAACAACATATATCATGGGGAAAAAACAATTCTTGAAAGTGGTCTATAGTGCATTTTATAACAAAACCAACCTTCAATTGTATCTTGTACATTGCAGTTTTACAGTGATTCTTTCAGTAAAGAGCCCTGGCATAGTGTTCCCATTGTTTTCACATTTCTAACGACAGATTGAAATATGCCACTGATTTGCAGTGGGTTTTGTACCTGGGACTTCCAGAAGTCCTGATGTGATATTTTCTTCCCAAAACATGATCGATTGATTCATTTATCACTTCCTAATTTGGTTAATCTAACATGTGAGGCCTTCTGTCCAGCTCCTGAAGGCCTAACAAATGACAGAGCTAGCTTGGCCATGTATCACAAAGGAAAAAAATTGAATGAACACTTTTCTATCTGGGCTTTCAAGATTTTAACCCCTTTTAAATTTACAATATACATTACATTAGGAGTGCCTCATTACTACAGAACTTGCAGAGTTGAAAAACAGAAAAAAGTACACTTCTATTAAAAAAAATGAACTAGAAATTACAGACATGAGTTTTTTAGTTCCCAAAATCATTAGACTTTCTCTGAAGGTCTAGAAGACCCTGAGGGATCCTCTCTGTAAGGCCATATATTTGTTCCTGTTTGCAGAGTGATGTTTTGAATCAAGATCTCTTTATTGCTTTCTCTGGGGCAAAATTCATTTAGAGAAATTCATTAACCTTGTCATATATTATTGATTTTCTATCATTAGCTGCTCAGCATGCAACACATTAAAGATGTCAGCAGCAAATTAAAGGAGCACTTTAGAAAGGCTGTAGTGTGTCCTTCCTGTAAGTACAGAAAGCAAATGTATATTTCAGTTTTTAGTACAGTCTTACAGTATAAGAAAATGCCAGTTTTTTGCTTTTTTTCATGATATATGTTGTTGGAAGTGAGATTTATACATACAAGGAATATCAGTACTGTATTATGTTAAATCACCTTTATTAGGGAAATAAAATGTGTTTTTGATAAAGTGCATTATACATCAGCTGTCAGCAAACCTGTTCTATCTAAAAATGTTACAAAAAGAATACACAGCATCTTAGAATGAAACTCCTCATAGGATAGCAATGTGTTATGATAAAAAATGTTCAGGAATTTGAAGAAATAGTGGTTGCATATGGCATTTGTAATGTCAAAAGAAATCCATGGCATGTGCTAGTCCCCCGGGCCTTGATGACAGCCGCGAGAGCCTGCAGGGAAGTGGGGCCTGAGGGACTGGCGCATGCCATAAAACCATATGGGAATTTGCAAAAACCTTACATGTGGTTATTATATGTGGCTCAAATATACATCTTTATCTGCTTTAATCATTCAATAAAAAAATTCTAGAATTAAGACAGAGAAGTCTGTCACTTTAACTTCCATATGTGGAACAGCTCAGTATGTAAAGGGAGACAGCTGGCATGCTTTTCTCTTTATTTATACAGTATATGTAGGACCTTGGGAAAAATATTGTTTGCTTTTAAAGAGGGGAATATTGTGAGGCCCAACATCCTTGGGGAAGATAGAGGAGTCAGGAAGTGGCTCAGCCAAGCAGGGAGGTTAGGGTTGAGCAGTGAGGGGAGATGAGCCGTCTGACTGGAGGGTCAGGTCCTGTGGGGGTGGTCACTGAGCTATGGGGATGTAAGAGTCAGGACTGAATCATCTGGACACATGGGCATTTACAAATACACCTCAAACGTTCTCAACATGCCCCTTGATAACACTGGCAGCAACACATGGTTTCTCCACTGTGTAGTCATTCAAAGATGTATTACCCTTATCCTCTTGGGTTCAATGTTTTAGCCAGTTTTGGAGAAGTTCCTGGCTCTCTTGTAGACTGTACTTGAGGACAAGTTGACTGTCAAAGTAAGGGAGATGAGATACTGAATATTAAATGGTTTTTGGCCTTTATCTTCATAAACAAATTAGAAGTTGCACTCCAAGACGAGAGGAGAGGATGTTTCAAACAAACTAGCCTGGAAGTGCTTGGCTGATAAATGGGGGCACTGGACTGGATGTAAGGCTAAAGTCCACACTGATGTTTAGCTCTTAATAGGGGAAGTGTTCTAGCAGAGTTAAAAAATTACTTCCTTTGAACGGATTTATTTTGTTTTTGATGACCATGAATAACTGGAAATTTTTGAACATGCTTAGACTGGTTTCCTGTTGGCAAGCCAGCATGTTTATGTGTCGACCAAATTACAGTTCAGAACACTACACGGCAACCACAGGGTTTCCTTCTGAGTGGAGGGGTGAGACAGAGTGACTCCCAGCTATTGCAAAGATGAAGGCAGGGGGTGAATCAGAGTCTTCTCTCCTTCTGTGGCATGCAACATAGTGTCATAGAAAGGTCAGCTCAGGCTGCTTAGAAAGTATGACCATTTACATGGACAAATGTGACAGTATTACTGAAGTATTACTTCTCTGTTGAATATTGTAGTCTCTGTTATTTGACGTATTGCTACTTTGTATAAGGGTTATCTAGTGAACCTACCTACATTGGTTGATCTTCGGTTTAATACTTCATATTGTTCTGAAAAAACCTTGGATTTTTCTTCTTATAGCAAAAAACAAAATTTATTTCTCTCTTTAACATCTGAGCTTAATTTTCATTACCAAAACAAATGTTGCCATCAACAACAAAGCAGTAGGACATTCATCAGTAACACACTGCCTCAAGGGTTACCAGAGGTATGTAAGATGCTGGCCACCATGGAGACCAAAGGGTTCTGCTCAATGGAGAATCCTATCATGGCTTATTCTTATACAGAAATGTCATGTAGAGTTTAAGCATTCTATTCTTCCACACAGAGAGACCTAAAAGACCTTTATTTAGCTTGGCAGTGATGTGAGTGAGTGTGTGCTATATTAAAAATGTACATGTTCATAGTTATTTTATAGTTGATTAACTTAAACAATAGAGAAAAAAAATAAGAACTGTGGTATGTGCAAAAGTTTGGATACCCAGTGCATAGTAGCATGTCTTTTATTAGATATCTCAGCTTGCAAATGCTTTTTGTAGCCAGCTAGGATTCTTCTCATTTTTTTTACCCACTCTTCCTTGCAGAATGCTTCTAGTTCTGTGATATTCTGGGACAGTCTTGCATGCGCAGAATGTTTAGGATCTACCCACAGATTTTCAATTATGTTCAAGGCAGGAGACTTTGAGGACCACAACCTTCAGCTTGTGTTTCTTGAAGTAGTTCATAGTGGAGTTTCATGGTATATGTTTTGGATCATTGTCCTGTTGTCAAAGCCAGACTCTTTACAGCTTCTTGACTGACTGTGTTACTTTTGCTTCCAGAATTTGCTGATATTTAGTGGAATCTGTTCCTTCATCTACCCATGCAGTTTTTCTTGTGCCAGTGTCTGCCACACAACCCCAAAGCATAATAGATCCACCCTCATACTTAACAGTTGGCAAGATTTTAATCAAATGCTGCTTCTTTGTTCTGCAAACAGCATTTGTCTCCAAACTCCCTCTGGCTTGTCTAGATGTTGTTGTGCATACTTCAGATGTTGACTTTTGTGATGAGGTCACAGGTTAGCTTCTGATGTCTGTTCCATGCAGATCATGTTTGTGCAAGCAACGCTGCGCAGGTGGTGCCAGCATATGAAAAGTTCAGTCTTAGTGTTTTCTTGGTCTTCCAGGTCTAGTCTTCTTCAGTTCCCCTTCACTGCCATTTCTTAATGACATTTCAGACAGTGGAAATCACAAGCTGGAAGCGTTTTTATTTCTTTTTACAGCCTCCAGCTGCTTTGTAGGCATGAATTGGCATCAATTTCAGATCTTCAGCCTGCTGCTTAGAGGAGCCCGTGGTTGTTGAGTGTTAGCACAAGGTTTGAAAAGTCAGATAATTGTTTACACTCTGTTTTTGTCATCAGCTGACAATTCTTGAGCTGCCTGACCAGTCCTAATCAGTTAAGGCCTAACAAGTCACAAAGTTCTGAGACTTTATGGCTGGAAGGGCATCCAAAGAACTGAAAATGGTACAATTATAATTTTTTAAAAGATTAATCAAATAGAGGGTCAGATTTTTTTACAATAGCTCACTGCAGAGGTTGTATTTACTTTTCATTTTAAAAAATCAATGAAATATGTTATTTGACCAGGGGTACCCATACTTTAGCATACATTTATATGTGCTTTGTCTTTTTTCTTATGGTATTGAATGTACTCTGAAAAGGCAATATTAAAACAGAATATAGAGGCAGATATAACAGCACTTCTTCTTCAGGCAATGTCAAGGGTATTCATTAGACAAAGTTGTGTACAGATTCTCATGTCACCAGCCTTAGGCATCTCACAAGGATCTCAGGCTGGTTGAAAACAGGGTCATGTGGGTGGCTGTAATGAGGCCGACAGACAATTTGTCTTTTATTTCTTTGAGACTAACAGTGTTAAACCATTCTATCAATATTATTTACTCAGTGAAGGTATATGTGCATAAAATTTCTCGAGAATTCATACATATTTCTCAGCAAGGAGATTAGCTATGCAATCATTAAAGGAAGTATATTTACAGAGTTTTAAATCATTGTGTCTTTCTACAAACACAATTTAAGTTTAAGTTCTTGGTATGATGCATTTTGATTTCTTATTGGGTTTCACAGAACAAGACCATTTCAAAATGTATTGAAATAAGATTGTGGCACTGGACAGTGGTGAAGTTAAGCCACAGTTTAAGACTACTGCCTGCTATTATCCCCCACAGGATTTGGACCTTCTCTTTCTGTTGGTCTAATTACTGTTTTAGACTTGTGAGTTTCTGGCATCAGCCTTCATTAAATGCCTCGGAGTTGTGCTGGGCTGTGCTACAGCTGCAATCTCATAGACTACCATCAACATGACTTTTGAAAACATCTCTGTATAGAACACTGTTTGTTCACAAACATATCTCTGCTGTCATTCAAACATAGCAATTGAGCCCCTCCAACAAAAACTATATATTAATTATCCCTCCCTTTTTGAGATTATCATTTTTTTCTATTTTATTTTGTACAACTTTTTACATTAAAAAGCCAAACTGCACTTTATTTATGCTTTACTGACCCCTTTATTTTAAATACAGGGCATCAAACAGGGCCATACCATACTTTTATACATTTCTACAAAAATGTCACATAGATTGTTTTTCATTGCAAAGATTAATTAATCTTTGCTCGATTAATCTTTATTTTGTACAAACATTGCTTGATGAATGGACAAATAGAAATACTCCACAGTGACTTTTAAATCTTTTACATTAACGTTTATGCCTTCTCCTGTAAAGTTAACATTTTTGACATAGATTTTTTTTGACAGCACTTTGACATTGTTACCTAAGTTTTATGTTTATGTGTTAGGAAGCTATAGTTGCAATCCTAGTCTTAGTCACAGGTTTTTATCTCTAAGCCAGATTGCTGCCTCACTGAAACTTATGGGAGCACAACTGGCTTTTAAGAAGTCACACGAGAGCAATTTCCTATCTGGATCAGTTAGTTTATAGTGAGTTGTTCTTGAGGTCTGGACTAAATGGGCCAAAGGATCCCTTTCTGATAGATTGTCTTGAGCTCTGTTGCACATAATGCTGTGTATGAACCTTCAGTTCTCAAGGATCCTAGACCATGCATTGCCATTTGTTAACTTTAGTGCCCAAGTCTTCACATTTCAGATGCACTGCACCTGGTGAGTATTAAAAGGTAATGCTTTTGAGAAATCATCCTGCTTTTCAACCGAAGAGAGGACCTCGACATTAGTTTGCAGAACATCTGAACTTTCACAATGTAATGAGTTAATTAGAGTTCATTAAGATCATCTCAGAATTGCACTATTATGCCAGTGCATGTTGTCCACAAAGAGGGTTGGAAGATGCTTGCCTGGCATGGTGTTGAACTGTTTATGTAATCTCACTACCCCTCACCCCTAACACCCACTCCTCCCCGTCCTCTCGTCACACTCGCTCAAGTTTAAACCTCTTCCCCCTCTCCTCCCCTCCCTCAGTGAAGGGAGGAACACTGAAGGCCTTTTACTGGTCCAGGCTTGGAACTCCGGGAGTGGTGCCGACTATGGAGGGACCGCGTCAATCCCCCCTGAGCCATTTCCTGTCTTAGCCCTCCCATCTAATACCAAACAGACCTCTCCTTCTGCACGGGTTCCCCTTACAACCTCGCCAGCAGGCATGCAGGAACTCTTTCCATATTCACCAAAAACAGCAGCAGCATCAGAGAGAAGATCAGCATGGAGCACATTCTCTGTATATGATAACAGATGCACAGGATCTTGGTGAGTAGAGAGTATATTTATGTGCTGCAAAGTGTTCTCAACTCTGTAGAACTGTCTGTCAAAGACTGTTCTACAGAGTTGAGAACACATGTTCCACACAAAGTGTCTTGAGGATTCTATGTGGGTTCTTTACTAGAGACAGAGAGACTGGCTGGCAGACACGTTCTTCTTTATGTAAGAGGTTTTGGGCTGTACCTGCAGGGAGATGTCTTCTTCGGGTGTATGTTTTTAATAAATAGCTTTGAAGAGCCAGGAATCCTCCAGTATACTAATGGGTGTTGGAGCACATGTCTTCGTAACTCCCACATCACTCTCAGTGGAGCTGAAATTTCGGAGTCAGTTGAGGTAAGCCGTGAGAGCTCTGCAGAGCATGTGTTTACATTCTGAAATTCTCATGTGTTCTTGATTGAATAGAGCAACACAAATTCCTTCCAAGAATCTCCTCCTGCTATTTATTTCAGCATATGACATTTTTGTTCAGATTACTAATCCAGTGGTGTTAGATGACTTTCTTTGCTAGCCTAGTACACCCAGTCTTTCCTGAGTCAAGTTGGCAGCTGATGCTTGGCAGAAGCAATTTTCCTTGTCAATTATCAGATTAGTGGTGGGCTTGAGAAATAGTTACTGCTGTACTAGAAACCACCCTCAATTAAAGCAATCAAGGAGCGTGTGTTCTGGATTGCACTAAGCAGGGAACGTCTGGTGGGTTTAAGCATGTGCCCAGTGATTAACCTTGTGTCCATCTATTCAAGTGCTTTAGCTGCAATCTCTGTTAATGTACTGTAAGCCTTTGAGAATACAGAGAATGTGTGATATAGTACATTTCTGAGTATTTCTTCTGCCACACATATTATTCTTTTATTTAAGAGGCGCTCTATCTGACAATGCATCATGCTACCCGTTTGTAAGTGTTAGCTGAGGGCCAAATGCACTTCTGATATCTTTACACCTGTTAGCTTTTATTACCTCATTTCGCCTTGGGTTTTGGACAAGTGCTGTCTTGTCTAAGACATTCTATCACCTCCTCTGCTCATTATAGCTTTTAGAGCTATTTCTTATGGAGACAGACATGCAGTCTTCAAACAGAATGTTCTTCTTTTTATCTCCATCCTTTTAAAAACCACTTTCTGATGATGAATGCTCATCAACGCGTTCAACTGCTGAGTCTTAGTGTAAGGAATGCTCAGGCACTCATTCTGTTGCGCTAAAAGGGTGCATTGGGTTTATGCTGTACGGGTCCAGATAAGTCAGCCCTGACAGCCCCCCGCATCCCCCAGCCTCTCTCCTTTCTCCCTCACCTTATGCTCCCCTCTAGTTTTGGGAGAGTAAATCAGCCTTGGGGACAGGTGGACATCTGCCAGCCCCATGAGTAGTTTCAGCCCACAATGCCACGGGGAGCTGAGCAGTCCAGAAAAACAGTTCTCCAAGTTTTCATTTCTTTTAGCCCTCCAAGTCCATGGCTCTTCTTTCCTCTGCTCTGGCCCATCACTAAGAGTACTGAGGGGAAGTTGGAGTTATTCCTTGTGCTCGTTTCTTCATTTTTTTGTCTCTGATTGGAAGACTGAAGAACAGGGAACATAAAGTTTTGATGGAGAATTCAGAGTGTTTGAGTTGGAGCGTTCTGTTAATCCCTTAACATATTTTTTCAGTTTTAACCAAGAAATGCACGTGACTTTGCCACGTGAGCATTCAGATCTTGTTGTTATTTTTATACAAAGTAATGTCCACTTTTTCATTTTTCTTAATGTTTCTTAGCGTTTACAAACATATCTTCACAAGTGATTTCCCACAACCAGCAGTGGCCGTCATGGGAGCCCTCCGGATGCTTAAAATGGATCTTAGTCCTTGATAATCTTGGCAGCCTCTGTAGATGCTCTTACATTAAGGGGGTCTCCTAAAGTGGTTGTCCTAGTCAATTGAAATGGAAGCGACTACGGAGAAGGGATTACTCATGCAATGAAGCTGGCTACATCAGACAAGATGGAAGAATTAGTAGGCTCTTTTTCTCAGAAACACGATCAGATCACAGAGGGGTACTAGAAAGTCTTAGCTGATTAAGTAGGTTTTCAGCCTGAAAATCTAGGCGCAAAGTTAAATGCTTTAATTTTCAGTGTGATGGAACATGGCAGTCATTGATAGAATATAGTATAAAGATACTGTATTTGCTTCCTGAAAGAATATCCTATTAATTAAAGTCTTTCTTATCTTCATAAGGATTGGTTGTTGGTTTCAGAGCCATCTTTTCTGGTCCAAGTCCAATGTTTTATCCTTACTTTTTAATGTTATTTATATATTTCACTTGTTGTTGCTCTAATTTGATTCTGGTTCATGCAGATATCCTTTCAAGCACATACAAACAACAAAGGCACTGTCTGTGTTTTTCATTAGACTTCAAAGTGAACACACCCATTTCAGTCAATGCTTCAGTCAGTGGCTATTTCTTTCCCTTGTACTGTCATGTTTTATTCAGTGTGGAAAATCTTAGTTAATTGGTTTCGGGCTGACTTTTCCTCACTGTTTCCTTAACAACACGGGAAAGACTCCCCCTCCCTTCTTTCCTTTCCCCCCTCTTCCCAAACCCAGCCCATTTTAGGCTGTTCCTCCTTTTTTTCCCCCTCTCCCGTTTGCTGCCTCACTGAGAGGGCTGTGTGACAACGCTTCCTGCTGTTTGTAAAGCACGGTTTGGAAGCAGAGAAGTCTGTTACGCTGTAGCTGCTGGAGGAAGTCACCACCTCTTTCCTGGGCTCTTGAAGTACAATCAAACACTTTTAGTACGGTACTTGCATAGTGCTGAGAAGACCGTGAACTGTGTGACTATCTGTGAGTGTATCCAACAGCAGTGGCTGCTTACAGTTTAATGAAACTCTGCTGTTTTGAGTTGAATGATATATGTGTGGAATCAAATCTGGACCTCAGAAAGTTTCTCAACAATGTTCTATGAACACAACCTTGACGTTATTCTGTGGTGAGTACAAATCATGCACCTACGTTTGATGCTGGTTTTGAATATGTTACAGTGTATAAGTAGTGTGAAAGACTGTAATGTCGGATAAATGTTACATGCTTTTTCTAAACTTATTTGTGGAAAAATATCATAATGGTCAAGTGCTGTGGACACATTCCTCTACATTCATTAAATTACATGCTGTAGAGGTCTGGCAATAGGATACATATATATGAGGAGAACTCTTATTTGTTCAGACAAGCCAGTGATTACAGCATTTTTATTCATGCTGTAGTTACTTATTCTAGGCACAGGATACAAAATTATCGACTTTATCACTGCACCTCATCAGAACTGGTAGAAACAGAAAGAAAAATGTAATTTTTATGTTTTTCCCCCTTACCAAGTCAGAGCCAAGAATATCCAGGCTCATTAAAGTTATGCTGTTAAAAACCTGTTGAAATTTTACGAACAGCGAAAAACAAACCTCCTGCCCTCCTAGAATTCATCTACTAAAAGAGTCAATAATAAGGTAACATAATCTGGAGAGCTGAGGTCAGGGCTTCACGCTTTGAAAATGTGCATCCCCTACTTAGTATCATATAGCGGTTGCCTGTTCATGGGCCAAGTCAGAGCACCTCCTCCCCTATGCTTTTTATTTATAATTGACATTTTCATTCATCAGTCTCTGTCTTTAAAAACTCCAAGCCAGATTGGGTGTTGTTTCATCTGATTGAGTGCCCATGTTTATTTTGACATGTTATGCTTGTCTGATTAATTGCATGATAGAAAGACAAGATAAGCGCTACATCTGCTTTTTGTTTTGCAATGGATGACTTAGAACCAGCCCTATTCCCTAAAAAGCACCCTTAGCGTAACCCCTACGCCAGTGTCATTCACAGTGCCTACCTTATCTCCTGTCTTCTGTGCTGGTAGTTAACATTCTCTATGGATTTAGGTGGGCCAGAGGTCAATCCTTCTTCTTTAACTGCTTGTGTAAATATACAAACATAGCATATACACACACAAGATGTTTGTGTTGTCAGACATGATGAGCTCCTGCACCAGCAGAGACCAAGACATCTGTAGAGTCTCGTTTGACTCCAAACTGTCTGTTTCTCAGTATGCATTAGACCACTCCTTCACTCTGTCTTATCAACATTTGATTGATTTAGTGTGACCTTAGGCCCTGACCCTCTTCCCCTGAGTTATTTCTGAGGCTGAAAGAGTATGTGCTTTCTGACACGTCCCAAACATTTTTCCTTACGCTCCCTCTTTCCATTATGAGTGAATATCTAGATAGCTAAAATGTGAGTTATGTACTGCATGTGCATATCTCCCAGAGCAGGGCAGAGTTAATGATACCCACCCACATGTTTTTTGCCTCATACAGTAATATGAAGTTCTGCATAATAGATCCAGTACGTGTTCTGTGGGTCTACAGGGGCCCACTGGCTCAGATCAACCTATGGATGAGATCATGCTCTATCTGTGGAGCTTGAGAGCAGGGATCACCTGGAGGTTACCTTGCTCTCGTACTCATGCTGCACTTAAGTGCAAGACCTCAGCTTTTGAAAGTAATCTTGTTAATGCTCTTAGCCGTTAGCAGTATGTGTAATGCACAAAAAAGTGCACAAGAAAATATTTATGTAGCTGATGGAAAAGCTTAAATCACTCTAGGTCATATTTGGATAACAAATCTCCATAGGGCTGTAAAAACTCTGGAATTCTAAGGGAATAGAATAGTGAACTGTGACGGATGACTTGATGTCTTTAGCGATCCCCATGGAAGGAGATGTGGGTGGGTGTTCTTGTGAGTTTGGATGGGATTATGATCCTGGAGCAGTCATGGGGCAGAAGATATTGAAGTATGAGTTGAATGATTAGGCACATTGTGATTAGGCACATGGGCCTCATGGGATAATGTTTCTCCTCAGGATGAACACAGAAAGCACAGGGGCTCTGCCTCCCACCAAATACACACCTGGGCCATATTAACCCTTAACCCCACAACTTAGCCTTTATCTCAACGACCGTCTTCTATAGCCACAACAACACTGCTACTACTACCACCCCAGTGGAAGATAACTGGACCTTATGCTGCATTTACATTACAGTGTATTTCAGATTGTTGAAATGTGGCACAGAGCATTTTGTCATGTGTCACATTCAAATTCAAATTACACACAGAAATCATTTTGGAGAAGACAGAGAAGTTGTTAGCAGAAGGTTTTTAGAGTGGTTGACATATTTATGCATAACAATAATAGGCCTTTTCCAAACTGCATTTCATCAGAGCTTAGAACTAGCCAAAAACTCTGCATTCATTTTTACTCTGGAAAGCCAAACAAAATGTGCATTTTAGTGATATGATCACAGAGTGGCCAACAGTTGGTGAAGCAAGAGATTTGCTTCTATTATCAGTCCTTCACTGATAATAGGCTGTTGTGGGCAGGTGACATATGATTTGTTATTCACATTCTTAAAATACAAGTCAGAAAAGCTCTCAATTACTGCACAATTACTTACGGTAGTGCCTTCGATCCAACTTTATTGCTCCATAGTTCATGAACAGCATTTAAAGGTTATGGGGAATGGGTAATTAAAATGAAAAAAGTTATGAGATTGTTGGCCATTTAAGGGGTTTTCATATTAACCTATTTACTATATAGTATAGCATTTCTGTTATATCAAAACCTCATAACTCTTTTTTTTATGTTTTTTTTTTTTTTTACAGAATTTTAAAGGGTCAACTGAACTTTACATTTTGTTAGTGTTTCATGATGGATGGGCTAGAAGTGGTCAAAACTAAAATAAAAACGTTTTGTTAACATACATTGAAATTAAGTATGCTATCCTTCTATAAAAATACTGTTTTGAGAAATATATATTGAATAATATCAAAATATATTTGATATTAGACTGCCTGGGGTATTTAATTAATGGAAACTAACTTCAAGAAAGAGACAATAATCCACAACTTTCTGCAAGTAAAACCACACTTTTCAGAGTATATGAAAACATGGGATTGTAGCAGTTAAGTCTCTGTTCCCCCAGCTGGCACACAGTTTCATGGTCAGCTCCACCTTATGTGTAAGGTCAAGGATCTGATGGAAGCCACATGTCTGACTTTCGTCCAAGTGAAATATCACCCTTATGAAAGAGCCACTGGCAGAGCACGCACCAGGGGAACAAGTGCAAACGCTGGGCGCAGTGTGATCTGTGAGCTCTCCAATGAAGAGTAGCAAGGAAGAAAGACGCTTCTCTATGAAATGCCCTTACAAGATCCAGAGCTGTAAAAGAGCTCAACTGAAAATCACAGAGTAAATGCCTTTGCCATGGATGCTGAATGCTTTTGCAGGCAAGGCTGCCTGTACCTCCGCTCCAGAAATGTGTCTGAGTTTATCGGGTGGAAAGTAACCCTCAGCACCTCTGTGGTTTCAGGGAAAATCTTGAACTTCCATTAGGCTGCCACTTTCATTTTGACTAGAGTGCTTCTGGACTTTGTTGGTGTTCAGGTGATCTTGATTGGCTCGTGTGAGCCATCAGAGACTACATGCTGGCGTACATTCTGTACTGTCAGCATTTCTGCCAAATGTTATGGGAAAAACAGAAAAAATACAAGATCACAAGTCATAGTACTCTAAGGACAAACCATTAGTAATAAACAAAGTGTTCAGTTGTAATTATTAAGTTGCTATTCATGGCAGATTTTAACAAGTCCAAGCACCTAACGTTTTTAAGGTGACCGCTGTTAAGCTTGTGCTACTGGTCACACATGCCTGCAGTAGAGTAAGGAAGCAAGAATTGGCGCAAAAATAAAATGCAATAAACTTTAAGATTTAAAAGACACGTCAGCTATCAGATCCTATTCCAAGAATGCCTCAAATGTTGCAATCACTGCGCCAAAAAAATCCTGCAGTGGTTGCAAGTTGCAAGGTGATTTTTTTATGTATCAGACACATCCATCTGCTTCTCTTGGCTGGCAATGAGTTTTTTTTCTCCCTTATTCTGGAATTCAATTATAGCCCTAACTCACTGGGTAAATTCCACATATCCACCGTTATTATGTTTTGCAATGCTTCGTGAGAGTTGTGTGGTCAAATTGTTTATGAATGATTTGTCCCTTGTGCTCCAGCTTCAGAAGAAGAGAAGCTACTGTCCTGTGGTTTCCAGGAGGGAGGCTTGCTTTAAAAGTTGGCCTCATTCACTTTTTATGGCTAACAAATCATCTACTTAACTTCCATATGCTTACAGACAGCTTAATAAGCAACTGAGGATCCCAACGTCTAAAGAAGAGTGAATAAAAGACAAATACAGTTGGGGTTACTTTTGGCTTATTTTGAGTCCTAAACAGAAGTAAATCCGGAGGAAGGATATGCTATTGTGGTCTTCTTATTGTGGACAGGAACAGAAACATCACCTGATATGACAGGCCCTGGACTTCCCCTGCTGCTTCTCCTCTCAAACACAAAGCAAACAACCCTGCATCCAAAATAGAGACCAGCCTTTTCCCAGCCTCATGTGGGGTTTGTCTTGGCAGGAATTTGAATTGTGATAGTGCCCTGGTCTCCGCTGGTCAAAACTGAAATAGAACTTTTTTATGTTGTTTTTAAAGATATTCCTAGTAAGTGTGATGCATAATTCAAAATAGATGTTAAAAACACTTACATCTCAATTATTTAACACTAATGAACGCATTGTCTGTAGTTGAATCCCCAGTTGCGAGAGTACATCAAGCATATTCCTCACTGTCTTTAAGAATTTAAAATAGACTGATGGGCAGAGTTAGGCAACACCTCTAGCACCAGAGCAAAAGAATGTGCTTACATCTCCTAGCTTTTGTCAAAGCTTGTGGCAACATCTGCTGTGGAAAATGAGGTCATATCCAGAAAAATGCACAACTTCACTTGAGTCACAGAGCTGAAGGTTGGACAGCAGGGGGTCTGTTAATAATTTCCTCCCCAGGGAAAAAACAAAACACAAACACAACAACAGAGCAGGTTAATGAGTGTTTACATAGGCTTTAAACAAGTCTCCAACTGCCATTATCTTTCATTTACAGATGCCTAAGCACTGACTAGTATTAGGCAATACAATATTACCTGGATTAATAGAGCTACCAATGCTGAATAAGACATTTTTGTTATAATAATGGAAAAATGAGTCACGGATTCTAACAGAGACACGTTCTATTGGTAAGTGGTTGTAAAAGTTAGGTGGGAGTTTTGCGATCTGCAGTGCTGGTAGTGAGGCTCTGAACAGCAAGATGAAAAAAGAAGGAAGAAAAATACAATGATAAACTAATAGAAAATTATATAGCAAAGATTTTTATTACCAATTTTTTAATGGCTGCTGCACTTTACAATCAGTGAATGTTTCATTATGAGTGGACCAATAAAAATTTACCCAAAATTAGTTCATAAAATGTTACATTAACATACCTAAAAGATTTTTTTTTATTTATGAGGTTTTGATATAACAACAATATATTTTTATGATTTGGGTTTAGTAAGCTATAGTAAATCAAACAGATAGAAGTCCACCGATAGGATGCACTTGGATCCTCTTTTTTTTTGCACTTCCAGCATTGTCACAGTCCCTCTCTTCCCCATGTGTTTTCATGGACCTATGGTGGTAAGTGCTGCAGTGGTGACCTCTGGCTCAGGCGTCCACACAGGGATTCGGAGCAAAGGGCCTGCCAGAAGTCAGCAAGATTCAAATCTGCACAGGACAGTGAAAGAGCTCTGCTAAACCAACTTATCCTGGCAGCTACCACGGAGGCCCTGAAAGAGAATTCCCTCTGTGGTGCATTCTTCAGAGAACTATGATTTGAGATTCTGTCCAGGTTTCTGGTAACTGAGCAGCAGTTCAGAGGCACTGTTTTTGAAGCACTTCTGTTAATTGTGCCAAAGCTGCAGCTCTTTGATAGACACTACTAATAATTCTATGAGTTAGACGGAACCCAGTGAGTCTCCATTTACTGTAATCTTTGTTTGGGGTCTGACATAATCATGCATCAAGCCTTAACTTAACTTTACATTCATATGCCTGGAGCAGAATAATGTGATTGAGCCTGTAACAAACTCAGTCTGAATCACTAGTGTAAGTTTATTCAGCCTTATCCTGACCTCCTGTGTCCACAGCTCCAGCACTGTGCCTGTCATTTGTTTGCATTGCAGATGCCTCACTGCATTTGGATGTGATGTGGTCTGACATCTGTGTGTGCATGTTTGCTCTTATCTTTGATCAGCCAAAGGACTGAGCCAGTCAAAGGCTAGAGGGGCAGATCCAGACAGTGTGAAAGGCCAAGTTCACCGAAAGCTGCCAATGAATCGTGTACACACTCTGAAGGCTCATTTTTGAATGGTAAGCAGTATGCTTCATTTTGACTTATGTGTTTTCTATGATAAAACAAACAAGTTGATATTGCATTAATAAAATTATAGCATGTTTGGTTGTCTTAATAAAAAGCCCTACCACTGCAAACATGCAATAGTGGATTAACATGACACCTAACCTAAATCTACTAAAATTTTCTTTCTGAGCAGGTTAATCTTGCTCTTGTGGACACAGAGTATACATAGTCCACTGACTACCTGATGTATTTCACCAAAGTCTCCTCTTTCAAAGTAAACTGAGTAGTCCTAATCTTGGGTAGTGTTTACATAAGCAGTACCCTCACCAATCGCAAGGATGATGTGGCTCCTCCCACACACACAACTTTAATAAAAACTTTAACAAAACTGTGCTCCCCTGCACTTGTCAGTGAAACTTACTGAGAGAAAGTTAAAAGCAGAGTGAAAGCTAACCTTGCAAGCATAACTGACCTATCAGACTAGCTTATCTGTCTGCCTTTAGTCCATCTGTTCAACCGTCTGTTCGTCCATCCATCCGTCTATTCATGCATTTGTGCATTCAAGGAATGCCACGCCAGCATTCCATGGATGCACATCCAGCAGAAAAGTGAAAAAGAACCTTACCTTTCTTAAGATATTGCAATATAAAAGCTGGATAATGTTTGTTGTGCATCTTCAACACCATCTGCATATCGCTGTTGTCAGAACACAACCTTGATCTCCATTTTACAGTTTTTGACATTATTTGAAAATGCCTATTTCCCTATTGTGTAAATCTCATGATGAATGGACCAAAAGAAATGGTCCAAAATTGCATGGAAGAAAGTCTGGTTCCACTGATTTACATTAAAAGTAAATTAAGGTTTTTCCTTCTCCTGTAAAGTTACCATTTTTGAGGTTTTTTGGAGGTACCGTATAAGGTTTTGTTCCAACCACAACAATATGTAGAGCTTTGCGTCTTCTCTGGCCGCTTCTGCTTCAGTGCCTCAGACTGGAAACCTAGGACTGAGGGATTACAGTCACAGTTGATTATCAGCATATTAAGACCATGCCCAGAGTGTTCTCAAAAAGGTCTGATCAGTGGTTTTTAAGCCATGTTTTATTATTTCTCTATCATGTTTTTCCATTCAAACTTGCTGAATGATTGTTAAAATAATTTTAGTATCATACAAACACTTTTAACATTTCACACTGTTTCCCATAGGACTTTAAATATTATAGTTTTAATGAGGGAGTCCTCTACTAAACTCACTAATGCTTTCTGGCTACCCACTGCAATGATGTCATATGTTGAGAACAATAGTGAGTGTGGTAAGAGAGGCCAAAGTCAGCAGGAAGCACTACGTGACGCTGATGGATGGGAGAGGGTGAGGTGGGTTGGGGGGTGGGGGATACAGGAAATCTGGTAAGGCCCAGCAAGGAGAGTCCTTGATATCCCCCTATCAAAGGCTCTGCCAGCAAGAGCACATGACCTGAAGCTATTGCATTTTCCTGTGATGCAGTCTTCCTCCCAGCGTTCTCAGATTGGAAGCAGGATTCCCATTGCAGAGCTGGGAAAGGAATGAGGACATGTTGACTCCATTAAGCAAAAACCATCCCCAGCCACTCACCCACTCATACAGTTGTTTTTTTCTCTCTCAAGTAGGAAACATGAGACTTCCTAGGGAGTTTACAGTAAGATGGATACTGACTCATTGTCTGGATGCGATAGAATAAAATACAATGGACACAAACAATACTTCCAGGGATATGTGACTGAGGATGAGCCATCTGATTGCCAGCAAAGATAGAGATTCATCCGGCAAACAAGCATTTGTCCACTACCGAACAAGCACTTGTCTGCCAGACTCCGGTCTTCATGGAAATTTGTAGAGGAAGTGGGCTTCCTTGGCTAATGTGTGAAAGTGACCCCAAGACCTCACAAAAGAGGCTACCATGTGCCAGTGGCTCTGTATAATTGCTCAGTGAGAAGCATCCAAACTGACACAGAGTCACTTTTGTCTCCAACTGGCTAAGCCACTACTTCCACACCCACAAACATATGGGGATGTGTTTGGAGCGCAGAGTTTAGTGCATAGTAGAACATGGTATGTGGCTCTTTTGGCCCTAATAAACGGTTAAATAGCCTTGTCCAGGGCAGGGCTGCACTTCAAATGTGGAAGTGCATTTGTGTTTTGTTTCTTGTGCTTGTCTGTCACGTTCAATATGCCTGCTGTGAAAATGTATTAAACAGAATAAAAGATACATCTTTCTAATCGATATGTTGCCTCAGCAGGTGTGAAAACAGGATGGATGTAAAACGGAAAGAGATGGACCTTTTGAGTAACACCATTGCTGCTTATGCTCATATAAAAGGTTAGTACTTTTAAAGCTACTGACTCTTTAGAAATTAAGGATTTTTAATAGGTCATGTATTTTCAATCATATTTCTCAGTTGTATTCAATCACTGGTAAGAATACGCATACATTTCTGAAAGCCTGTTGCCTGTAGCCTGTTCTCATGTAGTCTTTGCAAGAAAGGTTCCAAACAGTACCAAAAAAGGTCTTTAGGTTATCTGAGTTGCATTCAATGGTTATTTGATTAACATGCTTTTACCAAAGGATCCTTGAAGAACCACTTTTTAAAAGGGTGACTTTTTGTGTTTTTTATTTTATTTTTTATTTTACAAAAAAGAGCATTACAAAGTCTCTACCAAGTTGCACTTTCTCTTTCTCTCTTGTATCTCCGTTCTTTGACACTTTTTAGTTACATCCATGTTCTGGCACTAACTACACTGGCTGCTCTATCTGCGCTAACTGCACTGACTGTACTGGCTGAGCTGACTGTGCTAACTGCACTGACTGCATTGGCTGAGCTGACTGCACTAATTACTTTGGTTCCAATGGCTGCACTGACTACTGTGACTGCTGTGACTGCTGTGACTGCTCTGACTGCTGTGACTGCTGTGACTGCTCTGACTGCTGTGACTGCTCTGACTGCTGTGACTGCTGTGACTGCTCTGACTGCTGTGACTGCTGTGACTGCTGTGACTGCTGTGACTGCTGTGACTGCTGTGACTGCTCTGACTGCTGTGACTGCTGTGACTGCTCTGACTGCTGTGACTGCTCTGACTGGTGTGACTGCTGTGACTGCTCTGACTGCTGTGACTGCTGTGACTGCTCTGACTCCTGTAACTGCTCTGACTGCTGTGACTGCTGCTGCTCGTACTGCTGTGACTGCTCTGACTCCTGTAACTGCTCTGACTGCTGTGACTGCTGTGACTCCTGTGACTGCTCTGACTGCTGTGACTCCTGTAACTGCTCTGACTGCTGTGACTGCTCTGACTGCTGTGACTCCTGTGACTGCTGTGACTGCTCTGACTGCTGTGACTGCTCTGACTGCTGTGACTCCTGTGACTGCTGTGACTGCTCTGACTGCTGTGACTGCTGTGACTGCGGTGACTGCTGTGACTACTGTGACTGCTGTGACTGCAGTGACTGCTTTGACTACACTGGTTGTTCTGACTTCATTGACTGCACTGAATGTGCAGACGGCATTGACCACTTTGACAACACTGACTACACTGGCTATGCTGGCTGTACTGACTGCACTGACAAGACTGGCATTAAGAAGCTATCAAAACTGACCTTCTTCATTTTAAATGAAACTTGTTACAAAAATGTAGTAGGTCTAAATTTTTAGCCCACATAAAATTGATTAAAATTTGAATTGGTTATTGATGTGAAAGACATCAAAATAAGTTAAAGTCTTTGTGCATGGAGCTAGCAATTCTGCTTTATTTCTGCACTACTGTAATGTTTTGTTGAAAATACTGTACTATGTGTAAGTCACCCTTCATTTATTTAATTTCCAGTCAAAATGGAAAACAAAAAAGTTATTAAAAAGCAGAAAACATATAATGTCATTTCTCTCAGTATTTAGTGTGTTCTTCTATTCAGCTTCTATTTTTTGCTGGACACTTGCTTTCAGTTTGTCAAAGAAATCGCAGGGATATTTTTCACACCTCCATTTTGCACTTAATGGCCATTTTGACTGGAAATATATGTAAAGTCCTGCAGTTGTTTCAAATATCGTTTTAGCATATTTAGTGTGTATCGAGTTTTGAAAAAAAACAAAAACTCTTCAAAGTTTGCTTTTTTGTCTTGTTTTATCTGCTGATTCAGAGATGCTGCAAGCTCAGCTGTATCTCTATGGTTTTACATTTCAGCTAACCCAGAGAGCTTTGGCCTCTATTTTGTCATTGGTGTGTGCTTTGGTCTGGTGCTCACATTATGCCTGCTGGTCATCCGAATCTCATGCAAGCCTAGGACCAAGACTGCACCCTCCACTCCAGAGAAAAAACAACTGAAGGACTTCAGTGAGGATGAGGAAGATGAAGACAGTGAAGAGGAAGAAGAGGATGAGGAAGATGCTGGGGATGTGGAGGGTCCTATCCCTCCCAGCACCACAGAAATCACCATGAGTAATCACCACAGCACGTCGGACGGGAATGTAAATGTGTTCACTTCAGCGGAGGAACTTGAACGAGCACAGAGGCTGGAGGAGAGGGAGAGGATCATCAGGGAGATCTGGAGAAATGGACAACCAGACATACTGGGCACGGGGACTGGCACCATAGGAAGGGTGCATTACTATTAGCTCTCAGTATTATTGGATGTGGTCTAAAGCCATACCTAGTGGCTTAGCACAAGACTTTGAAGGACAATGTAAAAAAAAAACAGAAGGTGCACTCTTAACGTCAAGCAACCTCTTTGTAAGGCGCACTTTTTGTTCTTTAAACTTGGACCAATGTAACTCCAGTGCTTTAGTTCACAAGTACAACTGTAGCATGCATACTGCACAGGAGCATGATTTGGTGCTATATGTTACATTGAGAACTGCACAGATGTTGAGGGATGGTAGTGGAAATCGCTGTTTTTGTTGCCATAATGAAAAGCACAGAGTCACACTCCCCCTCAGGTTCATTCAGGCTAGTCTCACAGGGCCAGACGTGATCTAGTAATAAGAACTTCTGTGGACAACCATGAGAATTAGATTGGGAACAAACTAAGTGTGAAATTTTCTTAACCAATCTAACTGAAGGCCAAGCTTAACGTAGGGGGTGATGATGCACTTATCAACACTGTCAGATGGAAAGCAAGCCTGTCACTAGCACATGGATGTAATGTTAGCATGGGGTGAAAAGTCTCCCCATAAACTTGTATGTGGATGTGTGTTGCGTATGCGGAGAACACGTTACATGAGGTCAAAATAAGCGTAACCTCTTGCAAGGGAAAACCAGTTCAATGAAAACAGACTATACCTTAGCTTTAGACAATATTACTGGTGTAGTTGTGGCAGCCTGGAGGTTAGGGAACAAGCCTTGTGACCGGAAGGTCGACGGTTTAATCCCCAGAGCCGACAGTGCGTGACTGAGGTGGCCTTGAGCAAGGCACCTAACCCCCATCTGCTCCCCGAGTGCCATGGATAGGGCTGCCCACTGCTCCGTGTGCTCATTGCCCCTAGTGTGTATGTTCAGTAGTCAGCATGTGTAGTTTCACTGCATGGATGGGTTAGAATGCGGAGCTGAAATTTCCCTGTTGTGGGACTAATAAGGGTCACTTTATCTAATTAATCTAGTACTAAAAGTTTGGCCCTGCAGTTCAGTTGACGAAACTAAATTGAGACATGTTTCTCAAACATTAACTTTGAAGAATGAATGTTAGCTGATGACAGCATTTCCCTGGCTAGCTTGTTTTGCTTGTGCAATGGATCATAATCTAGATGAGGAGAAAAAAATGGACTAGAGGGCAGGTTTTAGGGGGGCTGTACCCTTGTTTGCAGTGGATTTCACCACAACCCAGCAACATGCACGCTTGTTTCGAGATCATGTCTGGCCCTGTAGACTACATTCAGGCTTGAGGATTGAGGCTTGACTGTATTGTACAAAGATGTTGTTTGTAATTTCTAGATGATTCCAAGACTGTGCTCAGTCATTTGCACTTTTCCACTATTCCATCTAAATCCTGATTTTTTTTTAATGTTTAAATTGTATCTTTAAATTTTTTCTTTGCGTGTAGGTGCTATATAACATATGAAGAAGTATATGAATCATTTCTTGTATATTTCATCTACTTCACACCACCAAGGCACTAACATTTTTTGTTGTTCACTTCATTTGATGTGATAATTCAGAATGTTTAAGTAAACGTTTTACGTAGGCCAAAATCAAGCACTTCTTTTTCATTAGAAATGGACCAATGAACACTCTTAACACTCTTAGAAGTTGTACTAATGAGAGTGTTAAGAACACTCTTAATAGTACAGTGCAGTAAAAAAAGCCTAAAGACTTTCTGAACTCTCCCAAAACAAGCAGGAACTGAAAATGGCTGCCTTACAGGCCTGACAGAGTATCACCATGGAAGGTATGGAGAGTCTGGAGATGTCTGTTGGTCTATGAATTTTCAACAAATTATAAATTATGACGATTTTATTTTTAATAAGGTTAATTTGTCCAAAGGGCTATAGAAGGGCTATGATTCCGACAAGGTTCATCTGACATAGATGTGAATACCAAGTTGCAGCTCACATTAGACATTATTTAATGTCAAATATCACTGTAGTCGGCAGCAGCAATATGTTGCCGTACAGAACCAAACCAACAAAAACTGCCACTGTCCAATTACTTACAGATAATTTTGTGTGATTCTGCTCCTTTTCCTCCACTGAGGAACAATTCATTAGTAAGAACAGGGATGAAAATGACCATTTTCACATATGTTTAAACTTCTTCTTATAAGACTGTCTCTTGCTGGAGTGCTACTGTATCTTGTTGCTCTGTTGGAATAATCCTTTTCATATTTTCAGTATGACTGTCTTTTAATTTGACTGCAAAGTAAAACATTTGTTTGGTTTTCAGGTCTTTGTTGCTTGCTTTCTAATTTGACTATTAGACCACTTGGCTTCATGGTATATACAAACTTATTTAGTTTATTTAGTCACTGTACTATTGTAAGACTGTCATGCAGATAAGCCGGGTGATTGAAATATGCTAATGACTCTACATTTTTTGGCAGGAGACTTTGGACACATTTACAATTGCAATTAATGACTCTGTCAGCTTTTACTTTTATGACTGGGTACTTTGTCTTTTGTTAAACAGTTGCAGTCTTTGTTGAAAAATGATTTTGGTGAAGTTGTGAAAATAAATTTCAGAGTGATTTGCAGAGCTCTGGGGGAAAACGTCTGTGTCCGCTGGAAAAAATGTGACCTTTTTAAAGCAAATAGAGGCATCATTAGCATTGATTGTATGTGTAGTGCAATTAGAAGGCCATGTGTATTTGTTTAATTCCTGAGAGTTGGAAGGAATTTCTGTTGTTGTTAAAAATAACCCTATTGCTTAGTCACAGGCTGGTGTGTTTTAATGAGCACATGTTCTCCAGATGAGGTCCTTGGGCTGAAATTCAGTGCAGGCAAAACATATCACAACCCATCACACTGGATCAGTTGAAGGCTCCTTCCACTTACTGCCCAATTCTACAGATGATTTTCTTGTATTTCTTTCAACCACAGCTGACCAGATATCATTTGAGTTTGTTATGAAGTGTAAAGTTAGACTTTTTTCTGACTGTCCCTCCAGAAAAGAGGCCAGAGGACTCTTCATATTGCCCCAGGAATAAAATTTAGTATGATTTTCATAATAAAGACACAAAGCTGGGCAAAATTATGCAACATGTTTAGGCAACATGCGAGAATCATGAGATGAGAACCAACTAAATACTGAATGCCATTGCTTTGTTGATATGGTCATTTTTCTTAATGTTTCTATAATAACAACAGTAATAATAATAATAATAATAATAATAATAATAACAATAATGACAACAACAATAATCATAATAATATATAGCTCTGTTTATCATTCTGAATACATCCAACATTTTGTGATTTGTTTTGCATCTTCATACTGATTAGTTGAAACGTGATGTAAACAATAAAGTTGCATCATAACAATAATTTTATACATGTATCTTCAACATGTTTTTATATTATTGGAAACTGTGATTCAAAACATTGGACAGAAGTGTATGATTGTTGTTCAGTATGACAGAGGAATTTCCATTATGAAATGAAACCTGAGAATCCATGGAACTATAAACTTCATTGTAACTATTTCCTTCACTCAGTAAAGCACACAAGCAAATGACTGGTAAGTGTCACCCCCTTGATGTGAACATGGAGCATTGCAATGTCTTTCAACTCAAGTACAAGACCTTTACTGCATAGCTTAGCATATATATATATATATATATATATATATATATATATATACAGTGGGGTGCGAAAGTTTGGGCAGCCTTGTTAATTTTCCTGATTTACCTTTATAAATCATTGATTGTTTGGATAAAAAAATTCCGTGAAATATATCATATAGGGGACAAACACAGTGATACTTGAGAAGTGAAATGAAGTTTATATGATTTACAGAAAGTGTGCAATAATTGGTTAAACAAAAGCAGGCAGGTGCATAAATTTGGGCACTGTTGTCATTTTATTGATTTCAAAACCTTTAGAACTAATTATTGGAACTCAAATTTGGTTTGGTAAGTTCAGTGACCCTTGACCTCCATACACAGGTGACTCCAATTATGAGAAAGGGTATTTAAGGGGGGCAATTGTAAGTTTTTCTCCTCTTTGCATCTTCTCTGAAGAGTCGCAGCATGGGAGTCTCAAAACAACTTTCAAATGACCTGAAAACAAAGATTGTTCACCGTCATGGTTTAGGGGAAGGATACAGAAAGCTATCTCAGAGATTTCAGCTTTCAGTCTCCACTGTCAGAAACATTGTGAGAAAATGGAAGACCACAGGCACAGTTCAAGTCAAGGCTCGAAGTGGCAGACCAAGAAAAATCTCGAATAAACAGAAGCGAAGGATGTTGAGAACAGTCAGAGTCAACCCACAGACCAGCACCAAAGACCTACAACATGATCTTGCTGCTGATGGAGTCACTGTGCATCGTTCAACTATTTGGCGCACTTTACACAAGGAGATGCTGTATGGGAGAGTGATGCAGAGGAAGCCTTTTCTCCGCCCACATCACAAACAGAGCTGCCTGAGGTATGCTAAAGCACACTTGGACAAGCCAGCTTCATTTTGGAATAAGGTGCTGTGGACTGATGAAACTAAAATAGAGTTATTTGGGCATAATAAGGGTCGTTATGCATAGAGGAAAAAGAACACAGCACTCCAAGAAAAACACCTGCTACCTACAGTAAAATTTGGTGGTGGTTCCATCATGCTGTGGGGCTGTGTGGCCAGTACAGGGACTGGGAATCTTGTTAAAGTTGAGGGACGCATGGATTCCAGTCAATATCAGCAGATTCTGGAGATCAATGTCCAGGAATCAGTGACAAAGCTGAAGCTGGATCTTCCAACAAGACAACGACCCTAAACACTGCTCAAAATCTACTAAGGTATTCATGCAGAGGAACAAGTACAACATTCTGGAATGGCCATCTCAGTCCCCAGACCTGAATATTATTGAAAATCTGTGGTGTCACTTAAAGAGAGCTGTCCATGCTTGGAAACCATCAAACCTGAATGAACTAGAGATGTTTTGTAAAGAAGAATGGTCTAAAATACCTTCAGCCACAATCCAGACTCTCATTAGAAGCTATAGGAAGCGTTTAGAGGCTGTTATTTCTGCAAAAGGAGGATCTACTAAATATTGAGTTAAGGTTTTTTTTTTGGTGCCCAAATTTATGCACCTGCCTAATTTTGTTTAGACAATTATTGCACACTTTCTGTAATTCATATAAACTTCGTTTCACTTCTCAAGTATCACTGTGTTTGTCCCCTATATGATATATTTAACGGAAATTTTTTATCCAAACAATCAATGATTTATAAAGGTAAATCAGGAAAATTAACAAGGCTGCCCATACTTTCGCACCCCACTGTATATATATATATATATATATATATATATATATATATATAGGTATATATGGATGAATTGCTAGCAGTATATCGTAACCCATTAAATGGCCAGGTCCCAGTGACAGGCCCAAAGTTTTATTACTATAACCTAAGAATAGCTAAACCAGTTTGCCTTGCCAAGTCCCTGTAGTTACTGATTAATAAGCCTTAGTGTGTAATAAGACTGGGATTTGTGTGGTTAAGTTCATTGTGTTGTGAACTTTAAGACTGTAATTTTCTTTTCGGTGAGGTATTCTTTCAAAAAGTGGCTGATGTGTTTCAGATCATTATCATTTGCGCAGTGTTTTAGCAGACTTCTTTAGGTCTGCATTCAAAATGCCTTTTGCAGTACAGGACAGTTTAAATTGATGTTTGAAAAGTCATATACATTTATTACCAACCACTATAAAATCTTTTTAAATGTGCCAATAGACCACATAAATTACATTGTATTGATGAATTTTCTACCGTTATGTTTAATGATTAGCAGACTCCCTCAGTAGCTATGATTTTAAGTAACCTTGTCTAAAATGAGTGTTTCTAGGAGTAGAAATGTCAATTGGTGAGCTGTTACTCCTTGACTCACCACAGAAACATTCCAGTAGCAGGGGTGACATCTAATGTGTGCCACAGCCGTGGAGGGATAAAACAAAATATTTTTTTTGCCTAGATCATATAAAATGTGCACAAAACTGATATTTTCTGATGTATTACTAATATTTATCTAATATCTCTATACCTACTAACACAATAATTAATATTTGTTAAATTCTTCCAATTTCATTGCAAATGGATTTTGCATGACCAAGACAGTAGAAAATAGTGGATTACAGTATGATGGTAGAAAACACAGCACATGGTGCTGAGTAACAATAGGTGGTTCTTGGTTGAGAAGAAAGGTTAGTAACATTCTGGAAAGGCTCTCTGGAAGCGAGCAAGGTGTAATCTGTGTTATCTAACTCATTAGTGAATGCCACATATTATCACAAAATAAATTACATATATGTTGACTTTTATTTTTCTACACCATTTGAGCACAGCAGCTGTCCTTTACATTGTGTGAAAATGTATTAGAAATAGAAATGCTCCAAAATCACTTGAAATAAAACCTCTTTATATTTTATTTTATTAGTTTTGACCATTGCTGCCTTATCCTGTAAATATACCATTTTGGAGATACTTGTTTTTTTTGGGACATTTTTCAAGACATTAATAAATGTGAGTTAACCATGAAGATTATAAAAAAACTTGATATCATTTTTAAACATGCATAATCATTTCTCAAAGCAATATTAATAGTTTCTACTTTCACTAGTCATGAAACACATAAAACTAAATTCTTTTTGCGAACTAAATAAATACATATGTAGAATTTAGACAGTATTTTTTTTTATAATGACAAATAAAATGAAAAATCATTTCAAAGTACTTTTCAAGAAAACCTAACTAAAGTCCCAAAAATTTAAAGTTATAAGGTTCTTTTTAAAGGGCACAAGTGACACTGAACTATGACAGTTCAATTCAGTGAGGTAGTCAGGCCTTCTATCACTCATTGACTTTAAGTAAGACCAGCAGTATTTAGCTTCCACTAACTGCTTGATTAGAAGCCAATGATGATATGCCACAATGGTGGTGATAAGAGAATAATAAATGGATGGTGATTTTTTCTTCTCTCTGTTGAGAGCCCTAGCAGAACGACCTTGCAGTCGTTTACTTAGTGTGCTCGGCAGCAGGACGCACAGGAGTGTTTTACTGTAATCTAAAGATTAATCTAAAGATCAGACACAAGCATGAATAAGGTCTACAGCATCTGTGAAACTTAGGAAAGCTAAGAGAACAATTTGACTGGCAGAGTGTATCAGTATAGTCTCACTTTCACCACGTGGAACAGAAAATAGTCATAGATCATCTTCAACATCAAGTTGTGTTTTAACATATGTAGTGCCACCAGAGCCAAGTTTAGATCAGAGTGACTTCAAAAATGTAACGTTTTGTTGACTCCAAAGGTCCAGTTTGGAGGAAAAATAACATCTATGAGAAAATGATGGAAGATAAACCATTTATTCACAATGATAATTAAAGTACACCACACACAGATACTTCTAGATCACATTAACTTCTCATAACACCAGAACCATTTTAGAACTCCCCTTTCATTCCATTACACGCGATCCCAAAAACAGGACTGCAAAGACATGAGGGCGTGAGAGTCTGCAATGAATGGGAGTGACTGCAGTTGAATGGCAAAACAATGTTAATTTATTTCTAGTTATTCACACAGGAGCTTTCTTTAATTTTGGAAAGCAAAAAAAAATTGTTTACAACAAATAGGTTTTAGCCTATAGAACGTGAGCATTACTGCTACTGAGCGTACAGAGTAAAGCAGTTCACACTCCCGTGACATCATCAACATAAATAAGGCTTGTAACAAGTTAAAAGGTGTTAAAAATATAATGTCAGTGTTTAAATATTTTTAAATATTTTGTGATTAGATAAGGAGGGCATTTATGACTTAAAAATGACTAACCTTTCACAAATTACAGTTCATAAAAGCTCCATAGGCCCCCATTCATTTTGGATTATCTCATGAGTGCCCTCTAGTGTCAAACACATTCTTTGGCAATATACCTGATCTTAACCATAGCTCATCACAACCACCTTAAATCCACACACACACAACAAGGCTTAATATAATTGTTAAAATTAATGTGAAATTCCCACCTAGTGTCACAGTACAACTCTGGAGATCAAACTGCGATTCCGTGAAAGCATATCCACCTTAATTCTTAAGCGATAGACTGTTCTAACAGTCAGAAGAGCAGAGAAGCAGGTAAAGGAACATAGTAACAAAGGTAACACTGGTTCACTTGCCCTTCAGTAGCCTATAAAGAGTGACTTTCATGGAGAAAAGTCAAAACAGTCAAGTGCCTTTTCCATAAGCACTGCCCCTTAGTCCAACACACTAAACAGCTATGAGTTCTATTTTAAACAGGAAGAATAACCAGATGGTGATGCATCTACTGCCATGGAAAGCAAACAATGGAAGAAGATTTCAAGAAAAGTGAATGCATATGATAGACAAGTATCCATATATCTGATATATAAGGATAACTCAGCCATCACACTTGATTTTTCAGGGTTTTATCAGATGAAAATGCAGCATTATATATAGTGAAAGACCCCAGAAAAAAAAAAATTACCACACAAAACAAAATCTGAATGAAAAAAAGAGTAGAGTGAAGTAATTTAAGAAAAAAGAATAACCATTAGCCATTCCAAAATTCTATGAAAGGTAGATTTTTGCATCTTTCTGCAAACGAGTGCTCTCTCTTCTCAATGCAATTTCGAGTAAAACAAAAGGCCTGTGGTCCTTATTACTGAGGACGGGGTCACTGAGTGTGGGATCAGACAGCGGGTTCCAGATTCTGTGTGTGTTAGAGTGTCTGTGTCAGTCTCTGTTGTCTCGTCTCACACTCTGTGTGCGCTGTGTCCTCACCGTATCTCATGCTGTTTCAGTATCCCGATGGGAGCAGTAACACATAGATAAACAACATTCTTAAAGAGACAGAGTCCAAATGATCATCAAGTCCTCCAGGGTTACAGGGTTACTTCTGCTTCTTCAGCGTTTGGACCTCATCCTGCAACGATTGATTGTTTTGGGAGCTGGTCAAACATTGTGATTGTACTTAAAAATTAAAGTTTTAGCTGAATAGTTAAACTACAGTACTAAAGTACTGTAAGTACTCAAAGCAGCTGTAAATTTTGACTCAAATGTAAAGGTGCTGGGAGCAAGATTTTAAGAATCATTACAGTGCTACGCTCTTTGCATCAGCCTTTTTTTGTAAATGCTAAATCACCTAATGCGTGTTAAAATATATATATATATATATATATATATATATATATATATTTTAAGTTATCTAAAAATGTTTTTTAATTAACTAAAGTTTAATAATATTTAATAATTAATATTCAATACACTCTAAATACAGCCATGTCAGGAATGCAACCTGAAAACCTTATGAAATGCAGGGCTGCCACAAACACTGACAGAACACTGTCATCAGAACTGAAAGAATTCTAACTTGTAATATTTAATGTGTTCCCACTCACCTGTAGTTTCATTCGTTTGCTCTTTTCCTCGCTTAGCTCGTCTTTAAGCTCTTTCATGTCTGCTCTATTTTGGGAATAACATTGCATATTAAAGCATATGATGCTATAATGATTGTTGAATGTGATTGAAATGCTGTAATGAGATATTGGAATCACTGAGTCAGCTTCTGCATCCGGCAGTGATACTCACTCGTGTCGATTTTTGAGCAGTTCCAGAGCCATGCGTAGTTCTCTCAGTTCAGCCAGTACTTTATCCAGAGTTGGTTTCTCCTCCTGGGGCTTGACCTCTGCTGGTTTGGCCTCAGTCTGGGGTTTGGACTGAACAGGATGCTGAGGTAAAGAAGATGTGATGAAAGCCTGCTCTGCTTTATTGGTTGATGGTAAATGATTTTCTGCGTCCTGTAAGACATAATTTTGCTAATGTATATCGTTTGTTTTCCACCTCCTATAAAGTTCCCATTTTGAAGATACAGGGTTTTCTTATGACAACAATGATATATTGTTATAATTATATTATATGAGCATGTAATATTACTTATTACATATAATACAACTTATTACAAAATCTTTAAATTTTTCATTGCCTATTTGAGTTGCATATTATTAATAATATTTCCCATGTACTGATGTTACTAAATTAATTATTCAATATTCACATTAGATGATGCATACAAATATGTAACATCATGGTGATCTAATGATGCAGAGAATGCTCTTTGCTGACTACCACATTATCTTTCTAAAATGTCTTTCTCAAATATAGCCATTCTGCTTCTTATCAGTAAATGGCGTGTGGTGGGTGAACATTTGGTTTTCAAACCTTCGGGGGAACTGCAGATGCCTCATTCTGGTTGGTGTCACTGGTAGCCTTTAAAGATACACAGGTCATTAGTCACACCTCCACAAAACTGCTATTAGTTGGTTATCAAAATATCAAATTATGAAATGAAGTTAATTTGCTGATGGTATATATCTGTTGGTAGAAATTGAGGTGTATATTAGCTTAGAATTAAGCTAAAACCCAGTCACATCCTTTAAACTTTCATATTCAAAATAATTTTTTATACATTTGAGGCTGCACTGAGGCCTGTAGGTGGTCTCCTCTGTGGGGGTTTGGCCCTGCTGGCTGTGGGATGGTTGAGTTTGTCTGAAGATACATTCACTCCATCAAACTGGTCAGCGTCCTTGGCTTTACTCTCTGTGTGTGAGGCTTGAGGTTGATCATCACTGCCCCTAAAAAAAGAAATTAAATCCTTGTGTGAAAACGTGTGAAACTGGAAGCTGCCTGCATGTGTGACGATAACAAAGTTTCTTATATGTTGGTAATGTTGTTGGTGTACACAAACAGGTCAAACAGGACACACCTGAACTTTCCCTAACGTCAATGTACACTATAAGAAGTTTTCTTTAATGCCAGGGTCACCTGAATTGTTTGGTTTCTGGTTGTGCTGTTCTTCCTTTTGTGCTGACTTCGGTTTGCGTCAATCTGCTGAACCCTTAATCCATCCTGATTAATTCTATTCAAACCCAGAAAGCCTCAAAATAATAGCAGTAATCCTCTGAATGATGCTATTAATTAACAATTTGTTCATCCATCAATTTTACATTTTAGCCAATATTCAAATAACATAACTCAGTGAAAAAACAGAGAACTGTTCTGTAAGTTTGTCAATGTTTGGTGTGGCAACATTTTTTATGGCATAATCATGCGGTGTAAGAGGTGTTTCTGTTCTGAGAAATGTTCTGTATGCACGCTTACAGAAGAGGAAACAGGCAGCTTAAGCTTGCTTAGCTCCATGGTGACTCATGTAGTTTCAGTTTAGTTCCTTTTAATTCTTCTGAAGGCTGAGCATTTCATATCCTATTCCATGTCCTACTCACACAGCTCTCACCTTGTACTTTTAGTGCAATGCAAAATTGGGATGCTAAGAAGACAGTTCAGATAAAAGAATTTTCTGTGGACTAAACAGTAAAATTAATCTGGTAGGTTTTTTTGCTTATGCCAAGGAGAAGTTCATCAGCAACCTATATTTAATTGGTATTCAGTTCTCTTTTTATACTATAAGCATACCAGAGGTGATAAAATAAGTGGCGTTTCAGATATCTGCAGACTGTTCACACTGTACAAAATAAAAAAGTGGAAATACACATTGCTCACACGGTACACAGTAACAGAGGAACTGAATTTTAAATGAACATATGCTCACTTTTTTACCATCTAACATTAACTTAAACTGTATCTCCATTTTTCTGGTTTTTTTTTTACATAATTTGAGCACAGCAGTTACACTTTACTTTGTGTGAACATTTCATGATCAATGGACCAATAAAAATGCTCCAAAATTTCTTCAAATAAAATTTCAATAAAACTTTACATTAATCTACATTAAAAGTTGAGACGGGGCAACAACGTAACCAAAGACTGATAATGCTCGGAAAAAACAAGTGGTGGAACAGGTCAGCAGGTCAGTAACATGACATGACTGAGCATAAAAAGAGCATGCCAAAGAGGATGAGTCTTTCAGAAGTAAAGATGGGGAGGTGTTCACCACTCTGTGAAAGACTGCCAGGGCAAACAGTGCAACAATTCAAGAATAACGTTTCTCAATGTAAAATAGCAACGAACTTGGGGATTTCACCATCTCCGGCTTGTTATCAGCGCAGAGTTCAAAAGCCAGCATCTGTGATGAGATGAGTGTGCATTAGTGCACATGGCATGGGTGACTTGCAAATCTGTGGAGGCACCAATAATGCTGAACGATATATATACAGGTTTTGGAGCAACATATGCTGCCATCCAAATGACGTCTTTTTCAGCAAGACAATGTCAAACCACATTCTGCACATATTACAACAGCATGGCTCTGGTTTAGGGTGCTAAACTGGCCTGCTGCAGTCCAGCCCTGTCACCCACTGAAAACATTTGCCGCAATATGAAACAAAAAGTACAACAAAGGAGTACAACAAAAACCCTGAACTGCTGAGCAGCTGAAATCCCATATGGATCAAGAACTGGAAAACATTTCACTTTCAAAACTACAGGAATTGGTAAACAATTGGTAAAAACTGCAGCGCAGTGGTAAACATGCCCCGTCCCAACTTCTTTGAAACGTGTTGCTGGCATCACATTTAAAATGGGCATATATTTTTCAAAAACAACTTTCTCAGTTTCAACATTTGATATGTTGTCTTTGTACTAGTTTAAATTAAATGTAGGGTTTAAACTATTTGCACATCATTGCATTCTGTTTTTATTTGCAGTTTACCCAGCATCCCAACATTTTTGGAAACAGGGTTGTGGACTGATCACTAAGAAAATACATGTGCACTCAACTTGTAGTTCTGCTCTGACTCCCTGATTCTTCTCATGATTGAACATGTTACATTCACATTACATGGTGTTATGTATACATTCACAACCTCCTCCTCAGATAATTATCTGTGATAAAGGATGCCTCTTCTGCATTTAGCTTCCAACAGGTCTGTCTAAATTGCTCTTTAAAGAATGTTTGATTCAAAAGATGACCTACTTTGGTGCAGGCTTGTGTGGTTTGTCCTTAATGGGAGGAGGAGCTGAAGTTTTGAACATGCCAGGCAATTTGATTTTACCAGGTGGATCGCATCTGAAATCTTTGGCATCTGGTTTTTCATCTGTAAATACAAACAAAAGATGTGATGGCTTTTATAATAAAGATGCAAATACCAGATCCTGCAGCATAATTTTGTTGTTTTTCTCCTTCAATTAAGTTGATAAACCAAAGCATTTGTACATACACTGATTTGTTTTACTAATTTTTGTACTTATTTGTGTGGTGTGATGACGTATTAATGGCTGTTTATGAAAACAAATGCAACCCTATCAAGACAACTGGCTTCAAAGATACTAAATAAACACAGCAGTTTTTATGCACATCACTCACACAACATTTACATGCACTTTCATAGAGCAGTTCTCTGAAAATTCCAGATTTTCCTTCATGCTGTAGTATTCTTACCTTTGGCCTCTACCTTTGAGCTTGTTTCAGCGCTGTTCTTGTCCATTCCAGAAGCTTCCTTTACTGTGAAACAGAAGGGTTTTTTGTTAGACAACATTAAACAGCATTGAGATCTAAACTGTTTGTATGAGCTCACAAAATAAGCAGTGTTTTACAGCATTTATATAATGACATAGGGTTAACACTGGAGGTCTGCAAAAGCATGGGAATGTCAGAGTCCCTGACAGAGGAAGCAGCCTACTGTTTCCTGTGGCTACTTAAACCTCTCACGAGTCCCTTAAAAGCATGGGAAATTGATGATTCTGTGAAAGTTCTTGGAGTGTTTTCATGATAACATGTGGAATAAAGCTCACTTAAACTGTACTCAATATTGTGGACACATTAAAAAATGACCTCTGGTGCTGCTCTCTGTGAATGTAAAACCAAAATAGGTAGACAAGCACAATTACACATGGAAACTTGTCATTTTGTAAGTCGTTATGTAGCTGTGAATATACAGAGCATATTGTGCAATACTGTGCAGATGTCTGATATTAAGTAATATGTAAAGCCATTTATTTGAGTGATCAGCATTTATTTGTTTGGAAAAAAAAACACCATCATAGAACAATAATAATACAAGAATACAAACAGAATAATACAAATAAGCAAACAAACAGTATATTATGATTTTTTTTAACTGTCAGTGTGTTTGCTTAGCCAGACCTCCCCAGACCTCTCCTCGAGGAAGCCCAGTATTTACAGTTACTATTACTAAAAATAACTTCTTTCAAAACCAAAAATCTTGTTACTTTTTACCATGTTTGTGTTTATTTGTATTTATCATACTGTTATACAGTTTTTACTGGTAAAAATACACTTACAGCCAAGATAAATGGTTTTAAACAATTGTCTTGGCTGGCTAAGACATTTGCACAGTACTGTATACAATATATTACAATATACGGCATAATGGTCTGTACTCAACTCAGCAAAGACTGAAAGTACACAGAAGTTATAATGGTTCTGTATTGGACACAAGCAACGTAAGATGCATTCACAGAAAGCATGTTGTTAGATATGGCCCATATTCAGAAAGTTCTTAAAGTAAGAGTGCTGTTTTAGGATTAGATTAGTTTTAATTGCCAAGATTTTAAGATCTTTGACAAGAATAGATTCAAGATCAGCTCTTCTAATCTGAAACACTTTGTGAATACAGGCCTAGACATGCTAGTAAACTTAAAATCAGAAAAAAAATCAGTCATCAGTGATCAGAAACTCAACTCAGCTCTCTCCCCAAATGTTCTTTCCCATTTGGTGTATGTGCATTGCAAATCTCAACCTTATAACATCTTAATGCTTATTATTCAATAAGAACAAATGATATGCAGTTCATCAGTTTCTCTTGTTTAATACTGCAACCAGTTTGCCACGCTCCTAAAGGACTACTGAACACACTGCTCTACAGATCTCAATAAATCTGTGTTCTCTACAAAGAACAGCTTTTTAAATGAAAACAGATAATACATATTAAATCAGCCTTTACATACCCCCTCTGAGGAATGAAAGCTTTGCGTCCAGCTTCTGCCGTTAGACATTCACTACAAAGATCAAAATACCTGAAGAGGCTAGATAAGTGCCCTTGCCTCTCTCTGCAGCTTGCTCACGTGGCATCAGCAGGCCTAGAACTTCCTGTGGAACTCACACACAGCTATGTGTTCTAGTCCTGCATGTCAGTTACTATGAAATGTATCAACTAAGAATTCACTTTATGTGAAAACAAAAGTTAAGGTGGACTCATGGAATTAATTTACATGCTACAGTAGCATTTAAACTGGCCTCCAGTAAGAACTGTGCACCCTTTGCACTTGAGACATTTTCAAGTATAGAGTAAAAAACAACCCCAGAAGCCACAGGTGTCTTAGCATTTTCGAGCTCATCTGTGTCAAAAAAACCCCACTTCCTGCTCCAGATGTGACAGCTGTCAATGAGAATTTCACATCCTTTTTTCAGCAGAAATACAGTGAGTGCAGCACAGGGTAAAAGTGTTATCAGACACTGCATACTGTGCTCTTTTATTAAAGAATTACCAAAGACTCATGCATTTTGATGGTTTTATGACTATAAAAAGCAAAAATATGCAAGTATGTACAAACAGACATCTAGGATTGAAGCCTCTAATTACAGATTTTTTTCAAAAGACTCAAAGATCAAGCCAAGTAGCTGTCAAAACTAAATGAAACAGTACCTTCAGCTCATCATGAGTACCTAACAGCTAAGAGAAAGCATATCAGATGAAGGATAACTGTTTGCTCCTGCACATAACCTGGATGAGGTCGAGCACTCAAATAAAACTTTTTCAGCTAACCGGCTCCTCAAATTAGCAACACAGCTTTTTGCAGAAGAGAAGAGTGAGTGATGGAGCAAACTTAGTTAATTTTTGTGTTTAGTGTACGACGTTACAAATAAATAGTGCAAAACATGCAAAAGTTTGAATATCTCCAGTCAAATGACGTTTTGTTGATTTACTCACTGAAAATAAGTGCATACCTTCTATATTTTGTGCAAATTTGGACATTTTGGAAAAAAATTAAACATATACTTTTGCACTGGCAACATTTTATGTTTTATTTTATTTTTCCAATATGTTCAATTCAGCAAACAAACAGAAATTGTGCATTAAAATGTGCAGACGTGTGTGTTAACTTATTTTCACTTAAAAAAATAAAAAAAATATGTAATTTGACCAGGTGTTCCCAAACGTTCACATACAACTGTATGTCAGACCGTCACGTGGTCAGGCTGTGTCAGATTGTGGTTATGTTCTGGTGATTCTTATGAGGCTTCTAATATGCATCTGTATGCTCTGAAAAACCTAAAAATCTATTTCGTATATATATATATATATATATATATAGTGACTGCAAAAAGTCTTTTGGGCATTTTAACCATTTAAGAAGGTTTTTTTGGGTACTACTTACAATGTTAAGCAAAATGAGGTTTGTTTCAGAGAAAAGCACTTTTAGCACAGCTGTTTCTCTGACAATGGTGTCGGAGAGCTTGTGTTAACTGATGAGATTATGAACTCAGAAGTGTGCAAATGGATTCTGGCAACGCTTTATTTAGAGTGGCCTTTGTAGATGATTAATAATCTCTTAACAGATTATCAGTAACAAATCAAAAACATATCATTGAAGTATCAGTAATGCAGCACTTGAATACATTGAAATAAATATCTTGAGGATGTACTGTTGATACGTTACTTACATTAAGTAGATGTATTGTTAATATGTACTTCCATTATGCAAAACCTAAACTTACCCACCCTTACCTAAAACCGAACCCTAACCCTGGCCCTAATCTTAACCCTAACCTTAACCTCAACCCAAATCCTAGTTAAGCACAATGAACTTACCCACGCAAATCCCAGTCTTATTACATGCTAAGGCTTGTTATTCAGTAACTACAGGGACTTAAATCCAAACTGGTTAAGCTTTTCTTAGGTTATAGAAGTGTTTCATAAAATTTTGGCCATGATAGAAGTTAAACCATTTTTAAGAATAACAATGTCCAAATACTTTTTAGGGCCACCCTTTGTCTAAAGTAGATGCGTATCTCACAATATTCTAAAATATGCCTTACTTGAAAACATTTAAAATGCCCTAATTTGTTACATTTTCACAATGAATGTCATACTTTTTAAAACCAAACCCAACATAGTGAGAATTTGCCATAGGTGAATTTGCAGCAGTTTCTAGGCATCCCAGCATGAATAATCCAGTACACTGCCAGCAAACACTTCTGTGTCAAAATAACCCTGTAATCACCCGCTCACTGACTTACAGTGCTAGCAGCATTGCTTTTCAGAAGTGTGATGATTATCTTACCTGATTGCTTCTGTGAGCCACGTCTCAGCGGTAGCTGGTTTTTGTCCCCAAGCTAACAGGAAAAAAAGAACAAAATGAATGAGAGACAACGTTGGGTTAAACATCATGCTCTTTCCATAGAGGGAACATCATGTTACTGACTTTAGCCTTTCTTTACTCAGAGACTAATGGAAATCTCTGATTCATTCTCTCTTAAACAAGCTTAAAATAACTCGCAGAGAGACTATAGTGAAGCTTATTTCCAACACAGCAAAGTGATAAAACCATCATTTACTGCCTCTGGGAAAATACATAAGTAAACTGGCTGTTTCTGGTCTAAAAAGTGTTTTGTAAAATCCTAGAGCAGTGTTAACTGAGGGGTCACTCCCATTCTCACGCAACAGGGCTAGTGTGAGAACATTTCTCCACCCTACTCACTTGAACAGCGTCCGCCGGGATCACCATGACGAAATTATCGGGGAAGAAGCCCCTCCGCCCATTCAGCTCTCCCTCCCACCATCCCTCATCTTCAGTGACCTTGAGCACAGAGGAAGAGAAAATAAAGCCAAGCCCTGCTATTAACACACACTCACTCTAACAAACACAGACGCAGAAATGACTCAGGAAATCACTCTCAGAATAAGGATGCAGTAAGAATTCACCCTCATAAGTATGTTCATTTGATGCCTTAGTGCTCTGTTATACAACACTTTCGTTTACATGGCTTTGTGTAGATCCAGGTAATATGTTGTCAATAATGGTATCAACAACATTACTGATATGATTTTAATGCACAATTACTGTTTATTTGCTGAATTTAACATACTGGGGGAAAAAAAACTCTGGTCTGCACAAACGTTATGGCACATTATATATGTATATATATTTTTCAATATGCTAAACTCAGCAAATAAACAGAAATGGTCTATTACAATTAGCAGAAAATGCCATATTTAAGTATGTCCCATATAGAAGATGGGTTAAATTATTGTCACTTAAAATAAACAATACAGGTAATTTGACTGTGGGAGCGCTCAAACTTTTGCACATCAGGATTGTAAAACATCATTTTAGCATAAAGTAGCAGTACTTAACAATTAAAAGAATGCAAGCTAAAATATGATCAAATTATGCAAAAATCATAATTGTAAATTTTAACAATACCACCCAGCTCACATGGCTTGTTGAAGTTTTGAAGGGTTCGGTACAAAACAAGTGTAAAGGGTGAAATACTGTTTTGCATTTATTCCATATCAAGTAGACAGATGGCCAATCAGACTATTGCTCCTTCCACTCAGATGTTGAAGAAAGCAAGAAAGTGAGCTTCATATGTTTTATGGAGAAAAGCACAGGTGAACATTTACAGTGTATCAGTTAAATGTCCTGCAGTTTCAGACCTTGCTGATGATGGTGACAATGTCTCCTTTCTTTAGGTCCAGCTCATCCTCAGCATAGGCTGCATAATCGAACATGACCTGACAGCATTCTTTCACTATCAGAGAACAGGAACAGGAATGTTTAGTGTGTTGAGTTGAACAGCGCTGTGGATATGTGGGTGTTACTTATTAGCAACAGAGAAAGAAGACATGAAATGATAGTGAAACATGTTTTTGGACCAGGAAGTGAAGCATCATGATTCATTCTTTGATTTCTATCTTATCAGTATGGCAGACTGAGCTCAGTGGATGAACCTTAAATTCTTACCACTCCGACTAGTAATGACAGGCTTACTGGAAGTATGTGACAGTTCAAGGTGCCACCCTTACGATATGCAGTGCTCTGAAGAATTCTCCTGAGCTGGTGTCTGATATACGTACTAATGGCTGTTAGTCATTATTATTTAAAACATGTCTGTGTTCAAAATAGACCTGCTCTGACATTTCAACAAAGACCGTCCATACTTCTATGATAAAGTCATCAGAACAGGCCAAACCACTTGTGAAATCCTAAACAGTAGCCGGTGTTCATTCTTTTGCTATTGGTTTAAAATGTCAAATACCTTGTAATGCATCTGACACACTCACCATTTGTTTTTCTGCGTATAGTTGTTCTCTGTTCTTGTATTCCCTGTAAACAGAGAGATACATTACACTTGATTCCATATCCCAAGCCATTTTCTATACAGTGGAATGATCTGCTCTAGCCTACCTCTTTAGTGAAGATGGCGTCAGAAAGTTTAGGCCGGCTTTTGCTTTCACTCAGCCTTCCATCTGCAAAACATGGAGAGAGATCGGCAACGTCTTGTGAGGAAAAAATTCATCATTAACGGGAGAAAGTACTATCATGAACAAAAATCATTTACGTCCAATATTACAAGTGACCAAACCTTTTGGAAAGGAAAAAATTTCTTTTACAAAGTTTGATGGAAAAGCTCCTATTTTGTTATTTTTCTTCCCCATCCACCATCCATCTTCAATCTGTGAGCACAAACAAAAGAAAAGCATTAAGTCAAGAAAACCATGACAAAACACACAAACAGACAGTGAGAGAGAGACTGAGATTCAGAGATAACAAACATGAGGAGGAAATAAGAACGCCAGCACATCATCACAGAAAAAACAGCCCGTGCAAAAAGCCGGTCTTCAAGTATAAATATTATGCAGCTGCACCAAGAAAACTCTCAGGCCATGCAATTTCTATACATGCTCATTAGGAGGATTTTGACTTCAGCTAAATGCAGCAAACTGGTAAACTAAGGCATGATGGATAATGTGCATTACAAAGAATGTCTTTGTGAGAAACATATTGCTCTCTACCTCTCTAAGAATCTCTATAGTATCTCCAACAACCAGCTCCAGCTCGTCCTCGTGCGCTGGCTTGTAGGCATAAGTGACTTCACATTTCCTACACTGTTCCTTCAACGACATCTTCGCTGGAGTGAAAAACAAGCAGAGAACACAAATAAAAACTTGCTAGTGAAAGTCTGAGTTAAACCAAACAGTTATGCAAAAAAGAAAAAAAAAATAGTCCTCCAGTCAAATGAAGCCAACGTCACACGTGCCTGCTTTAATATGTATTTATAGTACTGTTTCGACACTTATAATTAGCACTTGGCCCTTGAGATAGGAAGTGGTCTGTGTGGATGAAGAAGTCTTTCATTACTTGGTTCTGTTTATCGTGCTGTCCAAAGCACAGTGTTTTTCAGCAGCTGGAGGCTCAAAAGCCTCCCAGGTTTGTCAGTTTTTATTTTGTTTATTGCACATTTTGTTTGGAACATGTAAAGACGCACATACGTTGTCGCATGCTTCGTGGCTCTCTCTTGCTGTCTCCTGTCAAGTGAACAGGTACTTCCTGCATAGACGAAAAACAGAAGTTATCAAGGAGGAACCCATTACGAAGCGAACCGTGCTGATAAAAATCAGCCTTCTGACAACCCTGAAATGAAAATCTGCAAGAGTTCAAAAAGAATACTGCACCTTAACAAAGTTGGAGGGGAAAATACCCCTTTTCCCTCTGAGCTCTCCCTCCAGCCAGCCCTCTTCACTGGCTGCCTTCACATTCTTCACCACATCACCCGGCTGCATCGTTAACTCATCCGCCATCGTCCCCTCAAAGCCTATCAGCACCAGCACCTCTGAGGTGGACACACACAGAGGAATAAAGGGATTAGGCACCGGTAAAGTTTTGTACAGGTTACTGGCACTTAACTTTTGTACAGACACTTTACAGTTGCATGTTCTGATGACATAAGTTGCGAAAGATACTTTAAGATCTGAGAGTGATATGGACACTAATAGGAAAAGGAGATACACTGTGAAATGGATGCAACCCCACTAGCCAGTTGTCATGATGTACTACGTCATTTCATCTGAAAGTGTTATGATAATCTAATGTCAAAAAAAAAAATCTGCATAAAATCTGACAAAAGCAGCCTTTATGACAAACTAATACTTGTTGGAATAAACATTTATAAATGTGATATGTAGAATTATATTAATTATCATATAAAGCTTATGTAGGTGTCATGTAGCCCTGATGAATGCCTCCCTTATATAAAGTGTCACTGCCACATCCAATAGAGAACTGTTGCTGTCTCAGATGTAATAGTCTATTGCTATTTATTGTTAACTGATCTGTAAAGTATACACTGGTCCTGGTATTTAGCTGTGCACCAGTGTAATGAACACACTGGCATGTTATTACACATTTTGTCATTTTACATCAAAATGTTATTATCTCAGATGAGATGTGTTTCAACAGGCCAGAAGGTATGTGGTATGCAGGATATGACTCCAGGTAGTGTTTAACTCAGGAACTGACTGCACCAGCTGAGGTCTTACTGAGCTGTAGCTGTTACAGAGGGTGGTTCTATAGGCACAGTTTGTTTACAAACCAACAAATCAGCATTAGAAGAAGAGTAAGTGTCTTATCTGCTGCTGATCTTACTCATATCACAATACCAAGAGAAAATCTGAAAATCTAGACATTAGAATATTATTATCAGAGTCAGCTGGGGACAAGGAATTTTCATGCTACACAGAAGCAACACCATAGAACAACCACATTTGGTTCCATAAAGACCTTTTCAATGAACAAAAAAAACCTTTTTTGTAAATAAATTGTGTGAGTGCGAAGACCTTTTCTAAGTTTAAAGATCTCAACATAATCTAAAGATACTATACCAATTAAAGGATTTTCCTAGAACCATTAAACTCAAGAACTCATTAAAGTCAAGAACCATTGTACTAATCTACAAAACAATGGCAAAATCCAGGATCAAAAAATTCAGGAAGTACTAAAGAGAGCTAAGGAAATCCCAAGGAGTTCCTTAGTTGTCTTTAGTACTATACTGACTCACTGACTGTCACACTGTCCAACACCCCCTTTCCCTCTCAGGACTATAACTCAATATTCAATATTCTATTCAGAATTCACAGCACTGGTACATTATAAACTTGTGTTAGATTTCAAACAGAAACCACTGGAACCAGAAGCTGGCAGGCAGAAGCCAGAAGTAATTCCTGCTGGAAAGCTGTTAACACCGGCATCTAAAAAAACATACAGACACTTACCCATTGCTGCTGAAAGCTCTTCTCAGTCCTCCTCGCTTTCAAAGGCAGAAGTCTCTCTTGGGCGGACTTTCAGTGTTAAAAGTGTTGCCTGAATAAATGTTGCTCAAGACACAGAAACAGAAAAGCTTGGGCCCTCCTTCCTTTAGTCAAATATTAACACTAAGAAACTCTTCCCTGCTAGTCATGACAAGCTAAAGAACTTCAGATGTAGATGTATACGCGTGCGTGCATGAGACAGAGAGAAAACAGAGAGAGACAGAGAGAGAGAGAGAGAGAGAGAGAGAGAGAGAGAGAGAGAGAGAGAAACAGGTGAAACAGGTTTCTGTCCAGATAAGGGCATAAAGTGCAAATAGCAAAAACTAAAAAGAAACGTAAGAAGGGGGAAGCCTTAAGCGATAATTCAACCCATGTTTTTCATTTTGACACACTGCCATGTGAGAGAATGTGTATATCTGGCTTTTTCACCCTCAGGATAGGAGTTGCCTATTTATTGACTGCATGACGTCAAAAGTAGTTTACATTTATGCTGGAATAAAACTGAAAAGCTGAGTTATGAGTGAAGCAAGTAAGTCATTCAAGTCACAAGCTTTTAAAGCTTTAAAACTAGTTAAGTTACAATATTACTTTTTATTTCTGATACCAACATTAAAACCGCCGCTATCAGCTGATACCAAAGAGGTATTTTCTCTTCACAAATTTAGCTTTAAAATGAGCTTATTTTGACAAAAGCAGCAGTAGACTACTATGCTCAGTTTCTTGTTTTTTCCTGTTAATTTTAGGGTTATAGTTCTGCAGCATTTATTACAGGTTTTTCTACACTATGACTCTTATTGTGAAGGCGGGGCTAGCCTGCTGGCTGTGTAATGTGACGTTGTTAGCTTGGTGAGAAAATACACAGCTGATATCACATAACAATATGAGTGTGTACTATTACAGACTGGATTGGATCAGAATAATTTATAGCATGTTTTTCCTGTTAGTTTTGGAGTAATTGTTCTGCAGCATTTATTTACTGGGTTCTTCTGCAAAGACTCTTATTGTCAAGGCAAGGCTAGCCCACTGGCTGTGTGTTTATGTTTGTAGACAGGAAGAACTAGGTCAGTCGAGAGCTGAGCGCTGAGAGAGGCAGACATGAGCTTGGGCAACAGCAAACTGTTAGAGCAAAATTGAGCTTATGTATGGCATAGCTGTGGCCGACTACAGCTGTTTAGTAAATTGCTATGACTTGTGCAAAAGTGTCTTCTTTCATAATGTTGAATGCTACATATAATTTCAGAAGCAAAAGGTTCAGCATTCTGACGATTCGTCCACTAGCAACTACAGAGCTCTGGCAGAGGAAAGATGGAGCACTCTGTTTATGTGATGACTGAGGAAGACAGCGGCGGGTTTGCATAAGAGAACCACTGATGCTAGGAACGAGTCATTCCAGGAGAAGGAGAGCCGTAAGAGAACGATGGGACTGGGTGGGTGAAGAGCCGAGCTAGTGCTGGCTATCCATACATCCTGTAGCATGGGATCGCCAGCACTGGATGTGTGGTCGGCCAGGACATCTGGCTAAGGCTTGTTCACTGGGGTGAAGTCAGTATAAAAGAATGCCGGCCTAGCCAAAAAGAACAGTACAGGCAGCAAACAAACAGTGGCCATAGTGGGGCGAATGTTCATATCAGACTTCTGCCACTTTTCTATCCACCTTAAAGCAGTTCTGTGGACAGTCATAGAGGCCCTGCCAGAAGTGGTACCTGCTGGGTCCGAGCTAGAAGGCATGGCAGTTCATCGCCGCACTGTGACTAGTGAACTAACATCACTCATGGTGAGGTGATGACACTGACAGTTGGGGGCAAGAGTATGCACCACTTAGTCTGGATAGCTTATAAGTCCAAGATGTGCATACTAGGCCTAGGCTTTTTGAGAAGCAATGGGTGCCAAATGGACCTACAGTGCGCTACACTGAGTTTCAGAAGTAGGCATGCAGTTACAGCAAAGCCACCAGATGCCCAGTGAATGGTAAAACACACAGGATCTCTGGGGTGGAGTGTGCTGTCAGGTTTAGGGTAGCATGGCTTTTCATAGGTGCCGCACACAAGCAGAACCTTCGTCAGCGTCAGCAACACAGAGGATTTAGGAGAAAGTGGAGGGCGGCCGAGAGGAGTGCTGCTGCTGCTGTCCTGCCCCAAGTGGCAAAGAACTTGATGTTGTGAGCTGTGAGAAGTTCCACCTCTCCCAGGATGAGGACACAGAGCTGTTCATGCATTGCTGTGACCAGTGTTCACCACTTCGGCCTCTCTGCTCCGGTGGATCCATGGAGAGGACACCATAGATTTGGTGTTCAGCTACCCTCCAGCACCAGCCAGTACAGATAACTCCCCTGCCAATGGAGTTCCCCACCCCAGCACACCCCCAAAAGGAGGGGGTGGCCCCCAGTTTGGTTCAAAGACTTAGTGGTTCCTTGGGGGCGAGGACGTTTGTTTTGTGTGTTTGGGAAATGTTTTTTTCCTGTTAGTTTTAGGGTTATTGTTCTGTATTATTTATTATGAGTTTTTCTGCAAAGGCTCTTATTGTGAAGGTGGGGCTAGCCTGCTGGCTGTGTGTTTATGTGTGCAGACAGGAAGAACTGGGTCAGTTGAGAAAGGAATGCTGAGAAAGGAAGATGTAAGTATGGGCTAAGGTGAACTGTTAGATCAAAGTTAAGCTTAGGTATGGCATAGCTGTGGCCGACTACAGCTGTTTAACAAAGCACTACAACTTGTACAAAAGCTGTGTCTTCTTTCACAGTGGTGAACGCTACACATACCCCCCAATATCCGACCCAGTATTTTCTGCTGACACTGGCCCCATACCGATACCTGTTATCGGATCAGTGCCATCTTGATTTCATTCATTTCCTGTAACAGTAACATAACAAAAACAAAGCTGTTACAGGGCCACAGGAACTCTGTAAGCTGCATCAAAATAATCAAATCAATCTAATCTAACTGATTTATACACAAGTTATCATTTTGTCCAATCTAGTAAAATCTGATTAAGATCTAGTAATGATCTTGATTGCTCCCACTCTACCAAAGGAATGATCTAGTAATATTACTTGTGTTCATATTATATTTCAAACAGAATTCAGATTTCAAACAAATTTTCAGACAGTTACTGTAAAGAAACAAACAACATTTCATTTGTATTTCCAAGGGTTTTGTAGGATTCTTTTCAGCTTCAAGAAATCTCAGTATTCTCAGCCTTAGTAATTATTGACATGATGATTACCCTTGGACTTTACTTTTTTATAGTATTATGTGAATTCATGATATCTAATAAAACAAAGCACCCATTAGTCAAGTAGACATCTTTAACAATGTCTATTATCTGAAAGCAACAATGTGAAGTAACAAGGTAGAGTTTGAGTATTTAGATTTGTCATAACCTTTATGTTCTGAACAAATATATAATTTTTACTCTGATATATTTAATATCGGTTATTTTCCCAGTTTTAGCTGCTCCTTCTAATCCAGGGGTGTCAAACCCACCAGTAAACGGGCCATATCAAAGGGCCAGAGGGAACAAAAAATCTTTAATTAAAGTTGTGCTAGAACCCGAACTGGCCATTGTTTATTCAAAATGCAGTTTTCACTTCAGCAGTAAAATACAGACACTTGTAGTAGACCTTGAAATATTACATAAATACTTGAAATATTCGAAATTTAAATGTCCCCAGGAGCTCAGTCTTTTAAACTTACCTATTTGCTTGCACTAGACACCTGGCATGCTTTCTTTGCTGGGAGTTTAGTAGTATGTGGGCTCAGTTTCTGAGCTGCTGTTAAGTGTTTATGTTGGCTGAACTGCAGTTACTGTGTTTGGTGATATGACTGGTGTGGAATTGTGTAGAATTGTATAGACGTGTTATCGCTGGCCCATAGATTGTTATTGTGGTAGGAGAGTCGGAGCGCATTGCGTTGCAGTGCATGCTGGGAACTGTACTGCAGCATACTGTGAAACGGGCTAATATTAACAGAAAATTAAAATACTTACGCAGGCTGCATATGATTGTGTGGCGGGCCTGATCTGGCCCACAGGCCTTGTGTTTGACACATGGGCTCTATCACTAGTCAGGATCCACTATACGTTCACCATGGAGCAGTGAACGTCTGCGCGAGCTCAACTAGCAGTCAATCTGGCGGGCTTTGCACATCATCTTCTAAATCGCCAGCTAGCTTCATAAAACAGAAGAACGTGGCTGAAAACCACTACGTCCATAGCTGCTCTTGGTGCTTCGTTTTGCTGGAATTAAGTGGGACTTCTACACAGTGAAGTGTCGGCTGTGTACACCGCTGTAACCTGAGAAGGTAACACTAGTAGCTAACCGCTAACAACTAGCCTAATAACTGCTGCCAAAGGAAAGTGATTGATAGCCATTCCTCAGTCAGATCAGCTTAACCCTATGAGATGATATATGAACTAGTGTTAATAGTGTTAGCAATTGTGATGGCTATGGTTTTGGAGAGAAAGGGTCTGTACTTTCAGTTTTATATTTCTAATGTTTCTGGAGTACTATCTGTCTGAGCCTTATCTACATGGGTTTTCAAGTCAAGCTCACGCTAAGTTGTGTAACATTGACTTTAAATCTGGCCTACAGACTATAATGTACTTTGACTCATTGTGCACTTTTGAAAGCAGATAGGTCTTTTATCTTTACCTGACTATTTACTTGAGTAAGTAGTCAGAATGTTCTTATGTTTCAACTATATTGCAGTATCTCCTGTAGAACCACTAATGTGCAAGCCAAACAAGCAACGGGTAGAATCTACATCCATAACAAACTGAAAAAGTCCACCATACTCCAATATAACGAACTAAAATGTCATAAGTGTGAAAACATTTTTTATTATATTCTCAAAGTGAAACATTCTTAAGAATACATTTGTAAACTGACATAATAAGCACAGCAACACAGTACAAACCCGAACTTTAACAAGCAAAAAAACCCTTTTAGGGTAAAGATGTAGCTTACACTCCCATGAAAAAAAAAGACAGAAAGGAAAGAAAAGGGCCAAGCCCAAAATATAATAGTTATTGATGGTTTTGGTCTAGTCAGAGTCCAGATTTAAACCCTATAGAGAATATTTGGTCTCATATTAAATACAAACTAGCTTGGCACTGTTTTTCAGCTGTTTGAAGCCATCAGTGCTGAGTTAGTATGCTGAACAATATTGAATTTTCTTTCTGCGAAAAGTTGTCAACAAGTTTACCCACAAGTCTTCAACATGTAAAGAAATCAAAGGGAAAAGTTATCCTATATTATTTTACCTTTTTTTTTATAATTATTTGTTGTTAAGATCATTAAAAGCTTTTTGGGCTCATTAAAAGCTTTTTGGGCTCAGCTCATTTTTTACATGGGGGTGTATGCTGTTTTTTTTATTTTTATTCTCAATATGTTCAATATATTCTTTTCAATAAAAAACAATATAAAGTTTTACTGAGAAGTTCAGTCTCCACTTGACAAGCCTGTATCCCAAAACATTTCAAAAAGGCACAGAGAAAATAGTTTTGCACATTTTAAAATTCGTCATCTAGAAACACAGTGACACGACAGTCAAAGCACTACACATATATTGTCCGGAAATGCCAGGCCTACATTACTTCTTCTATGCTTGAAGATAATTTCTTACGCCAAACAACCAGCCTACTATTTGATGGGTGTGGTTATGTAATGTTCTGGTTTTTGTTTGAAGGTCTTTGTGGCAGCAGTATTAAAAATGGGCCTGCCAGTTTTGGCAATTAATTATTGGGGTGTTTACACATCCTTGTCCTTGATAAAGTCCTTTATGTATCCAGTTTAGAAATGTACATAGCAGGCAGGCATTGTAGCTGTTGGGTCAGCTTCCTTCAACACAGAGTCAGTCAGAGGGACATGAACTTCTACCTGCAGTAGTTTGGTCCCATGGTAAGACTGAATCATTCATCAATGTAATGCTTTTTTCCCATTCTCCCCATAACCTCGGCCATCTTCACATCATGTAAGAACAATTATTAGAAATTATGAATTAGAATGAGGTGCAAATTTTAGCAAATTACAATTAAAATGGACACCACAAGTGAATATGTAATCAACACAGTAACTGAGATGTGGATGTGAGAAAGTACTGCAAATATTTATTGAATGAGCAATTTGCAAACATGTGAGAAATGAATTAGCTGTAAATGCACTTCACGGACACTCAATAACCTGGATATGCTTAGTAGACGCTGAGAGCATTGAAATGTAAGAATCTCTTGACGTTATTAAAGGAATATGCATGACAGCAGTAAGTTCAATGCACTAATCCACTACAAATGAAGTCAGTGATAACTTGCATAATGTTGCTCAAACTGATGTTGACTTTAATTTTATTTGTCCGATGGAGCCAGATTTCTGTTCAGCATGGAATCATATTGATTTTAAAACACCAGTGAGACTTCCCTTAAAATTAGCATCAAATTACAATATCTGAGCAAAATTAGCTCAGAATATCCAGGCCTAGAGGCACTTACTGTACCCGACTTCCTAAGTTCCCAAATGCCATTGTCAGTATATTGCATATCTGTCCATATAAAAAAGAAAAACAAAATCATTCCCAATTGCACTGCATAGTAAATGAGTGCAAAAAGCATCTAATACCCTACTACAAACAGGTGCATAAAATCCTGATGAGGAAAAGTGCTAAAATTGCATAGTTTTACAAAATGCATTTAAATGTACCTAGTAAAGAAACAGCTAGGCTTCTACTGGTTTTCTATCAAGTAGACAGTATCACACACTTGAATATGTACAGAAGTATTACACACTTGATAATAGCATGTGACTTTGGTGTATGATGATTCCCTGGTCCTGTCTACCAGCGTGGGGAAGAGTGGGGAGTCCTATCCACCCAGGGTAACAGAGTTGGGGCAAAGCCGGTGGTTAATCCTTACTACCACCTGCTGCATATGACTCATGCACTGTGCTGCTCTTTATGGTTCTGCTCAATTTTGCTTCCTGGTTGTTCACCAACCTCACCACTGGCCTGGAACTTCCCATAGCCCCAGTTAGAGCTAGAGTTATTTGTGGTGATGGAACAGGTGGGCCTCCGCAGGATAAAGCGGCCCTTTACACGAGGAACATTGGCCTGGCCACGCCCTCGGGGCTCTGCCCACTTCCTCTCTCCCTCGCCATCCTTTCTGTCTTGCTACAACAAACAGGGGACAGAAAGAAATATGCACATATCAGTTAAGATCAATCCAGACTCCTTGTAAATCAAAGAATTTCTTAAGTTTGCAGAATTGCAGAGTTGGTTGGAATGGTACAGTACCAAACCTCTATCAAAGCATTTAGCACTAATGTACATTATTTAGTTTTTTGTTTACTAAAGTTGACTCACAGTAGCCAGCTATGTCTATGATTGTGTGTAAGTCATAAGAAGAGCTTTCTGCATACCTAAGGATGATCTAAAAGGACAAATCTTGATCAACATATCCATATTTTACTGCTGTTTTTATTATTATTCCATTTGCAATCATGCTCCCAGGCCCCTTTGGTAGCCAGGGCTCTGAGCTGTAGCCATTAAAGTCTATTAGGATAACACAGCATTGACAATATCAAACATCAATCAGACTCACTCACAGGGAGACCTCATAATTGTAAAAGAAAAGTTTCTAAAGTGACCATAACTTACCAGGTAGAACTGCCTGCTTTTGGGCATATCTCCTGAGCCCCAGTCCTCAATTTTGGGCTGCACTGGCACGTAAGTATTGCTATTGCCATTAGCATTGTTTCCAAAGGAATTCACTCTGTTCCATCCTCTACCCTTTACTCTGAACTGCTGCTAAAAGCATAAAAACAGAAAACATAAAATTCAGAAATACATAAGACTTTGCCCTTAAAGAACACCAAAGCGCTACAGTAGACTTACAAATCCCCCATGTGTCTGCTCCCTCTCCATGGGCCCAGTGTGTTCTCTGAGCTGCAGCTGAGCTTGACTGAAGCCCTCTTCCATGAACTCAACCTCTTCCTCTTGAGAAAGGGAGGATGAAGAGGAGGAGGAAGAGTGAGTACGCACTCGTTTTTTCTTGCTTTTTCTGAAGGATGAAACAAAAGCTTACATGAAACAACATGATTTCTCAGCATAATGCCAACATTTTTTTCCTCAGGCAGAGCCTTGATGATTTCTTTGTTCTGAGTTTAAACCACATGCAGAAATCTGACATTTATTCATTTTAAATAATAGTTGTAATTCATTTTAATTAATAGCTGTAAATCACAATTATTATTCACAATTATTATCCCCTAGCTAGACTTTCCATATAGTCCCATATTACATTAAATATTCTAAAGAACTTACTTTGATTTTTTGTGGTGCTTGGAGGATTTCTCAGTGGATCTCTCCACACCTGACTCAGATTCCCCTGATTCTCCTGCCCCTTCCTGTTTGTCATTTGTTTCTCCACTTAAGTACTTCTTGCGTCGCTCAATATCCAATCGAAGGTCCATTGAATCGCCCTTCAGTTGTTTACCATCAACCTGTGTTGAGGAGACAGAAAGATGTTGTGGCCAGACTAAAGATTAGTGCTGTGCTCCTGTGTCCTGCTGCAAAATCATATGGGATGGGACCAAGACACAAGACTCTACAAATGATTTAGTCATGCAAGTGGACCTCCGAACCTATTTGGCACTAATAGAGAGCTTTCATTGAACAGAGGGCTTTAGTAGTAAGCCTACACATGATAAAAAGCCTCAAGACCTCAGAGGTCCTAAAGACTTCATCTTCCATTCACTTTGCCTTCCACAGCTTACACAGTATTGAGAGAACAAGCATCGGCAGAATGTGACAGAATAAGTTACCACAGCACAAATACTTTCATTGGTGCAAATGAAAGTATGTTACGCTTTTGTCTGGCTTGGATTGCTCTTTTCAGGCTTTGGAGAAGAATACTTACTATGAAGTTTGATAAGAGTCCTTTGATTGGCTTTGACATGGGAGCAACTGGTCACTTCCATTTATGACCTCTCATTTCTTGACTCAACTGCCTTAGGAAGGCTTGTACCCACAGTTAATCATAACCATCAATTGTTGTGGGGGGAATATACAACACAATAAACTGAAAGTGTCTCTTTGTCACATCTCACTTTGATTTAGCAGTGAGCTTATGTCTCTCTTGCAAGAGAAAAGCAGGGGTTTAGAGAGAGAGAGAGAGAGGGGACGCTAAAGATGCTCTGGCTGGCTCACTCTCGCAGCATTCTTTTCCAACATACGTCATATGTCAAAATGTTCTGTCACCTTGAAGCTGCTATCCACGGAGCCTTTCAACTCATCAAACAGGAGAGAGTGCCTCTTAAAAGCACTGGGAGAAACATCAATTCTCCTGTGAAAAAAAGATCAAAGAGAAAGGAGTTTTGGAATTTGTTCCAAGGACCTCAAGGCTCCTTGGGAGTTTTCATGTGGATATGGATCCTCTCAGATGAAGTAAAATAATGTTTCTGTATTGAAATGAATCAGTTTACCAATGTAAGCATAATGCAAAGATGTGTCACACGTGTTATACCTATGTATCTCTGGACTCTTTCTTTGCTTCATCATTTCTTTCTCAGCAGCTATTCTTTGGTACATGGCAAATCGATCGTTTAGAGTCATTCCGGAGGAAGGGAAATGTTGAGCTGTTAAAAAGGACATCTTTTTGTTATTGATTATAAGCAAATAAAAAACAACTTATTATAAGATAAATATAAACACAGATACAACTCAAACCAAAACAATAATGGGATACAAACATGGTAAAGTAGAACATACCACCTTCAAAACAAAAATTATTCCTTACGATTTTTGAGATAACATCATTGAATATCAAATCAAATGACCACTAAAACCTTTGTACAGTTCCCAAGTAGTGGGAGATTAGTTAAACCGTGAATATTACTGATTTTCTCTTTTTCTTTGGACAAAAACCTGTACTGAAAATGTTTTAAGTCAATTAAGGGGTTAAGAGCAGTGTTTATTAATTAGTTGGACCATATATATATATATATATATATATATATATATATACAGTGGGGTGCGAAAGTTTGGGCAGCCTTGTTAATTTTCCTGATTTACCTTTATAAATCATTGATTGTTTGGATAAAAAAATTCCGTAAAATATATCATATAGGGGACAAACACAGTGATACTTGAGAAGTGAAACGAAGTTTATATGATTTACAGAAAGTGTGCAATAATTGGTTAAACAAAAGCAGGCAGGTGCATAAATTTGGGCACTGTTGTCATTTTATTGATTTCAAAACCTTTAGAACTAATTATTGGAACTCAAATTTGGTTTGGTAAGTTCAGTGACCCTTGACCTCCATACACAGGTGACTCCAATTATGAGAAAGGGTATTTAAGGGGGGCAATTGTAAGTTTTTCTCCTCTTTGCATCTTCTCTGAAGAGTCGCAGCATGGGAGTCTCAAAACAACTTTCAAATGACCTGAAAACAAAGATTGTTCACCGTCATGGTTTAGGGGAAGGATACAGAAAGCTATTTCAGAGATTTCAGTTTTCAGTCTCCACTGTGAGAAACATTGTGAGAAAATGGAAGACCACAGGCACAGTTCAAGTCAAGGCTCGAAGTGGCAAACCAAGAAAAATCTCGAATAAACAGAAGCGAAGGATGTTGAGAACAGTCAGAGTCAACCCACAGACCAGCACCAAAGACCTACAACATGATCTTGCTGCTGATGGAGTCACTGTGCATCGTTCAACTATTCGGCGCACTTTACACAAGGAGATGCTGTATGGGAGAGTGATGCAGAGGAAGGCTTTTCTCCGCCCACATCACAAACAGAGCTGCCTGAGGTATGCTAAAGCACACTTGGACAAGCCAGCTTCATTTTGGAATAAGGTGCTGTGGACTGATGAAACTAAAATAGAGTTATTTGGGCATAATAAGGGTCGTTATGCATGGAGGAAAAAGAACACAGCACTCCAAGAAAAACACCTGCTACCTACAGTAAAATTTGGTGGTGGTTCCATCATGCTGTGGGGCTGTGTGGCCAGTACAGGGACTGGGAATCTTGTTAAAGTTGAGGGACGCATGGATTCCAATTAATACCAGCAGATTCTGGAGATCAATGCCTAGGAATCAGTGACAAAGCTGAAGCTGCACCGGGGCTGGATCTTCCAACAAGACAACGACCCTAAACACTGCTCAAAATCTACTAAGGTATTCATGCAGAGGAACAAGTACAACGTTCTGGAATGGCCATCTCAGTCCCCAGACCTGAATATTATTGAAAATCTGTGGTGTCACTTAAAGAGAGCTGTCCATGCTCGGAAACCATCAAACCTGAATGAACTAGAGATGTTTTGTAAAGAAGAATGGTCTAAAATACCTTCAGCCACAATCCAGACTCTCATTAGAAGCTATAGGAAGCGTTTAGAGGCTGTTATTTCTGCGAAAGGAGGATCTACTAAATATTGAGTTAAGGTTTTTTTTTGGTGCCCAAATTTATGCACCTGCCTAATTTTGTTTAGACAATTATTGCACACTTTCTGTAATTCATATAAACTTCGTTTCACTTCTCAAGTATCACTGTGTTTGTCTTTCGCACCCCACTGTATATATATAATGTGTGTGTATATGTGTATATATACATATATAGCAATGTATAGATATAAAATCTGAATCTGGCGACCAGAACTGTATTGTTGTAATAGCAGAGAGATTTCAGTCACCTTTAATATGATGGACAATCGCAACTACATGCTGAGCAAAGAGCTCTGAGGGACTCCTGCGTAAATTATTACAGGGGAGGTGCTGGAAGACTGAGTGATAGTCCTGTTCCTTTTTATCAGGATGCACAAAATCCATAGCATTCCTCCAATCATTAGACAAAACAGACGATCTGTAAGACAAAAAATAACAGTTACAGGCAAGTGTTTGCGTAATTTGAAAAAAATACACAAAGCTAAACAACAAATGAAAACTATGAAAGGTCATTATTAGAATATTTTCATGCATCAGTCTTGACAGTATCTGAGTAATTTTAAAGCAAACTAAAACTAAACACACTGATCAGGAAGGTCACACATAGTCTTTGAATAAATGCTGGAACAAACTGAAAACAGAAGAGTAGATATAAGGTAAATGATGTTAAGAATAAAAAAATTAGATTTGCTCGCTCAGACAGTTGGTCTGGTCTGTTCTTGAATACTGACTCAAGTTCACTTGGTTGGGCAGTTGGTCTGGTTTGTTCTTGAAGAGTTCTAATTGTCATGTGTTCAACTATTTGCTCAAGTCTACACTACAAAATTATTCTTGCAATGCGATTGGCATCCAGCCAGCATCTAATCTCCTTTTAGATGCTGCCAGTGAAAGAGAATGTTGTGCTTCATTGGGAAATAAGATCCATTTTGTCAGGCAACACGTTTCTCTGCACAATGCGAAACTTGGCCAACCTTACTAGATGCAAATACTGTGGATTAAAGGCATAGTTATGCTTCGTTTTAACTACGCTTAATGTGCGCAAGATGGCTGCTGTGCACACCCTGTAGTCATTTGGAGCATTGTTTTTTCCAAGATGCAGCACCAACATAAACAGTAAGGACAATATGCTACAAAGTGACAGGAGGTCAGCAGGAAAACTGAACAAACAATGACAATAACCACTTCTGTCATCTGTTTCTGCTATATTCTCAGGATAAAATCAAGGCACCTTGATCATTGTTGACCTTGTTGTGTAAAAAAAGACAGGGATGTTCTGCCTGGAATATAATGTCTAGTGGATATAATTTTTAGCCATTCAGATACACCAAAAGTATGCAGAGTATGCATACAATGTTGCTTTGGTAGCAGCTGTATGAGCACACATACATGTAGATAGAGTGTAACACTAGCCTTATGCTATTCCTGAAATCTAGAACATATAAGAACATATTTACCTTGCCAGGTCATCGCTAAGAGAGTCCATTCTCAGACTAAGCTCCATCCCTCTTTTCCCAGAAGGTCTGGGAGGGGACTCATCACACATATTCAAGAATATCTCTTGCTCCCGGTTCTCGGAGCTCCTTCGAGAAAGAGCTGCTGCGTATGTGGGAGAGGGACTCAATGTAGTTTTCTCCTTTTGTTTCACCTTTGAGGGCCTCTCAGGGGAGAAGTCCCTAAACTTACGTGCAAGCTTCTCCCTCTTAGATAGAGCAGCCAAAAAGCTTGCAGCTCTCTCCTGCTTCCGACTTTGCAGAAAAGCCTCAAGCTCATCATCCCATGCTATGTCCTCCAACCTGCTGACATGTTCTTCAAACAGTTCACGAGCAGAAAGCGCCACTTTGCTTTTGCGCTTGGTAGTGGTGTTCTGCATGTCCCTTGTCTGTACACAGGACTCCATCTGCTCATCCTCGTCTTCCTCTCTGTTTTCACACAGGAACTGGGGCCTGTTCATGAAACTACTGGACGGCATGTCAGCTTTAACACTGTCATCATGTTTGTATTTCTCATTCTCCCTTTTGTCATTATCTGCAGGCCTAGTCGCCCCAAGACTAGAGGAATGATCAAAGATGCCCTCGGACTTGGTATTCTTTTTTTCTCCCATTGCTTCCCCATTGGTTGCCACCTTCTGTATGCCATTCTCTGCAGCAGCCTGTTTTTTACTCTTCTGCTCCTCTAAGAATCTAATCAGTGAAAGAGAGAAAGACTGGTAGTTAATTATGCTTTCATAGCCTTGAAACTTTTTAAATAGGCATATGTGGACTTCTGCAGTCTTGAGGTCTAATGGCAATTGAACATGTTTTCAAGATACAGTAAAACATGACAAGTCTGTATTTGAATAGTACTAAATGGTCTCTAATTATTACATGAAACTAGGAGTGTTTGAGAACATCCATTTGTAAAGTAGGCCAGACACTCTTAACAGCCATCTGCGCAACAAATCTATGTAGGCCTATGTTGCAATCCTTTGAGTAATGTCGTTAATACCTTAAGCTCAGCATAACTGTTTTACCCAATGAGCCAACATCTGTCTATGTTATATGAGTTTCCAAAACTTAAAAAATATCGTCGTCAGTGAATGTTGATCCTAGCCATTTTTATGAATTTTTGAGAAAAACATTCATCAAACTACCACTTTGTTGTTCTATAATTACATAGTGTGCCATAAATGCATGTCTCAACATGACTGTTCTCCTAAATCTGGTTCCAACATTGGCGACTTTTACTCTTGACTCACAAGAAACCCACAAGAGCCCTGTAATGTGTTATTTCCATTCATACTCTGACTCAAATAACAGGCTAAGGAAGAAAACAATTCTACAGATGGATGTTTCAGTCTTGCAGGAAAAGCTGTTTTAACTTTTGAAACTTTCCCCAACTTGCAATGAAATGAAAACAATTCCTCTCTTTCTCTACTCAGTTACAATGAGACCGTTCATACCTTGCATTAACATGTGTTTCATGTTTGAATCGTATCTGGATATATTTTGGCACTCTGCAGATGCATTTTCACGTACATAATTGTATACAGGAATGGAAAACGCATTCCATTTACACATCTCTTCCATTTTTGGTTTCTGAGTATCTCTGAATGTGTTTTGAATGATCTGATTGTAATCCGATCACAACCCGTCCAGAATGTGTTTCATGCACTCAAGTGAAATCTGAACATGATCCAATAATCAAAAACGCACATTGATGCAAGGTCTAAACAGCAGTGTCTCTCATCTACACCTAAGCTCCCAAAACAAACCAATTTAGTAAACAATTCATAAAACACACCAAAACATGGACTAACATTGAGATATATTTCTTTTTAGTCATATTTCTTTTTCTTATATTTCAAAATATGGATTAACATCAAGTTATATTTCCTTTTGCTTAGGACAGACTTACTTTTTAAATGCCAAGGAGATGGCTACTGTATCCTCATCTAGCTGGTCAGCATTTGAAAAAAGCCCAAAGCTCGAGAAAACTGTAGTCGGACTCTTCTTCGACAGGCTGTTGGAAGACGGTGCAGAGGTCACAGTCTGCCAGCAGGTGGAGCCATTGCTGCTTGCACCTGAACTCACAGGCATAGGCCCAGATTCGCTGGTGGCCATATCACTCTGGCCAACAGTAACAGCAGAGTTAACATGTGGACTGGCCCTCTTTGGGCTGCTGTCGTGGTTACCGGGGACCAGACAAGTCTCAGGGGCTCTGTCTGCAACTGGACCCCGCTCTGCTTCTAAGGGGCACCCTGCTTGCTCTGCAATTGTCTCATCTCCTTTTCCATTTTTCAGGTTTTCCTTGGGTGCAGGCACCCCCTCTCCTGCAGCTTTGCAAATGTGCTTAGCAGAACCAGACCTTGGTCTGGAGGAGTTGGAGGAAGAGGAGTGATGTGAATGTGGTGAAGAAGACCTGTCAGAACGACGGGAATGGCTGCGGGACTGAGTAGGGCTGTTTGAACTTTTCTTGGGCGAGCGTGAACGAGACCGCCCCCTTTTAGGGCTGTGGTTATGCTGCTGCTGCTGCTGCTGCTTTTGTTGCTGCTTTTGCTGTGGATGCTGCCGAAAGTTTTGCCAGTTGTTTGACCTGTTATTGTATCCTCCTCCCCCTCCTCCTCCTCCTCCTCCACGCTGAAAACGGCCACGGAAGAAACCCCGGCCTCGCCCCCGGAAGTAATAAGGCCTCCGCAAGCCTCTGTGGTAGCCCCGGAACTCACGATGGTTCTGAAAGTCCCGTGGGTGCTTCCGATCCCGGTTATGAGCTGGAGAATGGGATCTTGACCGAGAGCGTGATCTAGAGCTTGGACAGAACAAGAGGAAAAGCCTCACTGAGTATTTAAAGCTCAATGGAGAAAAGAAATTGCACACAAGTAACTTTCTAGAGCATTATACTCAAGAGAAATAATTTGAAAGACAAAGCATTATCGTCAAAAAACGTAAAAAAAGGTAACTGCTTTATCCAGCACCACATATCTTGTTTAAAAAACAGCAACATTGTAAACAATATTCAGTGTTTCAGTATAATTATTTTTAATCTTACTTTTTACTAAGACTGGAATGAGTCTGAAGAGTACAGAAGAGCAGCTGCAGAGTCTATTTTAGTCCACAAGGTGGCCCTGGAGTACCACTTAAATCACAATCACCATTTTCTGTTGCAGTCTGTCTGCTCCAACACTTATTTGTCCCTGACAAGCATTGGAAAATGAACCAGACTACTTTCGCACACCTTGGATTCTCTTAATTATGAATTTCATCCTGTCAGTGGATAATTCCAGGCAGAACGTGTACATCCCAAACCGAAACTTGTGTCGACGCAGTCCATATGGAGAATGTATTACACTGACTGAAATCACAGGGACAACAGTAGGAGGTTCGAAGTCTAGCACATTCATCCTCATTATTTTTCCCCCAGCAACCCTGGTAAAAAGCGAAAACTGAAGAAAAGCCACTTTTAAGGTAAAGGAAAAAAGACCAAACAGGTAATACGTTTTTTTGTGTGAGCCTGCATGACCACCATTTTTCATTTAGTCTGTGCACTTAGGCAATTGTGCAGTTGATTTACAACAATTTAGCAAAATATAAATGAAATAATCATAACTCTGTTTATGGCTAAACAGATGCAGAGCACAAATAACAAACATGCACTTATAGATGCCCCAAATATACTCACCCAGTGAGCTTTTTCATTGGAATACAGAGTTAAAGGGTAGGACGCAGAACAGCATTGCACTCTCACTGAGAAGGAGAGGAACTCTGCATCTCTTCTACTGAGTGCGGGTGGAAAGAGCCAGTCACATGGGTCATATGGGAAAGATTTCCACTCAGACTGGGAAGCAAAGAGGAGGTTCTCTCACTGCCAAATATACCACACTACCACTGCCCAGAAAACTCAGCTACAAGTAACAAGAAAGGGCCTTATTCTGAAAGACCTTATGGTGAGTTTTGATCCATAACGTGAGAGAATTTAACAGGGTGCTATAATTTGTAATTCTAGGTACCAAAGATTTTCTGACAGATTTCTACAGATTTTCATAGACAAAGTAGCCAAAACATTTTGGCTTCACTGGACCACAAGAGGCCAATAAGGAAATCAGGGACATATTAATTAACAATGAAGGAGCTACGCATTCTTCTCATGAAATCCAAACATAGTCTATACATTACAAATTTTGGACTTCATCCAACAAGCAGTACGTCAAAATCAAAATTTCCCTTGCAAATTAGAGATAAACAGTTTTGCATGTGGCTGCAGTCTATTTGCATGATTTACAGGACCACACAGTTCTGTTAAAAAAACACTGGCAGACAGAAGAATGTGCCAAGGATTATGTGGCATCTACAAAAGCAGCAGTGTCATCACCTTGTCACAACCACCCCAGTACACATTTTGGAAAAAGTGCAGAAGATCCATTTACAGGCTACTAAAAGAAATCTACTATCTTGTGTCCACACGAACCAGCTTGAAGCAAAAGCAGGAAAGTACCTTTTTTATTAAGGAACTCAGAAAGTTTAGTAACCCTCACAAATCCACAACCCAAGTATCAGACTTAATGGCATGGTGAAGGAACTGCTACAGACAGGATAAATCTTGCTGACTAAGATGAACCCCTAAGCCAAATCTGACATTTTCCGCAGCAGTCTCAGCAAGGGGAGTGCCCAGCTGAAGAAAGTTAATAAATGGGGAGCTCAACCATGAGGGAGAATAGCCTTTCGATTTGCTATGCTACAATAGAAAATAAGTTTAACCATGAAATGACTCATTTAAGGGAAAATGAGCATCAGCTTTGCATGTTTTGGACTGCTGAACAATCTCTGTGCTTTGGAGTGAGCAGTGAAAAATTCAAACCAATATAAAAGGCTCTGCAGTTCATAGTGGCGTCTGCCAGGCCTTAACAATTTGAATCAGTTAATGAATTCTCAAAATGCCATGTTCAGAATTAGAAAGAGGTGTTCATTACCCTCATGCTCACCACAGTAGCAGATACTACAACACTGTGCAGTTGATCGTCACAGATTTTCTGTTCTCATCATGATCCACTATCAGTATTTCTGCTTTTTCTGATTACTACAGAAACCACATTTGGAAATCCAATAACAGTAAAATTTCAAAACTGTATGTTTACAGTAGTTGCTTCAGAATTTTTGATTAAATACATAAATAACGGGAAAATGTGTTTCTTGTAAGCGCTTCTGGTTCTCTGTTTCTACAGAACATACATCATTGAAACTGGGGACTGAAACCTTAACCTGAAACTATGAAACCTTACCATGGTCATCGTTTTCGCTGTTTTAGAGTTTAAAACTGAAATTATTGACCATCTGTGTGAACAAATGTGCATAATCAGTTTTCATTTACTACTGCACAGGCCTTTTGTGGAAACAGCACAAACAGCCTTCCCTATCCAGTGGCTGTTAGGTGTATGCATGAGCAGGGAATTACCCGTAGCGGTGCTTCCTTGAGTGGGAACGGGAGCTGCTGCGAGATCTGGAGTGGGAGCGGGACTCGGAGCGTGATCTGGACCTGGAGACTGAATGTGAGTGTGTTCTTGAGGAAGATCTCTGTGTCTTAGACATCACTGGATAGGTGTCAAACAGGTGCCTGTCAGAGTACATATCAGCAGTCAGTCCAAGCCATTAGCAAACATTAGCTTGGGATTATAGAAATTTGACTAAACAAACTTTAAACAGCAACAGCAAACATTGTAACATGAGCATTGATGATTAGGTTCTTCCCTTAGAATTTGACTACAAAATCTTAAAGTTGATGCGGCTAAACTTTTGTATGTACCCTGTAAAGAGAACTGTCTAAGTTGCAATTGAAAGATTATGGCTGAAACTGAGAAGCATTAGTTTCCATATGTGTGTATTTAGCTTAACCCTTTAACAAGCCTCGAGAGTGCATGCTGACCTAAAGTTTTATTACACACTTGTATGACCTAAGAAGAGCTCCATTAGTTTGCATTGAAGTCTGTGTATTTGCTGGCTTATAAGCCTTCGTATGAAATAAACCTAGATTGCTAAGGGGTTAAACTGACAGTGGAAACCAGAGAGCAGAGAGTTATTTATGTACCTGACTCTTACAAATGCATTCTTTTGTAGCTTCTGTTCCAAATTTGAACCAGCTTTACAGCAGGTCTATTCTAACAGTGTTAATTTTCATATGTATGCAAAATAAAAAAAACATTTGAAAATGACACTCACAATTTAGGTATGTTGACAATAAAACTGAACTGCAATGCGTTTTTTCATTATGTTGAATGGAATTTTCGCCAATATTTAGTAAAGCTTGTCCAACGTTGCAGTAGTTGCTACGACAGAATACAGATGCAGCATAGACTGGTAGTTATAATGGTTTATGAGCACAACAGGGACAGAAAAGACCTTAAATTTCTTTTCAATTCAGAGCACACAGACCCAACAAATTCTAATGTTGGTAGTTTTTAAGAATGTTTAGAAAAATAACCAATAAACCAAATCAACCTGAGTGGATGTGGAGAATACTCTAGAGTCTCCCAGCAATCACTTACAGGTATGTAATAATAACCCAGCAATTGAGTTAGTTGGTGTTTGTTGGATCACCGTTGTCTGGAGAACTGCATTTGTTGTATAATGTGACATACATCATTCAGTGCCAAACAACCTGAACAGTGCTGCCAGTCACTTTACATCACAATTCAAAAAGATGTTCATTTGAAAGAATGTTGCACTTCATTCAACAATATGTTCCTGAGTTTTTTCTTAAGTTTGTTCTTGAGAAAGGTCCTAAGAAAAAGTCTACATCAGATTCTTGATGTGTTCTTAAACCGCAGAATTGTTCGCAGTTCGCACCTTTATGCACTTGAGTGTGTGTAGATTCTGTTCTTACCTAAGAACAAATCCCCAATAAGAAAACACTGGAGAATGCCACAATATTTGTGAAAACTGCATTAGTGGGATTTAAGAAGAACTTTCTTCTTAAGAATAGTTGGTGAATGAGGCCCACTGTTACAGTACATTCAACACACAGTTTACAGTCTACAGCAAATGTGAATTTGGCTCAAGAAAAACAGAACTTGAAAACACAATGTTCATTGATAAGAGCTCACCTGCATATCTAAGAGAGCACAATAGGTTTGGCAGGACAAAGGCATGGTAAACTGCACTGCTCTGTGCTGGCATCAGTGCTTTGTTGGCTCTTCAGTTTTATCATGCATGTATTTCCAGAGGTGTTGAAAAGGGCCCCTGGTGCTGGTGTCTATCACCAGCATCCACCAGACCTTTTAATGTGCTGCAGGTTCAACTAGCCAACTAGTTACCACTCCATAGTACCACTTTTAACTCAGTAACAAAGTACTATATGATTTCACTAATTATATGGTAATTATAATTATGTCACCAATCACTAATTTTATGGTAATTCTATGGTAACTACATACAGCAAATCATTCAACTCATTAGTTGTTTGACTTCATAAAGTCAGCTTTAAACCTGGCATTGGCATTAACAGTGTGTTCAAAGACAAGAGAAAAGAACAGGCTACTTTGCACATGTTGGAAAAATTTGAAATTGTAGCATACTCACAATACCATAAAATGGTTACAGTGCATAAGACATGAGATATTAGCTCACAGTGTATCACTCTGTATAAATGAAGTGATTTTACTGGTAGCCAAATCAGTCAACCAAACTGGATCATAAGTCAATATTAAACAGACTGAAAATGGTAAAAATTAGCCCAATAAACAAGACAATTCAGTGTCACATAAAATGAAATGATTTAATAGCATTTATTGGTTGCTTAGAATATCTCACCTTTAATGTACACAGCTTTATTATCTATAAAAAAATAGATTCCTTCAGACCAATTTGGCAGCTGGTTAGTGAATATAAAACTGAAGACCAATCACTGAAAGCCAACATCTTTGTTCAACACGTGGTGGTCGTAGTGCATCACTCCTCTTTTGGTGCACAGTGAAAGAGATTCTGCTTATTTCCAGCTTTCTTCATTTTGGGTGGCTGTTGCTTTTGGCTTACAGTCCATAATTTCCTGCAGCCTCCAGACAGGGAGGCTTTTTGCTTAATGTACAAATTTACTGTACCAAGTTCAAAGGTGCTCCTCACTAGAAGCTTAACTTTTCATTTGTAGTCATCATGAAAAGTAGTCATGGAAATAAAACTAATCCACTGTCCTCTCACTGAGGGAGAGTTCATCAGAAAAATTCTAAGTAAGTTATGCTCATTGACAGTTTTTATCACAAAGACAATACACTAAGCTAAATGTGTTATCCCTTATGGATAATGAAGCATATGTTATGCACCAGCTCTTCTCTGACTTTCTTGAGGGGAAGAAATAGTGAGATCTTTTTTTAAGGTGGGAGAAACAGCCAGCAGTAGATTAGTAAAGAGCAGCTGTCTCCAGCATGTAGAATATGCTCCATAGTCTAATCACCAGGATTTGACATCTAAAAACGACTGTGTCAAACACCCCAGTAATCATACCCATGTGCTGTCATTACCCACACAAACCCAGCCTCCCTCCTTCCATCTTTCTCCCCTCTCCCCTGTCCTTCACTCTCTCATACTCTCTCTCTAAAACACACACCTCCCAAAAAAGGCAGCTGCAGCTCAAGCCTCCTCATCACCTGTTTCATCATGGGGGTGAAAGTTGATGCAGACAATGGTGGGGTAACCCGATATGCCAGCACTAAGCACCCACCACTCAATCAACTGCTCTGTCATTAAGACCAAGAGTGCCGCACAAGAAGGCGCAATCACATTTGCTATCTATAAGAAACAAATGGGGTCACAGCACCCCTTATTACAGGCCAAGGCAACTGCCAGTTTTACAAATCCTTCACCCAAACATGGATCAGATACAGCCAAACCTTTTTTTTAGGCTTTTCTCAATACACTACTAAAGCAAATAAACCAAACATGATTGAATTACACTCTTAAAAAAGATGACTCTTCAAGGGTTCTTTAGTAAAGAAAATGGTTCTATACAGAACCATAAACACTCAAAGGACCCTTTGCATGACTAAAGGGTCTTTACATCATGAAATGGTTCTTCAGATTGATGGAGAACCTGTTTAAAAAATGTTCTACATAGCTCCCAAAAGGGTTCTTCTGTTGTTACAACCTTGACATTGCTACAATAGAAGAACCCTTTTGGGTGCTATAGAGAACACTTTATATAGATAGAACCACTTCATCTATATAGAACCATTTTCTTTACTAAAGACCCCTTGAAGATCCATCTTTTTAAAGAGTGTACTCCAGTTCTGAGGTCAGGATAAGCTAGGTAGTTTTCAGAATCAAACTCAAATTTTACTACATCAAGCTTTTATTTTTATAAAAGGCACTATAACTTCATGACAGACCACACAGAGGTTTCCTCCTAGAACTTGGACCCTAAACTGGGTCTATTTACAGCACAATAGAGATCACACAAATCCCCAGATTCAGTGATACTTTTAAAGGCATTAAGCTTTTAACTTCTGCTTGAAGACAGGAATGACTGACTACTGTCCCTTTATCAGTATATATATAGACCTGTGACTCTTTAATGCAAGTTTTCTTTGCGTTATCATCACAGCTTATTTTTAGAAAGCTATTGTAACTTGAAGTGCAAGTCCTGGTTGTCTTTTTTCCCCACTTAGATCTAACCTTAAGCTGTGGGCTCCCCTGACGAAACCAACAAAATTTGGCAGATGCAGTGGTAAGAGAAAGCTGAGATACATTCCCTCACAATATGAGGGTCTCCCAGGAGTTTACCTCATGTTTCCATTTTCCATCAGAATTATCATCAGTTATATTTGACTGCTGATATATAATGTCATTACAGCATGGATTTTGATTGCATACTGCTGTAAATTGTTTTTAAATTGATTTAGCTTTGCTTCTGGCTGTGATGCTTTTAATTGTATGCATGGGACACTAAAAGTAGAAAGAGCTTCCTTACTTTTTTCTTATTTTTATATTTGTTTAACTTTATTGTAAATTTCACAGTCCCACGCAGGTCCCCTCAGTGCAGCATGGTGCTCAGTATGTCTGGCCCAGGATCTACTGCAGCTTTTACTGGTTGCTATTCAAAATCTCAAACCAAAGACTTCAAACACTGCATTGGTGCGACAGAAGGCTGTAGTTCAAAGTTAACCAATAAGCAACTGGTAAATGCGACATTCATCGCTTTATCGTCTCTAGGTTGACACTAATTAGGTGGTGATTATCTTGCCCTGAAACTTGCAAGGAATCATATATGACAGCAGGCATGTTAACAGCCCTGCTTTGACTGAATAAGGGCTCAGGCCTATGAGATGATGTACATAGTTAAATCTGTGGTAAGATCAGGCTACAAAAAGTCGTGACGCGCAGTTGCAGCTGTGCGTTACGGGTTTCCTTCAAGCAGCCAGCATGAAAAGGAAATATAAATTTGATTAACAGATACATCTGCATTGCATATCTACAGTAATATTCATCACCATGAAGCTCGATAGGAGTGAGCTTTATATCCACAGCGCCTGTGTAAACCCAAGTGCCTTAGTGAGTCAATGGCTTTGGCAACTGCGCATTACGCATGAAGTTTAACTGTAATATACTAGCAGTCAAATAAATACTCTACTGCTGTCAGCGGAATAACATTTAAATGGCAGACTATTTCAGCAGCAAAAAGCAATAGTTCTTAAAAGTACACTTACCGATAGTGTCCGTAACAGTGCACTGCTGATGCCAAAGTCGAATAATCTTCAAGAGGATCCCAAAGGCTTCTTTAGTCGCTGCTGCCGTTTCAAATGGAAACGCGTTCATCAACTGAGATCATCGTAGCTACTGTGAGCAAAGACATCAGAAGGGAAAAAAATCCAATTTGGTAACTTCGAAGAATCCACTTTCAGCTCTCAAAACACAAGCGCAACAACGAATATTACTGCCTCGTTTACTTCAACTGACAAATGATAAATGATCACACAACTGCGTCCTGAACTGCGCACAGCCTGAAATATAAATGTTGCATTATGCAAAAAGTCGCTGTTGAAGCTGTCCTCCCCTCTGAGGTGTGACAGAAGCCGTGCGAAGCAGCGCTACTACTAGACACGGAGCTCAGATTTCGTTTCTGGATCCTCTCCGTCAAACGCGTGGCTGACAACTTTCCCGCCCCTGACAGCCTTAAAGGGACAGGCGCCCTCAGTCCAGCTAATTAAAAGCGGCTGGTGGTCACTTTATCCTGCACAGCAAGAGCGCCTTCTTACGAGAATATGATATTAATCAGGAAAACGGGCACTGTCGCACGTTTGGGGCTGAGGTGTGATACTGGTCATTTTTTAAACTGAATTTACTGGCAGAGCTTGATATCGTAAGAGTTGAAGATCTTTTTTGGTGCTATATGAACTAAACCAAAAAGGTTCTCTATAGAACCATACAATACATTCTCCATCACTCTGAACAACCTACAGAGTCCTGCTGGTGACATACCATATTAATAAAAATAATGCGTGACCACACTTATTAAGGCGTGGGAATGAGATGATTAGGCCTTGACCATTGCTTAATAAGGCATGATCTCAATTCCACACCTTATTAAGTCGTGGCCACAACTTAATTATCTCGTTCCGACACCTTACTAAGCATGCATTAGGATCTCACTCTCACATGCTAATACAGCGTAGCCATGCATTGTTTTTATTTATACAGGATGTCACTAGCAGGGCTCCGTAAGAACCATATTTCACAATGCAGGAAACCCTTTAAGCATAAAGTGGTTCTGTACAGAACCATTCCCTTGAATGAAGAACCCTTGAAGATCCATATTTTTTAAGAGCGTATATTTAAATGCAGTACAAAACTATCTTTACACAACTACATATTGACTGTAGTATACAACTATTATCAATAATACCCTCTTTTCTAAATATGATATACATGTGCACACATACCAGGACATGAATTAAAACTGCAGTTTTAAAATTAGTTACGTTTTATCTTAAATACGAGAGTCAAAAGTCTTAACCACAGCAGTAGTTTAATTTTAGTTTTTAAAAAAAATATCAAAAGCTATTACTTAACCCCTTAAAATCCCAGGCTTATTATATACTAAGGCTTATTATTCAGTAACTACAGGGACTTCAGTGCAAACTGGCTGACCTATTCTTAGGTTATAGAAGTGTGTAATAAAACTTTGGTTGTGCTAGGTAGGCTAATTAAGGTAGGCTGATGTTAACTAACCTTACCACTAGTTAAATATAAATTTGTTGCATTTACCCTGGTTGACAGATATTAATGCAGTTCAACTAGCCCATTTAACATTTAAATAATGGAAAACCAAATAACAAAATTACATTGCTGTGAGGCTGATGGTCCTTTGCTGCTTCAGAAAAGTACTTTTGGTACCTGCTTTTACAGTAAGGCTGATGATATTGAATGTTTTGATGTATTCCTGTAATACTGTTGAAATTATATTATACATACAATAAGGTTTTTATACAGTATAATCTCCCTGTATTGTGAATGTTTTCCCAGAGTTTGACACAGGATGCTGTAAAACGGCAAAAAAAAGCAAAAACAGCAAAAAAAACAAAAAAAAAACAAAACAAAAAAAAACTGTTAAACTCATTTAGTGTATCATGCTGCCTTACTGGGAGCCGAAGCCTACTCTGCACCTAGTTTAACGTTTTACCAACAAAGTCACACAGTGGCAACTGGTGCAGCTGCTGACATGAGAACTGTCCCAAAAGGTGCACTTGTGGTCCTACAGTCCTCATTTGCACATGCCTGCAAGGCCATAAGGTGTCCCTTTTGCCATTTTGATGTGTAAATGGGTGTTAACGAGTGCTTTTAGTGCAACCTTCAGACTGCATTGATATAGTCTCGGCAGTTGCCTCATGCCCAAAATTCTTTGAGATATGGGCGAGGACCAGTCAGAGTGGTTGGGTTTGTTTACTGCTGTCTGACCAACAAGACAGACGGGAGTTAAAATGCATTTATTAATTTACTTAGTCATTAAGCTGTATTATGTTTGTAACCTGAATTGTGCCGTTGTAGAGAAGCAAATTAGCTCATTTAACATGTTAACTGTCACCCCGTTTTTGCCTAAAACAGCATATCCAAAGTAAAAAGGGGCACTGTTCCCACATACTTTGGGCTACAGTCATGGTCTTGGTCTCATTTGAAAGGGACTAGAACAAAGACGTTTATTCCACCTGACTCATAGATCTCTAAACTTATTTCTGGCTCTTGCTATGTTATCAAGACCACATGTTATGGATTATCATGTATCTGTGGATTGCGACGAGGCTTTGAAGGTAAGGACGCACAGATTTGCTAGCATTTGTTGATTTGGTGCTTACGTTGCAAATGAGACAATTGTTACTGCTGTGAATAATGGATCATGAAATGGCTTGTGGGAATCAAATCCTGAGCTTTATAACAGTATATTGCATCACTGTATCGCTGGACGATTTGATGCATAAAAATGATGTTAAAAAAACGGATGTAAACACTTCCGATGGAAGTGTGTCGATAGCAGTAAACTGATCTAGATAAGGTCAAAATAATTACGACTGATAACATCAGCCCACTGGGTACAGCACATGAAGAGCCTTTTAGTCTGTATGAAATGTTAATTTTTAAACCTCTACACCCACACATTGATGATGTCACCATTCTGCACAGGGCTATGGTCTTCTTTCCGCTTCACACAGTAACACAGGTTGAGAGCTTAGATTGCTTTCATATAGCAAATATGACATGATTGGAGCTTCAGGATCTTACAATATTCTCCCCAGCCTATGGGAAAACGTTACTTACAAGCAGCACTTCACTATCACTGCCTTATCAGCTTAGGTTGTCCTACTGCAAATTTCCCAAGTCCTTGCTTACTTGATGACATCCAGCTTGGATACTCTGCTGCTGGTTGGCCAAGTACCCATGGGTTAGCTAAACTGAGAAGAATCCAGCACAAACGCAGGCACAAAAGAATTTTTTTTACCTGTAGCAGAGGAGACTACATGTTGATGATACACAGCAGCTGGTTACCATACTACCCCAAATGCATTCAATTCATAGCTTCAGTGAAATGGCCACTGTTCCTTAAAATAATTTGTTCTTCTCCTATTGTATCACTCACCCTTAGGTTTCAACGGCAGTCTATAATGGAAAAAAAAACATTTAGAATCATATATGAATTGTACAACAGTGTGCTTTCACTTTGGCAAAAGTCATGGAGCAGGGACTACCAAGGAGCAGACGCACTTGGTCAGCAACTACAGGGACGGGGGTATATGTATAAAAAAAGGTGACCACCAGTGCACAAGTCAAGATCTTATACCAAGAAAGTCCTGTGGTGAAATGCTGTGTGAGAAAGACAATAAAACAAACACCCTCCTTGCATAGAACACATATTGCAGAAAATGTATTGCAAATTCAAGTAACTGACAACAGGTAGCAGCACCACCAAGGGAGGAGTGAATGTCAAGCAGGAGGAGTGAGATTCCACACTCAGATTAAGGCAGTGCTGGCTAAGGCCATCAGAGTTCCTGGACCAGGCCACAAAAATTCACTCAAAAGCTGCTCAGCAGTAGAGCATGGGCCCAGTGTTGCGGTAGTTGTGGGAAAAGATTTGGAGCTGTGTAGCCAAATGCCTAAAAGGAGGAGTCAGTGAAGTCCTTATCAGCTGACTTTGTGCTAATGGATTGGAGTAAAGAGCAAAGTGTAACTAGCAAATGGGAGAGCTAGTTCCCTGTGCAATATCATTCTCCATCCTGCGTTCGGGCAGTGTAGGTTGTTAAAAAAAGGACTGTGTGAAGATACCACCAGAGAGGCCATACAGAGATCATGACCTGGTTCCTTTGTAATGGCTAACACTCAGAGACTGTGGGGTTAAGTATATCCAGCTCAACAAGTCATCCTATAGGAAAAGAAAATAAAAATGTCTCTGCGTTTTCTTGTGGATAACAATGGGATCAGATGTAAAGACAAGGGAATTTTATGTTTAAGTCTCCTGCTGCTCACATATTTCTATAAAATAGCAAAAAAAGCTCAGTAATCTCACACATTTCCACCTGAAATTTAGTAGAGATCTCATTAAACTCACACTCAGATGCTCAGATTTGCCAAGATAATAACACTCCTGTTTATCTGCAACTGACCTGAAGAGAGGAACTAAGTAAGTACTAAGTGAGTACCCAGTAAGCCATGCCAATACCCTCCATAGAGAGTAAACTGGAGATAGTATCCTTAGAACACATGCAGAAATGCAGTGGTGTGTGGGTCAATGCTTCTATCAGACCACACCTCAGTGCATAAAGAGTCCATAGCTGTAGGTAGGGCAGCGGTGATAAGGATGAAAGTTCATCTCACTGAGTTAGTACATCCACATGTCCTTCATCAGATGTGGTAACAGTGGGAGAGCTGACGCCTAACCAAATTTATTTATTCCACGCTTAATAAAATGTCCACCTTATTCACCAGTGCAGAGGACAAATATTGTATAAAAATAATAAGTCTTGTTTCTTATTTCATAGCCTACATAGGATCCTCTTATTTCATAGCCTACATAGGGTCCTGGATGCTGAGCGATGCATCCTAAAGGGTAGAATATGAGACTAAGCCAGCAATACAGGCTCTTGCTGTGTTACTACCTGTATTTTAACCCGAGGCACAAAGAAGAGAAGTTGTGGGCATCAACTTTTAGTGCACAAGCGGCAATAGCCTAATTACAGCAATTAGCAGCCTCCGTTACTGGCATATGTAAAGTATGGAACAAATAACACAACTGTTCTTTGAAAAGGAAACAATAGGGAGGATCCTGGGTGGAGCACACACACATGTCTAAAGGCTAGCAACCACTACATGACTACATTACAATCCTTACAGATTTTGAAAGTGGAGAGCATTTCCCACTTTAAACTTTCTTGTCTTTTTGTTGTAAGGCTGCACACACTGGAGGATTAGGCAAAGAGATCATTTCACACACATAAACAAGCTTGGCTATGAAAAGGCACACATAATTCCAAATCTGAAGGGAATGAGTGCTTTCCTGTTGCCATACAACACAAACAAAGCTTGAACTGAGTAGGTCAGGTTTGTGCTTTTATGGGAAAATGCAAAAATCATTTGGTTCTGCAGCAAGAGCAGGGGGTAAGAACTGGCAGCTTGACTTGAAATTGTTCTGATCCATACATTATAAAGACACTCCTCCGTCTGTGTGGTCCACCTTACATGCATGCCTTCACATCTTTTCACTGTTTTATTTATTTTAATTATGTAGAGAAACAGATATAGAATGTCATATGTGCATCTGTATGGTAAGTGAGCCTGATAAAATTGACCATGATGTGTGTACAATGTATGTGTACCTAATAAAGTGGCCAGTGAGTGTATATGGGCCATTCTACAAATTGCTTCACACTGCACTCCCACAGTAGAAAAAAAAACAAAAAACAAACAAAACAACAACAAAAAAACAGATTTCCACAAGAACTATGTTATGATCTATTTAGACCCAATGTATTAATTGAGATTTTTAATTATTAATTGAGTGATGTGTCCCAAAGTCTGAAAATCATAGTGCAACCTTAAGAATGCTCACTACTGAAACACATTTTTCTGTGTTTTAATAAAATTTAAAGGTTTTATGTGTGTATATAAAAGCTGTGTTTGCTAGTCATGCTCCGACTAGCGTTTTTGAGTTATGCTTAGTTAAAATTTTCACTACTGAAACAGTCACTACCGAATCATTAGGTAACATTTTCATATTATTACTGTATTGTTAGTGATCAAATGGAGTGTTCAGTAATTTGTTTTAATAAAATAAACATAAATAAGCAAAAGAATTTTAGTCAAAGTCCAAGTCAGTAAAATGTCCAAAATGGGTATTGAACTCTGACTCTAAACCAGTTTGGTAGAATGATCCATATAATGAACTATACATATATAGATAACTTATTCTAATCAGATAACTGATGCAGATGTTCAAGAACAGTCAACTTTTGACAGTCTGGCTTGAGTTTTGGTTACTTCATCTCATTTGATTACTCTGAATAGGTGCACTGTGAAGGGCAGACAGGCCCAGCTGAATTATCTTATTTTGCACTGTACAGTGGGCACAGAGTGTGCTGCATTTGTACAGTGAACAGAACCTTGACATTCTTGTGTGTCTCAGCAAATTTCAGACTTGACAGATTCTTAAGTCAAATTCATTTCTATCATTATGTAATGTTCCCCTATTATATACTCATTATAGCTGGTAATGACAGCATGTTCTCTATCATTGAGGGCATTCTGCTGGCTACAGGAGTGATTTCACAACACTTCAATGGATTAAGCATCATCAAGAGACACAGAGCTTTAAAGCCAGTTTTGTTTTCCCAGCCATTTTTTGATTTGTAGTATTTTCCTACTGCCAGAACCTTTTTGCACGATTGTGGTTTTATAGCATCTTTGACCATCTGTTAACTGTTACATCAGATTGGAGCAATAGCCAATACAGCAATACACAAAGTCCAATTGTTTTCCTTTTTTTTGTCTTTATGTTTTTCCTATTTGCCTCATTCACTGTATTAATACCCACCTTAGAGCATCTCAAAACAAAATTATTACAAAGACTTTTAAGAAAACTATGGATACTTTAAGAAAAGTTATTTTGTCTCAATAAGATATCCATTCACCAGGGTTTTGCAATATTTTGTGTATATATTTTATACATACATTGAGTATACATTAAAATAATACATGCAAATGTGTCTGAGATATTATATGTGTAATATATGACATGCATGCATGATGGCTGCATTGTAAAGAAGCATTGTGAGAACCTTTTGGAGCAGCTTTTTCCATCTCTGGGCTGATTCATTTTATACTCATGTCTCTAGGGTATACTTTGTTTTTTTTTTTGGACGGGACTCTTTTAGAGGGCTGCTTTGGAGTAAAGAAACCAGAGAGGTCCACAGTTGTAAAAGCGATCATAGTGGTACTGTTGTGCAATGTCACTGGAAGGGAATTAGAGCTGCAGCATGTTTCAAAAAGTGTCTTTTTGCATCATATAGTGAATGTCAGATGTTATTACAACATCATCGTACAGAATAAAGAGCTTGTGCACTGTTATGTAACATGTATTATAATGTCATTGTTCTGCCAACAATAACTCTTTTTCATTCCATGTAGCTCAAGTTCAACAAAACTTGATACTGTAAATAAGCAGGGAGTTTATGACATAACATTGTTCAGAAATAACATACATGGTTATTTATGCATTTTCTTTCTAGCAGTAAAGCCTACATAAAGCGCTGGGCAGACACACACTCTCCTCTCCTGCCCAGTAACCACTGCTTCTTGCAGCTGGTTTGCCTTCATAAGCCCAGCATCCATGGCACCTGTTTGCTCAGCACAGAGCACCAATATTCCATTACAGGTCTTCATGCGTGGCCCTGAACTACAGCCGCAGAGTTCTACAAGGCTGCTTCAAAGGGCCGCTGGTGGAAATTAAAAGCATCTGAACGGATTTGCATTTAGGGACTACAAAAGGGCAACCACTCAAATGACTGTTCTTCATTTTGGACACTGTCTATGTAGCATTACTGAGAATTATAGCTGTTCAAGTCGGGTTTGATCAGGTTTGAACACTGTTCCCAAACATTTAGGTTCTCACAGCCCACTTCCCACTTAACAGATTTTACCCCATATTTCCCACACTTTAGTTTTTCTCCTTACTTTATTTTCCCCCCCTGCACATTCATTACTTTAAAACAGTTTTAATCTGCCATGCTGGAGTCACCTCCACATGATGCTGACAGAATATAGCACTGAGGTCCACAAGGCCTACGCTTATGAGAAAAAAGATGCATAAGAAGTAAAACAGCAAATCGATTCAGGAAAGGACAATTTAGCACAGCCACATATATTTATGTTAAATTTGTTTTTTTATGCATGATCAATTATAGTACATGTGACATATTCTATATTAAGAAATAGAGTTTTGGATTAAACAGGTGAAGGCCATTTTTTTAGGCACTTTGGATGACAGACAAACAGACCTTTATTGATCCCAAAGGGAAATTGCAGATAGTGAGACAGTTCATATTCATTTCATACAAAAATATTTGGACAGATATAAAACTTGATTCAGTGGGTTGAATTGAGTTTGGACAGAAAGTTATTTGGCTGTATTCAGGATCAGAGTAAAATCTCAGGCATAATTAAAGCTCTAATGAGAATGCAGGCAAGGCAACATTAGCATTTTAGTATTATTCAGTATAAGCAGGCTGCTATTTCTTTTGTATTATTTTAATAGGTATCTAATGGGATCTGAAAAAAATTGGCATACAACCCTATAATATAGAATCTACCCTGCTTTAATATAAGGCCTTTGCCAAATTCTGCAAATGCCTGAAGATTGCTGCTGTCGGAACAAAACCTTGTATCTCAATTTTTCAGTTTTTAAATTTTAAAATCCGTTGCCCTTTGTATGGTGTGTAAATTTCATGATCAATGGACCAAAACAAATGTCCAAAAATGACTTGAAATGAGAAAAGTTTGGTTCCATTGACTTGAATTTAAAAGTATATTGATTGATATAAAGTAAAGTATGTTTTTTCCTTCTGCTGCAAAGTTCTCATTTTGGAGATACAAGGTTTTGTTCCGACAGCAGCGATATGATGCTATTTTACTATTCTACTGGAAACTGAATATTTTTGCATGTCATCCATGCATAATGAATGGAAAAAAGATATTCAAACATCCAAACACAGTGTTTTGCATTACAGAGACAAATCTTTATGATCAGTGACATCAACTGACTTGAAGTACAGGAGGTAATGTGATGTGGAGCCTTCCCAGAAGAAGCCCTAGACAACTTGTACATCAAACCCATAGCACTTGAATAGGCAAACAGAGCACAGGCAAAGCAGCACGCTCTCTATTAGCTCATGGCTCTTAATGTTAGCTTACTCTAGCTCTTCTTGCTTGCTACAACACTCAGACCTGGCTGCTCCCCACCCTTTACAATAAAAGTCAATGCAAAAGAATTGAGTATAACAATTGCTAGTGAACTCACACACCATCCAAACCGCTCATCCTTCTGGGTCACGATGGGGTGCCTATCCCAGCTGTCGTTGGGCGGAAGGCAGGATACACCCTGGACAGGTCGCCAATCCATCGCAGGGCAGACAGACAGACATACACACACAATCACACACACATTCACACCTAGGGGCAATTTAGCATGTCCGATTGACCTGACTGCATGTCTTCAGACTGTGGGAAGAAACCTACGCAGACACAGGGAGAACATGCAAACTGCACACAGAAAGGACCCTTGTCGCCCGGCTGGGAATCGAACACAGGCCCTTCTTGCTGTGAGACGACAGCACTACCCACTTCGCCACCTCGTACTTAAAATTAGCATGCACAAACACTTTCTGAACAGGCTAAACAGAACAAAGGTGTACTCTGATGCCATAATATCAATATTATTCAGGCAAAAACTGGTCAGATATCAGTTTCAAAAGTACATTATGCATGATTTCATACTAATAATGGTTGATTTGAGTTTCCAGAATATTAATCTTATTATCACATAATAAAGGAGAAGCCAGCTGTCCATGACACCAAAAGGCTTCACACAGCTGCTCTGTCTTGTATCACCTTCTGAATTTTTCACAGGCCATAAACCTTGTCCATCCTCACCAGTCTGTGGCAGGATGGTGAGCGGAACTTGAGAAGATGCCACAGTCTTGATGTTTTTTATCCGAGTGTAATTACAGTTATCAGACCTCAGTGATGACTGAATGTATCAATACATTCAGATGTTATCCACATATATAATCTATGTACAATATATGTAGATGGTGGTGGTGGCGTGTTACTGTGTGTTGTGCAGGTATGAGTGGATCAGACACAACAGTGCTGCTGGAGTTTTTAAACACTGTGTCCACTCACTGTCCACTCTATTAGACACTCCTACCTTGTTATTCAACCTAGTAGATGTAAAGTCAGAGATGATAGCTCATCTGTTATTGCACAGTTTGTGTTGGTCATCCTTGATTGTCCTGGCTAGATATTTTTGGTTGGTGGTCCATTCTCAGCTCAGCAGTGACACTGAAGGCCAGATGTACAGACAAGTGCAGGTGCAGTGCAAAATGTACCTTGCTGCAAAAGCAATATGCACACACACTGCTTCTGAAATTAACATTCAGTTTACCAAGACTGCAGCTTAAACTGCACTTAGCCCCACCCACTAACTGTTTGCTCGAGAGGCCCAGAGTTTAAAAGGCACAGTGAAATAATGGAGTCATCAACAGACTTGAGAAAAAACAGAAAATAAAAGTTCAGTGATGAAAAGATAGTGATGTTAATAAATGAATTTCTTTCCTGCTACAACATTCTACAGGGGTTTTAGCAAAATGGTAACACTGACAGCATATTTCAGGTCATGTCTTCTTAAGAAGGGGCCCTATGCCACAAACAGGAATTTCTGCTTAGCCACCTAACTTTAAGCTTAGTTCAGTCTAACCCTGGAATTTCTGTTACTATGGTGGATCACTTCTTACCAGACTACATAACCATGGTGACTTACTGCACACCTAACCTGCTCCAGAAAAGTTTAAGTTCAGGATGTCAGGATTTCAGATCATAAACAGCCTTTGTACCAATCAGGGTGCACTTCTAATCCATCTGGTCACTCTTTTCTTCAAAACGTGTGCCATCAATCAGGCACAAACTTTTTATAGAAAAGGAAACCAGACTAAATAGATATTAAGAATATAAATCAAATCTTTCTTCAATAAGCACTAAAATGCTGGCAGAGGTGACAGCATTGCTTTTTTGGCCAAGTGTGTCCAATTTGCAACTAAAACGTGTGCAAAAGGCATGGTGCATCAGGCTCTTCTATTGTTTAAAAAACTCCAACATCACTGTTGTGTGTCAGTATCACAGCACTGTTGAGAATGATCCACCACCCACAAAATACCTGCTCAGAGATGGTCCTGTGGGGGTCCTGACCATTGATGAAGGTTGTAAATTTGGGGGGGGATATAGGTGCACCTAATACAGTGGACAGTGAGTGTATGATAAGCTTACACAACACACCATGTCTGCCTATAATAGACTCAACAATACCATATGAAAAGCATTACGCAAAGTAGATTTTGGTCTTGTGGAAAAGTTAGACAGTCTGAAAATATTCACAAACCCCACAGGCACTCTTTCAGCTTTACTGCATCCATTTGCTTCCTGGGTGTGGCTTGTGTTAGATCAGTTCAGTACAGTGAATTTCACAGTCATCATCTTCAGTCAAATACAGTGTACAACTCTACTGCCATTCTTTACAATAGGTGACACTGAATCTGATGTATGTCAGAGTAAATATCTGCCTATCTCGCTCCTGAACTAGAGTTCACCTGTGAATGCTTCTAAGAAGAGTCACTGCCAAGTTGCTGTTTTCCCTGCACTGTACTTGTCTGGCAAGTTCCCAAAGGCTGGAGGAAAGACCAGACAGTCCGAGAACTGATTTCTTACTTAGTGTATTTACTGTGTGTAATATGATTGAATTGGTGCTATGCAGGCTATATGCTGTCATGTTTATAATTTTCTGTACTTTAAAGTCTTTTAACAGTAATTTCTTGGCAGGCTGAATTTGCAGTGGTGAAGCTGAGCAAATATTAACAAGCTCAATAAATCATCAGTTTGAACAGTACAAATGATCTGAGCATGACTTATTTAACTTAAACTTTGAAATTACAGGCAAGTTTAATTAGTAGTAGGTGTTTGTGTTTGGCTTGTATGAAAAAAAGTGAATAGTTCGTCAAATGTGAAATATGGTAGCACAGGAAGACAAACCAGTGACGTTCCACCCAGACGAATATGCAAATAGTATTTCCATCGTCAAGCCATTCCATGTTGTGATACAAGAACTTCTGTAACAGTAGTGCTAAAATAAGTACTGGAATCCTTCACACTGTTTCAGCAGGAAAAGTTTAAAACTTTCTAATGTGACCAGTTGTGTGGAACATTTTGCTTGACATGAATGTTGCTTCTGTTTTGGTGTGAGGTATTTGTTTGGATTCCTAAATAATAACTAAATCAAACAAACAAAAAAATGACTGTACAAAGAAGCTAAAATGTTCTCTTGGAATGATAGGAAACACGTGGAGAAACAAAAAAAAACAGCTCATAATATGACAGACATTTCTAGCACATTTTCATACTTGGCAGAACAGATATCACATACCGTGTGTTAATTCAAGTGTTAATTGCTGCTTTAACAATATAAAAACCTTATGGTACAGCCATAAAAACAAAATGGTTCTTGGCTTAGACATACAGTTTTAGGAAAAAACGTTAATTGGTGAACAACCTTTACATTATGTGGAGGTTCTTTATGCTCTGCAACCACACGTCTCATTTATAAAAATGGTTGGTTAAAGGACCACCCATTGAAAAGCTCTTTAGTGAACCAAAAGTAGTTCTTTAAGCAGATCTCCTTTTGGCATTGTTACTTGTCAGAGTGAATGCATTACTATAAGTTATCCTTAAAATCTTTCATTATGACGCTTCCTCCTCCTAGTCTTCGATGGAATACTGAATATTTTTGTTTATCATCCGGGCATGAAGAACAATAATATGCAAACAACATGGGTTGCTACTGGAAAGAGGCAAATAATAGTGGCTGTTGCCTTCCTGTTTAGAAAACCCTCTCCGATGCCCTATCCTAACTAGGCCTCTAGCCTTGTCTAACTTTAGATCCTAAGCCCCTACTTACAGCTTCTTGCCAACCATGAAGACCTAAATAGACTCTTGGTATAATGCAGTGTGGTGTGCTCATAAAAGAGGAGCTGTCCCTGTGAGACTCACTCGCAGCAGCTGGGTCAGGTGGAGTTACTGCTAAAGAGCAGCCTCTGCGTCAAAGGGCCTGGTTGGGGGATTCCACGAATGAGTTTTTGATGAATCAATATCCATAGTATTCCCATGGTGATGCCTTGAACTGAAATTGCATTTCAAATATTTTATGCATATGACCCCCAACCTCTGACAGCTTGAAAGAGGAAGGATGCAAGCTGTGAGAATCCTCCACTAATACGAATGGATTTATGTTGTTTATGACTTTGTTTGGGTCATAATTCATTTCAGCAGCATACAAGAGCACCTGGCACAGCCACTGGAACAGATACTGATAACAAACCTTTAAAGCATGAATTTGGGCGAGCACAAGAGAAAACTTATAAGAATAGAAACTTGGCAGAGAAAATTAACCTCTTAAATCCAAAGGGCCTGTATCTGGGTCCACATTTCAGTTTCTCACTCTTATAGCTAGATAACCCACATGTTAGTTTTATTGTAGTTATGGTATAAGTTATAGTAATTACTGAATAATATGTCTTGAGCAATAATTATAAGGCTCAAGGGCTTAATTCTGGACAAATGCAATATCTTTGACTGGTAACAAGGTCTTTTCAGTTCTCAAACTTCCTCCTGACTGTATTACAAATGCTGTATGTCACCTGTAGTGGCCAGACCTGCTTGATAAGAAATTACTAGCTGGAGGTTGTCAACTCAAAGCACATGTTGGGAAATTTAGGTGCTATAGCCAGAGTACAGAGATAATACTGCACATATGTGAATAGAGATTTTGTACTTGCAGCAGCTGACTCATCACATTTGCCCTTTTGTCATCTTATTCTCCAAATCATCAAGATATGCATTCGAGTAACAGCTGATCCCAGTTAAATCGACATGTTACTTATTGGTAGAAGGTGGTGTTCTTGTCTTCCACTGGGAAAAGCAGTACTAATGATTCCAGCAAGAAATCCCTTATAGGCAAGTTTTGCCTATTAGAACTGCAGCTCTTGCACATGAAAGTCAACTGAAAAAGTCACGCTAATTGGTTTGGGTTCGCATTCTTTCCAGTGAAGACTGAGATAGACATTAATGAATCTCAGGCACGATAAAGAGCAGTTGGCTCTACTGCACAATGTGATATTGTTATGGGCCTGCTAGAGACAAGCAACGAGAGTGTTTGGGACAGCAATGTGTGTGCCTGTAGGCAACACATGTAAAAATGGCAAACACAGCTGCCACTCTCCAATGAGAAGTCCCAGAGAGAGATGGAAGCTCAAAGGAAAGTGTTATTGAGGGAGGAGGGCAGCTGCTCTCCGCTCCCTAGACAGTGAGTTAAATCTCTAAACTGCAAACTCAGCCTATGCCTCATTCCCATAGCAGGGAGCTTGTGAGCTGTTATTTCAATAAAGAAAATTACAAGTAGGATCTCTTAGGCGGTTACAGTAAACAAGTCTCTGTACGGTTGAGGTGAAATCACAAAAACACGCTCCCCGTGGACCTCTGCTCTCTACATGCAGTCATTCAAGCATATCTTAGCTCTTCACACAGGTGGCCCTCAATGTCCATCCCCTGTGTGAGGGGTAAATTTAGTGCCTGTGCAAATCCCCTCTTCCCCACATGCCCTCTCTAGTAGCACTGTCAGTCAGCATTGCAGGCTGTTAATGGTCTCGCTTACGGTTAGCTTTCCAGCATATCAGTAATTTGAGAGAAGGAGTGCGCATGGGCCAATGGAGAAAGCTTAGCGCTGATTGGGTTTCCATCATAAAACACATTTGGAGTGCTCACAAACTCTTTTTTCTCTCGTATTGTGGTAGGCCTTGCAGCTTGTGATAAATAAAATGGAGGTTTTATGGTTTAGACAGCTAAAATTAAGGTTTCCTGGTTTAAATGACACAGCTGGCCATGAGTCAGCATCTTTGGGAGGATCTGTATCCCCCCAAGCTCTCTCATTAGCTTCTAGAAAAACAAATAGTAAAGCTAGTACTTAAAATGAAAGAAGAACTTAAAACTGATGTGTGTTCTTCATTGTCTTTTTCATGTTTGTGCAACTTTTTGTGTGTCAAAAGGGTTGAGTAAATCATCTCTGCTGACCATCTCTTGTTGATCCCTTCCCATTTCATTTATTGGTCTAAATTTGTCCACAGGCTATCTCTTTAGCTGTAACGTTATATCAGCAATCAAAAGTAATAGACTGTTATTTATGTCAGTGTCACAAACTCTAGACATAGGCTTTGTGAGCTTCCAGGTCCTAGAATCTATTTAGAACAGACCTCCTTTAGGCGTGTGTGACCGATGCTAACAGAGCAGGCTCAATCTCATTTGTAACACAGCAGGTCACTTGAAATACATATATATTTCTAGAGTGGGAATCCTTGAGACACTGTATCCTTTCTTTGGTCCCACAAGGGGTAATGTCCTTCTCTTCCAAAAACTCCTCACCTAACCTCACTTCTCCCATCAGTCACACACCAGCATTTTCATTGTCAGCATTTCATAACATCACTAAAGCACTGTTCATTAGATTGACAGTATAATATATTGTGCTGCTGTATTATTATGCAAGTGGAGGAGAACAAATTACCTATGTTTCTCCTTTGTTTCTCAAAATTACGACTCAGTATTATGAAAAAATTACTAATTATCTAAAAATATTGACTTAGTATCTTGAAATAATGACTTTTTTTTACAGATTGACATTTGTTTGTAGTAAGCCAAAAACTAAACAAGTCATTAAGTTTGGAAAGTCAATCTTATGAAGAAAACAAAATGAGAAAGACTGCTAACTTTACTGTCTATGGTGAAAATGCAAAAGCGCTGGACAGATTTTGCATACTTGGATCAATTAATAACAACAATGTATCATCCTGCAGTCTGGTAAATGACACAGATCGCCTCATGACAGAACCAGGATGAAGAAGTTTGAAAAGATCTTTAAATGCAATGATGCGTCTCTGCTAGAATCAACAAAGGTCAGAACAGTCCAGCCTATGGTATTTTCTGTGGTTTGTTGTGGACAATTAAAAAAAGCAGGACAGGACAAATACTAGTACCTTTGGACTTTTGAGAGTACCTCAGATGGAAAAGAAAACAAATCAATCCTCGACCAATCAAGCCTTGTCTCCCACTTGAAGCCCTGATAACCAAATTGAAGCTCTCTTTATTTTTGCCATGTTAGGAGAAGAACAAATTTATTAGAAAAGGCAAGATGAAAGTAAAAAATGAAGAGGACCATCAGCAACAAGATGAAAGCACACAATCAGAGACATCATGAACAAACCATTGAGAAGGCTGAAGTCCCAAACAGAAGAGAGAATATTTTGGAGAAACACTATCCATACGGTCACCAGGAGTCAGAACAAACTTCACAGCACTAAATAAATAAAGTCAATATTTCAAGAAAAAAAAAAGTCAAATTTTTGATATGCTGCTGCCAGAAACGTTTTTCCTCCACCTTTTTTCTCACAGTAATGGGTTACCGGTGACTTGCATAGTTAAGTCTGTAATCCTTTAGCACTCACATCTGTAAACATTCTACCATCTGCAAGAAAAAAAAAAAACATTCTATCGTGTGTCTCATACTGATTTGTCTTTTGTATTTATTGTATAGTATTTATTTTTGGGGTTTAGGTTTTACACTACTGTGTACTTGTTGTAATTATATTGTAATTTAGTGTAGTCTGAATGTGTCTATGTATTATAACATGTACTCTTGGCCACTTGTACTGTGTGGTCCAGTAAACACACACCCTGCCTTGTGTGTTAATTTGAGGCCCTGGATACAAGATGAAACAAACACTCAACAAACTCTCAGTAACATGTCAAAAACATATGAGGGTTAGGGTTAGGTTTTGGGTAAGGTTGGGTAAAGTTAGGTTTTGCGTAATGGAAGTAACATATTAACAGTACTACTAAATGTCAGTAATATATCAACAGTACATTTACAAGATATTTACTTACGTGTATTCAGATGCTTCACTACTGCTACTTCACTGATATGTTGTTGATGTGTTACTGATAATCTGTTAAGAGTTTGTTAATCATCTACAAATGACCACTCCAAATAGAGTGTTACCAAAATTTCAATTTCAAATGCATCAAATCCTCATACAAAACCTTAGCTTGATGGCAAAAAACATGGTGATGCCTACTGAAAGCAGAAGAGCAGTTCAAAATTATTAGCTAAGCAAAAAAAGAAAACGCTTTCCATTCTGGATTCATAAATGTTTCAGATGCATCACTATTATGTCAGTAAAACAGCAGGAGACAAACTAAACAAAGCCTTAACAGATTCGATAGATAAATAAATAAATAAATAAACAAACGAACAAACAAACCATCCCAGCAACCTTTTGTAAAATCACAATAAATAGGGCACAGATGTGTTTAACAATAGTTGGCGCTGATTTAGTTCCACAGCAATATGGCCCTCAAACTTGAAAATAGATTTTCGGCATCAAACGTTCTGCAGTGGATTTTCCTCTCTCTCTCTCTCTCCTGCTCCTAATCTGAGATACAGAACAGTTGGTTCATTCAAGAGCTTCAAAGAGGAATCCATGTCGAAACCACAATGAGTCACTCCTGGTCGTGTCTCAAGCCCAGCCTCCGTCGCCACGCTCTCTGAGACAGGCAGCATCCTGGGCAGAGCCGCAGGAGCTGGGCAATAAAGAGGATGTGAGGAAAACAAAAATGAAAACAGTCCTCCTAACCATAGCACGATGCTTGGGATTTCTGTGCTCTGAGAACTGAGAATGGCTCGGAACAGAAACCTAGTTTCATTTCAGTTTAAATTTGCATGAATGAAGTTGTGATAGGTGGTCACTGATACTAGTGGTTTTTAAAAGCAATGTCCGATTTAGCCCAAGGCCCCAGCCAATTGTCATAGTTGTGGTGCGACATGTGTAGCTTTAGGAACAAGCCGTTCCTGGCACGGTTGCTGTAGGGTGGGGTGAGGTGGGGGCCTGGGCACAAGCTGCTTCCTCTCCAGACTGCTCCTGCTGCCTGGGCCTTTAGAGCCAGAGAGACCCACAGAGCAAAAAAGCCCAGAGCTTCTATGAATCTATGCTAAATTGCACAAGATGAAGTCTGATGAGAGTAGAAACTCTGAGAGGCCAAGGCCCTAACCTCAGACACGAAACAGAGGAATCCAGATTCCTCCTTCAACATTCACAAGACCACAAGAGTAATCAGAGATTGTATGGACTGGATGTAGTTTGATGGCATGAACTACAGTGGTAAGACATATTTTCAGTGCTGCTTGCATAGAAACTAAGAAACAATTCAGCTGTTAAGAAAAACATTCTTAACTTTAATGTGTGTTAAGATTTTATTCTAAGTAATTTTGTGCCATTTCTCTTGTCCATGCATTACGAAACATTCACACAATGTAAAGGCCAGCTGTAAAGGACAACTGGAGTTTTCAAATGGTGTAAAGAAGTGGACTCAGTAAGTTCTGATATGGTAACAATATATCATATTACATGGTCATGGTAACATACAACGGACTGGACTTCTTGTCATAAGAGTTAGGAAATCAATAACAGAGAGTGTCAATAGCAGTAGAGAGTGTTTCACTCTCTACCACGAGTGGAAATACTTAAGTACTATGTAGCTATACTTAGTATTATTTTGGAAGATTTATGTAACTAATTATTGAAACTGAATACTTGTACTCAATTTCATTTCCAAGAGAAAAAAAATATAATTTTTATTTCTTACTCTTTCTTTTAGACCTGCAAAGTCTTTACAAATCATTACAAATTTCTGTTGCCAGTCAATTGAGCCCATGGACACAGGAAGTGGGGGTGCTGAGGGGGCTGCAGCATACCTAAATTTCTCAATTGTTTAACTGCAAGTACTAAAATAGTTTTAAAAAATGAACTGAGCTAAAATAAAACAAGTGTAAAGACCTATGTATACTATGTGTGTTACTACTACACCACTAGGGTGGAGTTTGTATTTTTTTGTTTTATTTATACATTTCAAAGCCTGCACTGTTAAACACTGTGTTTTCAATACAACAAGCCAGATGGCTTCCATCACCAACTGTAGCATGTCACTAAAACAAAATCAATATCACCAGCCTAATATTATTTATGTAACATATAAAAATCTAATGTTATAATATCTCACATTACATGAACACATAGCATGTAATTTTGCATGACATCACATCATACATCATAAATCTGTTTAAAATTTCAGAATCCCCAGATGAAATACCCTCCTGTGTCCCTGAGCATGTTGCTGAATGTGAGTGAGTGAGGGATAAACAGTGCAGTGCAATGCGATGGTTATGGCAGTTTCACAATATGCATTCAAGCAAAGTTTATCTTTATCACGTGTGTAATTAGTGCTTAAGTGTTATTGAATTTTACAAACATTTAAGAATGAAAACATGGCAGCTTTAATAGTCTGGCGGACAAGGAGTGTGATCAGCTTAATTTAATGTTTGATCTAAATTTAATTTGTTAATGTTGTCTGTTGAAACATTTGCTTTTTACTTTTACTTTCTAAATACATTTGAATGAAGATACATTATGAACTTTACTCAAGTATATTTTTGGCTTCATATTTTTACTTCCAGCTGAGGAAGAATTTGACACTACCAATATTTTCACTTAAGTACAGCTTCTTTGTACTTTTTCCACCCCTGCACTTAACACAACACATAGTTCTGGTTTCCTGGACATGGATTATGCCTATTCTTGGAAGAAATTGCAGTGTCAAGGAAGAATCACAACTGGAAATTCTCTTTAGTCTAGGCTTAGGCTTAATATGAGTCTGGGAAAGTGGCTTACAGTGCATGCATGTAAGTGTGATAGTATGTTTAGCAGTCACATCATTACTACCATTTGAGATCTGTTTGTAACTGTAACTAAGGTAATGTTAGTGACAGGTGAATAAACTTGTTTACCAAATAGGCTGCTCCTCAGAGTATTAAATGCTCCACAGTGGCTCTGAGTGGAAAACTGCCATGCAGCAGTGGATGTGTACTGCAGAGGTGTTGTCTCTGAAGGGCATTCAGAAGAGTCACAGTTTCCAGCTAAAAGCTGGCTGGCATTCCCTGGACACACTTTAATGCAGGGACTATATTGCTAGTGTAACCAAAGTCAGATGCCTTTTGTTATCAACAAGTGCCTGACTCACTATGCCACACAGTCACTGTGAAAAGAGAAAAACAAAGCACTAAAAGGTTAGGATGAGATACACCACTTGGGCTGCAGTTTTAATGCTAAAACACACTGAAGTGAGTATAAGTTGAACATCTAGGCTGAGTCATTTTGTTGGAATTAGCTAGTGCAGGTTTTTTTGAGTGCGCTGTGTTCTGTGCAGAATCAAAAGCATGTGGCTAAACAGGCTTGCTGAATAGTTTGCAGGATCTGGGATGCATTTCCAGAAAGAGCTGTAGCCTTAGGATCATCTTAAATGTTAGAAGAACCATTCAAATTTGCACTCTCTCCACAGCTGTAGGATGAAACTGAGGTGCTTGTGTTCATGTCTAGTGAGAATACTGAAATACTCTTTAATTAACAGGCAGTGGGATATTTAAAGTGGTGCATTGTGTTTGGGAGTAACAATGAAACTTGGATAAAGTGCATAACGCTTACATTTGGCATAATTAAAGGTTGTTGTGTTCAGTGTATTTGCTCACAAATCCCCTCCGAGAGAATGCTTTTCAGATACAATGGTGTGCCTTGTGCTGCAAATTTATGTAAACATAATTTGTTGTGAGCGTTGGCAGTGGATTAGTAATTGACACTCTGAAACTGCCTGCATTTATTTAAATGCATGCTGACAGGCTGAAAAATAAACAGAGTGAAAGAGGTTGGTAATGAACTTAGACAAAGCAGTCCTACAGTAAAACTCGCATGGCTCTGGCAAAAATGAAAAATTGTCCTATGAAGTGCCTTAGAAATACAGGCTCTCACGCATCATAAAGCAAGAACAGTGGCACCAGTTGTGGCTTCTTGCCCTATTTTCTATTGCCTCTGAGGGAAACCCAGTGATGTGCCAGTCACAGTTACTAACATGAAATCCTGATAATTTAAAGTGAAGGGAGAAGCAGTGTGGGCTGTGATCCCCCAAACAATGTGGCAGGAAATCAGAGCAGTTCTTATTTAGAATGCCCCCATGAAGACAAAGAGCACATGGCCCTCCATAATCACTCACGTGACCAAAGCACAGGGTGGAGTGTTTGTCTTAGCACATTAGTATTGGCACTCTATATTGACACAAAAGGAGGAGAAAATTAAATATCAAACACTCGTATATGTTTTAAAGAAAACAGAATGAACTTACTTGAGCAACTGAAAGCAAAAGTTGAAGCACTAAGTGCATAACCATCAAACTGCACTACATGATATGTGTCAGTATGTAAGCATCATTAGGACAATTGTGTTAAAATGTAATTTCATTTCATTTTACATTTCTGTAAAGGTTTGCCTCAACAGACACACCATTAGAAAACCCGGTTATGCAACAGATGAGACGTCAGTTTTTTTTCCCCCTCTTTTCAGTGCGCTCTTTAGGTCCTGTAGATATAGCCAAAATCCAGCTCTGGCAGCGACTTCCAAAAAGCCCATCTGGATTTCATTCCTGGCCACATTTGGTTACTTAACTGAAAATAATCATTTCCCTAAAGCCTCTCACTTTAGCTGGATCTCATGCTCAGAACTTCATAAGGTAGTCATTTTTATCATATTTTGTTTTATCATATCCGCTTCACAAAGTTAATTAGTAGCATGTTTGGCAGGTTTTTTTGTGTGATTTGTGTTAAATGTTAAATGATAAATTCCCATTGTTGTCAAGCATAAGTGATTTCCAGTTTGTGGGCTGGGGGAAGTGCACAGGTAATGCCACCTTACTGCTTGGACAGAGGGGCATGGAGGCCAAGTTGGGGACAGAATGTAATGCAACACACATTACTGTCTTTGTCTATACCCATCCACGGACTAGAGTATTTAATGACTTCATTTCCATAAAACAACAAAGCCAGAAGGAATTAATAAAAGCTGCAAAAGGCTTAAAGGGCCTCTGGGAAATAACAACACAGAGCCCATATTCTCCCCCACGGAGGTTAAATTGAAACAAAAGACCAAATAACCTCTGCTGCTGCCCTGGAAGGAAAAGACATCACCTCTCTTTCTCATTTGCTTCCGACAATGTTTTCAACTGCAAAAACTAGTGATCTCATTTTTTTTTACCCTTTCAAAATAGTGCCAGGGAAAACTGTTGGTTTGAATAGGCCCACTGTTCTGCTACACTCTGTGTTCCACAGCGACTCTATGATTCAAGTTCCAGAGTTGCTCTTATGGCTTTTGGTTGCCTTCCAAACCTAAGTAAAACAGCGTTACCTAAATTCCTCATAACACCTTCTCTCACGCAGACGCACACACCATCTCAGAGAGCCATTCAAACTTTCAGACCAGTACACACACTCTCTCTCTCTCTCTCTCTCTCTCTCATATCCTCTCTCTCTCACCCGCCCCCCTCTCTCTGTACACACACCATATTTTGACAGATCTAATTTCAAAAGCAAACACTCCCAATTTCCATTTGATGTCTCTGCACTGGCTCGCAGCATGCCAGAGGAGAAAGGAAGGTGGCCATCATGAAAATGTGGAGCACAGAGCGTCCAGCTTTCCAAAATAGCCATGCAGACAAACGACACCACTGTAAGCACAGGGAGGGGAACTCTAGAATGTCTCTCATAAAATATCCTTAAGCCGTGGTTGAGGACTCGACACCAGGTTCAATCAGAGGCCAAATATCTTTCCTCTCTCCCATACTTATCACTCTTCATTCTCATATGATCAGCTCCTTTACTCGGCCCTGAGACACTCAACTTTAGCATGCCGATGGTCCATTTGTGCTCAGCACTCAATCACTTTTTAATTAAGAAATTCTTCACAGGACTGAATCAGAAAAAAACCCTTTGAGCAGATCGGCCATCAATGTTGCGAGAGCATTTAATAGGCTTCCCGTCTTAAATTATACAAATTATACTTTATGGATCTTTTGCATGGCAGCATGGGCAGTAAACACGTGAACTGGAGTGGAAATGCTGATAAAAATGCACTTGGGCCTTTTCTGAGAATAACTTTTTTATGGATAACATTTTCCAGTGTCAAATTCATTAATGAAACTTTGTAAACCGTTACAAAAGGTCTTAAGCCTTTTTAAATTTGGCAATTTCTGCCCATCCTTGCTAAGCAGTTTGTTGCGTTTGCTAGGCTAATTTGTCAAATTGGGTTCTCCCAGTTTTTATTTATGGTAGTTGTTCCTATTCCAAAGCATTGTCTCGATATTCACTGACAGTGCCTTGGAGACTTTTATTGTTATTGTGTGCAAAGAAGCTTGGCTATCTATTGAATCAATGCATTATGCAAGTTCCTTTGGGATGTAGCCATTGAATTCTGATGCCCTAGAAAGATGTTTACGTCCTTTAGCAAGGACTGTAGATACGCTTATGGCTTTACTTCCCATAGCCTACTAAGCAGCAGATCAGGACCACATGGCCAGGATCTCTGAATCTCATTTCACTATTGTTCCTCTCCTGTTTTCATCATGGCATGAACAAACAGAGGGCAAAACAGTTCTCTTTTGTAGAGAAGACTTTGATCACATCTAAGTAAAGATTGAATTAACTTCAATTAGCTTATTTTCCTGCAGAAGGAGCAGACAGCTGGACCAAAAGTGGTTCATCTGAACACTAGTATCATGCTTTTGTAGCACAACAGGGTGCAGACAGATATTTGTTTGAAGATGAGGACTGATATCATCACTGACATCTCCAAAATTGTAACTTTACAGGAGCAGGAAAAAAACGTTCTTAACCTTTAATGCAAGTTTATGTAAAGAAGTTTTACTCCAAGTGATTCTGAAGCATTTCTATTGGTCCATTCATCATGAAATTGTCGCCCAATGTAAAGGATGGCTGCTATGTTCAAATGATGTAGAAAAATAAACATTGACACAAATGGAGATATATGTTTTTCTTTGGACCACAATAATATTTCAGTGCAATAAATTGAATTTCATTAGTAATAAGTGTCTTTGATGTAGAAAATGTCTTCTGATGTCGTTATTAACAGTCTTTGTTCTGCAGTGTGGATTTGCCTGTTCTAATGTACACTTCCCCACAAGGAAAACATGTAGACCCACAAAGTTAGCATATCTTTGTTGCAGGACATGGCCTGGAGAGAAAAAAAGGACAAATCATGGTGAGTTTCATGCATCTTGTGCTGAAGTCCATCTACTATGTCATGCTCTGTTTAGTACTGGTAACCCAGATCACTTCAACGGGGCCAGAGACTTGGCTGGATCTCTCTGTAGATGAGATTGCTCACTCATGGATAAAATCAGCTACAAAGGCCTGCAAAATTCTACCCACAGCATACCTTTCCATAGCCAACCACCACATTTAACAACAGTCCGTGCCAAGCATCAGCAACTTTTTATAAGCCTGGCAAAAGCACTCAAAGAATAGAACTGGCTCTGGAATGCAAAATCCTGATTTTAAAGGCTGAATGCCATGCTTAGGACTTTCTTATGTAATCCTGAAGTTAAGATGTGTAGACCTGCTCTCTTAGAAACAAAGGTGCCAGAAGTGGTTCTTTAGAGCAATGACACAGAAGAATCACTTTTGGTTTCTTACTTAATATTTCAGTGGAGGGTATTTTAAGGAATTAACTTCATCAAGTCTAAAGAAGCTCTAAATAATGGGCTTCATACCAATTAAAGGTTTTTCTTTCTTTTCTTTCCATACATCAAAAATTAGAACCTAAAAAGCAGTCACTTTGGGGAATAAAGGTAAAAATGATCACTTTCCTATGCGAGTTTAGCAGAATACTGCAATCATGATGATCCCACATTGCAAACTCACCCTCACTCTCAATTCCAGTCCCAAGAGGAGAGGAACAGGCATTGTGAAGTTAGCCAAGGCAACAGGTGCAATGTTGATGAAAGGATAAAGGGCACAAGGACACTTTGAGCGCATGGCTGTGGTCACTGAAAAAAAGGATGTGGCAAAACTGGCATCTGTGTAAAAAAAACAAAGTTCTCCACTTTGATTGCTGACCAACAGATTCGAGACAGGCTAGCATTTATCCAGCCTGGGATAGAAACCTGACTCGCGGCCTGGGACCTTGTTACCGCAGTGGGTGTTCAGAAGACAGTTTATTTATAATAAGCTGTGGCATGCCTGGACTAGGGGGAAGAAAATTTGACGGCTTCCAAAGGCCTGGGAGAGGACAGAGAGCCTTTACCCTTAGCTGTAGATCACATAACTTACTGCTTTGTACTGCATCTGCACATGGCCAACTTGATGTAGTTGTTCTGCAAGACTCAGTGACAGATAAATGGGTACAGATCCATTGAGTTTGTCATGCCACATACCACACATCTCCCTGTATGCTCTGACGTTTGTCTGTATTAGCCAAGTCTATTACATGGCTGCAGTAACTCGGGAATGTAAGGATACAAAAGCTGATACGTTTCCAGATGTATCAACTTTTGTATCCTAACATTCACATGTCTGGAAATAATGAATGACACAAAAAGACATCTGACTAACCCATCATAATGCTGTCATTCCTTTCTCTTTCATTATATCTGTGTATATCCAAGTCATAATCTATTCAAATATACTGTGATTTGAATCTCTCAGTTCCGGTTCAATGGCACGCACATGATATGCAATGTAAATGAGACGTATAGCTATTATATGGTGAGGGATGTAAAGGAAAGACTAGCGCTGCTAAACGTTCCCATTACAGATCCTTCAAGATTTTTTTGATTTTTGATGTGTTGCTGTGGACAGGAGCTTATTAGGATCATACAAGTGGCATTTATATAACATTTGGACCATGACTGTAGATGTAATAAATTATTATGCTTTGCACAAAACTGCATATGGTGAGTCAGCCACGTTGTTCCAAAGCCCAGTCTCTGAGAAAGATTCATTATCTTACTGGTTTCCTCTCAAAGAGAAAGAGGGTGGGTCAAAGTGAGGCAGAGTGACAAAGAATGACTAGATGTGCGAACAGCATTTTTTTTCTGAAATGAAACCATCTGCATAAAACAGTAAATCTGAACGCAACAACAGATGGAAAGCCCTCATGATCATTAGTCTTTATAAAAGAGCTACGAGCTAAAATACAAGAAGAACCATGTTCATTTCTCTTTTCTAGGTCTACATAATTGTATCCTACAATTACACATATGGTGTACCCTCATTTGCCGCCTGTTGCTAAAGCAGGCTGTGTTGCATCCCCAAGGAGGTTCATTTCTTATTTCTTTTGCAGTATCTTACACTCATGACCTTTAGCACACCTCATTACAGTCAGTGTGGGATTGTGCAGAAGAGGTAAGTGTTTATAAGCCCAGATTTTATAGATGTGAACAGGGACACACATCAGTGCACTAATTTATCTTATTTTGCTAGGCATTTTTATGGTTGAGTATTGTTTGATATTTTTTGGTATGTATACCAGTAATCCATATCTTGACTTCATTATCAATTCCTGAATGATACTTTAATCACATGCATACAGAATGTACAGTACAGTCAATCACCAGTCTAGATTTAGGAAGAAAATGCTTATTGGCTCATGGATGATAAGACTGACTACACTGGTATTTTTTTTTTTTACTTTACTTTCATTTTTTATTTAGCAGGGACGATACAAATCAATATACCTCATTATTTCATCTTGTTATTGTGCCTGATTTTCATGTAACTTTCATCTGCAGTTCCAGAGCAGATTGATGCTAATGTTAAAAGTAAGCAATGCTTCTCGCTTAGGCAAAAACTGAAATCATAAGGCAACAGTAAATCATTACACATCAAAATACAATAAACTAAATCATAGAAAACCACACATTGGACACAAAACAAGTAAACAATACACAAAGACACAAAACATATAATTAAATATTTTGTTGGCAGATTTGAGTATCCAGTAACCATTTTTAAAGCTGTTTTGAAAACAGATCAATGGTTGTCAGATTTCTTAAATCAGACAGCAGAGAATTACAATCTTGTGCAAAAAGAAAATGGAGATTGACCAAAAACACTTAATGTTATTGTGCTGTTATTTCTGTTCCTTGTTGACATGTTTGTGACTTTACGTACAGACTCTCCAAGCACTGAAGGGGTAAGACTAAACTAATACTGTGTTTGAGAATTTGAGCAGATTTGAGCAGCTTAAATCCAATATTTAATTAAAATATTACAATGATGATGTCAATTTGACTTTTTTTCTAAGACTTTTGAGACTTGTTTATATGCTGTCTCAATTTTGGATTGAACGGTAATACTAGGCCTCTAGTTAGGTCTCTCCCTATCCCTCCTGACCCCCAAAGCTACCAAGCAGGGAGAATGAAGGCCACCATGAGCTTGGGGTTCTGGTCACAGATGGCTGTGGCATCACCAGGGATCAAACTCACAATCTCCTCCCACAATATGGCCAACTCATATACAGTTGCACCACTTAGAGGTACTGATTTCTTGGTAGTCAGTAGAAGTAATGCAGTCACCACCACAAAAGTACTAAATTTTGATACCCAGCTCTGGGCTCTTTCCCCACTTTATCATTCAGGTTTTTCCATGCCTGCTGATAAAAACTCTGTCAATAGAATGCTATACACATTTGCATGATGATATGTGATTCAGGCCCACATGTCAGGCCTGAGGGCCACAGCTGTGGAGGCTCTACGACTTTAAAGGATATTACAGTCTGAATTAGTCAAGACCGAATGATAAATATCAACATCCTGTGCCCCATCCATCCCGGTATCTCTAGCAAAATGACAGGAAATCTGGGATGGATTTGGATTGGTCCCGCCTCAAAGGAACTATAAGATTTTTAGTAGGAATGGGGAAAAATGTGAGGATGAGACCACAAGTTTAATGGTTTCAAGTCAAGTTTGAATTCGATGATAATGATGAAATGCTTTTTCAAGTACACTCCATCAGTGTCTTTCTCCATTGTATTCTCTGTTCACTGTGTCAGATCTGAGTGCTGTCCCTTTGTGGGTGGCACTCAGAATTCCAGCACACACTGCTTCATTTCATTCTCACTCTCAGGATCCCAGTGCATCTGTCTCACACTTTTTCAGTCACTCACTGACACTAGAAGTCTGCTATTGCTAATGCTTCACAGCAAGCGCACAGCACGTTTCCACTTCTCCATTCCACAGGAAATAGTTTGTTTAAGGTCATCCACTGCTTCTTGCAATATTTGTAGCAAATTATTAGATTCTGCAAAAGACACTTCACTTTATTTGGCAGTGCTACAGCCATTTTACAGTGAAAGTGCATCAGTGAAGATCCTCTGATCTAGACACAACTATTTCACCATCATCAAAAACACTGTCATCAGTTTAACAGCACACAGAATAGTGAGTGGTGTCTTACCTAAAAGAGCACTTAGCGAAGGGAGTGCAAGTGCATGTCATCAGGCTGTTTTTGTAGTCCATCTCTTCTCAGTGTTATAAAGGACTCTGGGTTGACCAACAGCTGTCAAAAAGTAACTATTTTCTGCCATACAAGTACTATTTTCTGTTGTGCATCTGGCTCTCACCATGCTGTCTAAGATTCCTGCAGATACATCTTGTCTCTTGGTGGAGACTGTAAAAAGGGGTGATTTATTGTGAAAACATTGCCATAGTAAGTCTACTAATGGCGTGTCGTGAGGCTGTTCAGAAGCCAGCTCTGTAAATAACCGAACTGCAAGGTAGAATAAATTGCAGTTCACAGAGCTGAGAGACAAAGACATCCAGCAAACCAAAGCTGTGTCACAGACAGCATTTGAGACGTGTGGCACATGCCGAAGACATGCAGCACACGTTCATATTTGAAACCACTACTGAGTTTGAAATAGATGTGAGAGGAGAAAACCCCCTCACACTCCTATCCCCCAGCTGCCCCTTCTTCAATTTCCTCCCCCTTATCCTCTCTCGCTTTTTGTCTTATTTTCTTCATTGCTCTTCATTCTTCCTGTTTCTCCTCTTTGACAGTGGCTTATTTAGTGCTCAACCTTTTGTGTGACCTGTAAACTGTTTTTCATTAAAACGTTTAATACAAAAAGCCAACTGAGTGAATTCATTCAATTGTGATTTCATTCAAACACCAACTCAGTTGGTAGGGCAGAATTCAGTCAGAGGTACCTGGGCAGTGGCCCCGCTGGCCTGGTCAGTAATCTGTCCTTGAGTGCCGGGGTATTATAGGGTGACCATATATCCTCTTTTTAGGACCTAAAACAGACCAGCCCTGGATTTCTAAATTGCCTTAAATCATTTGGCTTTGCTTTCATGTTGACATTATTTTTTCTGATTTCTACAATCTGCCCCATGCCACCCTCCTGCCACGCTCCTGCCCCCAGTGACCTCTCCTCACCATAGGGTAATGTCACTGTGAGTGAGTCACAGTATACCACCTGCACACATGGAGATGTAGAATGACATATGCAAGTAAGAATGCAAGTCGAAAGGCATCAGAAGCGGCCTTTCCCTCGTCAGGTCTGGGAAGCAAACAAACTCGCTTTCACGCACAAGGCTAAACACACAAGATTAGCATTGGCCTTGTTGTCAAAATCTAGCTATTGATCAATGGCTGAAGCCTAAACCACACTGGCCCACAAGGTACGACTTCAAAAGCCGACCAATGTCCAAACAAGAAACCACTTCAAGCTCAATTTATCATCCAGATGCTGCCCAATTAGCAGCAGCTGCTTGATGTCTGCAGTCACTCCCTACAAACTGTGACTTCTTGTACTCCCAGTCACCGACTGCTTGAAAAAACAGTCAAGCCTAAGAGCACAGGCCCCGAGGTCCAGGGTTTGATCTTTAAACATGCCTGTCACCAATATAGCTAAAAAAACATCCCTGATGTGAAAGAACTAAGCATAGACAGAAAGCCAAAAATAATGTCCCGCAGGCTTGTTTTGAACGGCAGCCATTCTGTGTCCTCCCTTTAACATGTCGCCATCAGATAACAGCTGTGGGAAGGGAGCCTGTTGTTTAGCAGATAAGAGTAAGAGTGAGTGTGAGTGAGAGTGTGATTTGGGGAGGTAGGGGAGGTGGCCAATGCAACGCCACACTTTTGTCCCCAGCTGTCTAAGCCCATAGCATGACCTTTCCATCTGTGTATACCTTGTTAAAAATGCAAACACAGGCCTTCTAGTAACGTTTGAAGGTTCCACAAGGTCAAAGAGTTACAGGGCTTAAGACAGACAGTTTGTGCTGCTTTTCAAGAAAAGTATACACAGGCCTGATGTGATACATAGTGAGAAATGATCATTTGCACCCATGAATAAATGACAGATTACTTTTTATTTACTTAAGAGGAGGTGCAGGAGCAATTACACAAAGAGATCTTAACCAAGAGAGTCTTAACTTTTGAACGGTTCCAGTTATTGTCTACTTATAGTGTTATGAAAAAGCATTTGCCCCCTCCCTTATTTCGTCTATTTTTGCATATTTGTCTTACCTAATTGTTTCAGAACGTAAAGCAAAATTTAATATGAGACACAGACAACAGACTTTAAATGATTATTTCATTTACTGAAGGAAAAAAATAATTGAACACCAAATGGTCCTGTGCAAAAAAGTTAGTTATTAGTCATTAGGAACTCAATCAACCAATAAGCCACATTAATATAATTGAGATCAATTGAACTACACATATACCCAGGCTTGATTACTCCCAGCCCAGTTGAATTTAAAAAAATAATAATAAGAATATGAGCAGTCAAATATAGTGGTGGTATGGGGATGCTTTGGGGACCCTGAGAGGCTTATCATAATTGACAGAACCATGAATTGGGCTGTCTACCAGAAAATCCTGCAGGACAATGTTGAGTCATCAGTCAGATGACAACTGGTTTATGCAGCAAGACAAAAAATCATAGCACAAGAGCAAGTCCACCTCTGAATGGTTTATAAGAAGCATAATTCAGGTTTTGGAGTTGCCTAGTCAAAGTCCTGACTAGAACCCCATAGAGATGCTGTCGCAGGACCTTAAGAGGACAGTTAATGCTCAAAAGCCCTGCAAAGTGGCTGAATTAAAGTAATTCTGCAAAGAAGAGTGGGCTAAATTACCTCCACAGCAATGTGAAAGACTGATCTCCAGTTACAGGAAACATTTGGTTACAATTGTTGCTGCTAAAGGTGGCACAACCCATTTTTTTTCACATGGGTGACATTAGTGTTGCAAATTTTTTTTCCTTCAATAAATTAAATGTTAAAAATGACCCCATGTGTTTTATGTTTCCTCATGTCTTCTACTACGTTTTGTGAGAATCTGAAATCAAATATGCAAAAATTAGAGGAAATCAGGAAGAGTCAAATAAGCACTGAAGCTTTTAACTAGACATGAGCCCTCCTGGTGTAACAGTCCCCTGAGCACAGTAAAATTACAACCAAAACTGAACTTAACTGATTTCAAACTGCAGTGGCTGATTGGGAGTTGCAAGTCAAAAAAATGAGACTTCATTGGCTACTTAAAAATACAACTATAACGCATACAATGCTACCATGGCCTGTGAAAAAAATCCTGAAGAAGACAAACTTTAAGCTTCCTATCATTGCAGACAGAATGATCTATGAGCTTGACCAGAAGTGTCACAGGTTAGTGGCCCAGGACAGCCCTGAGGAGATAATCAGCTGTGTGTCCCAACATCCAACATGCCACTATTCCAGGACTGTTTGAGTGACCGGGCCTCACTAGATTGACAGGACCTTTGTCCTGCTCTATATCTGTCAGAGCCTCCTAAATTGTATACTACCCCCTTCACCCCCATTCTTTCAGCATTAATGCAATGTCTTGGCACTACTTCGTCACTGTCGCTCAGACATTGACACTCGCCTCCTAAAATTAGCCTTTCTTTTACCTTCTCAGGGTAACAGCCCTACAGGCGTCCACAGCTGACACAAGACTATAATGAAGTCTTCAGTTTCTAACAGGACTGTGTACTGCTAAGTCACCAAGAATGCTATGCTTAAAAAAATAGACAGGGCCCATGCTTAAAATTCTTCTTTGGTAAAGAAAAATATATGCTGGCAGCCACCCTGAAAAGAAACCTGATCTGGGATCTAGAGTTGTTGTGGTGGTGCTGCCCTCTGCTGTGTGGCAATTCGGTGGAGGATAAGTGACCTTTAATAGACATTAACTTCTGGCACATGACATCCAACTGAGGTCAGGGTGGTAAAGTTTTAAAGATGTCTCGGTCTCACTTAACAAGTCTGAGCCTGTAAAACAGGAGTAACTTACAAAAAGGGAAAGGCTCTCATCCACCCTTCCATAGGACAAGATGGACTCACTCGCTCATAGAGGCCAGAATGTGTCCACACTCTCAAATATCATGAAGATCTATTTGAGACATCTGTGGAAGCAATCACAGAGCAGTACCCATGTCTGCTTCTTGAAAACCGCAAACACACTAATCCAGTGGAGAAGATTTATCTGGATGTAGATCTGCTATATGTCATTTCAATGAGGTGGAAGGTTCAAGTGATGATGTGACAGTCAAGATTTGGGGAGAGAGAGGGAGATACACTAGACATAAGAGGCCATAGTGTTAGGATAGCTCTGTCCAGTGTCCAGTGGAACACATACAGTAATCTGGGGAGTTGGCAGGGATTTGGGGGGTTGTTGAAGGAGAAAAGGACCCCTAAATGCCTTTATGGGGAAAAAAGGACAGTTTGAGTTACAGCCGCACCACTTGGGAGTAGATTTTATTTATACAGGAAGAGCCAAACAGGATACACAGTGCATGTCAAATCTTGAACACTGTTATATTTTGGCCCAAATATATTTAATATATTTAATAAACAGGGACTTCATAAAATATTATGCAGACCATCCCGTCAGTTAATCGATTGGTTTAACATGTCAGCGCTATAACAAACTGCAGCCTGAGATGGAGGTGCACATGTGCTGAGTTCATGTTCTAGGGCTTTTCTCACCAGTCATATTCATGTTACATAACAGGGTCAGAACACAGACTTTGTACTAGCAAAGGCAAATTCATACACATAATCAGGAACAGGTGAGCCAGGCCAAATAAAAAAAAACACCCAAAAGACAGAAAACAAAGGAATCCTATACTATATCTGAAATTGAGTATATACCATACATTGGTTTGCTGCGGCAAAATACAATTCTCCTACTTATGTAGTCCAGCATTCAAGCAAGTATAGAGGTTTTCAGTTCTATCATGGCACAGTTAGTTGCCCATTCGCTGATGAACATGCTGTTAGCATCTTGTTTTTGCACATTTTAGTACATGAATGTACAATGTAATCAAAGTACAATAACGACAGGTTCTGTTACTAAGAAAATTCACTATTTTAAAGTTAACAGACTGCCTACAAAGTTGATTTGTAATCAATGTTGGACAGATTGACACTTATATTTTGTATATATTTTGCACTCTTCTTATTTTGACTAGTAAAGATAAAGGTACTTTTCATGATCAACTGTGTAATGAATGCTGTGGTTTTAGACACATTAGGCCTCATTCATCAATATCTTCCTAAGTTTTTTCTTAAATTTATTCTTGAGAAAGGTCCCAAGAAAAAGTCTACGCCAGATTCGTGGTCTTAAAACACAGAATTGTTCCTTTGTGCTCTTGAGTGTGTAGATCTTACCTAAGATCAAATCCCAAAAAAAGAAAACATTGGTGAATGTCAGAATCTGCATAAGTGGGTTTTAACAAGAAATTTCTTCTTGAGGCCCATTGATCTTTCACAAGTTCTGTTTTGGCCATCTGTTTAGAAGTTCAGCATTTCAGATGCAGCTCAGGAAAGTCGGGAAATTCTGTTCAGTAATACTACACTAGCAACACTTCACAAAAAGTACTGATGCACGCATGCACACAGGTAAAACAGATGATCAGGGCACCAGAGAAGGAATCTACAAAGTTCCAGAAATGACAGCAGGACCTGCAACAAAAGAAAAATCATTCACAGGAGAAACAGCTAAGAATTGTTGTTGTAGGTGGCTTCTGCTTTGTGCTAGCAATGCCAAATTAAAGAGTATACAGAGGCATTCTAAGCAAGAGGTTGTAGCAGCTTCAACCATTTTCTTTTTATTTTAAAGCAAAGATGTTTTGGCTCATGATGTCCACAATGCCACAATTTGCTGAAGATCCAAGAGTAGATTGCTGTCCTTGTGCTTGCAGTTTCAGGGCAGTTACTCAAAACAGTTCAGTACAAATTCCTAGTACTTCTCTCAAACTGTAATGGAATTAGTTTGCTCTTTATTTTATAGACAGTATCTTCCTGGAGTATCTTAATACTCCAATTCCCTTCTGTTACTCTCTAAAATATACAATCAATTTCAAAGTACAATGAGAACCACTAGTCCTTTAAGTAGTGGAAAAGAACAGTGTCCATTTACTGTAAAACTGAACCATATCTGTGCATGAGGTCAGCATGTACAGGATGACGATGCATAAAACAACGCTCAGTTAGGGGAAATAAACTGAAACAGCTGTCAGTTTTGTTTTTGTAGCCCAAAAAAAGAGAAAACTTTGGAAAGGGACACTTTGCCCCACTGTCAGGTCAAGATGTCCTCATACCCATAGTAAAAAGACCCCCAGAGGAAAAACCAGCATTAATTATCTGATTCACATGGAATGTGTAATTTGTATGTCAGATAACTTCTAGTATTACCATTCATGAACAGTATTATTGCACGGAATTACAACACTAAGCATCCTATAAAATAAAAATTTAAATCTAAAGCCTTGATCAGCTTGTCTTAATTTCACATCTATTTTGTAAATAATAATAATTTAACTCTGCCAAGCTGACAAAGTCTCATATAAATACAAACTCAAATCCAAGTTCATATTACTCTTTCCACACTCCTGATCATGTATTTTAAACCTTTTGTTGGAGAACCTTTCTTGTATAACTTACACAAATACACAGAATGTTATAATTTAATACAAAAAATAGACTAAAATTAAACCAACCCCAAAACTTTTCTGGAGGAATAAACCTCAGTAATGAAGTCATCCAGATGTACTTTAGTTTTCCTAACTGGAGCACAGGCATTCAGTAAATGTGGTGAGATTGGATTTGGCCCTATCATTTGATCAGAAGAAACCTAGTCCAAAAACAGCAGACTCGAAATAAAATCCTTATGAATTATAGCACTGTCTCAGTGCTTTAAAAACAAGCAAATAATGATGTATTACATCACGCCCATGACCTTAGAAACATGGATTAAAATAGTCTGTTTACGTGAGGGTACTCTTTTCTTCAGCATGGGGGTCTTTAGACATTCCATTTTAGCATGCGATTGGTTGCTTTGGTGCACAGATTGCTTGTCAAGTTTACAGTGGTGGGACCTACTATAATTTACACTTAATGTTATCTTTACAAGCAATTAACTACTAAATATTCCCAATACATGTTTGGAAACATCTACTCTCACCCTCCTTGTTCATTGTACAACCTGCCCATGCTCACTCTTTACTGGCCATCTCCACAACCTAACCTCCATTAATATGTAAAAGGACATGCAAAATACGTAGATGAAGTTGTAGATGCATTGTGGATAATTTATTTGTTTAGAAAAGTGTAATGCATATGTTATGCAATTATTGAAACTGTAATTAAGTCAGTGATTAAGAAGAATGAAAACTGCAATGTGTTACATTAGTTCCTTACATAAAAAACTAATAAATACATTACCGTAAAGCTGTTTACAGCTAGGACTCAGGGTACACAGAGTTATTCGACACAGTATTTGCTTTTGTTTTTGCTTTGTCTTAAATGTATTAGAGTACGGATGGAATTGGGGTAAAATGGGACATCAGACCATTGTCTGAAATGGGACAGCCATGTTTTATTCAACTCTATAATGAGACAGTTGTCCCATTTAGCACAATGGTTTCTATCTGAAACAGTGCAAGACCTAAAGCAAAAGTAAAGATATACTCAAATATACAACAGACTAGATGTGTTTTAGGACGAACAGAAACATGAAACAACTCTAAGAAATCGAGGGCTAGCAAGGCCTGCACAGCTTCTTGTAAAGCACTTCGACAGCCCTCTCACTCCCTAACGCTCAAGTTTGGTATACTTGCACTAAAAGCAATAATGCAGGCAGGTTATTTTAAAAGGCCAGGAGTTGGATCATTTAGATGATTGGCTATGTGAGTCAACTAGTATAGCCTTGAATTACGCAGTTAATGATTCGGCCCACACAAATGAACGGACAAACACTGCAATAACATCCCTGGAAAATAGTTTGTGGTTTTTTGTTCCATAAACACACCCTAAACACCCTCAGAAAACAGCACAGAGACATGACACTCCCTTTCATTCAGTTTTATTCCACAATCCTCCTTCTCTTGTACTCCAATTTACATTATTCACATACAGCTGTACCCAGTAGTTACAATTCTCATCACATTAAATAACTAAACATTAAAAACAAAATAGGCAAAGCAATGCTCATTTAAACTCATGATAAGATGAAAGACAGCCATAAATCATGTTTTGTCACGTGTTTATACCTTTTGTTTTCTCTGGTCATTACTAAGATGCATGAAGCTGTCTGCCATAAGGTGCAAGGTCAGACTGCTGAGTGGGCTCTTCATAAATAGTGACACAGATGCACCTTGGTTGGAGGTGAAGGTTTGTTTAGTTAAGCTTGACTGCAGAGTGGCTTCTTGTAATCACACCCTTTCGCCCAGGGGAGGTTCTGACCGTGGCAACGCTTGGTACAATCTAAATAGCAGTCAGTGAATGGGTTGGCATGGGTCTGGCCAGGCTGTGCTTCATCACACAAGGACCCTCAGGCAGCGAGTTGGAGCCAGGCAGATAAGGCTCGTATTTATCTAACAGTCACATTTCTCAAAGGACTTCTGGAAGGAGAGCAAAGGACAGGAAGACAGTTAGAAATGAAACCGTATTTGAGACTTTGTAAGCCACAAACAAATGGATATCAGCATTTTACTGACAATCCTGTGGAACCCAATATGGTATGCTCCCCTCCCAAATTTTTTCAGAGGGTTTTTCTTTCCAGTGTAGGAATTTGGGATACTGTTGCTATTTAATGGCATAAAACAGCAGCCACAGAGAGAAATATACCACATTTAAATAAATATAACAGGCACAAAGATAACATGCACAACAATCTAACTAGTGAAATATGGTGGTATATGCTGTTGGTACAAAGCACACAATTTATAACAACAAATACAGAATCAATGCTTAAGCTCTGGGGAACCTAACTGTTTTTTAGCCTTCTAATTAGGTAAATGTTGGTCATGTGAGCACACAATATGGTAGAACCCATCAATATTTTTTATAATATCTAGCGGTATGGCAGGCTGAGAGTCTTTGAAGGCGGTCCTTCAAGCATACTCATTAGAATAACATGTGACACTAAGACAGCTCTCAGATATGTCTGATAAGCAGCTTCAGTTTTCTATCTTATCTTTTTCACTGAAGCTTTCTGCATGTCTAATAACACTGAAGTCTGATGTCATGCAAACATTTTTAATAATTTGCACTATATTGCCAGGAACATCAAAATAATGATACAAAGTTAGATAAAAGCTGACTGAAAACACTGCTTTATGAATGCTGGCGGGCCGGTGATGTGACCTCTCCATGTTTGCTTTGGGGGTAATTTATGGTGCAGGCCTGTCTGCAGGGTAGCAGGTGGGAATCCTTCCTGCTACGGGAGAAGGCTGGCCGGTAGTAATGCTGACCATGCCAAAGAGAGGGGGCAGAAGGGGCATACCAGAACCAAGGTCCTGTTTCCAGCCCCGACTGACTGACTGCCAGTGAGGCACATGGCAGAGCGCCCTCAAAAAGCATCTGCCAGGCGCAGTGCCTCGGAGGATTAAGCCCCACACGTACACCCACCCTGACATCCACACCAGAGATAGCCCTCAGCCCTTGTTGAGAAGCTGCAGGACAGGCAAGGAGATTGCCAAACACTGTCTGTGGAGCCAAAAATAACACTTCAAATCATTGGTGCCGTGTGGTGCCAATTTTAAGGCGGCCCTGCAAACTCCATCCCAAACACGAGAGGTCAGATGTAAAAACAGTGTTCCATCAGGAGTGGATCTTATCGCTCAGCCTGAAAGATATTCACACTGTGGTCTACAGTGATAATAATGATGACAGATGATGATAAACCTTAATATAAGCAGTCACTGATGAACTCAATCTTTCAGTAGAGTCACAGTGATATAACAACATATTAACTTAGTGGCTGTGTTTGACAGCAGCTTCAAACTCTTCCCCAATTAAAACAAGTGAAATTCCAAATCATGTACAGCGTCTACAAAAATGTATATAGTGTGGACAAAAAGATAGAAACACCACATAAGAGAGACCATACAAACTTCAATTCCAAAAATGCTGGGACAGTATGTGAAATGTAAATAAAAAAATAAAGCAGAGTTTTGTAAACCAGCTCTAGCCTGCACTTAAATGAAAACAGTACAAAGACAAGATATTTAATGTTTTAATGTTTAACTTCATTGTTTATTTGTAAATACACCGATCAGGCATAACATTATGATCACCTGCTTGTTTCTACACTCATTGTCCATTTTATCAGCTCCACTTACTATAAAGGTGCACTTTGTAGTTCTACAATTACAGACTGTAGTCCATCTGTTTCTCTGCATACTTTGTTAGCCCCCTTTTACCCTGTTCTTCAGTGGTTAGGACCCACATGGACCCTCACAGAGCAGGTATTATTAGGGTGGTGGATTATTCTCAGCACTGCAGTAACACTGATGTGGTGGTGGTGTGTTAGTGTGTGTTGCGCTGGTCTGAGTGGATCAGACACAGCAATGCTGCTGGAGTTTTTAAACACCTCATTGCCACTGCTGGACTGAGAACAGTCCACCAACCAAAAATATCCAGCCAACAGCATCCTGTGGGCAGCGTCCTGTGACCACTGATGAAGGACTAGAGGATGACCAACACAAACTGACAAAGTTGGAGTGTCTAACAGAGTGGACAGTGAGTGGACAATGAGGTGTTTAAAAACTCCAGCAGCACTGCTGTGTCTGATCCACTCATACCAGCACAACACATCACCACGTTAGTGTTACTGCAGTGCTGAGAATGATCCACCACCCAAATAGTACCTGCTCAGGGTCCATGGGGGTCCTGACCACTGAAGAACAGGGTAAAAGGGGGCTAACAAAGTATGCAGAGAAACAGATGGACTACAGACTGTAATTGTAGAACTACAAAGTGCTCCTATATAGTAAGTGGAGCTGATAAAATGGACAATAAGCATAGAAACAAGGAGTTGGTCATAATGTTATGCCTGATCTGTGTATATGCTCATTCTGAAAATGATGCCTGCAACATGTTCCAAAAAAGTAGGGAGAGGGGCAATTTAAGGCTAGGAATGTTGTGTAGGGGCGGTGGCAGGCAGGAGAAGATGATTCATGCTTGGGTATAAAAGCAGCATCCAGAAAAAGCCTAGTCGTTTATGAGCAAGGACAGGTCAAGACTCACCAACTCTGACGCCAAAAATGCATCAGCAAATAATCCAACAGTTTGAGAACAACATTTCTCAATGAGTCACCCTTTTATTGCATAACATCATCAAAAGATTCAAGGAATCTGTAGAAATCTCTGTGCATAAATACAGCAAACCAAAACTGAATGCCCGTCATCTTCAATCCCTCAGATGGCACTGCATTAATAAGTGGCATGCCTCTGTGATGGATATCTCCACATGGATTTGAGAATATGTTGACAAGCCGTTGTCAATAAACACTGTTCATAGCCGCATTCAAAAATGCAGTATAAGACTGTACTATGCACAGTGGAAGCCATATATCAACAACATCCACAAGCGTTGCTGAATACTCTGAGGTAGAACTTACCTGAAATTGACTGATGCATAGTGGAAATGTTTATTGTGGACTGTC